>NC_045761.1:12387933-13098149 GCF_009193385.2 Nasonia vitripennis | reverse complement strand
CAATGATGGACATCTTATCTCGCCAAGATCAAAAACATGAGGTACTATTTTCTCCAACCATCTTCTTTTTTCTGGACCTTTGACATATATTTTATATGCTCCTCGTAGAAGATTATGAAGAGTGTGCACCAGATCCTCGTACGGAATCTCTCCATCAGTTCAGGATATTCCTAGGTAGTTGCGTTCTAACCATCGGTCTCACATTTTCTCCATTTCGGTAGCGTGCTCTAGGATTTCGGTGGTTGAAAGAGAAAGACTGATGGAGTTGCATCTTCTTCGAGAGCAATGATCGCTATCTCTTTGAAGATGAACTCATTGCAAGTGCTCTTGAAGCCTTGGATGTCTACTACGTACGCCATGATGAAATGATTTCTAAAACGTAGCAAGTTCCTCTTTATACTGCTTGCGAGAGCTATGTCAACCAATCAGATGATGACTTCCCCCTCCACTTATGTCTTAACCAATCAGATCAATGCTTCCCCTTCTACATTCTTACGAACCAATCAGCGTTATAGCTTTCCTACTATGGTGGGGGGGGGGACTTCTACTTAAGGAATCGTTGATGCTTTAAAAAATCATTATTGTTCATCGACTTTTGGAGTAAGGAGCTGCTGTGTAAAAAGAGACAAGTAATATAAAAAGTGCCGTGTAAAAAAAGTGAACTACGGAAGAACGAATTGCTGGATGTCGTACCGTTGAACAACGTAAAAGTGACAAGTGTTGTAAAAAAGTGCGACGAATAAAAGTGAAAAAGTGTTGTGAAAAGAATTGATCATTAGACAACGAATCGCTACCCAACAAACTGCTGAACATCACTGTCTCCATAAATAAGTGAGTAGAAATGGATTTAACAAACGAGTTTGTAGACATAGTGAAAGAGTTGTGGCGTATTATAAAATATGCTTGCGACGGAGACTTAAACTCTAGCAACTTACAAAGATCGATTAACTTAACCTCTAAAGCTATTAGTAAAGTGAAAGAATTGATAGTCACCAGCCTTGAACATTTATAAGAAAAAAACATGTCAAACTTCATGTGGTCAAGTTTATAGTATTCATCGATTACTCAACAACTGCTTACTAAAAGTTGGCAGTGGACTCGAAGCAGTTAATGATACTCCTACTGTGACGTAGGATGATACTAAATCAGCATTCAAGAATAATCTCAAAACTAGTGTTATAACAAACGTGAAACATTTGGACATAATCTCATCCATGGAAGACGCATGTGTTCTCTTTATGTAAGAGATTGTGCAAGTGAAATATTTCAATACAAAGTCTGCATCAATCGATATACTAATATACTAATAAATCCTATATTTCTAGGGCCATTTCACAATCCCTACCACGTGATGGCTTCAAGTGGGTGGAAGACCTGAATTGTGACTTCTTCAATGTTCCCGATGATGCTTCTATAGGATACATCCTGGAAGTAGATCTGGAGTATCCAGAAAATCTCCATGATGCTCACAAGGACCTTCCACTCTGTCCAAAGCATGCTGCACCTCCAGGCTAAAACCAAGAAAAGCTGCTAACCACTCTAAATAGTAAAGAGCGGTATGTCCTGCATTACGTCGCTGTCAAGCAAGCTCTCAAGTACGGGCTTCGATTGAAGCATATCCGCCGTGCTCTCCAGTTCAACAAGAAGCCATGGTTGAAGCCATATATTGACCTGAATAGCGAGATGAGGAAGAATGCGAAGAACGAATTCGAGAAGATGCTCTTCAAACGCTTCAACAACGCAGTGTATGGTAAGACCGTGGAAAATGAGCGCAAGAGAGTCGACGTGAAGTTGGTAAACAAGTGGGAAGGTCGCTACGGCTGTGAGGCATACATTGCTCAGCCCAACTTCCACAGCTGTGCGATTTTCGACGAGAATCTCGTGGCCGTCCAGCTTGCCCGAACCGAGATCTCAGTCCGCAAGCTGATCTATATCGGATTGACAGTGCTGGACTTGTCAAAGAGTCTTGTTTACCGCTTCCACTACGAGTACATGCAGAAACGGGTGGGAGACAAGGCCAAGCTCCTCTACACAGACAGACAGTCTCATCTATGATGTAAGCGATGTAGATACTGTTAACATATATCTAAAACTGTTATTTTCTTTAGCATAAGGTTGCATCTCTACTAAATCAGCTTGCCAAGTCTCATCTAATCCTTGAACATCAAAACTGCGACGAGGATAATTCCGTCGAGCTGGTTTGTGAAGTTCTTCAACTATTACTTTTTTATGTTGCATGTTAAACGTTTGCAGAATGAATGTTGCTTGTGATATGTGACATAGCCTCTTTTATAGTATCGATTTCTAGCTTGTAGGTAACTAATTTTAAATCAAATTGCTCTCTGTATGTTTCCAAAAGAGAATCTAAATTGTTTAAGTCTCTTTCTTTTCGGGATATTAAATCTAGAATTTTTTGGTTTTCCATTTGAAGTTGAAACAAACTGACAGCCTCATCTATGTTTTGTGTATCTCCCACGTTGCATAACCTCTTTTTATCCATGTCGTATTAGTCATCGGTTGTGATTTTGAAACCAAAACCAGGAGGGCCACGACTTCCCTCACTCTTTTTTAAATTACGTCTAAACACGTCGACACTCATTTTGATAATGATGTTTGTAAATGAAACAGCTCAGTATATAATCCTTCGCGAAGTTCTTCTATGATTGAGTAGATTTCGTTGATATGACTAGGATTGCCAGCCGATTGTTCAGCTATAAGTAAGCGTAAACGATCAACTAGCTCATTTGGATCGTCCCAGTACACATAATCCATTCAAGTATCTCTTCTAGCAATTTTATAACGAGGTAATCCTTTTCCACTTTTTCCACTAAACATAGGATTGATAATTTTAGTATATTTTTTACTATTATGAACACGAATTGGTTGTGTGCTCAAATATTGTTTTTTATGAGCATTTGTCGCTTTCAGAATACTTCGATAATTCTGCAAATCACTTTGATCATAAATCTTGGGTTGTTTTGCAATGAGCAATTCCATCAAACCAGCTGTTTTTGGATATCTTCCATCTTTTACTTTGATGCTTCGATCTCCAAACACTATTGATGAGTCACCTAACATCCATTCTGAACCTTCTTTTCGAACTTCATAAATTTTATTATTATCCTGCAGATGCTTCAACATAATCATATACATGTCAGCTACGTTACTGTGCTATTGAATTACTCCCCTACGAATTTTCGTATCATTCAAATCATCATCATCATCCACACCAGCTGCAGTTTCAAAATTCATGATAAGGTTCATGATAAGGTTCAATTGTATCATCAAAACTGTCATTAGAACTTTCATTTTTGACCATTTCATCCTTAACCTCTTTCTTTATTGCTCTACTACGTTTAGATACTTCAGATTTTTCAACTGTCTTAACTAGTTTCTCGAGAGGATCAACAATAGGTTTAAAAGTTTCTCCTATTGACTATTCAAATTTATTTTTTCCAAATTTTAACAGACTATACTTGCGTTTTACAGCATTTTGCGATTTCACAAGAGATTGACGTTATCTCTTACAAGATGTTTCGGAACTTGTGCATAAGACTGACATAGATAGAAACAATCGACTTTCTTATGTCTCCCCATACAGTAGTATGCTCTAACATAGTTTTGTTTTTCGCAGGCTTTTTTATCAGTAGCTATGACATCATCGTTCTCACTTAATGCAAAGTATTGTATACCATTCAATGGTTCGAGAAGATCTTTTAAAAATTTGTACTTGGATTGATTGAGTGATTTAGAGTATACGTAAACATTTTCAAACCTTATTTCATTAGGATGTGTTATAAGAGCTAGCAAACTGTTGGTTTTACCACAATTTGATGGTTCACAAAATACTGCTCGAATACTATCAGGAAGTAAATCACCATGTCGTTTATTTTTCTTCTCCGGCTCTGCAATAGTATCAAAGTTTACTACCGGAAGCTTAACAGACTGTTTCTTGAACATGTTTGTATAGAGAGGTCTGCATTACAACTATTGCGAGACTATAAATAGAGCTGGTATTTATACTCTCGATATTAGTTGTTGTTTAACCTTTAAAGTGAAATGATCGTTTACAAACGTCGAGGACGAGGTCTTGTTAATCGATTGATCAATAATCTTCCAATTGAACTTCATCTACCAGGTTATCAATACTGTGGACCAGGTACTAAACTCACTAAACGATTAGCTCGTGGCGATCCAGGTATTAAACCCCTAGACGTAGCCTGCAAGGAACACCATATAGTCTATTCTCAGAATTGAGAAAACATCGTAGCTAGGAACGCTGCGGATAGAGTCCTTGCCCATAAAGCTTGGCAAAGAGTTGTCTCGGAAGATTCGGGGGTTAAGGAAAAAGCAGCCGCTTTTGCTGTTACAAGTGCCATGAAGTTAAAGTCTAAATTTGGAATGGGTGTTCCATTTAAGAAGATAGTAAAAGCTGCATCGAAATCAATCGTTCCCAGCAAAAATGCTCGTAAAGTCATTCTATCAGCATTAAAAGGAGCTCGAAAAGCAGTCAAAGAGGCTGGTGGTAAACGAAACATTGTTATTCCTCGTATTCTACCAGTTCCATCGAAAGTAGGAGGCTTCTTACCATTCCTTATACCTATATTCGCTGGTTTAAGTGCGACTGGTGCTATCGCAGGAGGAGCTGCTGGAATAGCGAAAGCTGTTAACGATGCTAAATCAGCCAAACAGGCTCTTGAAGAAAGTCAGAGGCATAATAGAAAAATGGAAGATATAGCTCTTGGTAAAGGTCTCTATTTGAAACCACATAAAACAGGGCTCGGTCTTCGTCTTAAGCCTGGAAATGAGTTAAGAAAAAAAAAGAAAGATTATCGACGTAAGATTACCTCAGAGAGCTCTCACTAATATTGATCTCTTAAAGTATGCTAAAATCTTAAAAATCACATACTTTCGAAGTGTCTTTATGCTTAATGCTCTTCCTATCAATGGACCACATTATCGTGAATCTGCTATTGTTAATTTGGATGATGCTACCGGTCCTGGCACACATTGGGTAGCATATTAATTGTGGGCATCTATGTCTTGAATTCTTGAATTCGAGACTATATAAAGGAGTGAAAAAATGATTACCAAAACAGTATCAATTTGACCATCATGAGTGATTCATTAACATTGAGTCTTTCAGGTACATCTACTATACTTGAAGTACAATTTTTCCCGCCAATCGAACTTTCATCGTATAAGAACTACGTTCTCGGATTGGTTGAACTATTAACCTTCAATTCGATCCCAAACATAGATGTAGATAACAACAAGTTCTACGTTGTTAAAGAAGTAATCTACTTACCAACTGGTAGTTACGAGATTGAAGATATAGACAATTATTTTCGTGAAACATTAGCTGCAAAAACATACTTTTCAGTCTTAAGCCTAATAACAATACTCTTCGCCGTTTAATAGAGTGCAGTCATATAATTGATTTTCGTCCAAAAGATTCAATAGGTCAATTGCTAGGTTTCACACAACGACTTCTTTCATCAAACGTGTCTCATAGCTCCGATCTACCTGTATCCATTCTCAAAGTCAACGCTCTACGAGTCGAGTGTAACATCATTACCGGTGCCTATATAAACGGTAAGAAAGTGCATACAATACATGAATTCTTCCCTGCAGTACCACCAGGCTATAAGATTATTTAAGTTCCTTCTCAAGTTATTTATCTTCCAATCACTGTGAAAAGCATAGATCAAATTCAAATCCGTATAGTTGATCAAGACCGACACTTAGTTAATTTTCGCGGTGAAGTAATAACAGCGAGATTACATCTGAAGCAAGTATAATGGGCATCGTTTACGGTCACGGGTATATAAGGAATCGAAAATGTCGAAAAGTCATCAGTCGTCCGCGAACGTTAATAACGCTAACACGGCAAAACATTCAGTTTCTAAAAAGTCTCGGCTTAAGAGTTGGTGGAAAATAACGTGTATATTCTTCTGCTGTCAAAATGGAAGAAATTCTAAATATACAGTCACCCGTGACATTCGATGAGTCAATATCTCATTATGAGATTCATCCTCATCAACCTTACAACGTTTTATCTTACAATAATAGTGATGAAATTCGTATCTCGGTGCAACATCAAGACTCGTGCCTTTTGCCGTCAGCTAGTTCGCTTCATTTATGTCGTAGGCTAACCAAAGCTGATGGTACTCTCGTGAAAAATACAAAGTTGGTAAACAACGCCGTCTGCCATATGTTTGAAGAAATACGATATGAGATAAATGCTATACAGATCGATAAATGTAAAAATGTCGGATTAACTACTCTCATGAAAGGTTGGGTATCGATTAATCCCAGTCAAAGTCTAATCATACAAAATGCCGGCTGGCTCGACGTTGAGGAGAAAGAGAATTTGATGAATAGTGAAGGATACTTTGATATATCTATACCTCTAAGTATGATCCTAGGCTTTTGTTGGATTTTTGCTGAAATCTGACGTAGTTTTAATTTAGAAATACGCGTAGTTCTAGGATAGTTTATTTTATTATAGCTGGGAAAAACCCAAGCGCAGATGCTGCACCGAGTCCGTCACCGAACTCGGCAGCGCATCTGCTCTTTTATGAAGATAAGCTTTTATGAAGATAAGGAGACGTGGTGCGTTTATTGCTAGAAAAACGTGCGACAAACACAGCAATTAGGGATTAAAAAGGGACGCGCGCGCTCTTTATGATGTCCAGGTAGGCGGCGGGGCCATTAATGATGGGTCCGTCCGCCCGCGCTTCGACCGCGTCGTCGCATACCTGGATATCAGCAGCGTCCCCCCCGCGATCAGCCGTAGGTGTAATAAAAACAGCGTCTCCGAGGTACTGTAATGCCCTAAGCGGAGGACAGTAGTTTGTCTAAGTCCGACACCGAGCACGAGCAGTTGTGATGCTCTCAACTGTCGCGCTCTTATATTTTGTATTGAATTTTATATTTTTTGTTTGAATAAATATACTTATGTTGGAAGCCCTGCTTTATATTTACTCGCTAAATATTCAACAGCTTTACTGAAGACTATCGCAAGGTAGTCGTTAACGTGAAACATGAACTCATTCTCACTAGATCGAGAAATGATCTGAATTACGTAATACAGACACCTACGAAGGTCGCAACTGCAACTACTGCAGCAGAGTACGAGAATTTCAAGATTGAGTTGATAAAAGTTGAGTGGCTCATGCCATATGTAGTTATCTAATAAGCATAAAATCCGGATGCTTAGTCATATTCAGAAGGGTAAATTGATCGATATGAGTTTTCGTAGTTGGGAGCTGTACGAATATCCACTGCTTCCCATTACACCCAAACATGTTTGGACAGTCAAAACATCTAATCAGTTAGAAAAGCCCCGCTTCGTGATCCTCGGATTCCAAACAAATAGGAAGGCAGCGGAAGAAATTAATGCTAGTCGTTTCGATCACTGCAATATCAGTAATGTTAACTCTTCTTAAATTCACAATACTATCCTTATGGAAATCTAAATTTAGATATTGAACGCAATCAGTATGCTATGCTCTACGATATGTATGCCAACTTTCAACATGCATACTATGACAAGAGTATTGAGCCTATGCTGAAAAAGCAACACTTCATCAACTATCTACCTCTTATAGTAATCGATTGTTCAAAGCAGAACGAAGCTTTGAAAAACGCGTCAGTTGATGTTCGGCTGGAATTTGAATCCAAAGATAATTTTCCCGCAGGAACCTCTGCTTATTATTTAATTATACGTGATCGCATAGTTCAGTATAATTGCGCAAATGGTGTTGTGAAAAAACTCATTTGATTTATTTAATAACACACATTGTATCATAACAAAAATCGAATTCATGGAGAGATTTGAAACTTGCATCCTAATGTTCTTCTGAGTAGAGCGCTTTCATATCCCCACTCTTGCACTACTATGCGCGCGTATTCAAGCCTCCTTTCTTGCGCTGCTTGTGGTGGGGATGGTAGTAGTAGTGGGGATATGATATAAAGAAAAACTTGCTGCTAGTCAGAGTCATTCCGAGATGGAGTATCTAATCTTTTTTTTCATCTAGAAGATACATATCGGTAAAGAAGCAAGCCGTCGGTATCAACAGCAGAAGGTAACATCGGGTCGTTGACGTCACCGCCAGCACCGAGACGCTGCATCGATCGGGGATCTCGCAATCGACAACGCCAGCGTTAATGACGTTATCGATCGCTCTCTTACCGCTTGCGCCAGAACTCACACGCCATGTACCATTTCGCCCCCAGGTGGGCCAGAACTGACATTCTATAAACCATTACACCCCATCCCCCTCCCCAGGTGGGCCAGAACTGACATAGATTATCTACTGAGGGGGGGGTTCGTTTCGAGCGAACGCGCCTGCATTCAGGATTAGAGGATCGGTGCAAAATGGAAAAGCTGAGTGGCACTTTTTTCCCCGATGAAAAGGCGAGAGAGTGCGCCCGAGAACGAAGGGAGAAAACGCGTTGACACGGGAACAGCGCATTACGTTTATGCAAAGTCGCGCGGCGATAATGTCCTGGATCGCAGCCAGAAGCTCGAATAACGAAATCGGCACATTCGTACCCGCACACACGCACGAACGCCTTGCCTGGAGTAGAGTAATGAACAACCTGTAGATGTTTGCCTCGGGAATATGCCGAGCCCTCGCGTGTGTCCTGTTGGGCTGAAGAATTGTAGGCTCTCGTTCATCATCGTGCGCCTACATTGGGGCGATGCCGCGTACGAGCTTGATTAAAATTATAACTGTATATAAACCCCAATTGCATTATCTGAATGATTCGCATTGGAATTTCCATTAAACAGAAATGGAGATTCAATTATATCGAAGTTTGATAAAAAGCCGATTATACGAAATAATGTCGAATATTCGATTTGTATAATAATCGTCGAAAGTTTAATCAAGTCGACGAGCTATTTTTCCCTCGCGGCAAATTACACAATTCATTGAACCCGTTAGTAATGAGCTTTGTGTTTGGGCAACGAAGTCCATTAACAGCATTCAAGTCGCGTGTCGCGCGCGATGCATTAATTTCTAATTAAGGTCTAATAGCCAGGCTGTGGACGACAACGTCGAAGGATGCCTCGCGCCGTTTAGTTGCAAAAACGCTTCCGGGCTTCATGGATGGCTTATCTGCGAACTAGAGCGCGGATAATTTTGGTCAACCTCGGCTCTTTTTTGAGTCTTTCCGCATCGTTCCGGAGATATTTTAATAATGGCGATAATCGTTAGCTGTACACTTTCAACAGTCTCTCGAAGTACCTAATTATTCATTGGTTGTCAATGTTTCGTCGCTCTTAGAAAAGACTAACGTGTAAACTTGTGGTTCTATTCACATTCCCCTTTGCAAATATGTCTGAAGAAGATTTTGATATTTACGCCCTTGGTATACAGATCGAGTACAGGGAGAGTCGATTGTTCGCCGTGGAGAGCTGCCTGACTTAATTAAAAAGGTATCAAGTGCAAATTCCAGTGAAAGCGGTATAATAGAGGTCGGACACGTGGCATCAAAGATGAGGCTTATGTGACTTCAGGCGTTGCGAGAGAGGATGCTTGCAAGGCGCGTTGCTATAGTTACATCGAGAGAGTGAGAGAGCGGACAAGAATATCGACCAGTTACTGCAACGGATGGTCGTGCTTTGCTCTATAGGACATCCAGCGTAGTTAGCTCGATAAGAGAAATTGAGCTTTCAAATACAATTATATAATGCGGCGGAATAATACAAAACCCAAAATTGCCCTGTGTGTATACTTGTATATATGGGGAATTCTACGGGAAAAATGCCATTTTCTGGTTGGAGAAACCGAAAAAAACAAATGTTGTGGTACGCGCCCGCAACTTTTTTTTTATTATTGTACATGTTTAGAACCATGCAAAATCACGTTCCAACATCGAAAAAGTGCCTTGTGACACTGTCTTCTAGGCCCTTCAAATTCGTCGAAAAATAGCCATATTTCAAGAGCATGCACCTAATGCATCAGGGCACAAACAGAAAATGTATTACGGTAGAAGAGAGTATGGACAAAAAACTCGAATTAAAAAAAAATGCGTTGGAAATGCTTGATTTAATCAAAAGTTACGCACAATTGAAAATGCGGAAAAATCACGAAAATTGCAGGATTTTTCAATCAAGAAATTTGTATCTTTTTTCATGATTTTTCCGCATTTTCAATTGTGCGTAACTTTGGATTAAATCAAGCATTTCCAACGCATTTTTTTTTAATTCGAGTTTTTTGTCCATACTCTCTTCTACCGTAATACATTTTCTGTTTGTGCCCTTATGCATTAGGTGCATGCTCTTGAAATATGGCTATTTTTCGACGAATTTGAAGGGCCTAGAAGACAGTGTCACAAGGCACTTTTTTGATGTTGGAACGTGGTTTTGCGTGGTTCTAAACATGTACAATAAACAAGCGTGCCCCAACATTTGTTTTTTTCGGTTTCTCCAACCAGAAAATGGCAGTTTTCCCGTAGAATTCCCCATATGTATAGGGGAAAATTGCGAAGCAGGAATGACGTAACTGAAATGCGATTAGGGAGCATTGAATCGCGTATAATCAGCGAATTTAGCGCATCGTCGAGTACGCTGATGGCAATAATGGGAGGGCAAGTTTTTTGCGCGAATCGATGCAGCGCGCGGAATGCCGAAGTAAAACGGGTATACATATATAGAAGCGGGAGGAAGAAAAAAGACGAAGAAACCTGCAGAGCTGGCGGCGAGCGCGCAATATAATTGCAATGAAGTTGCGGTGCAGCGAAGGAAGAAGAAGAAGAACGGGAAGGAATGGCGCGAACACGGCAGCGATTCATAGCGCGAATAAAGAGATAATGACTCTGTCTGATAGGCAATCAGGCGCGGCCGGGGAGAAAAAATGACATCTCTGCTCGGCTGCAGCGACGCGTTAAGTATTTGCAGAAAATCAAACGGCGCGAATGGTTGGATGCGCGCGCGCGCGCGCGAGAGAGAGAGAGAGAGAGAGAGAGAGAGAGAGATAGGAGGAAAAGGATGAATTGTATAAACGCGAGCGAGCTGCAGGCGCTGCTCTTCTGCGGTCGATGAACGGCCTTGGGTTCCATGCTCACTCGAGCACATGGTTCACGTCATACTGAATGACCGGGAGAGGGAGAGCACTCGCGAGAGAGAGCGCGCGCGCAAGAGCCAGATGGACTAACCCTTTTCAGCGCGTATAGATCCTCCTCGGACTCGACTCGACTCGACTCGACGTTCTGCGGATTATTCGAACGCCACCTGCTCTCCACTCTGACTGGCATCGCGCTGCTCTGTTGCTTCCGTCCTCGCGCGCAAGACGCTGTCGCTTGCCTCCGTTACTTTGATCTAATAATTATAGGATCCTCGCGGACGCATCTGCTTTATGCCGACCCGCGACGAGCCTCGATTATGCGCGTATTATGTACTGTACTTTCGGAATTCAATTTGCGCTCACATCGTCATCGTCCTCCTCATCATCATCATCATCATCGCCATCATCATCATTATCATTATCGTCGGCAGCATCGTCGTTTAACACGCCGAGTAAACGGGGATGATTCGATTAAATTTGTCAGCGGGCGAAAGAGTTATTGTGCAGGGGAGAAATTTAATCTAGCCGCTCGTAATCCACGTGTGCTTGGGCGAGCAAGCGAGAAGCTCGTTTCTTCGCGGCGACGGAAAATATCGCCTTGGTAACAGATGGCGCCGCCCCATCACTGCACGCGCGCTGCAGAGATTCACTCGGCGCAAAAGTCTTGTATGATGTTGCGCATGCAGCGCGAGTTATGGATTTCGACGCCGCGCAGCTCTCTGAAGGGCCTACGCTGCACCGGCGCAGATAGAGGGGCTTTGATTAGTTCACCTCTGCCTCTCTCCCGCGGCAGAAACACTGCAGCCGCGAGTTTCCGCAATTTTCGGCCTCCGAAATACGCCTGGCTACAGCCTATACAGCATCGTCCACCCCCCTGCCGCCAATGCGCTTACTTGTTCCAATTTGCGTTTGCACAGCGCACTCGAGCGTTGTTCGCGCTCCGAATGATCAAAGTCAGGCGCACTCGCCGCTATTTTTCACTCGTGTGTACCTCGCATCTCCGAAATTTCGCTGGAAAACGAGCGAAACCTACAGGAAGGCCTGATTATAAAAAAAAGACGCACGTCATCGCCCCGGGAAATTGGAAAAATGGCCGGTGTATACATTGCACACGAAGCACAACGGACGCACGGCACAGCCCGCGGTGTACACACAGCTGCATGTGCTACTAATTGCAGCGGAATCCAGGCCACGAACATCCGTGCTTTACGAGGAACGACTAAACGAGTTTACGGATTGCTCTTTCCTCTATCCCATTCTATCCGAAATCGAATCTTAGCTCCTCTTACTTGCTTGAGTTTGCCGCGCGGCTAATGCGACCTGCAAATTCACCAGAGTTTCGTTTCCTTGGAAATTCTACACCCGCGCGCGCGCGCCAGCATCTTTTACACACAAAGCGCAATCTCCGCTGTATACTCGCGCTCGCGCAGGGAGACGAACAAAAGTTTGCAGTTATTTCGGAAAATAGCGCGCGGGCGAAATACTTCATTTCACCGGAGCTGTAGCGAGTTGAGCCGGTTGCGAGTGTAAAATTGTAAAATACATTATTGCAGCTCCAGCGAGTTTTTTGTCCTCGCGAATACAATGGGGTATGTATGGTGGAAGGACGCCGCGAAATTCGCTGAAATCTCGCGGCGGCTGATGTATGATTCTCTGTTGGAACTGTGTATACATAGAAACTGCGGCGGCAGCGCGACCGGCTATGCACATGCACGGAGCCGTGGCACTGACGTTTATGACGCAGCTGGCTGACAAATGAAATGTCACTGATAACTGTTGCCTCTAAGTTAATGCAGCGACGACGGTACAGGTGCACCGACAGCACCGCAATAACGCTAGTGTATTGTTGTTCCTTGCCTATAGCTAGAAGAGCCCGTTGTCGCCTTGTGACGCCTCCGTAATGCATGGCGCCGCGTATTTCCGCGTTGCGGGCTTTCACGTTTTTAATCCCGCGAGCGGTTCGCCCAAAAAATGACGAGACAATATTTAATCCAACCGCCGCTGCAAAGGCTCGACTCGTAAAGAGGCTCGCAGCAGCAGCGCAGCAGTTCATTTCGTGTCAGAGTCAGATTTCCGATAAGATCTTGCCGCGGTGAACCGAAAATTTTGATCTCGTATAGTAAAGCAAACGTAAATTGACCTGTCGCTTCGATGGATACTTTCAGTCGGGCGGGGGAAAATAAGCTACATGAGAGAGGGAGAGCGATACGTTCGGCGGCAAAGTGTCAGTAGCAAGAACCGCCTTTCTTCGATGTATTTATAACACAAGAGCGCAATGAAAGCTCGCTTTCTTCATTTTGCGCTATTCCGCGGCTTGCGCGGGAGAGAAATCGAGCCTGGCCGAGTGAAAATCGTGATAAATAACTACCGCGTATATACTTCCATTAAGATAAATCGACAGGGCCGCGCTCTCGCAGCTCGGTTGATTGTAACTGACAGTACGGTGATTGGATAAGTTATCACCGGTTAAAGCGATGCATTATGCAATCGCACATGCGCGCCGTGTGTGTTATGTCCCTCGCCCCTCGCCACATAGCTCTCTCTCTCTCTCTCTCTCTCTCTCTCTCTCTCTCTCTCTCTCTCTCTCTCTCTCTCTCTCTCTCGGGCCGTATAAGCTGCAGCGCAGCAGCAGCAGAGCAGCACGCGGTGTGTGCGCCTGACATGTTATTCCAGGCCGTCTCTCGTTGTTTTAGAATAGCTGCATTTGGAATCTCATTATTGCCAGCGCTAGCCCGCACCTCGTGTCCTCTCGCGCGCTCGACGCTATAGGCCGATCTCTGATTTTCTCCACGGGCAACTGCTACACGTCTTGCTCCCGGCTTTTTACGATCCTGACGCTTACGTCTCCGAAGCGAAGCCTCCCTTATCGCGATGCGCTACAAATTGGATTGTCAACGTAGGCGAGAGAATGCGGCGAAATAAAAAGGGATAAGGCGAGTGTGACGCGAGGAGAAAAAGAAAGAATAAGCGGCGAATAAAAGCCGATGTAACGCCGCAGCTATCGCGCTCTTTTTGCATGACTCTGCACTGAATCTGCAATCTCGATCTGTTAATCGACTCGACAGATGTTTCTGGTTAAATAATGTTTTAGTTACGTTCGCGCTTCGACGTTCGACAGCACCGCGCTCTTATTTCTCCTACCGCTCCATCAGCACCGTGTTTTTTTTTCTTTTGGGTCTCCGTCGGTTAATTAAAATTTCGACAAACATCCGGGCTCGATTCTTAGAATAAAAGAAGCGCTCGCGCGCGAAAGCCGGGAGAATTTCGTAATGAAAGTTTAATTTGAATTTCGAATAAAAGTCACCTTTCCTTAATAAACTGCGCCGTAAAGAAGGCTTTGCGCGAAAATAAAGCATCTCCGAGTATTTCGCAGAAGAGGCAGCAGAGAAGCTACAGAGTATAATATTGTGAATAAAGTGGTGGTACGTTTAAAACGGCATTATATCACCGATAGTCGAATTAACACCGCTCTCCGCAGCGTGAATTACACGGATCTTCCTCCGCTCTTTCTCCCGGAGAGACTGTATGAATATAGCGCTGGCAGTCGTCGGCTGAAACTCCCCTTTTCAGTTCCGGATTAAGATGAGCGGTTCGCGATAAGTGTGGCCAAAATGAATAACGTTCCACTTAACGAGCTGCTCGCTTCCCGCCCTGCCGCCCCTCCCCTACCCCCCGACTTCGTTCGCGAAATGTAGCTTTCAACCCCTTGAAGATTTTTTTTCATCGTATTATAAAATTATACTTGTCCAGATTTATAAGGCGAGCGTGGCGAGAATCTCAACGAGCTCCCGTTGCCGGGGCGTCGTTCTTTCCTGCGCCCCCCCCCCCCTTCCTCGCTCCTCCCGACAGCTCTCACGGCGTGCAGCCTCGGAAAAATTACGACGGGGATATTAAATTTTAGCTGTGATTTTAATTATGCGAAAAAACAAAGAGCCGCCCGAGAGTGTGCAGAGGGAGAGAGACGTGCGGCTTCGGCCAGAAAAACTGCGCTATTCGCGAGCTCGTTATTTACATCGTAGTGCGAGAGCCGTAGTCAAGAATAGCCTTGCAAAACACCGTTTTGCCCGCAAACACATTACACGCACTGGCGCGCGTTTATTACACATTCCGTGTCAAACTCTTCCGAGCTCCCTCCCTTCTCGTGAAAATTAATTAAAAGAAATATTTGATACATAAGGTTCCTCGCAGCCGCCGTCGTCGCCGAGCGGTGAAAAGAGCGAACGAAAAATGTGTAAAACGTCGAATGAAGTGCATCGCGGCGGCGGGGGAGGGCGAGTCGAGAAGGTATAAGAGCTGTCTCGGCGACTTTATATGCGCGTATCTTGTCGACGGAGCTCCTGCATGTGCTCATTCCGGCAATGACGTCGCGCGCTATACGGGAGCATAAGTCCGGGTTTTGCAAGACAAGTAAAGACGCGCACCAGCGCATAGAGAGCCTCTCGTACGGAGCGCGACATATTCGTCCGGCTACTCGTTCGTTCGTTCGTTCGTTCGTTTGCTCGTTCGTTCGTTCGTTCGAGCTTCCAGGGCGCACACTTATCGTACTGTTCCGGATGAACCGCTCCGACGTCGTGTAGTTTCGCGCTTTTAGTCATTTCGTGCGCTTGCTCGCTCGCCCTCGGGGGCGCAGGAAAAAAGGAACTTTGGCTGATGCTCCAGCCGCTCGCGAAAATGAAACTGCCGCGTGCCTTTTTCAACTGCGCGCAATTCGGAGAGCTGCGAGAGCGGGAAACTTTTTAATGACCAGAAACCGCCTTTACTACTGCATACTCGCTTTTCGCCTTTTTCGACTCTTTCGCGTAGACGCACCTGCACACATTTGAATCGGGAGCGTGTGATTTGACTCGGGCTCGGAAATCAAAGCGTGCATCTTGCGCTGGTGCTGCCGGTTATTATTTCCAATTGACGGCTCGTGAATTCTCCTAGTTGTCTCTGGAAGCTAGCTGCTGTATATAGCTACGCGACGCGGAGGCGAGAGACTCGTAAAAAGGATAGGTTGTACGCCGGGCTGGAAATATTCAGGCGAAAGGTCGCTGCTGCAGAAGCAGAGTTTACGCCGGGCTGAGCAGCTGTCTCTCTCACTTGTTTACCCGACAGCCGGTGGCTCCTCGCAGTTTTTTCGAAAACAAGACGGGCCATCGCGGCTGGAAAAAGCGAGCCGACGGATCTGCTTTATTACGCGCAGAGCACAGTGGCACGCTAGAAATGGAGAGGGTATAGAGGAAGCTAGCCGGGCGCATGAAAAATACCGTATAACGCCGGCACGGGGTCAGCGCGCGGCCGGGCGACGGGAGTAAATTTCTCAGGTGGACGCGGAGAGCACAAAAGAGATAAGGGAGCCGCCGCCGCCGCGGGAGAGAGAAGAAGCGAAGCAGTAGCTCTCTCGCGCTTCGAGCCGGCGAACATAATGCGTGAAGTTTTGCCGCCTCCCCTTCTCCCTTCCGACGACTTGGGCGCGAGCGCGCGTTCTACCCTACTTTCCCAGGGAGAGAAACTTGGAGAAAACATGTCACACACCGCCGACACTCGACAATATCGTTATACCATTCCGCACCCCCTGCCGCGCGACGGCCCCGTGCGCGCCCGTAATTCTTCTTTACTCCAACAATTCTCCTGTTTTGATGCATTTACTCAACTTTTCCAAGCGGCCGCTAATGTATTCACTGGCATCCCCGCGACTTACTTTCTTCCCCTCTTTCTTTTCACCGGCTTGATTTGCGGTCTCCTCGCGAGCGCGCGGTACCTTTTTCTCGCTATTCCGCAACTCGGCGACTGCAGTGCGCCGCTAAAGTGTGAAATTCCACTCCTTCACAATTAGAGGGGGAGAGAGACACTTGGTGTATATGTTTTAATTAAAGCAGCTCTCTGTGTGCGTGCCTGTAAGTCATACGCCGCGCGCACGTCAAATCTCTTGAAGCTCATTCGCTCTCGCGCTCAAGGCCGAAGCAGCAGCGAGAGTAGTCGAGGAGAAAATGTTTAGATAGAGTCATTCCCGCGCGAAAAATTCTCTATTTTTCTTCGACTGCTTCGAATATCGCGCATGTAAATTAACTGGAAGCACGCTCGCGCGCTGAATAGCTGCTCGACAAGTTTATTAGCTCTCGTCGGGATAGCTAGTTTTACAAATATAGAAGACGACCCCCTGCATTTTTAGCTTTATAATTGCCTCGAACTGGTTTCGCCGCTACTTAAAGTCGAGGCGCTCAATGGCTTTGAGATTTCGAGATCTGAAAATTTAAGGCGCGGATTCCAAACTCGGGGGACACGATGATTAATCGATGGAGTAAAAGGAATTTGCTGCTTCAAATCCAGTCCAGCACCGAGTCCAGGACCGAGTTCGGTTAGAGAGAATGAGCTATCAGTCGCTGCATCAAAGTGCAAAATCTAGCGGCGTATTGTCGTGAGCTCGTCGCGCAAAAGTTGCTGCGGGCGGAGAGCGCCGCGTTCCTATTCCGTTCGCGAGCGTAACTTCTAGTTTGGCAATCCCCCGGAATACTGGCACTTGCGGAAGCCGCCAGAGGCGTATGTTAATAAGCCGAGTGTAGGGGATGTATACGCGGGATAACCCCGTATAAACTGGCGCTGCTGCTGCCGGACGGATGCCGCAGGTACACGTCGAGGCGCTGCTTGGGAAAATGCTGCTGCTGTATATTAACATCGTAATATGCCGTGCCACGTTCGCCCACCCCCGCGCTCGGATTGCCTCCCGCTTCTATCGGACGCGCCTAATTCCCAGCTCTCGATCCAGTCGCAAGTGATTCGCGGAAGCGCGCGACACGCCCTTCGCCCAAAGTGTTTATGGGGAATTAAACTACGCTCCAGAGTGAACGCGGACGCTCCGCGCGCGCATTTACACGCCGCAGTTACATAGGCGGGATTCGCAGAGCCAGCCGCGGTGTACACGATATTGATTCTGCTGGCGCGCGCAGAGTGCCGCGTAAATATTCATGATACTGTTAGAAGGATCAAGCGCCGAGCGTCAATGCGCCTGCAGCGTGTATCGCGCGCGCAAACGGGAGACACAAGCAGCCAGTTTGCGCTGCGCATAGGGCAGATGGCCACTTGACTAAGAAGAGCCTGGAGTAAAATCGTTCTTTCCGTTTCCGCACTTACGATCCGACGCGGCGGCTCGCATTTTCACCGGTTCGTACGCAGTCGCTGGAGGGGAAAATCTATTTTGTCTAGATTTTCTGCTTGTATAATAGCCGCCGAGACTTTCAGCAGTGGTAAATCCGATAAACCAGCAGGAAAGTCGTAAAAGTATTCGCTTTATACGACGCGTCGTATAACGCGCACGCGCTGGCTCACACGCGAGAGAGAAAGAAAGCGAGAGTAGGGCGTCGAAAGTAGGCTCATAGCCTGACTTTCGATGTATATACAGTGTGTGTATGTGTAGCAGCCCGAGCTATGTCATATACACCACGACATAAATTCTGATACCCGCTGAACTACCATGGTTTTCCTTCTTTCGTCGTCGTCGTTATTGCTTTTTTTTACCGAAATATTCACACTTTCGCGCGCGAGTTTTCGAAAGCTGCGCGTACGATGTATCGGAAAAAACAAAGCTCGTTGCTAAACATCGGGCGCGCGAATCTGATGGCCGGGGAAAAAAGTTGTTCGCGCAGATGCCGCCGCCGCTGTTGGGGCCGTTATTGCGGGGAATACTTTTCAGCGCGAAAGGCCTGATGGAGCAGTAAACCGGCGCGTAGCTTTTATACAAGTATTTTACAGTCCGGTGAGCTCCTATTTTCCATTTAGAGGTAATGGCATACGCAATGAAGCTAAAATTATGCTCGGCGACGTTGATAGCATCTGTAAATAACTTATGTCGGCTATGCGTAGCTACTTTAGAGGCTATTATTCTTCCTTTAATGTAATCACTGTTATCGGCAAACAGAGATGAAGAGCGCGCAAACATAATAGCTGCGGCCGTATAACATAGCTCTATTCTCTCTCGCTCGCTCTCTCTCTCTCTCTCTCTCTCTCTCTCTCTCTCTCTCTGCGTATACTCCTGTCGCACACATGCACACGTACGCAGGTATGTATGATTCTCGAGATCCGAAATTTTCTATCAATCCGAATAGCCCCTAAAAGTAAATAGCCCTCTGGCTCGTTGGGCTTTCCGCGTCGTTTGACATGCCGCGCAACGAGAGACCGCGTTTCGAATCAGCGCTCGCTCTCGCACACACGCTCTGCAGAAGGAATAACGTGTTTTCGACGAAACCACACCTATATGTATGCCCGCTTCGGCGACGACTAGTCCCGCGTCGACGAAACCAGATTTCGACTCAAAGCGCAAAGGATCGAGCGTTTTTTCGCTTCTCGCAAGCGTTTGTGTAATCACGGATCATCGCGCGCAATGGGGAGTGAAAGAGTTCCGTTTATCCCCCTAACGAGAGTGGAAATTCCCGACGAAATTTCGCGAAGCACGTGAAAGAGTCGCGCCCGAGGTAATTAGAGTAAATTTCCCGATATCGTGCGCTCGTGTGTCTGCCAGGGCGCTGCAGTGGCGGATGAACGCGTATACAGCGAGCTGAGAGTGAGAGGGAGCTGGGGAACGGTGTATACCATACACGTATATACGAGCGGCTTTATATTCCGCGGGCGGTGGCTTTTATCGCGCGCAGAGGCGAGTCTTGCCGCGTTCCGTGGCTGCGGGGGGCGTTATCGGGCCTCGCGAGTCAAATCTGCGACTGGAAATGGCATCTCTCGTGCGGCTCGAGTGCTCGCGCCGCGTTATCTGCGCTGCGGGCCCCCGCTCGCGCGTTAGGCTACTAGGATTCCCCGGTGACACTGCGGAATTGCCGGGATTTTACGAGAAACCGAGGCGGCGCCGCCGGATTATCGCAGCCTCGCTTCCTCCGCGCCGAGATGTATACTGCCGCTGCTGCTGCAACGCGACGCCGTCAAAATAATAGAAACTCCGGGGAGACGGGCAGGTGTCGCTCGATCGTTAATACCCGCGGTGTGAAATATACGGCCCGCTCATCGCGCAGCCGGACCGTATCTCTCCCCGGCTCCAACGCGCTGCCTGCATTTTGATGGACTGCTCGTACGTCCTCGACGCGCTGCGCCAGTCTGACCATGCCCGGCCGATTCTACTTGATTCGAAAACTACGCGTGTGTGCGAGAGCCAAACAAAGCCGACGCTGCATCGGGCAGAGGTAAACACTTGGAGTTGGTCAATAAGGAGTAGGTTACATTATCGAATGCATATACATAATGGTCTCGGGGCGGTACATTGAACACTCGGCGACGTCGTGCAGTGCCGAGCGCGGCAGTACATTTCTCTCAAGCCTCTGCGTATTTACCATCCGTATCAACGGATTAGCGAAGCTGCAGCCATGGGAGTGCCGGCGGCGCTCGAGAACTCTGTTCTCTCTCCCTCTCTCTCTCTCTCTCTATCTACCTGCAGCCCCCTTCCCCCACCACTCGTATCCTGCAGTCTGGGATGTAGCCCCCGCCGCGATGAAATTGATAGATTCGGGCTCGGCGGCGCTCGCTTCTGAACTGCAATTTCCACGAGATTCGAGTACCTGCTTCCGCTGGATTATCGCGATGAGTGCAGCCGCGGGTCGGCGCTGTTTGTCCTGCTCGCGTCGAAAAATAATAACCTCGACTCTGTACGATTTCGGACGAGATACGCAGGCTTTGTACCGCGCTCACTTAGCTGGCAAACCAACAACCTGCGGATATTTGGCAATCTGCTGCTTCCGCCCAGGTGCGAGACGAAGACAGAGGACAGTCGGCCCGAAGAAGAGAGAGACAGAATCAGAGTACGGGGGAGACGGAAAGCTATACCACGGGCGGTCGAGATCCCAGGTGTATCGTTTTACCGGGAGCATGTATATTTTCGTAATGCGAAAACAAGAAGTCATACGGCTATAAAATTTCAAATATCCTTTCCGCCTTTGCATTAGCTCGCTGCCGCGATCCGCGTAAGGCAAACACAAGCGGGAGGACGGGAAAAATGCGCGTTTGTTTGCAGCGGTTAGCAGTTCATTAGCATAGCGCGCGGAGGAACTAGTTAAACGCGAGAGAGGCGACCGGGAAAAATAACATCTCCGCAGCGCAGTCCGTAATCTCTGATAAGTCGCGGCGCGCGCCTAAGAGGCTTGCGTTACCGCTCGCAAGCCTCGACGTTTTCATCAACGACGCGGCTGTCTTCTCGCGTTCCTAAATGAGACAGCCGATCATCTGGATTATTTTATCGAGAGCTCGCTCGCTCGCGCGGCGTGACGCGATCTGCATATGCCCCGTATAGCCTCTGGAATTCGCGCGAGGCTCTATCCGGATCAGTAAAAATTGAGGCAAAGTTACGAAAATTGAATTCCTTAATCCCCTGCATATTTGCGCCGCCGTACTCGAGCGCGGCTCGAATATCGCCATCAGACTCTCGAATCGACCTGATTGATTCTCATTTTCAATCGACTTTTTGCCGCCGGCCTTTAATCGAGTTGCGAGCGGCGTTTGGGTCGTAAAATTAGCTCGTCTTCGCTTTTAATTGAGAAATTTTATACGGATTTATACGTACACGCGAATTAATTCGTCTCGCTCGCGGATCGATGCGGCGGAAAACTTATAAAAAAGATCATGCATATTTATCGCTGCACGGTCAGACAGACGGACACTGCAGAGTCCAGAGGTATAACGTAAGTGTAGGTATACAATTTGTTGGCTGGTACAAATGTAGCGATAAAATCGCAGAGCTGGAGAATTTAGTGTGCAGTGCGCGATGCGCTTATGTTTTTATCGGTTAAAAAAGCGTCCCGCATGTGGCGCAGCCCGGCCCCGCTCACGGTGCGCGGTGGCTGTTTATGATATGCCATGATATCGAATATAGTCGTGCTCGGTCATGCATCGCACGGCACAGACACACTGCCACAGCGGGAGCAGTGGGCTCCGGCCAGCGACTCCGGTGCAATAAAAAGTTACGTGACACTTCTAACATGGGTGAAGAGAGCCGCTGGCTGAATTGCACTTGTCCCTTTTTTCAGGAAAAAAAGCGCGTGTGTACACACACACACACACACACACACACACACACACACATATATATATATATATATATATAGAGAGAGAGAGAGAGAGAGAGGGAGGGAGAGAGACTAGTCCATCCGGAACACACGAGGATTTGCATTCGAGCCACGTAAAAGCGGGAAATCCTTTTGTATGATAATCTCGTACGCGGGACGGCGGCGCGCGAGCAAATCGATTCGCGCTTCGACGAATTCCGGTTTGTCAATGGAAAATGACGCGATATCTCTGCACCTCTACTTCCCGTTCTCTTTTATCTTCCTCTCTCGCGAAAAATAGGAAAAACGAGAAAGAGAGGGAGACCAGCCAGGAGGTCGGCGGGAAAGAAAGGTAATAGACAGAGGGGGAGAGCAGCGCATTCTCTCCGCGCTCTCGGGACTTTTTTACTTCTGGCCTCCCGGAGACTATATATCGAGCAGATATAAATTCCATTGTTTCACTCTCGAAGGTGGTCGATTCGCGGTGCGGCGGCACACGCCACTACCCGCGCATTGAATTCAATACTAGGCTCAAGCATTGTCACAGATTATTTACAATAGCGAAACATCATTGCGAAATTATGTTTCCCGGGGCAGTAAATTTTCCGGACGCGCATCTCGCGTTCGCATCAGCCCCGGCGGCCCCCCCGTGCGTGCTCGTATATATAGCTCGTATATACGCTGGAATTAAAGAATTTCAACGCGTATAACTCATCGGCAAACTCGCTGAATTCGGCGCACGTATACGCAGTGTCCGAGGGGATAATCAGCAACGACTGCGAAAATTGATATTAATTAAAGCGCGTTCGACGCTCGTTTGCCCGGGCGCGCGCGCGCGCGCATCAAAGCATAGAGCAGTTATTAGTAGCGTAGGTAGATTGGAAGTACACTCGAAGTTTTGAGCAGCTCGTCGGCTGACTTTCCGGAAAATCCTCTCAAGATGCAAAGCGATTCATCTCTCGGAATGCTGGGCCCTCGCGGAGAGACGAGAGAGAGAGAGAGAGAGAGAGAGAGAGAGAGAGAGAGAGAGAGAGAGAGAGAGAGAGAGAGAGAGAGAGAGGAGCGCCGGTCGAGGAGAAGTTGTCGTAGTTTGTGCGCCTCTGAACGCGCTACCCATCATTGCTTGCTTGCTTGCTTGCCGTCCTTCCGACTTGCAAAGTTTAGGGGGGTGCCAGCGGATGAAATTAATTTCGGTCGATTCAATTACTGCTCCGTGACGTAGTCGCGCATTGTGCTCGATTCAATGCTAAGAACAACACGCAGCAGTTTCAGTACACAGAGACAGAGCGCGCAATGCGATGTGCATCGAGAATTCCGCTTCAGTTTTTCGCTGCTGAAAGCGCGCGCGCATTATTGCGAGCCAAAATGTCAGTCCGAAAAGCTTTTGACTCGCTTGGTATTTTGACTTTTCGGCATTTTATGTCATCGATTTTCCAAAGCCGGAAAATTTGAATTACAAAATGCTGCGCAGCGAATATCGCTTGGCAGAGTATGGCGCCGGCTTTTTCAAAGCGAATTCGACCCTGATATCCGCTGAAAAATAAAGAAATACCTATACCCACGGTTTCTACCGTGAATTTCCCGCAAATAATCTCGTTTGCCATACTTCGGCCGCGAGTCGAAGTGACGCGTGGCAATGCGCATGCTATCCGCTGAACCCATATTGATTTGAACTTAGCTCCCACTCGTCCCGCAGGATGTGGTGCATTGTCGCCCTTTACGCTTTCGCAGCTAAACGAGAGAAAGCGGAGAACACTTTGATCGCTGAAAAATTAGCGGGGGCGTTAACTCGAAGCCATGGAGTGCACCATCGCATCCGCGTGCAGCGTCGAAGACACGCGCTTAATCGAACAAGTTTATTCTCCGGCATCGTGAAATTCTCGAGCTTTGATGTCTGGGGCTGCGCAGGCCGAGCACGCAGCTATAACCCGCTCGCAAGTTCGCGAGCTTATTTACGGGTGCAGACGTGCGCGCGATCAGCTCTCGCTCAACTTCCTCCGCGTCGCGGTGCATACCTATGGGTGTGTGCGTAAAATACGATGGTATGCAGCACGCGCCAACTTTTCTACCTTCTCGAGCTAATTATCCGCAGTCCGCGACGTGTCGACAGCCGCTAAAATCACTGTATTTACGCAGACGCGGCGCATAGTCATATTCGTCGTCGGCCCAGTTCAGTGTATATACGGGGGCTAACGCAATCGGCCCGGCCGACTACTGAAACTTTTCGCTTTATATTCCTCCGGTCCTCGCGAAATTTTCAATAAAGTTCGCACTGAATTTATTGCGCCTTTTATTTCCGAAACTTTTACGCGGGCGCAGTCCCGCGCCAAA
Source organism: Nasonia vitripennis (assembly GCF_009193385.2). Classification (NCBI taxonomy): domain Eukaryota; kingdom Metazoa; phylum Arthropoda; class Insecta; order Hymenoptera; family Pteromalidae; genus Nasonia; species Nasonia vitripennis. The sequence goes on along the minus strand of NC_045761.1, from coordinate 13,073,725 downwards.
GTGAATTCTCAATAGGCCACCGGGAATAATACTTTGCTTATTCACAAACGCTACCACCAACGCGCGCGCGGACCCCTTTTCTCCTTCGCTCTTATTAGTTTTTTTTTTTCGAGAAAATTCCCAATATTGCACCCGGCTTTGTTGGAAAAAAGCTATTCCCTCATTCAAAAAAGCAATCTAGAGCTTTGAAATTCCACGAAAACTCACCTCGATTCCGCTCATTATAAAGCGAAAATCACTCGGGGAACTAATGCACGCAACAAAATTTACCCTAGTGAAAAATAATGATTATTTCCCGGAACATAGTGGTTTCGAGGGAAATTTCGGCCTGGCTGTTATGTATTGACGCGTAGAGAGGCTGGGGGCTGGCTCTATGTTAGGGGTAGTAAAAAAGAAGAGAAAACTCTCGAAATGCTTTCCCTATCGGTGGCGCTGGCGCTCGTTTTATAAGAAAACTTTCCGCGACGAAACCCTACGGGTAAAGTTTATCATTTAGGACAAAGGTTGCCCAGCCGTTGTGTCACGACTCTTGGAAAGTGCGGCGGCGGTGGCGGTAGGGGACGAGCGTGTGTTGCTACTGGGGTGGACTCGCCTTCTCTTATAAAGCTCTATCGCGCCACGCCACGTACAAAAACAGCCTTTTGCCTTTCAGCCCTCAAGGGCTGAGCCATAAGCGTCGGCGGCCGAGCGAGTCTTTCTTGGCAAATTTCAAACTACCACTCGCCTGTACGCAGTCATTCGTGGCGATCGTCCGGCCGTGCGCGATTACCATCACCGCACGAAAAAGGACGAGATGTGCAAATCATTTGAGAAACTACATTGAAAACAAGTTTCTCCTCGCGCCGAAGACTAATATAAGTACGTGTCAGCCCAGAAAGCGTATAATGCTGCTGCTAGAATAACCGGTTTGCCAATGAAGCATCACACTCGTGTAGTTTTTCACAGGCAGATCTCGTGTCCGCATTATGGTCGATGTTGTAAATCGCTTATATGTTACTTTAATCATCCCAATCATCTATGCAATTTCAACGACTAATAATACGATGGGTGATAAATCATAATAAACCTTTGCGTAATGAGTCGGCGAAAACTTTTGAAATTATCGCCGTTGAGATTTTTTTTTTATTATAAAAAGGTGCGGTTCGCCGGAAATTGTTTCTTCGCTCAGGTGTGCAGGGGTCGTAAAACAGAGTGCATCGCGGTATATTTTCGCGGGAATAAGAAGGAGCGAATCACGAAAAGCTTGTTACGGCGAAAGCTGAGAAGTGCGACATTTCACCGATGCACACTGACGAGTGCAGCGCAAACATACACTTCGGTGAAGAGAGTGAGAGAGGTGGGTGTGAAATCACATATAACGCCGAGAGTATACGTGGGTATATATTCGTTACGGCTGTGCGGGGGGCAAGAGAAAGTCGGGTGTGGACTCGATCTTAGCAATCCCGAAGACGTCATCAGGAAAAAGACGGACGAGAGGGATTGCGGCCGCCAGCAGCGGATTTTACGCTTTGGCTATAACCTTTAAAAGCGCAAAAGCAATCGCATTCGCGTCGCCGTAAAGGCAAAATGGCCGGCGGGAGTAGCTGCCGCTGCCGCTGCTGCTGGCCGCAAGACCGCAACCGTTACAGCGCGAAAAGTCTCCGCAATCGCTTTCGACCTCCCCCCGTGCTCGCTGGCGCGTTATACAGCTGCTGCAGCCTTGCGAGCGTTTTTCTTGTTTCGATTTATTCCCGACCCGCGAGTCTTATTTCCGCGATGTATATATCACGGGGAAAAAAGATCTGCGTGAACATGCTAAATCAGCTTCAATTTTAGACTGGCTTCTCTCCCCACTGCTTCGACTCTCGACTCCTTTGGTTCGCGGCTGGCGAGATAGGTGGCGCATGGACATTTTTTCGTTTCCCTCGGCTCATTTAGTGCACCCCTGGTAGATATGTTGACGATAATATTTCCAGAAATAGGCAAGATTTGTATGAATTGGGTAGATTCTAGTCTCAACATATCGATAGAAATCCCATCTAAAATGACATGAATTCTGGAATATTTCTAGCCAGATCTGCTAGAAGTCGTCTGCAAGAGTCGCGGCTACATAACATGACCTTGCTTTTTTGCTTTTTTTATGGTTCGGAGGATTCGGATGTGCGACCGACTTTTAATTCGCGTGTATACATAATATACATGTATCACTTATACATTTTTGAATAATATTATAACAAATATAATAAGCCACAATTACGAACAATTAACAAAAAATAACCTTTATTGCGCCCCGGGTAATTCATTACCTGGCCGAGCTAACATTATTTTTTCCGGTATTACTGAATAGCTTAGCCCGAGATCTTGAATTTGAAAAAAAAATTGTCGAAAACCGAAAATTCTCGGCTATTTTTTGGTAACTATTTGTAATTGCGGCTTATTATATTTGTTATAATATTATTCATAGGTGTATCAGTGGTGCACCTTTTAAATAAAATTATAACAAATATAATAAGCCACAACTATATGCGTTGGTATTATGTAGCGTCTGTCGTGACGAGTAAACGCTTGCGCAAAAGGTTATAAATAGTATATTATGCAACGGGTACAGAAAGACTGCATTCTTCGTTTTGAAAATGCAGTCTTTATGTACAAGTTACATACGATATTTTATAACAGGAGAGCCGAAAATTCACATTAAAGTTGTGATTTTGATGTTAGAGTGATATAAATATACGTTAGTGGTCGATCCGAGTTATCGGCGAGATTTCTAGTCGGGATTCTACCGAATGAATCTGCCGAGCCGCTAGGATATTGAGACTGGTTCAACCAGCCAAATTTCTAGCAGAGACCGAATGTTAGATATAGAGATGTGCCACCTATTCCGAAACAGCTCTGCACGAGCCGCTCATGCTACAACTACAACTGATCACGTATTGATACCTTGCACGGATTTTAATTTAATGTCCTTTTTCCGGCTTACGCTGGCTTTTTTCGAGTCTGAATAAAGCATTTTCCAAAGGAGTGGGACACCCGAGTCGATATGACGCATAACGCAGTCCATTGGCTACGAGTCTGCTGCTTCTTTTTTGTTCGACAGTGGCTAGCCGGCCGATTTTTCACGTTTAATAGTCCGCGCTTCTCCCATAATCCTGAGCTGCTCCCCCGTGACGGACAAGCCTCGTCCCTCATATCGCGCCCGCTCGCTTACGCGGAAATACTTTATTCTCTGCTTGTGTACATGCAGAGTACACCGCTCGGGTGCTCCCTCGAGAGACTAGGAAGCTGGGAGCCAGAGTTAATTTAGCTGATCTGCCAGCAGGTGGAGAGCGCGTGCACGAGAGAGAGAGAGAGAGAGAGAGAGAGAGAGAGAGAGAGAGAGAGAGAGAGAGAGAGAAAACAAAAGTTCGGCTCCCTGGGCGTCGCTCAATCGACATATCGCTATCCCTCCGTGTGTATACGCCGGCAAAGTCAAACAGTCCGCACCCACACACAGACCGACAGGCAGACACAATATACAAGAGTACAGGAGCGTCCGTATTTTCCGCGAATCGTCGGCGAGAGATCGAAACGCGCGAGCCGCAATTGCCTGGCGTAGTTCGAGCCGAGAGGGCCGCTGCCGCCGCCGGGGAGAAGGATCGAGTGTAGTCGAAGAGAAGGCGCACAGCAGTCGCAGCAGAAGCAGCGAGCTTCGTTATTTCGGGCACGTAAGCAGTTCCGGTTATTGTGCTGGCCGCGCAAAGTGCCTTTTTCAAGTAGAGCCAGTTTTCGCCCTGCGCGCGCTCGCTCGCTCCTCTCCTCCTCGCTCTCGGGGGAAGATGGCGAATCTTCCCTCGACGTGGCGCACGTTTTCTTATTTTGCGGGCCGCGGCGGGCGGCGATGATGATGATGAAAAGGCTTAAAAAGCCAGTACGGAGGAAAAAGGCAAACTGTTTTTGTTGAGCGCGCGCGCGCAAATAAATAGCGACGAGGAATACCGCAGGCCGCCCCTCGCTGTGTATACGCGTGGCTCGTCGGCGTGTCTTTCTACACACAGCTATATAATTGCGTGCGCGGCCGCGTGTTTGCGCACGTGTGTAGGCATTACCAGCGCTGCGGCGGTCGAGGGCGTCGGATGCAGCAGCAGCAGCAGCGCCGAGCCTATACGAACAGCATTGTTAGCTGGGCCGCTCGGTCTCGTTCATACGTGTACAGCGAGTGTAATCAAATTCGCGCGAGCGCGTATGACAAAGGACGTCGCATCGCGTGTATACCCCCTAGCCGGCCCTCTCGCTCCAACCTTTCTGCACTCGACAGCCCGTGCGCCGCTGTTCTATTATGGTTTTGTCTCGTCGCGGCTCCGCTTTCTTCGAGCTTGCGTGTATTATCTAACGCGTGTACCGTACGCTTTTCGGGGTCGAAGAGCGAACGGTTAACTGCATAATGTATCCTTCGATCCGGCTGATGCATCGCGACTCGTCAAACGCTCCGTGCGCCGCGAGTAAATTGGTTCTGCAAAATCTATACGCGCTTTGCGAGCTTAGCGTCTCGAGCGAATTAGAGCGGCAGCTCCTATACGCGCGCAGTTACTTTGTGCTGAGCCTCCTCGAATATTTCGTCCTTTCAATTGTCTGCCTCGAAAGATAGCGACGACGTTGCCTGTGCGCGCGCGTGTGTGTCTTGGTAAACCAATTTGACGTTTCCATTATCTTTGCCTAATTCGTCTCTCTCTCTCTCTCTCTCTCTCTCATCTTGCATCTCATCCGTAGACGTCTAACCGGATGAATCCGTACTCGCTCTGGGCGCATCTCATACGTTTCCGCCTAAGCGTTACGCGCAGCCGTTGCCTCTTACTGCGACTCTTTCTCTGCAGCTCAATTTTCTTTTACACACTGACCCCGGCCAATGACGATAACAGTTGTCGTAGCAATAATTCGACCGCCGTAATCGCGTCCACGTGCACTTTGCCACTGCACCGCGACCACTCTCGGACCGTTTCGCTAGTCTTTCGCGCGCGCACTTGTTTGTTTCGCTTATGTGTGTGTATTAATTCAAGTGGCTCGGAAGAACGCGTAGGGCGAGAACGCGAAGAGCAAACAGCCGAGTCGCGCGAGCGAAAACAGGTGGCTGTTTGCACTGGCGGCGTATGCGTTTGAAGCAATTGTTGTAACGAGCTCCTTAATTTACCCACATCGCGCGTAATAATCGGGATTGATTGTGACGGTAAATCCGGGGGCAATTTTCGAGCAATATAACGAGCTTGTTAACACCCAGTCGACTTTTTTTGTATAAAATTTGCCGATCCGCTTCTGCCGTTATCAGCGGAGAAGAAGAGCGAGGGTGAGGAAAATAAAAGGGGGAAGGAAAAACCAAAGAAACGGCTTTAAGTACCGGCTGAAATGGAGCCCGAGGCTTAGGAATAAGTACACGTACGGTCTTTACTGTGCGCCTTTCGCGAACCAATATACGCGGGCTGGCGGAAAATAAGGAGAAAGGAGTGTATAGTTCGCTCTCTTTCTCTCTCGGACAATTAAAGACTATCCCAGCTGATTACTTGCGGCCGCGCGCGTTCCCGCAAAAACATGATCGATAAAAACAATTCGGCAAATCCGCCAAGCACTATATCCTTAAATCCTTGGTCGTCCCGACGATCGTCCGGAAATTCGAGCGTTTTAGTTGACGTCGAGAGATATCCCTCGCGCAAGCGTGCTGAAGCGAGAAAAAGATCGCCTTTTTACGCGCGAGTCGAGGGGGGGGGGGGAAGAAACAACCGCGTCCTCTCCTGTTCTTTAATTTCGCCAGTGCTCTCTCCTATATACTTTCCACTCTCGCTGCCAGTTAACTCGGGCAAAATTTAAAGAGCCAACTGCTCGGGTTCGTTAAATTCGAGCTGCGGAGGCGAAATATCTAAATTCACGAAATACGCTCCCCTATCCCGACGTTGCGCGTATCGCACGCACGTTGCACAGCGATGATTATCAGCCGCGCGGGCTCGCCGCTGCAGATGACGGTGCTCGATCGTCCCTCGTGTATCCATACAAATAGTCGCTCGTAGTCGCGGCGAAGGACGTCGACGATTTGAATATTGTCCCACGTGCGGGGCAGGCCATAAGCGGAGGGACCTTCGTTAAACCGATGGTGTATCGCTCGGGCTGGGAGAGAAATAAGGGCGAGAGGGAACCGAGTGGAAACTCGCCGACATCAGTCATCGAGGAAAATTTGTATTCGGTCCGGCTCCCGCTCTCTCTCCCGGATAAGTCTAGCGCAACCCTTATCGCGGCTCGGTCCATCAACTTGACTTCGGATCCAACGACGCGAGACTGGCCCATCAATTTAATTCGAGAGCCAACCCTGTTTCGCACTTTTTTGCCTTCGCTGCTTGTTTTCGCCCCTGTTTGTGTTTGCCGCTATTAACTACGTGGATACGGAGGGAAAAATTGATGACGGCGCTCGGGGAAAATTCAAGGTTGGCAGTGAATCAAACTCGGCCGCCGCGCGAGCGATTGATAATTAGAAAACAGTGTCACGAGCGCTTTTCTACGCGCGCGACCTCCGGCACTATAGCGTCAGGAGTACTACGAAATTTCCGTCGTCGAGTCTTCGGTTCTCACTTCGTTTCCTTAATAAGCGACCTGCACTTTTCGATAATGCTAATAGCGACAGCAATTTGTCGTCGCCTACGGGAGCGCCGGGAACTCGTCGCTGCGCAGCAGTTGAGCCGGGGCTTATTCAGCTCGATCGCGCTCGCTCGTTGTATAGGAGAAAAAATGCCCCTCGAGTTAGCGGAGGAAATCGTCGAATGCCTCCGACGTTTTTGTAATTAGTGGAATTTCTTAATTAGCATCGAATATCGCGCGCCGCATCCGGAGATCCCGGCTCCTTTAATTCGACCTGTATATTTCTATCGTTGCATCGCCGACTGAAAGTTAATGAAATATTTTCAGATTTTCGCCGCCGCCGAGACAGCGGAGATTAATTAACGCGGAAAATACGCGGGTCATCTGTGAGCTTTTTTTATATTAACAACCCACGTGGACGAGCGAATGCTCGCTGGTGACGCCAAAGTTATACTCCGGAACAGGAGCTTTTGATATTTTTAATTACATAAAGCTTGTCGCAGCTGAGAGAGAGAGAGAGAGGGAGAGAGAGAGAGAGAGAGAGAGAGAGAGAGAGAACGAGAGAGAGAGAGAGAGAGAGAGAGGAGGAGAGAGCAAGAGAGAGATAGAGCAAACTGCAGACTAGGCTGATGGCCCCAGAAGCGCTGTGACGCTAATTTCGATTTGATAACGCGAGGCGCGGCATCAGAATTGGACTGGAAATGTTACACGTGATTCAGTGCCGGAGGCAGTGTAAGCCATCAAAGTCACGTAGCCGCATTAAATCGTTATACACCTATACGTAATTTCACTAATGCATTTCAGTCCGCTTTAGCGTAAATACGCTTGAAGCCGGCTAGCGCAGCGCAGCCCGATACACGATGAATAAAAGATGACGTCCTATACCTACTCTGCGCGCAAAAAGGGCCGCACGCATAACGCATTCGCTGGCGTTTCTTTGCACGTCAGTAACGACGTCAGTGTCTCTCTAGCTCGGCGAAAAGCAGAGCAGAGAGGATAGGTGAAATTCGCGCGTACGCGGTGAATTCATATGCAAATACAAGTGCTGGAGTGCGCGCGCACAAGCGGCTCTCCGGACGACGAGGTCCGAAGGACGAGCTACTGCTGCCGCTGCTGCTTTTTAATATAAGCGTAACGGAGATTGGCAGTTCCGATGGACCGCGCTCTCTGCAGAGAATATAATGGCGGCGAGTTGTCGGATATAACGGCGAGAATCCGATTTTCACGTTCTGTCATTGCGCCGCCGCCATCTCGAGCCGGGAGCCTTTATACTTTTATCAACGACTTTTTTTCGCTCCCTTTCTCTACCTCTCGCCGCTTTCCTATTACCGTGAACTTTATATCTATCTATCATCGGGCTTTCCTCTTGCTCTCTCCTCGCTCTATTTCTGTCGGCCGGCGCTTTACTCTCCTTCTTTACTGGCGGCGTTATTTTGTTCCTGCTCTCGCTCTCTCCCTTAATGCATTCGAGTGCGTTCTTTTCATCCTCCGCTGCCGGCCGGGCTGCATTCTTTTTTCATGGAAAAACGCCGCGCGCCGAGACTGGAACATGAGATTTGCATAATTGCAAGCGATTGTTTGTCACCATATCGCCGCTATACCTAGGCGCTTAGTCCCTCTGCACATAGCTCTGATCCTGATTCATATGCAAATGTCGAGACAAAGAGCCGCTCCGCGCGCGCGCGCGCGAGCCTTAGCTATTTAACTTTTTAGATTGCGTTATACACTATACACGCGGCGGGCGCCCGGTTTTCGCCTCACCGCTCTCCGCGCCAAACTCGAAAATTATTCAACATTATTACGGATAGATAGCGTCCGGATATCGGCCGCGCATAATTTTCTTGTCAAGTAGACTCTTGGCCGAGAAGAAACTGCGCAGGCTCCGCGACGCGTAAACTACACACGCGCGGTGGTATTAATCCACGGGAGGATTATCAGTAATTACCCTACTAGTAGAAAGCCATTGATAATTCAAAGCTTTAGAGGTCGAAGTTAGTTTACCGGGCGTTCATTACCCGCGCCCCGCGCGCGCACAAGGTGGACGATTTTTACTCGAACAAAGTTTCCCTGAAGCAGGCTGCGGCCCGCTTGCTCGCATAAGCCCCGAGAGTCACAAGCGCACCTGCCGCCGACTAGCAGGTAATTACGCGGTGATATCAGGCGAATCCCCGCGAGCACTCTTGTTCGCGAATCTCGGCCGTTAATTAAACGCGAACGATATCTCGCTAATATCGGCCCGGGGTTTTGTTTGGTTTTATTCTGCGCAAACCCGCGTATTATCTCATCCAGCGATAATTTCGCCGTTTTGCGCTAACGTCATAGGGAAAAAGTACAAGCAGAGTGTCTCTTTGAGCTGCGGCGGATCGGGGGCATTAAGCAAATGACGAGATCGGTATATTGCGGGTGCACGGACTGTGTACGTACGCGAGAGGCGCTTGACGCGCCAATGAAGAGTGCACGGGGAGATGCGCGTGCCATCCGTGTATTTGCACATTCGAGAGTCTTTGGCTGCGGAATCCCGTGCGGGCCTCTCGCGCTTCCTCTAATTCGCAATGCTAACGCGTATCCGCGCGAGAGAGGAGAGGGGAGAGAGAGCCCTCTCTTTGATGTCGAAACCAACTGCAGTGGCGTCGTCGCGTCGCGCAACCCCGCATCCCCGCCGAGTCATTTCGGTTTGCGCGTCTCTCTGCCCGCGTTGTGCGCTTATATACATAGCAGAGCGACCCCTGCAGCAGCCAGCCGCCAACACACGAACACACAGTCCGCGCGCGCGCGCGGCTAAATGGAATTTAATGCCGGCCTTTTCCCCCCGAGAGTGAGAGAACCACCGCCGGAGCTGGCTGCTACCGCTGGCTCTTTCTGGCCTCCAACACGTCAAGACGGTTTACCGCACTCTAAGAGCGAGCATGTCGCTGGACGCGGGCGGGAGGACGCAGGAGGGAGCGCAGCGTTAACCATTATTAATTAGCCTGCATTAATGCATTAAATGCTCCGCACCCCGGCTTTAAACAGAATTAATGCCCGTCTTTGTGCGCGAGCTGGCTTCTTTTCCGACTGCCCTCGTGTATTAGTCAGATTAGGATGGAACCGCCGCGGCTGCTGCTCTTCGGGCATTTTACTAATTGCGCAGTCTAAGCCGTTGCTTTTCGCTCACTTTTTCGCCGGGAGGGCCGTTAGCAACTGCCGTGTAATTTGTCGCCGGCGACTGGATCACTCGTGACTAATGAAAATAATCCCCTTTTCCCGCAAGTTTTAATAGGTCGCGCGCATCAGCTTATACGTTACATACGCGCAACGAAACTCGCGAGTTTCCGCACACACATGCCGACTCTAAGTAAATTGCATGTATTAGGGTATGAGCAGCGGAGACGCGCGCCTTATGGAGTTAGACGAGACTTGATCGACGATGCATACGAAAGTGCCAGCGACCTGCCTCGGCTCTGATGCTGCTGCTGCATCTTGCATGTGTGCATGTGTGCATCTGCTTATCGCGCGCTCATCTTACTCAAGGGCTACCGAGACTTTATATTCTCGAGTGTCTCTTAGCCGCCGAAGCATTTAATTTTCTCGGCCGCGCGCGTGCAGTAATTGTACGGGGAATTTTGCTTGGATTATCGCGATCCCCTTGTTCGAGTGCTCTTCCCTATACGGACTAATTGCCTGATTTTCGCGCGCAAGCTTTTACTGGAACAGCTTGCCATCTCGTCAGACGTGAATTTCACGCCGTTCAAATATTTATACTCCGAGCAGTTCGCGGGAGTTAATGCGCCCGAACTCGGGAAACTCGATTCTGCAGAAGAAGGAGAGTATGATATGCCGTATTCGTGACTCTTCAGCTATAAGCGAGCCACACACAGGGCAGTATGAGGAAAATAGCCGCAACTCGCATCCCTCATTGTTGGCTCTCTCGCAGAGTGAGCCGAGTATGCGGCTCATTCTCGGCATCTCTAAAATGTTTTCAAAAGTAACTGATCAATGCAAAAGATGCTTGGGAGCGTCGCGCTCGGCGCTGCTGGTAGTAGCGGCGCGGCATATCTTCCAGGAATAAGGGTAAAATATTTCGATGAAATCGCCTCTCCTCTCGGAACTCTATTGGAATTTCCCGAAGATATTCGATCGTACGATATTGCTGTGGTGGCGGCTGCGGCTCGCTTGAGGCTTTTCCCGCTAAATTATGCATGCGGCAGCAGCGTCGCTGCAGCTCTCTCTCTCTCTCTCTCTCTCTCTCTATACATATATGTATATGCCGTACGGCTCTCGCCCGCCTCCGTCGACGCCGGCGTCGTCGTCGTGACGATGTTAAGTAACAAACGCCCCGCTAAGCAGCTTCGGGTATTAATACACAGCAGCAGCAGCAGCCCCTCGCGTCTAGCTGTGCAGTAGCGTCAGTAGAGAAGCATCAGAGCGCGCGTACGCTTTCCTTTCGCCGGCTTTATCGCCGTGAGAATGCCTCTCGCGTGCGCACGAAACGCACACACATAGAGCAGCAAGGCTCGACCGGGCGTGAACAGATAGCGCAGGATAATTGAGCAAGCCGGCCGCGATTGCCAGCGCGAGCCGTCTATCTGTTGTCCGCCCTGCCGAGCGCTTTTTCTCCCCTTTCTTCGCCCCCTTTGTTTTGCCTCTGCTTCATATCTAACGACCTCATTGTTTCTTTTTTTTCGCCGGCTGTTCTCGCTTCTCGCGCCCGCCGCCAGTCGTCCCATTATGCAAATTTCGCTCGGCGAGCTTACAGCTTTACACCGCGACGACTCGTCGAAAAAATCGCTTATCTTTCCAGCGATGTAATCCTCTGTTGATGTTCTCGTATTTCATCAGGCGAGAGAGAGAGAGAGAGAGAGAGAGAGGGAAGGCGCGAAGATTGGCCGAAAATGGGGCTGGCAACCGAGTGTTCCGATGTTTCGATAAACTATTAAATTCGCTCGTCCGGTGGTGCGCGGAAAATTGAAGCGGTGCGAGACGATCACGCATGAATTTCAAAGTACGAAGCCGACGTTTCAATCGGAGTCGCTTCTTCAAACTCGTCCGAGCGTGATTCGAGCTCTCTCTCGCTCTCTCTCTCTCTCTCTCTCTCTCTCTCTCTCTCTCTCTCTCTCTCTCTCTTTCTTGGGCTCACGCGTCGTAGCTATGCGCGCACCTACACGTACACGCACAGCCGACGGAGCTTCTCGCAGACACTGTTTATATCTCGGCCTCCTGGAACTCCTCTCCCCTGCCGGCTTCCTTCCTGCTGCTCGCGTCTCTCTCGCCCGGCGCGAGCTTTCTTTGTCAGACTTCGCAAAGACGAAGAACGGAAAGCAGCAGCAGCAGCGCGCAGTGCACCCACAGGAGCAACAGTAGCAGCAGGATCTCGGAATTTCAAGCCGCGCCTTCCTCCCGTGTGCTACTCCTGTGCGGACGACGTATACGCGCAAACACCTATACGTGTATACATTGGAGCTCTCGCCCTCGCGCTGCTATACGGAGATTGCACTTTACGAGACATCGACGAGTAGCAAAGTTACGGGCGATTGTAAATCGCCCTTAAGGACGGCTGCGCGCCCCTCGACTTTCTCTCCGCACGAAAATACTCTCGGCTCTTTCCCCCCGCGAGTCGGCTAGCTGCGACTCCGCCGTTGTTATACTACTAACCTCCGAGCCGCGAGCGTCAATTTTTCAAAGCGCGCGCCAGTTTACCCGCAAAAAATCGCACCGAGTCCGCATTCTCACTCGGGAGCTAGTGAGAGTTGTTTCCGTTTTACAGCATTTTCCGCTCGTCCCGCTCTCTACCTCCCCATCAGTCGTCGGACTCTGCAAATCTGGAATTCGGCGCGGCTCCCTTTTTTTCTCCTTCAGCTTTCGCTGCTCCGACGATTTTACGACTGCTTAACTAGCCGGGAGAGAGAGAGAGAGAGAGAGAGAGAGAGAGAGAGAGAGAGGCCACTGTCGAGGATGGCTCATCATTCACGCCTCGACGATTTTTTCGAAATATTTTACGAGAAACCATTGCTTCCCTCTCGAACTGCAGCCCGACAAATTGTCTTTGAGCAGCGCGCTCGGAGCCAGATTACGCGCCTCGATCATTATCCAACTTACATTCTTTCCCCCAGCGTAATTGATTGACGGGCGCGGTCTTGCCGTACTCGGCCCTTTCCACTTCCACTGACGGCGTATATACATATACGTACGTGCCATGGGCGTCCGCTCGTGCAATATTCGCGCAAATGCGCGTCGCTCGCGCACAACGAGGAGAAAAGAAAGGGCGAGAATCAGGCCGCCTCTCGAATCCTCGTCATCTTTTTTCCGACAGAACTCGAAATTTCCAAGATATTCGCCACTTTGCCGCGAAGAGCTGCGCTCTGTGTGCCGCTCCAAGAAAAGACTCGAAATAAATCGCTAGAAATATATTATATAGAAGGGGTGCCTGCGCGACGGGAGAGCAAGAGCGGGGAGAAGAGATGGGTCAGAGCGAGAGAAGCGCCTAGGCATGCGGCGACTATACAGCTGCTAGATATATTCTTGTCGAGTAGGCGAGGGAGGGAAAAGAAATTGGGAATTTCACGCTTCCGTTGACCATTCCAGAAGGCTTCGCTCCTCGCTTGCTTTTGCTTTTCCCGTCCGGTATATAGCCGCCGCTGCAGCGGGGCGCATCTACGCGTCCGATCGATCGTTCTCGCTGTCGCCGTTCTCTAATGGTCAAGAGGCCGAAAGCGAGATAGAGGATTCGTCTTTCCGATACTCGCACAAGAGAGCGAGAGAACGAGAGCAGCTGCCGATTTCGCGTACCTCTCAGCTCACCTCTCATCCTGCCGCTCGCTTCTTCTCCTCCGCAGCTCTTACGCTTCGCGAGCTTGACTCGCTTTCATCCTCTTGCTTGTCTTCGTCGCCCAGCAGCTGTATCTCCAGTCTCTCTCTCTCCCGATAAATGGCCAGAAGCCAATGCTTCACAACAATGCGACGACGACGCGCGCTGCGCGCAACAACAACCTTTGATAACGCGAAATTCTTGTACGCAGTTTTAATAACGCCGCCGAAGTCGAGTTGTTATGGTCAAGAACAAGTTTTCCTCGCGCTCCGCGTCTCTCGTGGAATAACTTGAGACTAGCTCCTCTCCCAAACTTGACCCGGCTCGACTACTGCTTAAGGACATCAGCCCTGGCGACCGCCACCGCCGTGACCACCGGAGTCACCGTTCAGGTCAAACTGCGCCCTGCCCTTTGATTTGCGCACAAAGGCCCCTTTATTTGTTGACTCGAGCGGAACCACGGCGAATAAATAGCTACTATCGCCGGCGAATAGGAGGGCGATTAGAAGCCTATACTCTAAATATATCATAATCAGCGGTTCGCCGCTCAGTGTACACGGGCGCTTTGATTTTCTCGATACTCCCCGCCGATATTTGATTTGTAACGGACGGAGAGGAGACGAATCGGAAAGCGAAAAAGAGTAGACGCGGGCTTGAACCGCGGACCCCGAGATTAACAAGCGGGAGCTTTAACCACTGAGCTAACGTCTACGATGCATTCGGACGCTATGCATCGTAGTACGGCTCGGCGGACTCTTATTGCTGACTCGTCTTCGCTGCTCGCGTTGCAGACGTGTGCGTCTGTGACAGATTAATATCCCATGCCTAATCAGTAGACGTTATCCTCTCTCTATATATCCCGCATATGAATTTCGGTATTTGGCATTTGATTCGCAGTGTAAATATTGACTCGGAACCTGTGCCGCTGCATCGTTATCAGTGTCCATTTTTGTGATCCTTAGTCCGCTTTTATATCGCATACACAAAGTGCAGGGGTAAATAGGCCAGCGCGGCGCACCATCCTTTGTGAATCGTTTGATTTTCGTTATTATTATATGGGCCAGCAAAATAAATTTAAACTGCTCGCTCGAATGGCCAAGGGCGGCGGACCGGGCAAGTTTTCCACTCTCCTTTTGTCCGTCTCTGAAATTGCTAGGTTGAAAAGTTGCGCGCGCGGATGCGAGTTTTAGTTTGCTTCTCGGGGAAAAGGCACAGAAAGAGCGAGAGCGAGAGAGAGAGAGAGAGAGAGAGAGAGAGAGAGAGAGAGAGAGAGAGAGCCAAAACGAATGCAGGAGCCGGGAACGAGTGTGCATGTTCGTTTGCTCGCTCGGCCGCATCTCTTCTGTCCGCGCGTATGTGGGACGCGTATGAGAGTGTGTGTCTGTGTGGGTGTGTGTGTGTGTGTGTCTGTGTGTGTGCACGTGAAGTAGGAAAAGCAGGGGAATCGAGCGACAGCAGAAAGAGTATACGCCGTGAACTGATGTTAACGGCTGCGGTTCCGGCGAATGTAGTTTTCATGGAAAATGTAGTTCATGAATACGTAGCGCCTGTGCACACACAACTCGCGGATGGATGGAAAAGCGCGAGCATAGCGAAATTCTCGACTGGCAGCGTGAGCCGAGGCTGTGCTCTGGTGTGTGTATGCCTCTGTACGTATGCATGTCTACGTTACATTGAATTAGGTATGGAGCTCCAATGGATTCGTATTGGCCCGAGGGGAAACACTTATACGTCCCGCGCGGATGTTGAATGATGAAAGGAAAGACGCTGCGGCGGCAGCCGAGGGATATTCCGCCGAAAAGTATGGAGCCGTGTCCGATTCAGCTGCGCGAGAGAGCCAGAGGGGAGCTTTATACTGAAAACGCGAATTAAGTGTTCTTATGGAAATTTTCAAGTAATATCCGCAGCGGCCTGCGCAGCGAGAGGACCCTCGCTGCTCCCCGTCTCGAAAACTCCGTCTTCTCTCCTCCATCTTTCGCTCCTCGTTTTTTCCTCGCTCTCGCGTCGCGCATAATGAAAAAGAGCGCGAATAGTGAAACGAGTGCTGAAAAGAGGACTCAATTATTTTTCCCTCAGCCCATCTACGCCGCTCGGCGAGATATGAGCTTGCCCAGTAATTCCGCCCGGGCTCTCTCTCGCGCGCTCGTTCGCGCCAGCCGCTCACTCGCTCGCTTCCCGCTACTTACCTCTCACCTCCCCCCTCCTCGCATACATAGATATATAGATAAAACTATGCGCCTCGACTCCGTTTTCCTTGCCGCCATCTCTCCTGCTCGCACCCCATCCTTTCGAGCCCTTTCTCACTCTGCCTCTCCTCTCTCTCCGAGCCATTTAAAAACTTCTTGGAGATTAGTTCATTCGTTATATGGCGGACGTTGATAGAAACTATCAGATCCTCCGGCCGATACATTACTCTTCCGCTGCTTCTCTCCCTCTCGCTGCCGAGCTCTAATTTCACACGGCCTGTCCGACGATCTGTCAACCATCACATTTTTTACACTAATCATCTCTAACTGAGCTAATATCCCGATGTTTTTTCTGTTTCAGGTGAGTTTCCACTACTCGATGTTACAAGTTGTAATGCAATCTTCTATGCATGGGTCAGTATGGTTTTTCTTTTACTCGTGTACAAAAAACATGCTGTACACTGAAAGCAAGAATCGGTTAAATTGAGGTAGCTTCGGATGTGGAGTAACATCAGAATGCTCCGAAACTTGAAACCCAATTTAAGAAAAGTTTCACTAGTGTTTTGTTCGCCATTTAAAAAAATGCTACCAAAAAATCACAAGTTTGCCATACGCCAAAACTTCCTCAAATAAATACTTATTAATAGTAGCCATGACAAACTTCACCAAAAGAGGTAAGGTGTATGTAAGTTCTTCCGTACACAAAGGAGAATAACATGTTTTGCCGAGTATACTCGCACCAAACAAATAGTCAATTTCTTAGCTATTAAGTCATACCAGCTCATTAACAGTTATAATGCAGGCACTTTGGTACAAATGAATCTTATTATCGGTGTATTTCTCACAAACTAACAAATGGTTTTAATTGGGAATAACAAACGGTGTAATGTTCCCGGCGCAGGCCCAATTACGAAATAATGCACGTAGATAAGAGATAGGTATCGGGGCAACGGCTGTATAGTTGTATCGAAGCAGCCTGACCGTAGGGACTGGTTCGAGTAGCGATAAGGCGGAGGCGACTATGAATTAATGTTCAAAACGCGCTACGCGAAATTCAATGGAAGATAAACAATCGTTCAAACTCAATTCCATAATTGGAGCTTTTATTCATCGCTGCCGTATACAAGTACACGTGCGCACGTGATAACATTGTTAGCGGAGCTCCATATAACATTCCACTATCGCGCCGTAAATACCCTGCGGAATCTAAGATCGTTGGCCTCTTCAAAAGAGCGACGACGAGTCTTACATTAATTAGCGATGCTGTACGGGGCTCGCTGCTCGTGAATTGTACTAGGTACAGCGCAATTTGGCCTGCGCCAGATCGGATTTCGTCATAAAACGCGGTATTGGACGTCGTGGCGAGGCTCTATTCGGTCGTAATACGAAGAAAAGGCCATTCTGTTGGCCGGTGTCTGGCTCCGCCGCGCGGTGTGTGCAGGGATGAGATACGTATATGGAGCGGGGGCGTAGAGGGGGTGAGGCGAGGCGAGGGTATGGTGGCGGGAGGCTAGTGTATTCCGAGTGGGTACCGGATGTGCAGTTCTTATGCAAACTGGCGCCGGTCCAAGTCTCGGTATTACGAGGTGTCAGTCGTGTCAAGTCGCTCGCATGCACAACCCCTTGATTCGATCCACATATTACTCCGTTCCTCTGACCCGCTTCATTTTCACTCGCACACACGCTCTCTCTCTCTCTCTCTCTCTCTCTCTCTCTCTCTCTCGTCTTTTGCGCGCCTCATCCATTTTAATTCTAACTCAATCTCTGCTGGTATTATGCATACACGTCCACGCGCTTCTTGGCTTGCGCATGAAAGTGAATCTTTTTTCCAAGGTCGGCGGGGTATCAACTGCGATGCAACTGCCTTCGGGGCTAACGACTCTAATTAGACACTGTAAAGAAATAAATTCAAAGCGCTAGTCACGGGACGCTTCGAAAAACTCGGGGATTCGTAATTAGCGTGTAAAATGCATCAACCGAGGCGAGCCATTTTTTATTCGTTTCTTTTTACCGGGACTCGCGAGACATACATTTTTCCCGAGCTGCACTTTGGGGGAGGTGAATAAAATAAAACCGAATTGGTTGTTTATGGCGCGTGCGGGGCTCGTTCTCCATTACCGTTAGTGTGTGTGTGTGTGTGTGTGTGTGTGTGTGTAACGTGCATTTAAGCCCGACATTTCCATGGCCAAGGGCTAAGTGTGTTTGATGGCTCGGCTGCAAATATTATGTTATGGCGCGCAGTAGGTTGTTTCGACATGATTCCTCACTAAAACTGTAGATACATCGAAGCCGCGGATTGTGCGTTCGGCATTACAATTATAACCGACGCGAGATTAAAACATTGAAAATTGAACCGCGGAAAATTTAAATTCAAGCGCCGTCCGCAGCAGCGCCAATGGAGATTAATTGCCAGCACGCACGCGGGCAGCGCGCTGGACCGTGGGACGCGCAATATCTTATCAATGCGCTCTCGCGCGCATGCTGGTGCTTTGTCTCCCGGCAATAAAACGGAATATTTATTAAATCTGCGGAGGATAATTGAATTGGCGCAGTCTCGCATCGATAGTCGATCGAAAATCGCTCGAGCGCGAGAGAAGGCGCGCGCGTGTCACACGCGTACACATCGCGGAGATGTTACACGCGTAAATGCGGGGAGAAACATCACGCGTCCGCGCAACTAGAGCTTCCGTCGGCGGATATTGTGATTCTCGTGACAATGAATTCAGGACAACTGCGCAACGAGGGGGAGTGTATGGGTGGCGTCGCGATGTGACTGGGAGCCCCGGGCGAGCTCGCAGCTCACGGAGATATCAAAGCGCGCGTAGATATTAGTAGATATTATGCGTGGCATAATCGATTGGCGCCCTTGTGTTTTCGTCGCTGTTTGGATTTCTGCGGTCTATCGGGTGCGGCAGCCGTGCAGCGCGCGCGCGCGCGGCGCGGGAGGCAGCCGAAGCGGACGAGAGGGGGTCGCTCGCCCACAGAGCTGCGTGGAACAGGCGGTTTTGCTGGCACACACACACACACACACACATACGCACAGACCGGGCTGCGGGTTGCGCGAGAGAACGAGAGAGGCGTATGCAAAGATGGTTATAACGCCGCTGCGTAATGATTGTTCCCTGAGCGACCAGCAGTGACAGCAGCCTCGGCTGCAAATTGACGCGAGAATTCGACAGGGGACGCACTTGGATTCCCGGACGCTGACGCTGGCTGCGGCCGCCGCTGCTGCGGCTGTTTCGCGCACTGTACCGACACGCGTACTGGGCACGATGAGAGTATTATGTCGATCGCAAAGCCCTCTCTCGAGCGAACGCTTGCATGTGGCGAATAACACAAGACGAGATTGCCATAAGCGCGGCTCTAATTCCGCCGAGCACTCTAATACTCTTTCTCGCTCTCTCTCCCTCTCATCCCGCTGTCGTTATACCCGCCACTTGATATTCCCGGCTAATTCGTCGGCCAAATTGAAATAGCGCCATGCTGTGGAAGCGCGACGAAATAAATGCTCCTCGTCGCGCGTCTGCTCGTTGTTTTGGCGCAGTCGCGGGATAATTAGTTGAGAGTGAGAGGGATAGGGAGAGCTTTTTGTGCTCTCCGCGAGTGAAAGCCGAATCGCCGGGCACGCCCTGAAATTCGAACTGCTGTCTGCTCCGTTTGGCATTTGCTTCATTAAGGCCGCGCGCGGCTCCTCTTTATTTTGCCTGCTCGCGCGCGAGCTTCGCCTACGATCGATTTAATCGCGCGCGACTGTCTCGGAAAATCGCGAGAGGAGAAAAGGCGAGGAAAAAAAAGGAAGATATATAATGTAATTGAAAAGTTCCGAAGCTGCTGCTGCTGCTGCTCTACGTATACGTGCGACGATCGGCTATTCGCGATTTTATCGCAAGTCCCCCGTTGAAATAACTTCGCCAAAGCAGTAAGTACTTAAATCCTTTCGCTATACTCCAGCGACAATTAACGCATGGGCTTTTATTCGGGGAATAAAAAGTCCGTCTCGCTCCGCTTGTCGTCGCTCCCGGCCATTTATCTTGCGACTCGAATAAAACTGTAAATAAATGGTAATCGAATCGAAAAGCTCGATTAAAACTTTGTACTCTCGTGTAGCTGCAAGAGTGAGAAAGAGAGTGTGCAGCCGCGGAGGTGCCGGGAAAGAAAAACAAATTACTCACTTTGCTTCTCTTCAGGCGACCCCTTCCTCCGGCTGCTGCTGCTTCTGCAGAAACCATGGCCAGTCTTTCGCGTCTGTCGACTTACGCAGAGAGAGTCTAATAAATATGCAAAGTCGACAAATAAGCCGACGCAGAAAAGCTTCTTTGCACTAAATCAGTATTAAAAAAAATTCACGCCACGCTGCCTCCACGCTATATCTGTGCCGCGACATCGTCACTGCGTCGCGCGGGGGAAACTTGAAAACTCTCGGCCGACTCTTTTTACTTCGCAACTTATCAATTATATATTCAAACGTTTGTCCGAGAGCTGAATTTCATAATCCGCTCTCAACTTTCACTCGCGCCGTGTGTTTCGAGCGCCACTTGATGCGCAAGTATGGAGAAGTTTAATCCTAGCCGGGCATCCCCCGGGTCCTTGCGTAATACGTTATCGATAAACTTGCGAGAGTCCTTCCCTGACCGTGAACCGGGCAGCAGATGCTGCCGCTCTCGTCCCTATGGGGTTTCCGTGCACGAACGACACGCTCGGTTTTTCATAAAAAGATTTTCGTTTTCTCGGTCAGCTGCTACTTATATCGATTTTTGCCCGACACGGGGCGGAGTGCGCGGAATTAAACAATCAAGGTAAAACGGCCGGGGCTTAGGGGCCCAGTGCGCCAGTTTCCAATGTACACACGAAAGCGAAGCAGGTTATTAAGAGCGTAACTCGAGGCCGGAAAACGTATTGCCCAGAGAGGAATTAACAGTTAGGAAGAGGGAAATCCATACTTATGATTTGGCCGATAGTAACTTGGAATCCAGCTTAACTCTCTCTCTCTCTCTCTCTCTCTCTCTCTCTCTCTCTCTCTCTCTCTCTCTCTCTCTCTCTCTCTCTCTCTCTTGCTAAGAGCGCTTGAGCAAACTAAACTAGCTCGGGAGCACGGGCTCCACGGAGATGGACCTCTCTGGAGTCTCGTGTGCCGTGTTTGCGCACGATGTTCCGGCCGCCTGAAGCGCGTATACGTGTGCTGTACATGCGGGGAAAGAGGAATAAACTTTTTGGCCGAGTGGGCATTCTTCTTCGTCTCGCGCGTCTTCTCCCGCGGCTATTAGCCTAATCGCCGCGACGCTGGCCCGTAAATTTTCCGCCGAATTTATTATTACACGAGAAGGACGCGCGGGCGAAGAAGAGCTGCGGGAGAAGGACCACTTGTTTACGCTAATCGGCTAGCCGGTCGCGCCATGAATCCGGCCGCACTCGCAGCCCGGCCTCGATCGCCATATTTTTTCATACAGCGCGCGCGCGTAACAAATGGAGCCATGCCTCATGCAAGACCGCGGACGAGCCGGTCCCCTGCGTTTTTCCGTGAAACACCGCGTATAGTGCGCCACTACTATTGCGAGTCGTGCGTCAGCCATTACTAAAAAGGACGCTGAAAAAGTAGGAGCGCTCGCGCATCGGGATGGAGAAACAATGAAGCTCCGTCGGAATTATAATTTGCCGAGCAGCTGCGTTTTACACGCCGGAGGGGACATTTACATGCCGCTGCGTCGACGCCGGGATAGGGAAAGTCGAAAAAAAGCTCACCCCCAAAGAACATCAAAATCGGATTACAAAGTTGAAGTTGCGCTGATGCAGTAAGTTACTTTGCGCAAAACTTTCCCATTGCTTGTCAATTTAACATTTCATTGCTCTCGCTGCGGCTGCGGCTGCGACGCTTTATTCCATTTTCAAAGTTTCGCCATTCAGATGTGGCAGTCCGCGAAAAAGATATAAGTCTGCAGCTAGCGTGCCCGCAGCCAGCAGCGCCTCGCTGCAAATTGATAATGCGTGTTTTCGCTCGTTGCTGTTTTTTCTCTTCCCTCCGCTGCGCCGCAGCGCGCAAACACTTTTTTATCCGACCGAGCCTGGCAGTTGAATAAATTCTCCCGGCTTTTTTCTTCTCGCCCCCGCGCGGGGAGCACTTACTGCGCAGCGCGTCGGTTGACAAAATGCTGCGCAGGAATTTAAGTTCCATCGACGTTGCAGAGGCGCTGGTGCGGCTTCTATAACTGCAGCCGCCGCCGACGCCGCCGCGACGGAAGTTCGACAATCGACGACAAAGAGGTCGGTCCAGGTTATTTATTTCGCTAAGTGCTCTCGATCGTCCACTCTTTCTCTCTCTCTCGCTCTCGGTACGGATCCGGGATTTATGACCGCGCGCGCACCTCGATGCCACGGCCAACTTGGGCGCGCACTGCCGCTAAAACGAGTCGCGCGGGAATAAAGTGATTGCGCAGGCTACTGCCCCTAAGTATTTCCAAACAAAATCTGTGTGTGTGTGTGGCCGGATGTAGATACATAGAGAGTATACATCGCGGAGTATACGCTGACGGCGCATTAAGCGCGGCTTTGCGCCTTGGGCCCGCAGCTGTGGCGAATATCGAATTCGCTTTGATCACGGGCCACCGCTGGACTCCTCATTCATGGATTCGCGCTAGGCGCATAACCACGAGCCAGTAGTTTAGTCGTGAACGGCTCAGCGGTAATGAAGCTCGGTTATACGCTACAGACGGATCCGTCATGATAAATGCACGTGATCATGATAAATGCACGCGAATAGATCGATGCACACTCGCTCGCGGAGAGCCGAATATCCGTGCGTCGCGGAAGAAATTCACTAGATGCGCAGAGCGAATTATTCCGAGCGCGCTAAGTATAGAGCTCGCGGAGGCGCGCGTTTAACGCTGCGGCGAACGACCGGGCGGGGAAGCGTGGGCGTTAAGACGCAGGGCTAATGACGCCAGCTAATACAGCTAATAGGCATTAAAATCTAATCTCGTGCACTTGTGCTCGCGCGATGATGATCGCGGCTATATACTCTCCCGCACTTCGTCTCCATGAAATTGTTCGGAATGCGAGGGCGCGTCTCGTCGTCGCCTACGGTGCACGAATATATCCAGCACGCGCTGCTATAATACTACAGCAGCAGCGCTTTGTCACCCAGCCGGATTACCTATCCCATACTCGCGTGAGTGAGTGAGAGTCCACGGCGACGACGTATGCTAATGCCAGAAGATGTCCCCATCCCTGCGTGCGGAAAGAGTCACACACTCGTAGGGCCGAGTTTAATTTTGCAATGACTCTTTTCGGCGCAATTTCATGCGCGGATAAACTTTCCCAAACTTCTGAAACAATTTACGGCCTGCCACGAGGCGCGCTTACATTCTTTCGACTCTTCCATTTCGAGTAGTAGTAGCTCTTTTTCTCGGAACTCGCTGTGTAGCACTACGCGCAGAGATTTACACTGAGCCCCGCTGCGCCGCGGCGGCGAGCGCTCGCGCTGAAATTCGAAAGATTTTTCTTTGGAATTTATACACGCGCTCCGGTGGGTCCGCGTATACGCGAGCGATGTAACGCAAAACTCTCGCGCTGCATCATCAACGGCGGCGCACGCGTGATTGAAATACGAAACGTTATCTAGCTCCGATTTATTCCATAAGAGCGTTCTGCATATTCGCACAAGTTTAGCCCGGCGTTTTAATTATTTTATATGCGAATTCTCGAAGCTTCGTTATATTAGTAACGAAGTTGTGATATCATAATGTCCGAAAAGCTCGAAAGCTCGGTCGAGCCGATCGAGGATTCCAGAAAATATCTCTATTAACAATGGCTCGGCGAGATGGAACGGGGTAAGAACATAATATGGGAGGATGGAACAGAGAGGAAAACTCGATGAAGATATCTTATTAAATTTCATGTTTTAGGTATAATAAAAGGCGTGTGTATAATAATATTACGGTGGCGCGCAGCGGTGGCGGCACAAGGCCTCGCCGCGCGCCGCGCTCGTGAAATCATAGTAATTTCAGGGCCGTAACATATTTAGTAATAAACTCAACATGAATTTTTATTACCAAGCTGGCCGTTACGGCTGCGATGATCGAGGCATATTATGCCCACATTACAGCTAGATAATCATATTATTGCTGCATAACGCGGATAGTGCGCGGCGCGATTATCGCGAATAAGCTACTCTCTCTCTCTCTCTCTCTCTCTCTCTCTCTCTCTCTCTCTCTCTCTCTCTCTCCGGCGCTCGCTCGCCGCTGCAGGTGGACATAAAAACACTTGATGCGCGAAACGGCTCGGCAGGCTTCTTTTTGGCTTTTCTGCAGCCGCCTATAGTGCGCCGCGCACAATAACAGTCGGGAAATGAAAAGCCTACGCGCATTCCTGCGGGCGCTGCTCTCTATCTATATAATACGCGCCAAGCTCTTGTCAGGGCCGAGCGCGGGGAACGATTTCATCGGCTTATAGATCGATATCTCCGGCGCGTGTTTTGCGTAACGCTCCCCGGCTCTTCGATTTATCCGGAGCGCGAGTGCGCGCGGCCCATCATTACTGCTGCTGCACTTATGTGCGCGCGAGCTGATGCACAGACTCGGATTAAGTCGTAACTCATGCAAGTAGTGGTGTGCAGCGTGTGTATAACAGTGTTCGCTTAAATTTCGCGCGAGCGCGAGCCTCGATTCTCCGTCTCTCTGCACTCGAGCGCGCCGCCACCGCCTGCTCGTTAGCTCAGCAGATTTTCAGGATCGAACAGGAATGATGAATCATTGCTTGGATTTATGCACTCGACGTCTCTGCCTCTTTTTCAGCTCCTACTCCCTTACATCGATCACACTGCAGCCGAACATTACGTACATCGTCGATCGGAGTCTCATCGATACGGATTGTTGCAGGCCGGAAAAGTTCGCGTTTTTAGCAGCGCGACTCTCTTATTGCGCAACGCCTCTATTACGCGGCTCATAATACTGGTTTTCCCTTATTCGCGTAACTCCCGGCAATCAGCCGTAAGTACATTTATCAAACTGCGAGGATACCAATCAGGGGAAATTAAAGCCTCCTCTTTTTGTCCAGCAGCGGCGGCAGCAGGCGACAGTCTTTTCATTCATCATGGGGCATTTTTGCGCGAAATACTTTCCGCCGGAGGTGCTTCACGCGGCGGCGCTCTCTCCCTCGTTCGCTCAGCTAAGCCAGCTATAGCTCGAAGAGAGAGCGCACGCGCGAGCACCGTAAAAGCAGCTTCTTACACCCCGACTTTTGCCTTCGTTAGACTCGGGTCATTCACCTCTCGGCTCGATCGCGTATAGCGGCATTTGCGCGCAAAGTACGAAGAAACGCGGAAAACACGAGCGAGCCCACGCTGCTCATGCTCCCGCTCGCTTGCTGCTGCTGCACGTGCCCACATTTTCTGTCTACACGTTCGAGCGCGAGCGGCAGTATTTTTCAAATCTGCTGCATATACGATATTTTTTCCTCCGATAGTAGAGGCTTCCGCGCCGATGCCGAACTCGTGTGTAGTCGTGGCGAGGCAATATTTTTCGTGCTATACTTTTTTCAGACCCGAAAATATCAAAGCAATATACTCGGATGCATTCGATCAAAGAACCGGAAGAAAAGAGCGCGAGGGATCGAGTTACTGAAGCTTCGAGCTGCGCGCGGTGTGTGCAGCGCGTATTAATTTCCGAGTCGCCCGGAAAAGTAATCGTACGCACGGTCGTGTTCCTAATGCGTGTAATGGCCACTAGAAAAGTATTAGTAAGGAGCGTAATTGCGCTGCGCCTCTATCCTCAAGCTAGGTATAGCTCTCTGCTCATAAATCACCAGGACGGCGATAGGTGGTTAATTTTACTCTAACCACACGGCAAAGCGCGAGCCTGTACACTGTGCGCGCAGCCAATTAACGTAAAACTGAAAGCATTGTTGCAGCTCGAAGCTCAGCCCGCAGCGCGGCAACAGCAGCAGAGCACGAGTCTCGCCTCTCGTCTCTCTGTGCGCTGAGCTCGCGCATATTTGCCAAGTTTCGCATCACTGATTTTTCGTCATTTTTTATTTTCCGCCCCCTCGCGCCATAGCTCTCCCCGCTGCTATTTCTGCGAGCGCCCGCTCGCCGAGAGCGAAATTTTCAACTTTAACAAAGGCTCGCGCTCGGCTGCTCGCTCTCATTTCGCCTATTTGTCTTGCCGCGATTTGTAAGAAATATTGCTTTGGAACTTCGGGTGCTTCCTTCCACCGTGTACATACACAAGGTTATCTTATTTTTTAGCATGAAAAATAAACTCCGCCCCTAGTCCTGATGCGAGAGGACTTCTTCTTCTTCTTCTTATTCTTCTTCTTCTTTCTTCGTGTCTTTCGATAAAAACGTCTGCAGCAGCGTGTAAATAAAAGCTCGGCGTACTTTTATTCAAAGTGTATTATACCGTCGTAAAATGTTATTGTACCTCTCTCTCGCTGCGTTGTGGAGCGAATCAAAATGTTTTCGACGTTGCTCCGCAGCGAATCACTCGATTAGCCCAATGACGTTCATGAGAAAGTTCGTTGGTCTCTCGCTCTGCCCCGGAGAGTAGGTGCACATTAACGCAGGGAGAAAAGCCAATGGCTTAACAGATTTCCTCGGTGCGTCGTTTCTCACTCGCCGCAGCAGCCGAGGCGATGGACTTGTCGTATGTGTGTACACCATACACAGATATCCGGGGAGAGTCGCGCGCTCGCAGTATAAGTCAGAGCGCGGCAGACTATGCCGAGCGGAGAGTTGATAACTTACTATGGCTCGTTGCTGCTGCCGCTGCTGCTACTCGGAGCCAAATGACGTATGTCGGCATTTACCGGAACATTAGTCGCCCGCTCCTGCGCCTTGCTGGCTGGCTCGGGCTTAAAAACAAGTCGCATTAAAAGCCCCCAGCGACAGAGACAAGAAATTGTTCATTGAGCCTGCTGCCACGCGGCTCTTTGTTATTTGTAAGCTCTCGCTCGTGGCTCTCGCCCAGACGCATTGATTCAGTCGTCTTTAGTTCTCGATACAGCTCGGCGCTCGCTTTTTTTGCCTCTCCGCTCACGCTATATCGGCTCTATTGATTTCTGTTGATATTTCGCGATTGCATCGCTCTGGCCAGCTGTAGTCGGCGGTGCAGCGTGAACAGTTTTTTTTTAATTTAGAAAAAAGAAGAAAATCTGATAGTGATAGAGGGAAAAATATTCTCCATCCGCAGTGAAGTTTGAGGTGAAATGCGTGTACAAACCCGAGGCTTTTTACCCCTACGAATTACTCGGTTTGCACTGGTTCCGTTATTCTTTCTCTCCTCGCACTATATCCGTAATTTCATCTGTAGTCTGATGCGGTGAATATACAGCAGCATAGCCGCGGCAAAAAGCCGAAGTAGAGGAGGATGAAGTTGAGGAGGACGAGGACGAGAAAGGCCCTGGCTAGCTCTCTTTCTATCTTTTTCTCGTCCTTTTTTGCGGAACTTCCGCTAACTCGGCTCTCTCTCTCTCTCTCTCTCTCGCGCGCGCGCGCGCGCGCGGATATACCGAGAACTGAACAAGCGAAAGAAAATAGAGCAGCAGGCGAGAGCGTTCTCTCTTTCGCGCAGCGCGGCGTTCGTGCAGGACCGGAGATTTTTCGCTTTCGATGCTGGTTCGTCGCTTTTTTCTCCCTCCGCGCGCGAGCTCTCTCTCTCTCTCTCTCTCTCTCTCTCTCTCTCTCTCTCTCTCTCTCTCTGCTATCCAGCTCTCAGCCGCGCGCGAGTTTGAGTAGCCGACTCGCGCGTATAAACAAAGGAAGTCGTTGAACTTCCACGGGATGTAATGAAAGCCAGCGGCGACTACGTGCTCTCCCTCTCGGCCCGGCGTTCTTTCAGCCAGTGCGCACAATTGCTATCTGGCAACCTTGGGCTATGGGCTATCGAAGCCAACTGCAGCAGCAGCAGCGCGTGTGTGATATCTGGCCGCGCGAATCAATCGCGCGCGAGGATCAAGTGGCGAAATCGTTTTCCTTTCTCCAGGAGAGCTTGCTTTCGAATTCCACGCGACGGCGGAGGCGCCGATGATATCGCGCTCATTGAAAATAATCTCCGCGCTCTGATCTCCGGTATGATTCCTCCGAGATAACCATCGACGCTCGCGAGAGTTATACGCAACGGGTCAACTGCGAATCCTCCTCCGCAGCTTCTTCCTGGTCGGATACGTCTGCGGCGCTGCATGGAAAGCAAGCGGCGCGTACACCCGGGAGCACATACACGTCTGGGAGATTAAAAGGGACTCGTGGCACTGCGCGCGCTAGCTCTCCGGAAAAACGATTCTATCGAGCGCCGCTGCGGTATAACGAGGCGCGAACAAGCTCGGGAGATGCGATCGCGGAAACTCCTGGCCGCGGCGCACAGTGCGGCGGAGAGAGCTCGAGGGGACCAATTTTCACGGAAGAAACTGTGAATTATGAATCGGATTGCTTCCTCGTGCTCGGCCTGTCGAGCCTGTCCGATTGTTAGACGCTGCATGCGCGCCTCCGCGCCTTTTTATTAGCTCTCCCCCTCCGCGCGCTAAACGGTAAAATCGACGCCTTGGAATTGCGATCAACGCAGCGGCTCCTCGGAGCCACTCGAGAGTTGCTGCTGCCGACTTTAATTGTAATAGACAATGGCGGCGGCGGAGCCAGTGGGCCTCGGGTTCTATCGCGGGCTGGCATCGCGCAAAAAAGAGTATGTAGCCGGAGCCACCGCGAGAATTGATTCGAACAAGCCGCAGCGCGCACTAAAGCGCGGAATAATACGTTGCGCGGTGGAGCTCGGATATATAGCATCCCGAGCATTATGCCTCGAAATTACTACAATTGTAACTTATGTCCCTTCTATATGAAACAAGCAGCTCAATTACAAAACCAACATAGCGTATAAACAACGCGAGCTACGCCGCGCGCGGCATAATAGATTTCGCCGGAGTAGAGAGCCTTGCTCTACACGGCGTGTCCGTATATCCACGTGTATACGCGGGATCGGCTCTGCTAATTTCAAGAGTACAGATATGCAGCGAGGCGCGGCTATTATTGTTATTAGCGCGAGCGAGCGAGCGAGTGCGCGCGGGAAGAAACCGTTTAGCAAATAGCATATCGGAATGCTAAGCGGAGAATAGGCTCGCAGAGGATGTGCTAGCCCGAAGGGAGCGCTAGAAAAATATACCCGCCGATGCTCTTAACGATCGGTTTGCCCGCGCGCGCGTGTTTCTCTTTCTGTCTGCTGCTGCTGCTGCTCTCTCTCTCTCTCTCTCTCTCTCTCTCTCTCTCTCTCTCTCTCTCTCTCTCTATCTCTCTCGCGAAATCCCGTGTGTGCCGCCTTTGATTAGTTGCGATAACAGGTTTCGCGACGCTGTGTGCTCCGGACTCCGTCGACGCCATGTCCATGACAGACGACGCTGCTCCATTCTAGTCTGGGTCAGTGTCGAATGCGAGCGCCCGGTCGAAGCATGTAATTTGACACTATTATAAACATTTGTACCGGCGCGGCTAGTGGCAGTCTGTGCGCGCACGGATTAAAATGAATCCGCCGCGCGGTAAACAGGAGCTTTCTCTCTCTCTCTCTCTCTCTCTCTCTCTCTCTCTCTCTCTCTCTCTCTCTCTCTCTCTCTCTCTCTCTCTCTGTGTCTGTAACATGGTAACGCGATACACTCTGCCGGCGCTTCCCAGTTCGCCCGCCGCCGACACAGTCGCAGCCGGTAATCGGCCAGCGCTATGTTTATTGTAATGAGGGATTATATCCATTCCTCGACTGCGCTCGCGATAATTTCCGAAACTATTATCGCCGTGTCCGAGTTCTCGAAGAGTGCGCTAATTGAAAGAGCGTATCGTTTTTCAGCATCATCAGCCGAGGCGCGCGCGCACATTCAGATTTTACGGGCAAATTAATTCCTCTCGTCGTCATCGCGCTGCAGCGCATTTAATATTCATTCGCGCCTGCGAGCGAGAGAGTATCATCTCCTTAACGTCGAGTAGATTTTATCTGCAGCCGAGCAGCGCGCGGTAATACAGGCTATTTATAATTTTTCAGGCACGTCGTTAAAAAAAAGTGCTCGTAACGGGGACAGCTATACGCGTGTGCTCGAGAGCTGTTTGCCGCGAAAAAGGAAGAAGCTATCGTCTCTCCCTCCTTATGTCTCGAAGAAAATGATAATTATGATACTCGATTTGGCGTCTTTACGAGAGCCTCCGGGGGATGGGAAAATGAAGAATGAAGAGGGACAGAGAAGGCAAGTGCGTAGCGCGCAGCTGCTTTATAGCTCTTTCTCTCTGCGCACTGCGAGGATATTGCAGACGGATTGTCCGATGATGGGCTCAGAGTTGATAACGGCCGCCGCGGGCCGAGGAAGGCCGCTTCGTTAATCAACGCAAGCGAGTCCCCTCTCGGAGAAGAGAGAGATTGGGATCTCGATACGCTGCGATTTACATTGGGGACGAAATAAATGGGCTACTGTCCTCGGTGACGAGCGTGTGTGTATATGTGTGTGCGTGTGTGTGTGTGTGTGTGAGGGGGGGGGGGTAGACGCGATAGAAGCCGGGCCGATGCACTGCCGCCACCGCTAGCTCCGGCTCCTGGTTTTCCGTTACTTTAACGTGTCGTTACGGTTTATAATCAGCATCGGATGCGTTCGACTCCGCGCGCGAGATTGCGCCCAGCTGTCTGTATCCCTCGCTCGCGCTCTCTCCGCGCACGCAGTTCAGCACTACGCCCGTTCTCCCTCTCTTTTCAGTATCTAGGCTTCTCGCCGTTTCAGAATAAAGTTCGTTGCACTCTCGCTGCTGCACTGCACAGTTCGCCGATGCGTGTATACATATAGCGCCGGAGGAAGGGAGATGAATGCAACTGTTAAACGCGCGCGCCTTGACGTTCGTCCTTTGACGAGGTCGCTATATAGCAGCTGTCACTCGTCAGCGCCGCGCTATACCCGCTTATAATGTCCCGATAAAGTCGCTTATAACTGTCAGCCGCGCGCTACGCCTCGTCAGCCATACGTATTATAGCGAGCCGTTTATTCTCTCTCTCTCTCTCTCTCTCTCTCTCTCTCTCTCTCTCTCTCTCTCTCTCTCTCTCTCAATTAAAAAGCTGATGACCTATCGACACTTTTTTGCTCCCCCGAAGAGCCATCATCGAAAATAGTATGAGGCTCGCTAGCGTACGGTAATTGGCTTATTAAAAAATACCTCGTACTCTCCGCGAGTCAAAGTCGCTATTATACATCGATGCAGTGCATATTGTTCGGCGTATCGGGCAAAAAATGACTGTGTTTACGCGCACCGCGAGCATTACGTCAGCGGCGTAACTTCTTTTACCTTTAACGCCGCGCGCAATAAGCCGGCCGTTTTACGCACTGCGAGCGTCATACAGCAATTTTGGATTTTTCTCGATTTTCCCAGCGCCAGGCTGGTCATTTCGCCAATAACGGAAGCGTAAACTGCAGCGGTGGGAAAATAAGAATCGTTACAGCGATATTTCGGCCAATGAATACGCCGCAGTAAACTCCGGGGGCCGGCGGGCGCGACTATGGGAGAGAGAAATTCAATATTTACAATTGAAAGATTCACGCCAAAGCGAACGAAACTAATTAAAGTCTCCCGCTCGCGAGAGATACAGTACGACGAGCTCTGCAAAGGCCATTCAGCCGATATTGCGGCCCGCGCGCGCCAATTAATTATAACCAATTCGCGCGCGTATGTGCGGGCGCGGTAGGCGTATTATAATAGCCGCTGCTGCTGCTAACGCGAAAATAAATGGGTGAGAGAGTGAGAGCCGCGCGATGACGAAGCGGCGGCGGCTCTTTTTTTTCATCCGCTGCGGCGCTCAGAAGCAGGGAAGCATAAAAAATTAAAATGAAAGATAGTGCGCGGGAGCTCGTTTAGATGAGAGACAGGCGCGGCTGAGCAGAAAAGTTGGAAAGGAGGAAGGAAAGGGCGAGCGTAGGAGAGAGAGAGAGAGAGAGAGAGAGAGAGAGAGAGAGAGAGAGAGAGAGAGGAAGATAAAAAGCGCCGGAGAAGAGAGAAGGAGGCGCAGATATAGCAGCTCTCGCGGTCGGTACATAAGCGCGAGCGCGTATCGTTGAGGAGAAAGAGTAACGAACTGGCAAGGTCGAGTGTGGTAGGCCAATGTCTCGTCCTCGCTGTATTGCCGGCGCATATACACTGGTGTTGTTGCAGCAGCTGATGCAACGGAGCGCGAGGTAGAATGCGGCGTGACCGAGGCGCGTAGCATTGCAAGGCCGCCGCAGCGTGTGTGAGTGCATATACAGAGAAGGAAGTGCAGCCGCCGATGAATACTCACGCGCGGCTGCGGCGGCGTATATAGCGGTGGGGGGCAAGTAGGAAGAAGAAGAAGAAAAAATCCCCGAGCGAGAGCGAGAATGCGAAAGAGAGAAAAGGGGAGTCCCGAGAGCTGTCATTGTTAACACACTCACAAAGGCGAATGCGTAAATCACCGCTGGAAATGCTTCGCGGGCGCTGCGTGCGATATTATGCAATAAATTTCCCCGGCAGCGCAGTAGCAACGGTCCGCGACTAATAACGGAACGGCACGAGGCAAAAGAACTTTTGGCTCGCGCGCGCAGCGAGAGTAGCTTCTTTAATGAAAACATTCGATTAGCGCGGCGGCGGCGTCGGCGGCGTTATACATATCGGTGAGAGGCCATTTTTCGCCGCTGCAGCGCCCCGAGAGCTCTACCCGTTCTCCCGCTCGATGTATATCGCTAATCTAGCTAATCTGTAATCTGCGAGCGGCGGTGCTGTAGGTAGGCAGGCAGCCAGCAGCTGAGCTATGTGTGAGCCGCGAGCCCCCCTCGACGATAATTTCCTCCGAGATGTTAACTCTAAATCATCCCAACTAGATCGCCGACGCGAACAAATTATGCAGCCGTATTAAGGACGGGATGTGTGCGCGCACGGCTTACTCGCCACCTTTGCTGCGCCAGAAGCCAGTTGGAGCGCGTAATAATCTCGCTCTCGTTTTGCCGACTCTGAAAATCTCGAGCCTCTTGATGTTAGGGCGTCGATCTGGTCCCGAGTCCTGAGCCCTAAAAATACCAGCTGCTACTCGACTCGACTCAAGCAACTCGCCCGGCGGTATATGGTTTTCTTGCGGAGCAAGAGGATCGACGTGTAGGATAGAGCCCTGTCGACCTCTTTCGACCCGCTCAATCTCCAGTTCTCCGGGCTGCGCTAATGTCCTTTGCAGCCTGCTCGACCATTGAGCAGCTCGTTACTATGTCCGCAAACAATGGCCTCGCCCATTTCAATATCGGACTCTCGTCTGTCCCAGCGCCTGTTGACCAGCTTGTCGATCTCGTCGGCCACATGACAGTAGTCCTTTATTTTCCTCGCGTCGCTTTGTCGTGCGCTGCGCATCAGAGGCGGAGAGATAATGCTGTCTCGGAAAATCCATCGAAGCGCGTCTTTTCCCAGTCCAGTAGTTAGAGCCGGGATTGGCCGGACGTGCGCTTTTTCTTATCTGCTTCACGCTCCGGGAGGAATGATTTTTAATTTAAAGGAGACTCTCTCTCTCTCTCTCTCTCTCTCTCTCTCTCTCTCTCTCTGGCTCTCACGTAGCTGAAATTTAACGTTTCATTAAAAATGTACTCGCTCCTCGCTCGGGCCGAGAAGCAATAAAATCCGTGAGCCGTTCGTCGAGCACGTCCTATCGAACCGCTTCCGCTCTCCGCTCTGCACGAGCACGACGGCCCCGGAGCCGCTTCGAATCCTCGCTGGAATTTCCGAAACGAATGCGATGAGCAGCAGTACCACCAGCAGCAGCAGAACCAAGCAAAGTCGCATCGTCATCGGAGAGTCTGCAGCCGTCTGCTCTGATCGGCACGTCCTCGTCTCTTTCTCTCTTCCTCTCTCGCTCTCTCTCTTTCTCTCTTTCTGCTCGGGCCGCGTTATTTCTATCGATGCGTACGTCAGGATAGCCAGACCCATTAATCTATGCCAGTGGCAACAGGGAAAGAAAGAGAGAGCAAGGGGGACCACGGAGCGGGACCACTGCAGCGCGGCAGCGTGACAGCGCCGGCTAAACGAGTTGCGCTACCCGAGTTACGCTATACTGCAGTCTGAGAGAGGGAGGGAGAGGAGAGCATGACTTCTCCGATTCCCTCCATCACGCATGCGAGCAGAGCCGAGATATCGTTCGCGAACAGACGACGACAAATGAACGGCTGAGGGTTATATCAAAAATTGCCGACTTGGTAAATCGACTCGCGGTGATAAAACGCTCGCGCCGCAGCCGTCGGACGCCGGTATATTTATTTTCCCGGTAATTAAGTCCCGGGGGTATGCGGCGCTCGCTGCTCCTCAAACGCGATCACTTTTCACCGAGCGCGAGCGGGCAAAAAATTTCCATGCGCGTACGGTCAAAAAGAGTACGCGGCAATAAAAACGCCCCCGGCGCACTCCGATACAGTTTTCGCGGCGAGTTAGCTCCCAATTTCAGCGTCGCGCTCTCGCCTTTTTTTCGGAATATTCATGCCGTCATAGTCGAGTCGCCGCGTCCGCCGGCCCACCATTCCCTAATTACGTCAATGGCGTATATTTGACCGCGCAGCCGCCGCGCCCTGTCAATCGACTACGGCCTGCCAAAAGCCATCTCCAGCCCGCTTGTACTCATTATGTGCGGAATATTAAATCAGTCCCCGCCGACGATAATAAGTTTGACGAGCGCTGCCGAGTCAATCGGGCGGCCGGTTGTTTACGCAGTTGAGCACACACGCTCCGGATCTATCATTACCCGCGCGATTACAAGCGAAGGGAACTAGCTGCTCTCGCGCCAAGGAAGGGAGAGAAAAGTCGCGGTAAATTACATGTTGAACACGCGTACGAGGCGTAAATTAGGACATGCACACGCGCCGGCGGAAAAAGGAGACGGCGACTACGCCGGGGGACAAAGGCCGCGTGAGACAGGTGCGGAAGAGACAAGCAGCAGCAGCGACGGGAGTAAAAACGAAAATTCAAGTTTAATGCGCGCGTTCGGGCCGAGTGAAAATATATCCGGCGGTGGCAGGGATCCGCGCTGCGCTAGCGTAGTTCGGCCCAGCTGCAGCGCGAGAGAGCTATGCACGCGCTTACCAAGCGGAAATCTAATTCGCAGTTGGTATACGTGTACTGCTCTGAATTGGCGTCGGGACATCGTATTCAAATGTAAGTACGCGCTGCCGGTGACTGCAGAGCAGTAGCTGCCGCCGCCACCGCCGCCGCCACCGCCACCACCGCTGCTGGCTGCAATATAT
This sequence comes from Nasonia vitripennis, assembly GCF_009193385.2. NCBI lineage: Eukaryota > Metazoa > Arthropoda > Insecta > Hymenoptera > Pteromalidae > Nasonia > Nasonia vitripennis. The sequence goes on along the minus strand of NC_045761.1, from coordinate 13,038,961 downwards.
AAACCTGTTAAATGGAAATAGATGCGTGTTTTTACCGGCTTTCCGGCCGGAGCCAGAACTCGCTACGCGCGTAGTACCTACATTTGTTATACACGCGCGCATGTCTCTCGCTCCCCCTCTCCCCCTGTGCCGCTAACGCTGCGGCGCGGTTATGCAGGCAAATTTAAATATCCTACATGCCAGCGCGCTATTCACAATTGCCATCGTTAACAGCTCTCGACCAGCTGGCGAGTGCGATCAACGCGCTTTGATCTCCGATCCCGTTTTGCCTCAGCTGATTGGACGACGCGCGCGCTAGCTCTCTTGCTCTACTCGTTTTTTGCGCGAGTCCCGGCCAGCCGCAATTATATCGCGTGCCCTGCCCCTCGCCGCGCGTCGCTTTTATCAAGAAAATTATCGCCGCATTGACATTCCGAGGGCCGTTCCAGGAAGCCACGGGTATCGAGAGCTTCCCTCGTTCCGATCCGACGCCTACGAAATGTCAAATGCTAATTCGCGGGAGAGCTCCGAACTGCCGCGTAAATAAAGCAGCCGCTCTGCAGTGTTTACGTAATGCAATAGCGAGAAATATATAGGAAGCGATTAATTTGCCGCGAGTTATGCGCGAGGGAAAAAGACGCGCGCGTACGCTGGGAATAGGTGCGCGGAGCACTTGCACGCACGCTTAATAAATGACGCGCGGCGGCCGTGCTTGCCGGCGGAGCAGAATCAGTGCTTCCGACACTCATTAACGCGCGTGACTGATGACACGTGAATAAAGGTGACAAGAAGCGTCGCGTATCTTCCTGGTCTCTCTCTCTCTCTCTCTCTCTCTCTCTCTCTCTCTCTCTCTCTCTCGCGCTCTTATTTTCAAACATCTCCCGCCGAGGGATTATGCACTATTTGCCTTCCTTCGCGCGCAATTATATCGCCGCGTAAACACGCCGGACGTTTTCGTGGAGGAAAACTCGTTTGCCGTCCGTCGCCTCCACGTCGATGGCGCATCGGCGAAAGGGCCGCGGAGAGAGGGATAGCTGGCTGGGGGAGAAAAAGTCAATTTGAAAGGAAGAGTAATAGGCATCGGGCGACGAGGGAGGGCTAGATCATATTAAAATGCAATCAAGTATAGCTGCGCAGGATGTATAGGTATTGGAGCCGGGCTGGCTCGGGCGAAACTCCTAATGAGCTCCCGTGTTAGAACTACCGCAGCAGTTATCCTGCGCGCAGCCTCGAAAGGTTAGCCGTCATTGTTTACCGCGCGCGTCCTATCTCTCTCCCTCTCGTCTCCGCCCGCGGCATCGCTCCTCTCTTCCGTCCCCCTCCCCCGCTCCCCGGCTCCTTTTTCTCCTGCTTCTTCTTCTGCTGCTTTCACTGTATAGTTCTTGTTGTTCGCCGGCTCTATCTATCTGCGGCGTTGTTGCTTTCGATCTGCTCCTATAGAGCTCCGCGGGCACGGAGCTTCGTTTATCGAGTTTTATCCCGTCGGAGTGGCGGCCGCGCGCTAATCTATTATTCTCGTCGTTCGCTTCATAAAGTGCTTATCGCGCCGAATCTAAAGGCAAGGGACGGCGACGGCGCTCCCCGCAGTTGGTGGACAGAACGAGAGGGCGTTAATCGGCTCTACCGCGCGCCGCAGCTGACGGAGGCAGAGGAGGGGGAGGAGAAATCGCTGCACGACTTGAGGATGCGCGCCTGATACTTTAGAACCCTGTTAGCTCCGATGCGTTTCCTCTGCGCGATTGAGGAATTTATTGTGAGCCCGGACTTTTTCCCCCTCGAGAACGTACGAGGCTTCTTTGAGCGCCTCTGATGCTCCTTCCTTCTTAATTTACCGTGAGAGAGAGAGAGAGAGAGAGAGAGAGAGAGAGAGAGAGAGAGAGAAAGAGATTTGCGTTGCGTCTGTCTGTTTTTCCACTCGCGGAGCGGGATAATTGCATTGAATTGCCGCCGACGACGTTGGCCTTTATTTACGCTTTGCCTTCGGAAAAGTTAAGAGTCAAATTTCCGTCAGCTGTGTTTACCGGAACTTTCTTCCGAGGACAGTTTTCCCAGTGTTCGCCAAAGCAAATCAAAAAAGACGCGCCATAAGAAGAAACGAGCGTCGAGCCCGCGAAGAAAAAGGAACTCTAAGCCTTTTTCCCCTTTGTTTTTCATTCTCTATTCCTCCTTTTCTTCCCTCCTTTCCTTTTCTCTTGGCGGCGGAGTACTTAAAACTTTTTACGACATCCTCATTGAAAGCAGTAGCTAACAGCGGGTTTGCCGGTGCGCGCAGTGTTCATTGAATCGGCTTGGCTGGTCCCAGCAGTACCGCTTCCTACTCCTCCATACCCTCTTCGCTCTTTCTCTCTCTGCCGCTAGCTCTCGTTCAGTCATTTCCTTAACTTTCCTCGTAGCCCGGCGGCGGCGGCGCGCGGTCCCTGCTCCTTCTTCAGTGGGCCGATTTCTCCGCGCGCCGAGTAGAAGAAAAGTCAAAGAACCGAAAACGATTGCTCTCTCGATCATAAAATTCCTAATTGACTGATCGGAGCAAGTTGTAAAATGTTCCTCCCCCGCCCGTAAACGCGACCCAATAATGCATATAGCCATGATACAGCGAGATGCGCCCAACTGGTATGTGGTCTTTGGTCTTCCTCCAGCGGCGCAATTAGGCTTCACTGCATCAGCTTGGCGCCCCCGTATCACGCGCGCCGACAATTTTATTAAGACCGCTGGCTTGTGATTTCGATTCCGAGCGTGAAATCGAGTTTTACGATTTGGCCGCAGTGATATATGTGCATAACTCGCGGCATTAGGCTATCGGGCCCTCGCTCACCACAGCGGGGCTCTTACTCATAATGGGCGCGAGAAAAATGTCCTATCATTAGTACGATAGGAATATTGCGTTTATAAATAGCGAGTTGCAGCGGGCTGCAAATGGAATACGCGAAACGCACGCCGAGAGGGAGAGCTGCTTAAGCGTTTTTTGTACTTCCGATCTTTTTACAGCTGCGCGCATGAGTGAAGTTTCTTGTCTTTCGCTTTATCATCCTATAAGATTGCGAGACGTCGTTTGCCTTCTTTCCTGCTTATTTTGCCCGGAGCTCTTTAGAGATTGTCGGATTTTTTGCCACGCGGCACGCAGAAACTCATTTAGCAAGCGGCGCACTCGAAGAAACAACGAAGCACCGTACGCTTGATTTGCGTCGTGCTTTAATTGAGGAGGATAGCTCATTTGTATTAGCCTTCGTTAGAAGCATAACGTGTATCAGGAGCAAGTCAGCTTTTCTGATCAGTCCTTCGCGGCGGCCGATGCACGCGCAGCTCTGTTTCTTCTTCTTGCTCCGCTGCTGCTGTAACTCGGCGAGATGCGCTCCGTGTTCAAACATAGGACACGGAGAGAGAGAGAGAGAGAGAGAGAGAGAGAGAGAGAGAGAGAGAGAGAGCCTCGAAACTTTGCCACCTTAACTCGAGACCGCAGCGAGCTTGCGCGCGCCTTAGAACTTGATCCCGCGGCTCAATTACCGAGAGTTCGGGGGAGAGAGGGCCGAAGCTTTGCTCGAGAGCGAATTGTTCTCTTTCGAAATTTTGCAGATCGGCCTACGAATAATACGGAAGTTTTGCGGCAAGCGCTCATTAAACATTCTAATTGACCTAACTCTCGGCGTGCGAATGTTTGCATTTCATTCCTCCTGCACCCAGCTCTCTGCTCAGAGATTGAAAACAATCATTTCATTTTCCAGCCACCGCCGCCGCGTGTAATTCATCCGACCGCGCGCGCGTGATTCGTTGATGCATATGTTAATGTAATCACAAGTTAAATGATTTTCTACGGGCGCGCGTACGCGGAAAGTATTCGCGCCCCCGCCCGCCGCGTGCGAGCATAGCAAGCCTTTCGGAAAATCCTTTTGAGAACGCAATTTGTTCGCGACTGTAATTTCGCGGTTGCATTCTACTGATGCTCTCTCGCTGTCTCTCTATCTCTCTCCCTCGCTCAGACCGACTAACTTTTTTGCGTATTCACGCCATCGGCGAACGTATCGACGTAACAGACTTGGGCGCTTCGTGGAATTTCGCGTGCTGCTGTCCTTGAACCCTCGAGCCCTACCGCTGCTGCTGCATTAATCGGCGAAGGATTGCCGACCGCAAAACCGTTTGCATCGTGATTGGCATCGATAATCATTTCCTCTCGACATTTTTCGTCGACGGCCTTTTTTCTGTCATTTTTACTTTTTCCCATATCGGAATGCGAAATCTCGGCTTTATGTAACACAAAAGCCAGCTCTGTCACAGTGTCCACAAAGGATTGCTTTTTAAAATAACTGCGATTCGCGGAGGTATAAACCGCACGCTCGGCTGGGCCGAGCCGAGAGGCTAGCTTTACGATGTCGTTGTTTTGTACGTGATTATTGCAGCGTAATTAGAGGTTTTGCTCGTTAGCTAATCCCCAATTGCTTTTTTTAAGCCGCTAATCGTATTTACACTATAATTGCGCGCGTCCGACATTTAACGAAAGAATTAAACCGCCATTAGTTCCTCGTTTGCGCATAAGGCAAATATATAATAAAACTGTAACTCGATGCAATGTAAAACTATATTAATATTCGGGCCAGCCGAGTGTGAAACGCATCCAGCCGAGTAATGAAAAAATATCAATTTACGGGCGCGTTAGCCAGTTTACCGAAATCCGCGCGCCTGAAAATTTTCCCTGAAAATCGATCAGTTCATCGGCAGGCGGCTGCGGTGCGCATTGACCGCAAAGCATATCGTTCTGTGAAACTACAGCGAAGCTGACTAAACTTTTAACGTTACAGAGCTGCGCGTGCATCAAAAACAAAAACACACGCATCGCGAGGCAGGAGAAAAAGGGGGCGTCGGCGATCGATAAAAGTTGCAATCTTCCTTTCGTGTTACATTTATAGCCAATCAGCCTATATGAATGTACAGTATGCGCGCATGGGAGTTATTCGCACATCTGGCCGGATCGATGATCGAAAGATACAGACGTGATAGAGTGGGCCGACTCCTTGCCGGTAATGCGAACCGTGATTACGCATGGAAAGATGATCCATATAATAACAATCACATTAGTAGACATATTCGCGCGGGGAGAATCCGATCTAGCCTGGAGATACCGCGGCGCGGCCTGATTTAAAGCATTAGTCGGGATATTCGATCCGGTCTAAGTATGAATTACACGCGCGAATCAAAGGCTCTCTTTTTCTCTCTCTCTCTCTCTCTCTCTCTCTCTCCCGCGGTGTACTAATACTTTCCATTATGCGCGCGCGCAAAGGGGATAATTTACGCACTGCGCAAGATGCCAATAATCCGCCTGAAATTATACCCGGGATTCGTGCATTTTATAAAAGCATCATGACTCGCGGACAAGTTTCAGGGCTTCTGGAGGGCATTTTTTGTCGATTCGTTCGGCTCGACGATTCAATAACTACGCCCACATATTTCGCGCCCGGCACAATAATTCAGTCGAGCAGGCAATATCGGGGGACTCGCGCTGCGATCACGAATAACCCGGCCATTCGGCCGTTCCCGCGTCCAAGCGCATTGCCGGCCCGTGTCTATACGCGCGCGTACGTGCGCTCGCGAATAACTAGTTCGCCCCCGTGTGCATGTGCATGTGTAGTGGAAGAGAGAGAGAGAATCCGAACGCCAAAACATTTCACCTATACACCGCCGGCTACATTACACGATTCTCTGCCGGCAGCGCGCAGACTGCCCCTGAATATGCTAACGTTTCCAATGGAATGTGCTATCATTGTGCCATGCATCATTATTGCGCGCGTTGCTTTTCAATTCTGCGATTCTTAACAGGCGCGTTATGCTTTTCGCAAATTTCATCAATACGAGCCTATACCGTTTATACAGCGCACGGCAATGGCATTCTCGTCGCCACGGTATGACGCGCGCGGCTTTTGTCCCGCGGCTGACACTATCTGCCGCACGGACAAACCGAAGGATTATTATTGTTTTCGCCGGAAATACTTAAAAGCTGATTATAATTAATGAACTCGCCATCAGTAGCGCATAAGCCATTTATTACGCCGTGTGTATTATTCGCAGCCGCGAGCCGCCCGATTCGAGAAAATATTTGTACACGATAATTCATCCCGAATGATGAATCGCACACTGCGCGGACGCGTCATAACACGCGCGGGAGCTTTGCTGGATAATTTGAAATCTATAGCGCATTCTTGGAAGGACTCGCGCTTGTTTCGCCTGCGCAAGAATGCATCGCGCAACGATATAATACCAGCTGATTAAATCCACACCATAGCTCACACGGCTGCAAAAACAGCTCTGCGCGTGTAATGAGCGAGCGAATCACTTAATGGCGCTGAAAAAAGGCGCGACGACATTAATAAATCGCGAAAGCGTTAGCGGAAGAGAGACTATTAATGCGGCTGCCGTAAATTACTAAAATCTAGATCTCCGGGAGGACACCGTCAGTAGGAATCGCACGAGAGGGAGACGCGGCGCTCTCCAGCAGCAGCAGCAGCAGCAGCAGGAGCAGCAGGAGCAGGCTCTATCTTGTCTCTCTCTGTCTCTCTCTCTCTCTCTCTCTCTCTCTCTCTCTAGCTCATTCTCTCCGAGAGGCTCGTTCCGTTCACGCCGCGGGATGAATGACCCTCCGATCCAGCGAAGGTCCTCCAAGGACGCGCGCGCATGAGCGAGAGAGAGGCAGATATTATCGGTTTTCGCGTGCAGCACTCGCACGCTTGACGAGAAAGAGAGAGAGAGAGAGAGCCGCGCACACAACGTGTTTTCGCGCTGGGCGTGAATCGCGTGGCGATTGTCTCGCGAATTGATCAATCGGGACGCAGTGTCATGAGGGGCATGCAGTTGCTTTTTTTCACGCGAGCCAGCGAGAGGGGCTCTAATCATCGAAACGACATTCCTGCTCGTATATCGCGATTCAAAGACGGAGTAGAGGTTGTTTTTTTTTCCTCCGCGAGAACAATCGAATGGCTTTTCATCCCGTCTTTTTTTGCATATCCTCTTTGCCGGGATTTCGCGGGAACGTTCTGCCGCGCGTGATATCTGAAGAATTTCCTTAGGGGGAAAAAGTGCGGCTCATTTTCTCCGCGAGTTCCGCCCATCCGTATTGTGGCCTCGGGTATAATCGACTCGGAGCCCTTTGCTGCAATTCTTACTCGCTCTTTGAGAAAAAGCGCATCGCTGCTTCTCTCTTGTTGACAGTCGATGGAGCTTTCTTTCCTCTGCATTCCTCCCCATTATTCACACTAATTTGTGTATACCTCCAGCGACTCGATTCGCGCGCAGCTTCAAAACTCGCGCGCACATACACTTTGTTTTCCAATTAGCAGCGAGCGTCGTTTTAGCCCCGTTCTCTCTCCGCGCACTAATTTATACCATTAAGAGCCTGATCAAGTTTTTAGTCCGCGATGGCTCTAACGATCACGTACCGCAATAAGCCCGTAGCAAAGTAAGTGAGATAGAGAGAGAGAGAGAGAGAGAGAGAGAGAGAGAGAGAGAGAGAGAGAGAAGCTGAAGCGGGAGTAGCGAACCAACAACGAAAAGTTGCTCGACTAAGATAGGATTAGTATCCCGTGGGAAATCAAGCGGCGCGCGCTTGGAGAGAGGGGGTGGAGGTGGGGGGAGAAAGAGCTTCTTGAACGTATTGTCCTCTCTGACCTCCAATAAAAGCTCGCGAGATACTAATTGTCGCGCACTCCGCGAGTCGATGCCATCGTCGCAGCGGCGGCGGCCCATCAGGATTTGCGCAGCTGCGGCTCGAGTGCTCGCGCAACGACAAGGAGAAACACTTGACGCTCTGCCCCCTCCCCCGCTCCAGTCTATCGCTTGATTGAACAACTTGTCGAGATAAGAGATGAAGTGCTAAGATAACCTTGCCTCCCGAGGGCTCTCGAATATAGAATAATAATGAGCCCCGCGAGCGCCGGACTGTATATTAAACTTCCCACCATTACGCCCGGCCGATGTACATACTCCTTTTTGCGCAAGCTCTCTCGACGTGTACGTATAACTCCACGGCGCGGAGCAGAGCGGTGTAATTAGCTCATTTGGCTGCGGCGAGGGGACGGAAAATCGACTGCGAACGCGAAAGTGCATCACGGGCAACGGGATATTTCGGGAGAGCCGGCGACGTCAGCCTGTCCTGCGCGTCTAGCCATAGCGCCAGCAGCAGGGCCTTTATTTCTCTTTCGACCAGTTTGCGAGCAAGCGTGGCAAGAATGCAGCTAGAAAATGGACTTCTGTGCTTCCCTTGCGAAAACGGAGAGAAAGCGCCTCGCGCGAGAAATGAGAGTGAGCTAGAGGGGTTGGGGCTGGGGGGGGGGCAGAAAAGCGTCAAGTCTCGGGGAGTATAGTAGCGGCGGCGGCGGCGGCTGTGTGTAGAGAGGCGAGAGACAATGCGCGAGAGGAAACGTGCCGGGGAAGGAGAGGGAATAGAGACGAAGTGCTGTTTTCTTTGGATTTACGTGACACCACGTGCTGGCGCTTCTTCCCTTCCTCTCTCCCTTATCCTCCCGCGCGTCTCGTCCTCGATATTACTGAGCAGATCGAAGCAGAGCTTGGTTCCATTTCGTGGCATGCTCGACCGCCTCCCGGGAATGTGGCATCTCGTCCCTCCCCCGTGCGGCGGCGCATCCCTCCTTCCCTTATACTACGACGGCAACGACTACGACGACAGTTGCGACACACACTCGGCCCCCCGCAGAAACCACTGCACACGCGCAACTAGCTACCCTCTCCCGGAAAAGCTACGCCCAATTTAAAGTGCAGCTGCGTCCGCGATCCCGAGTCCTAAAAGCCGGATTGCGCGACCTTCTCATTTCCCGCAGACTGTGCGCGCTATCGCGCTGCGTACAAGCCTCTTTCTTGTGTGTGTGTGTGTGTGTGTGTGTGTGTGTGTGTGTGTGTGTGTGTGTGCATGTACCATATATAGCACCACTCGAGCTCCTCTCTCGTCCTCTTTCTCTCTTTCTCTCTTCTCTTTCGGATCGGAGCTGCTGCTGCTGCTGCTGCGCCGACTGCGTGGCTATTTAGCGCGGCTCTTCAGCCCCGGGTCCACTACGCTACTTCACTTACCCTGCGCATTCTTTCGTCTCCCTCCTTCCCCCCCCCCCCCCCCGTTCTCCTGAGCGCCAGGACGCCTCTTCTCAATGGCCACTACTGGCTCCTGCTCTTTCCTTCTTCAATCCCTTTCTTGCCGCCGCCGCTGCCGTCGCTGTAGTACTTGCTCAAAGTCAAGGAAACTGATTCGATGTCAGCGACGAGCTTCTCTCGGAATCTTCTTCCTTCTCCTTATACCTACGCGGCAACCCCAGCCTTGCTTTGTTCCACTTTAAACAATACGCTACTCCGCTTTGCTGCACATAGCGCCCGCAGGTGTCGTCCTTCGATTTTCAGCAAGCAGATTCATCGCCGTCATATTTTCACGTGTGTGTACTAAGAAAAGCTTAATAAAATTTATCTTTCGCTGTAATAATTCTGTGTTTTCACTTGATGTTTCCTATATTCCAAAGCTCCCATCCAAGCCATGCGCTACTCGAGAATGTATACAGCGAAGGAATTCGCGGCTGTAAATATTTTTCGACCAAAGTTTAATAAAACAGCAACTCAATTTTCGACAACCCTTCCGGCTCAGACTGCAGTTTACGTTTGATTCGCTCAGAGTGCTCGGTATATCCCAGCTCATGGATTTTACGTAGCGGAATTTCAATATAACGTTTTATGCTTCGCGAAATTGCAAAGATTATGCGCGGAATATTTCATGCGCATCTTAAGCAGAAATGAGTGTACGCCGTGAAATGGGATCTGCCGTAATTCTAATGATCGCGAATCAAATTGAAATCGATAAAATTCTATAAGACCCCGAGGTCGCGCAGCAAAACATCTTATATGGACGATGAAATTTTTATATTATCTACGAATCACATTGTATTTTCTAAGAAACACACAAAGAGAGCCAGACGCGCGCTCGGATTTGGATCGATAATATAACGGTACTTCTGGCGAGCGTGGCACTTTGGATCGGTTTAGTATCGTCATAAAACCTGGAATATGCATGTTGCTGAAGCTTACTCCTTGTAGACGACGTTGCTCTCAGATTCGAAGAAAACTCGTAAATCGGAATAAAGCTTGAAGAAAAAAAATACGGACGATAGAAAGTGAGGGTTTCAATAAATCCGTAAAAGTGCGCGAGAACGAAATTGGAGCCGCAGGTGATGTGAAAAATCTCTCTACGTTTGAATAACAGAATTGTTGAAGAAACAAAATATAACAACAACAACAACAACAACAACAACAGCGACGGTGCTGACGTGCGAATTTGCAATTACGAAATGAATTTCGAGCCAGCGACACGGGAAAGTGCTGCAGAGACAGAGATAATTTAATAACGCGGCCACATCCGCGAGACAATTATTCGAGGACAATAAGTCTTTTGCAGTTACTTCACAATTTCATCTGAGAGAGCCTCATTCGAGAAGAACGTGACACAATCATTTCAGAAAGTTCGCACTCGAGTGCAATTTTTATCCCGTCAAGATGTATACAATGTTAAAAAAAGAAAGAACAGCAAGAAAGAGAGTCCGCGCTCGGCAGCAAGGTATATAATTAAAATCTTTGCTCCTTTTACAGAGCACCAGCAGCATCAGCAGCGGTGGGAGGGAATCCTCTCTCGCACTTGTGCGCGCGGCTTTCCGTCGAAGGAATTAACAGTCTTTGCTCGCTGTACTAAAGTCAAAACAATAAACGAAAGTCCCCCGGTAATGAGGTAGATACTTACTCGCTCCCCGACTATAGCCTTGCTCGCGGAGAGCGGCTTGGAAATGTCGAATGGCAAATCAGGTCCATCTGGCCGGTCAGTTACCGGAAGATAGACATCGGACGCGGCTGCACTACAAACTCGCTGCTGCTGCTGCACTGCGACGCAAATAGTTGTGCAAGAAAACGTTCGTTTGACGAAGCAGCATTAGCGGCAACCGAAAAAAGAGCAAACCGGAGTCGAGAGAGTAGTCTTGCTGCTCTTCTCCCTTCCTCGCCATTACCTTCCGCGACTGGATGTTAGAACAATGCCCCGAGGAGCAGCGCGTCGTTATTGCAAGCTGCTGCCGCTGCTGCCGATTTGCGAAAAAAATTGCCGTCGACCCATCGAAGGGCGCGCAGAGCTTTTATTTCTCGCCGCTTCCAGGAAGAGAAAGAGAAATAATACAAAAACAAGGGCAAACATCTTTGCCGATCGCTGCAAATTGGAGGGACGAGTGAAGGGGAAAATAAAGTAGAGTCGAAGTTTCGTTAGAAAATGAGTTTATTTCTCTGTACCTTATATTCTATGTACAAAGTATCGGTACTGACGTTAACGATGGTTCACAACGTGAGAGACAACTCAATAGTACAAAAGAAGAGACATACACGAGTAATGTCATCGATAAACGTTGGCCATGTATATTTCGACGTAGAGGGAGAGAAAAATTACACTTGTTGCTTTTGTCTGCGTGATGTGAAGTCGAACGGCATAAATGAGCTCGAATACAGGATTAATTGTTGCGCATGTGTAAAAAAATTATATAGGGAAATAAAAGGACGAGGGGATAGAGAGAACGAGGTAGGAGGTGAAAAAGGATACACAGAAGAGGACAAGCAAATAATTGCGCACGTTAACATATAAGTATGTATATTTTCATATTAATAATAAATAAGCGATGCTGGTGCGCCGATATAAAGGTGCTCGGACGCCGGGTAAGCTCTGTACGTGACAGTAATCGTGATTAAAGTGGCTTTGCTACGAGGCGGGAAGAGATGAGGACGGGGAAGAGCGGAGACGAGGCAAAGAGAAGAATGATAGAGGTAAAGAGAGAGGGAAGGTAGGGGGCAATGTCAAAAAGTACGCAGCCGTCGAGGGCTGGCAAGTGCGGAATGGAAGCTGGAAGAAAGCAGAGGGAAGGATTGCGGCTAAAAAACTACAAGAGGTAGAATTATGCACGTTTGTCAGGGTACAGAGCAGACTCGAGCTTTTCGAGCAGCACACAGAGCAGGCGGGCACCTCGGGCTCGAGGACAAGCACCGACGTCTACGGCGTGCAGACTGTCGCGAGTACACGTTTTATTCGTAAAAAATAAAAAGTATCATCATAATGATATTAGTATGTATAAGAGTGAGACACACAGTGTGGGGAGAAGAGGAGGACGAGAGCGGGACAAAAAAGTGCGGCTCGCATTAACCGCAACTTTATATACGGCGCGCGAGAGGCGCTGCGAGAGAGTTAATGAATTTCGCTGTTGACACGACGCGAGAGATGAGTAGGTAGGGGCGGGGGGGGGGGGGAGAAGAGTCTGAAACAATAATATTCATTGCTAAGAGTACAAGCGATCATCCTCGAGCCCAATTCTTCTTCATCGTATTTCATGTACTTACGTATCTTCGTACTTTCGATTATATAATAAGTATATGTATAATATAATGTAATATTCTTAATGTCTAGCTTATCGCCTATTACATTTTTTTAAATCATTATTTTAGAGTATAATTTGATCGTTACACATTATATCGTATACACGTATTTGTTTGTTTTTTTTTTAAGAAAATGAGCTTTAATTAATTAACTGTTCGTGTATTTTATGCGGGATAGAAAATGATAGTATGAGTGTGGGGGGAGGGGTAGGGGACAAGTGAGTTTAGTGCACAGCGCAGTTTCCATCGAGTCCAATGAAATTGGCATCGATCGCGTGCTCTCGTTGGCGCACGCGCGCACACGCGTCCTTCGACCGACTCGATGAAAAGTGCGTGTTGGGATATGCATGATATAACGCAGTGGATAGCGAAAATAATGTGGATATGTACTTGTATATTATATAGACTTATGTAGATGAAAGACGACTCGGCCGGTCGGCGCGAGCGAGAGCCTCGCCTGCGATATGCCCTTATCATTCGTATTTCTGGTTATAAATCGAAGCTGCATAAGGTGGGCCTCGCAGGGGGCGATATCGGTCGCGCAGAGTGGCACTGGATCGCCTCTTTCACACTCGTAACGCGCTCGCGTCTCTTGGCCTGGCGGCTGCTTCTTGTTGTTGTTATACGTTGGCTCAGCTGCCGTGGGTCGCGCGCTTGCCGCAGAGCAGATAGCACCGGTTGCGAAACTACTTTTGTCCGCGCGTTATTGTCGAACTTGCATAATTGGCTCCAGCCTCTCACCGCAAGCAGATTGCGACGCATACGATATCCCGGCTTATTCGGCCGAATCAGTGTAAACTTTGATAGCGGCTCTGTTCTTTCTTCTTCGCGGCGAGTCTTTCTTGCGATCCTGTCCCCGTGTCGGGCGATTTTATTTGAATGAAGACAGCGAGCCGGGAACGGACAATTTGTGGACGAGTAAGTGAATGATTGAACGAAGCGAAACTCGATTTTACGGGAAATGAGTAAATAACCAGCTAGCGTGGCGTGGAGGCCGGCGATATTGCGCGTATCGCTGTCTCCATCGCGAGAGTTCGGCTGTGGGTGTCGAGGTCGTCAAGGCTGGAGAAAGGAAAGAAAAGGATTCGCGGTGGGAAAGGAGCATCATCGGAAGACGATCCACGGCGCGAGCGAAGTTGCACACGCACGAGCTCTTAAGGTGAAGCCGAGGCTGGCTGTGTACGGCCTCTGTCTCGGGTGTCTGATGCCCGGGCGCTTGCGGGCTTAGTCCAAGAGAGAGAGGGAGAGAGAGGGAGAGAGAGGGAGACAGAGAGAGAGAGTGAGAGAGAGAGAGAGAGAGAGAGCGAGAGATGCCACAAGAGGCAATTAACCTTGCGCCTGAGCTCTATGTGCAGGTTTGCTCTCCCACCTCCTCCTCCTCCATTCTACATATATCCCAACGTCCCGCGCAACGTTTCCACCCCTCCGGCGGCGACGCCGCTGTTCTAACCCGTTCTCTCTCTCTCTCTCTCTCTCTCTCTCTCTCTCTCTCTCTCTCTCGCAGTGCTGGCATGCCCGCTGATATCCTACTCGGAGCATCTGCATAATCACGCTCAATTCCCAATGCTAATTAGAATCCGCGCTACGTAGCAAATACGCGTCGACCTCCATCACCTCTCTCTCTCTCTCTCTCTCTCTCTCTCTCTCTCTCTCTCTCTCTCTCTCGAGCCGGGCCACGCCTCGTCATTTCTCACCCTCCCCGCGTGTCCTGTCTCCCGTGCGCCCGCTCCACCTTCCGCTGCTCCTTCGGCTGGCACACCGCTAACCGCTTGTTCGGCCCCCCGAGAGCTTTCTTCGGCCCGTAATGTCTAGAGCCGCGCCGCGGCTATCCCCAAATACGCGATCGCGAAATTTGAAAAAAAGCTGCGCCCGCGCGTCTGACCGTTCCGCGTTGTTTCCACTTGAACGTTGGCCCCGTATCGCGCGCTCGTCGAAACAAAAAGCGGCTGTTCTCCCGGGACATTTCTCTCCTCTCCTCCTCATCTCGCTTCCGAGCGCCTCTCGGGACTCGCAAAAATTATCTTTCCCCGACGTTCGACAGCCAGCCGGGCAGGTACGCTGGCGGGGCGCACGGATGAAAGGTCGGCACGTCCGCATCGCGGGAAACTCGAATTAACATCGCAGCCGCGCTCGGAGAGGAAGGATCACAAGAATCTCACGTAAGCCTCGCGTTTCAACGTGCTCGATAGATCATTGTTCCGATGATTGAATTCACGGGGAGAAGACTCGCGGAAGAGCGCAGAGAGCGAGAGGTGACGGCGGCAACCATCGATTTCGCGGGAGGACGTCGGCTCGGCCGGCGTTACCTCCCTCGAATTCAGCTATGTGTCTGCGCGTGTACGTGTATACGCGTGCACGACGGGGAGAAAATGCAACCCATCAGTCCTCCCCGCCCTGCCCAGCGCGACTGTGCGCGTCGACGGGAAGTCGGAATACAGAGGCGCACAGTCTGGAAAAGTCTCTGCTGCATACGTTCCAAATACAAATTGATGGCGCTCTCACGGACACTCGCAGATGCAGTGCGTAAAAATGCACGACGCACACGACCCGCTGCTCCAAGTGACAATCTTGTACTTTCTCCGAACAGCCCAAAGCGAACATTCCTCCATCGACGCGAGCGACGCGCGTGCACTCCAAGTTGGAAATAATTCAAACAGCTCGGCCAGCTGGAATCAGGACTGACTGGCCGGACGCGAGCAACGCAAAATCTCGGAGATTGCGTACGTATGCGATGCAGTAATAATATAATAATAGACGTACAGACAGAGAGAGAGTGAGAGAGAGAGAGAGAGAGAGAGAGAGAGAGAGAGCGTGAGCTGAAAGTACTATACCGTGAACACGTGTATGTATAGCATCAATAGACGATGCGCCGGAGCGAAGCTGGTGGAGCCGGACTCGAGCCGAGAGCGAAGATTGAATTCGACTAAATTTCCGACCGTGATTGATTGATCTTTGAATGAAAAATGAAGAGTCGTCTCGGGCCGGTCCGGCTTTGCCGCTCGCAGCGCATCCGATCGTCAAAAAAATCGGTATTGGCACCCGTGGTCGGAGCGGAAGGGCGGCAGGAATCGGCGCGGGTTCCGGGCCCTCCGCATGCGTGGGGCGTGGAAACCCGGGCTGATTCGGCGGCCGTGGGATACTGCCGCGGCGTAGCGGGCCAGCAGTCGGCTCGCGAAAGCCAGGGGGGACTCGAGGCACGGGGCGTAGAGTCCCGCCTGGGATTCGACACGCGGCGGCAACGGTTCACCCGTATCACGAGCTTCCGCCGGACGGGGGAGAATACCTGGATCTTTTTGAGCGGTCTGCTCGTCCTTCGTTTCCCGTTCGCCGGCGCCGCAAGCCGCCGCGAGGGGAATTCAGGCGTCCCTCGCGTCGCGACGGCCGCAGCGGCGCGCGTTCGTTGTGTGTGGGTGTCGGTGTCGGTGTGTGTAGGTTCAGAAGCGGTAGCGGCGAGTCAAGCGCTCCGCGAGAGTGTGCGGAGTATATGATGCGTAAGATAGATTGGCGGAGGCTCGATCGAGATAGACAGACTGATAGATCGCGGGAAAGCCGAGAGCGAGCTGCCGGGGGAGTCGCGCAGCTCGGAATCAGAATCGGCGCGAGTAGCCCTGGGCGTCGTAGAGTTTGCAGAGGCTGTCGGCCCTGCCGCTATGCATGCCCGGCACCGAGACCGAAACCGAGAGCGCCTCCTGGTGCTTGAGGATCTGCCGGCGGCGCTGCCAGGTGAAGGTCCACGCAGCGATGATGGCAATCTGAGCGACTAGGAATACGGTGCCGAAGGCGATAGCCTCGCCGAGGTTCAGGCAGACGCCCATCAGGCCCGCGGTCGTCGTGCCGCTGCCGCTCTCGTCGATCTCGCCGCTGAAGATGCTGCTGTTGCCGGCCTTGCTGGGGTCGCGCTGCTCGAAGCCGAACTTGTCCGTGATCTGGATGGACTGAACGAGCAGCAGGTCCTCGCGCATCTGCGACGGAGAGGCCGAGCGCCTGCGGCGTCTGCGCCCGAACGAGATGACCGAGCGCAGCTCGCCCGTCGACTCCTCCTCTTGGTCGCACTGCACCGGCTCGCAGCTCGGCATGCACGGTGTCACCAGCGCGCGGAACTGCACCACCTCAGAGCTCGGGAACTTGAACGCCTCGAAGTGCGACAGCAGGATCTGCAAGACAAACGAAATCACGATTTTATTATCCGCTTTGCTTTTTCATTAAAATACCGCGCGCGTTCGAGGAATGCAAGTATTTATTCTTTGCAAAACTGATTGATGCTCCCAATCAAACAAAAGCTTGTTTTCATTGGTACGCGTTTGATTCGTAACGATTTTACCGGATAGCGCGTTTTCGCTTGCAATTTTTCTAACGCGTCAATGCAGATTTGTTCACGTTTCGAGTACCTTGTGTAAATAATTGTCTGAATGGCTTAGAGATATAGATATTGCGCGCGAGTGAGGCATTTAACGCCATATTCGTTGAACGATGTCACTGTGTATTTGTAACACCTAACATTCTCTGGATCAGTGAACATTGCGAACAAGTTTCTATTTATTCATTTATTTATCTTTTTATTTTCATTGCGATGCGCAAATTTTCATCCAACAGAGTTGAGATATTTAAAGAAACTAATAAATTAATCGGGGCATCAAAAGCTTGTCGAAACGAGTCTTAAAACGTCGATGAATCGGGTTCATCGGGTTACTATTCAGCCGATCCGCAACCGCGTAGAGTTTCAAACGCGACACTAGGCTCGGTGGTCGAAATAGCTGCAGTATAGATTGAAAGGGAATGCAGGCCGCGTTTGTGCGCATTCAAAGCTAATAAACACCGGCTATTCGCGCTAATCCCGAAATTCCTGAAAATTCACCAACCGTCCAAGCACGTCGTTGATGGTAATCCGTTCGCGTATCTGGCGCACTAGAAGCCGACTCCGCTCTTCCACTCGCCCGTGTGTGTGTTTATGTATTTCCAAAGCGATCCTATCGGGTTAGATGAAGCGCGGTAGATAGTGGAAAAAATAACAGCGTGCGCGAGGGAGGAGGCGGGCGTAAAATTTGAGCCGGAATAAAGTCCCCGGATAATATCCACTCGCAGAGAGAGCGAGAGTGCAGGGCATCGATAATCCGGCGTGGGGGTGCATCCTCATCAGCCTCCTATAAATAGCAGCGGCAGCAGCCGGTCATATTTTTGCGAACGGCACGCCTCGTTAATTCCCTCAAATCCGAGGGAGAGAGAGAGAGCGAGCCCGAGCCGGCGAATTTACGAGCGAGTTAAAGAAGGCTCGATATTCGCACGCGGGATCCGGGATAACGCACGGCCCAGAATGCGGATGCAGCTCGCTCGCGCTCGTGCGAGAGCGAGAGAGACTATATATAATATGTGTGTACACCGGTATAGAGCTCGGCCGCGTGTGTTGGCGGACGTATCGAGCTCCTCTCGCTGCTGCTTCTTCTTCTTCTTCTTCTTCCTCTCGCGACTTCATCCCCCCCCCCCCCGTTGTACCACCTGCTTAGCTTGCGTGCCTCGTTTCTTGCTCTTTATTAGTCAAGATCGTATAACAGCAATTATATGGAATTACGACGGGAAAACGTGAGAAACCAAGAGCCTTTTTCAGCGCGCTTATCTTCGCTTTTTCCCACTGAGCGCTGTAGCTTCCTTTCTCGAGCGTATATGTATATACACGTCACGCTCCATTTTACGACAAATTGCCGTAGCGGCCTTAAACAAAAAATCCCGCGAGCCTCAGCCTCTCGGCGTAGGTATGACAGCTTACAAGTGTTCGTCCCGCAGATCCGCGACTCGATAAGATTAGCATCGGCCTCCTGCGCCGCACCGAAACACGTTTTACAGCTTAATTCCGATCTTATTGAATATTCGATCGATGGATGCGATATGCCGAGAGAGCTCGCTAGGGCTCATTACCAGCCGATCGTACAATAATCGTCATGAGCGCGACATCCGTTGATTAAGTCTCCATTGGCGGCTCTTTCGAGGCTTGTTTTTCCGCGCGCGGCGATGACGAGCTCACGCGAGCGGAAAGCGGCAGAGAGAGAGAGAGAGAGAGATCTTTATTTTGCTCAAAGCAAAAAAACAATACATTTCTTTGAGATCACATAAGACTGTGTCTCATACAAACTAACAAAGAGAGAATATAAAAATATAATTACAGCATTTTAGAAGGTAAAATTGTTTGTCCTACACAGATTAAAATAATACTTTGGTAAACATACCATCACAAAAAAAATCACCCTTGAAGGAGGCGAGAAATGGTAGATTTCGCAGGGTAGAAGGGAGAGAGTTCTAGAACCGAGCACCCTGGACCTGGAAGGCTCTAGCTCCGGTCTCAGTGTTCACAGTAGGTATGCTTAATTCCGGAGGAACTCCTCTGCCGGAGGGTCTCGGCTTGTATTTAACGAAAAATGAGGCCAAGTACCCAGGTTCACCGATTCGAATCACCTTGTATAATAAAATGGCCTCAAAGTAGAGCCTTCTGGAATCGGTGCGTAGCCATAGAGAGAGAGAGAGAGAGAGAGAGAGAGAGAGAGAGAGAGAGAGAGAGAGAGAGAGAGAGAGTGAGAGAGACGAGTTGCGGCGGCATCATAAATGTAGCAAGACATCAGTCAAGTCGTAAGCTCCCATCTTTACGGCCTGGAAGATCCACTCTCGCGACGGTCCGGCATCACTCTGCGGAGTTGGATGTGCGCAGCTCGAGAGCCGAGAGGACGTTATACGGCCGCGGGCGTGTGGTTATTTTGCCCCGAGAGCCACGCCCTGCGCTCAAGCGCGCGACTTGAGAAATGCTTTCAATTTCATTCAAACCAGTCGCGGCGCTGGTATATACGCCGCGCGTCGGCCGCTTTACGTGACGAACATACGCGACTCGGTGACTTTCGGCAAATTTTCTCGAGGCCCCGCGCGCGCAAGAGCCGAGCCACGAGAGAAAGAGCGCTAGAGCCGCTCATTTTTCTTCGACGTCGGTTAATAAAATCACAAGCCGAGGCAGCTGAGGGGCTCGCGCGCGAGCGCACGTATACGCGAGGAAGGAAGGAAGGACGGAAGGAAGGAAGGAAGAAACGGCTCGGCAGAGCCCCGACCGCTAGGGCGAACGCCCCGTCGAATTTATGTTTCCTACACGCGCCGCTTTCCCTCCGCGCCGGCAGAGATATTTCATCGAGAGCGACGATCGACAGGGCGCGCGACTTCCTATTGGCCGCGCCGCGTTTTATCAGCCCCCGCCGCGAGAGTCCGCGGAGAGACAGCTCTAAGTGCATTCTCACTCGTGTGCGCGCAGCGGGGGCGTCTGTCTTTTAAATCGAGGAATTCGCGCGGATTTAGTGGCTCGCGGCCCGACATTACCCAACTGAATTTGTCGTCGTCCGCTGCGAGAGCGCGAGAGATGTTTTTCGCGATACGTCAAATACGTGTACGCAATATATTTTAACAGCGCCAGCCAACTGTAAGATCTGGAAATTCTGATAGCACTGTTCTCGTAAATATCGCCCCGCGCGCACTTCCTACTCCGTATATACGTATACTCCTCTCGCTCTCTGCCGGCGCGGCGTTCCTATACACTGTATTACATACACTCTCTCCAGCTCGGCGCACTATCTTTTTACACCTATGGTCCGCGCGAGCTGCCGCTGCTATTTTTACTCAATTCAATATTTTCCCTCCCCAGCGATAATATTTTCATTCGATATTTCCCGCGGCGGGGAAGCACTTGTTTTTATTCAGAGCCGCGCTCGTGCAGCGCTCTCCCCCCGTACGTCGGGGGGAAAAAGGATGCGCGGAGAAATTTGTCGAAATTATGATAATTCAGCTTTATTGACTTTTATTGCGCGCGTATAATACGGCCGAGCGAATACACGTGCGGTTTGAGCTTACCATTAAAATTATTTACGATGTGGCTCGAGAGAGTGTCGGCAAGTATACGCCGCGAGATCCAGAAATACTGATAACGCTCATATACTCGCGTATCGTCGTAAATATTATTTTTCCCCCCGCAGTTTAATTTCGCCGCGAGACTGAATAAAACTTTATATATACGTGCGTGTGTGTAGTGTATGTGCGCGCGCACGCGGCAGCGCAGAGCTCGCATACTCGATGCAATAAACTTTTTCTTCGTAACGAACGACATTTTAATTGGACTAAGTGGACTTTCCAGTGCATCGAGATAACCGGCTGGAATTAATCCGGCTCGTGCGGGGCTATTTGTTTATTCACTCATTAGTCAGTCTCTTTTTCGCCAAATTACGCCGGTAGCCCCTCCGCTGCATCGATCGATTCTCTCTTGCTCTTTCTCTCCCCCACCGTCTTTTTCTCTGACATTGGGAGAAAAAAAATAATTAAGAAAGTTTGCGCGCATTATGTCTAAAAAAGCCCCGAGAGCTGGAGAGAGGGGGAGAAAGAGAGATGGAAAAAGTTGGAGCGCGCGCGCGATAACAACGTACTTTCGAAGCGTCAACAGTTTGCAGTTTTATCAATTCCCGACCGTAAATAAGTTTTAATTGCGTTAATCGAGTTTTCAAGGCGGCTTCGACGCGATTCAAAGCCCGAAACGTGTTAATTATGCGCTCGTTCCGTCTCGGGGTCGGCCGCAGCGTGCGGCCGGAAAACGAATACACACTGCGGCCGCGGCTCGTATCTCCTTCGACTCCCACATAAACCGAGCGGCCATTAGTCGGTAATGAAGCGATATTGTGTCTCTCCGGCTGGCACCGGGTACCGTTGCCGCACGTCACCTCTGGCCCCGAGACGTTTTATCAGCCGGCGCCGGCGAAGAATGAAGCGCGCGCAGGAGGAAGAGCTGAGGACGCGTTCCCGCGCCTGTCAGCCGGGCAATTCGTCGGCCGCGGCCTTTTCTCCCTTTCTCGATCCCGCGCATTTCTACTCCCTTTCGACGTCTCTGCGATCGCGTGTTTATTCGGATGCAAATTACCGTGTATGATATCTCTCGAGAGAGCGTCCGGCGGGAAAGACGTGCCTTTTTTCCACCTCGAGCTGCTCGCGGAAACGTGCTCTAATCCGCTGACGGGGCGCCGCGTCTCAGGGGGAGTCGCGCATGCAGTGAAGGAGATGGGAAATGCGAGATCGAGCTCGTTCGAGTTCCCCGCGCGCGCGTCTCGTTTCGTGCTGACTTTCTCAAGCTCAGGCGCCCCCCTCTTGCTCCCAACGACGAGGCTGCTGTAATGGCCCGATTTACGGTAACTAGCGAGCATTTAAGGTCCAAATCGATGAGCCGATAATGTATAGATGCTCGGATTAAGGAGCTTGTAGAATCGCCTCTCCCCTATCTGCACTCGCGCCCTCTTCCCTTCCTTTTTCCATGCACGCTGGCGCGCTGTCACCGGCGCAGATATAAATCATTTTTCCGAGGCGGCTCGCGCATAATTTGCTTATTAACCAGAGCCGAATGCGCGCCATTATTCAAAGCGCGACGGACAGCCGGAGAATCATTCCTCGTTAAAATTAATAAGCGCGAGTCTGTCATCGATAAGTTTCGTTCTCGGGCGATTCGGATCTGGAAAATGAAATATGTTACGTAAGCGTCCTTGTCACTCCCGCGTCGTCACACTGCAGATTCGAGGCGCGAATGGCGTGGCGCCGGGGCGGCCGCGCTCGTATATCGCACTGGCGCGTCATCCTTCGTCATCGCGAAGATGAGATGAGAGTCGAGAGAGCTGTGCCGCTCTATACAGTCGAATCGACCTGTTACGAGGAGTAAATTGGCCGCCCCTTCTCCGCCCACCCCGGCCACCGTCATAAAACCCGTCGCAGTGATTGATTAGCATGAGACAGCAGCCGCGATCGTTAACTCGCGCGTCGGCATTTTTCCGCCTCGGCTAATTTTCTCTCTTTTGTTCAATCGGAAATAGAACGCAAGAGACTGACCTTGGCGGAGGAGGAGGACTTGTAGAGCGGGCCCATGATGACGTGGTCGGTGGGACATCCCCTCGAGTCGATGAGGACGATCTCGCTGGAGTCGACGCCGTCCATGGCAACGAGCTCCCTCACGAAGATCTCGTAGGGGCTGTTGGGGTCGAGGATCTCGAACTTGAGCGCCAGCGGGTCCCCGACCTCGGCCGAGGGGATAGCCTCGTTGCCGCTGCGATCGGTGATCTTCATGGCTACGTTGGGCGAGTCGACGACGACCTCCTCCGTGATCACGGGGTTGATCTCGCCGTGCACGCCCAGGTCGACCTCGTTCGACACGGTCTTGTTGGTCAGGTCGTACTGGCAGGTGACGGCCAGGCCCAGGTCCGAGCTCGTCACGATGGTGTCGTGGTGCTGGATGACCACGTCGTTCAGGTAGCGGCCGAGGCCCTGCTGCTTGACGTTGCACTCGAGGTCGTCGTAGCCCATGCGCAGCTCGAACTCGAGCGCGCCCTTCACGTCCTGCACGCACGAGTTGGGCGAGCCCTTGGCGTAGACCTTGCCGTTGAAGAGCTTGCTCGTCTGGATGCGCGCGACCATGTCGCCCGCCAGGCAGTCTATCGACACGTTGTAGCACGAGCTCAGCTCGTAGGTCGAGGCCTCGGGCACGTCGAGGTACGGCTCCTGTGTGATAATCGGGCGTGAAAATTTCCGGACTGGATGCGCGAAACTGAGCCGAGGTATCAATGGCTAATGGCTTACCTGGATGTCGGAGAGGGTGGCCCGCGAGTGGTGGCTCAGACGGCAGACCATGTCGCCGGTGTCGCCGTAGTCGTACGAGTGGCAGCGGAAGGGCGAGTTGAGGCAGAGCTCGCGGCACTCCTCGGCCGTGGCGACGTCCTGGTAGACCGAGTCGACGGTCTTGAGGATGCGGCCGTTGATCTTCTTGAACTCGCAGAGCTTCACCGGCTCGTCGACGCAGTGGTTCTCGAGGTAGTCGATGCCCTTAGCCGGCTCGAGGGCGCCCGATCCGGCCACGGTCAGTCTGTCCATGTCCGACAGCTCGCATGCCTTCGTCGCGTTGGCGTAGTTGGCGGATCTGAAACAGGCAGGTCGAGGGGCTCGATTAGATTCAGTCCCCCTAATTTTCTCCTCCGCACACTTCTCTTCGATCGTCATCGTAGTACAAGGCAGTTATCGTCGTAGAGTGCCGCACTCGTCAACGGTCACTCCTGCATATAATCTAATTCGAGGATCGAGCCGAGCAAGTCGTGCGCGCTACTTATAACCTATCGGCGCTGCACTGTCTGGCCGTTCGCTCCAGCGCCGCAATAGATGCAAATGCCGCTTCGCGCGCCGAGAACACGTCGTCAAATGTGCTCGCGTGCGTCGGGAAAAAAAGGCGAGGAAAAATCGATGCGGCCCCTATCGGCGCTTCGAGATCGCACTTTTAACGAACGCTGCGCAGCAGAGAGGGCTTCCGGGACTGGCGCGAGATGATAAACATGCACTCGCGCTCGAGCCGGCTGCTTTACATATCGACTAGCCTTCGGTGCTTATTTAATATTCTCCTCGGGCTGCGCTTGGAGCGGCGGCAGCAGCTTCAGCGATAATCGGGCCGATTGTTGAGGCGACAAGCCCCGATGACAATTTAATTAAGATTTAATTAAAACCGGGCGAGAGTTAACTCGCGCTTGGTTTATCAATTTAGCGGCGGCTCGACTCCGAAGATCGAGGGCGGCGCAGCTAAGCTTGAAATTAATCAGAAAACAATCGAAACGCTAATTGGCAACGGTAACTCGAGAGATGTGTTATTACAGCTTGCGCTAATGGAAAGATCAAGCGTTTGCTCAAGCACGAAACGTCGCTGCGCCGGAGAGGAAGTGCCGTGCGCTAGAGAAAGGGCTGGCGCTGCGCACACGCGAGCTGCGGGTTTGCATTTTCCCTACTCTCGCTCGCTCTGTGCTGAATGGATTCACGCGATGACTTTGCCCTCCACGCGAGCGCACACCAAATGTAAATAATGCAGATTGGGTAATGCGGAAAGCGCATGTCGCTCCCTCGGTGCACGCGACTCGCTCGTACAAGTGTTTTTACTGGATGATCGATATGCGCTCGCCGAGGAGCTCGCGGATTTACAATCTCGTAATTAGATCTCGCGGAAGGAAAGGACCACAACGCGATCTGTCGAGTCGAAGCACAGGCCGCAAGCGAGAGCGCGACGAGGGCGATATACACAATTTATATATAGAAAAGGGGAGGAAAAAGAAACATCATAATGGAAGCCGGAGAATGAAAGGCGAGGTCGGGTGAGGAATGAAAAAAAGTTGGCTTTCCACTTTGTGAGCTACAACTTCCCTCATTATTCTCTGCCGTTGCTATGGGTTCGGCCGACAAAAGGCCGGGGCTGCTGCAATAGCGCGCCCAGGTGCGCAGTCTATCTCATCGTCGCGCGCGCGCTCAGAGGGTGGAAATGAGCGCGACGAGAGGCTCTGAGCGAGGGCGGGAAGGGGCAAAAGAGACGCAAATTTATTCCGCGTCGCTTCATCGATTTGTGATTATATTGCCTTAAGACCTGAATAATATTCATGAGCGGTCTCTCCCTCCGTTATGATTTCAATATTCTCGTTTTCGCGCGCCCGGCCTCAGTCGAAAAATCACCGACGCCGCCGCCGCCGAGAGTTTTATGCGATATCCCGCGATAATCTGGATTGCCTATAATCGAATGCCTCGACCGAGTTTCTGTCCCCTCGACTTCCCTTCCATTCGCGATCTCACCGCGTCTGCTCTGCGGCTGCTTTCCTCGAGCTTCTCTCGAAAAGCTTCGGCAAAGCACTAATCGACCCTCATCCCGTATTTTGTTTTAAATTGGACCACTCGCTGAGCTTCGATCCGAGAATTAGGCAATACTCTTGTGAGTGTAGACGCGCGAGAAATGACAGAAGCCAGAGATCGATCCGGCCAGTTATTCGCTTTTCATCGAAGCCCGGACAAGTCAGTGTAAAGCTCTCGGGGAAATTTCGACCTATCCGAGACTGCGTGCTGGATGTTAAATGCAAAGTTAACTTTTGCTGCTGCTGCTACTGCTGCAGCCGATACCTCGCGATGGCTCTTTTTCTTTTACTTCGGCCCGCCTTGCCCCCGCGAGCCATTTCGAGAGCAAATGACGGGACAAAAAGACACTGGCTGCAGCGAATCTCAACAAAAACGGCGGAGAACGAAGAAATTCCGAGTGAAGCAGCAGTAGGGAAAAGAATTTCAAGTGACTCGTCTTGTACTGCATCTCGATGAATCTTAAATTATTCCTAGGCACCTCGAAACCATCGCGCGCGTTCCTGCGCTTTTCACTAAAAGCCGGAAACAGCTTCAGCCTGCAACTTATTTACCAAATGGAATTACAAACGCTACTGCGCCGTGCCCCGCTTTTATCCATTACACCAACGAGAGCGAGCGCGAGAGTCTTTTAATTACCGGAGCCGAGCGAGCAACTCGCCGCGCAAAAAGTACGATAATGCGCAAAATCAGTTTATTTACAAGCTCGAGCGCTACGATACATTTTTCGATGCAGCGCATCGTCTCGAGACTGGCGCAATCCATAACGCGAATGGGAAAAAAAGAGAAAGTGAGAAGATGCATACTCTCAGCTCAGTCTCGCGGGGTCCGTGAACCCTATTACGCCGCTTGCGCAGACCTCCTCCTCCACCTCCCCTTCATTAATCACTGACACTAGTTGAGCCGCTCGGTTCTCGTATCAACCTACATTCTGGCCGAAAGAAGCGCTGAATATTGTTTCGAGCCTCCTTCCCCGCATATCCATCTAATTTTCCTCTATGCGTACACTCTTGCCTTCTCCGATATACAGCGCCATTAGTCGCGCGAGAGACGTACGCCGCGTCTACTAGGCGCTGCAAATACCCGTATAGGCATACATATAGATGTGCGCAATCCCTTGATGCATGGCGCGACCGGGCGCCCGGTACGCCCCTTCTTCCTCGTCTCGCGAGTACGTGCTCAACAAATGGCCACAATTACCTACATCTGCCGATACATAAACCGCCGCCATCCTCCTCTTCCTTCCCGGCGTGGCTTTCAGCGCGCGTCCCTTGCGCTTTTCTTCCTCCTGGGAAAATAGCGAGCGGCCGATATACCAGTCGCCGGTAATTTTAACTCGCTCGGAGACGCGCTTGAAGGATGAAATGAAAGAGCGTCGTGTATACGTGGGGGAAGAAAAGCAAATATAAAACGCTCGACGAAAAAAAAGCTCTCCAATTTGTCCCCTGGGCGCTGCTGCCACTGCTGCTGCTTCTAGCTTTTGCTTTTTACGCGGCCGCAGCCGCCGCCGCGAGTTATTGGAGAATCTGATCTCCCTCCGCTGCTGCTGCTACCGCTCCGGCTTTTACGCTCTTTCGCCTGCGATATGTGCATTCGCTTCACCCTCTTTCTCTCACTCGCGCTCTGCTCTCTCGGCTTTTTGCTCCTTTTCATTCGTTATGCTTAACCGGCAAATTAATCTTCCGAGACTGCAATCGAGCTTGTGTATAACACTCGGCCTGCGGACGCAGTTTTTTAGCCTGCCTCTCGCGCGCGCGACGTCGCCTCCGATTTAATCTCGACGTTAAAGCCGAATATTCGCAAAATCCAAACGCGCGCGCTCGGGTCATCTGGCCGCGGAGTAGAGAGAAGACGCGCGCGCGATGTAATTACGATAACGTTAATGTAAAGCTGCGGCTCTGCGGTCGGGTATCGCCGTGCAGGTGAAGCAGTAGTGGTAGCAGTAGTAGTCTAGGAGAGAAACGAGGGAGATGGAGAGGGCTGCAGCGAAATGAAGACTGGAACGCGCGCGCGCGCGCGCGCTCGAGAGTAACAGGTGCGCCGCTGGCTCCCCAAGTTCGCCGCTTCAACCCCGACACGCTCTCACCGCTAATTCCGCATGTTTCCTCGCCTGTACATGCGTACATCCTTCGCCGTGTGTACGCGCGACGATAAATAAATTTCGGGATACGCATTTAAATGCGAGATTGGCTTTCACCGATGCAATTTATGCCGAGTTCGAATCAGTTTAATATTAATACCGGCCATACGTTAGCGAGCGGGCACGTAATTAGTGTTTCGGGGGATCAGTTTTTATTCGCGCGCTCGCGACCATATAAATTAATTACAGCCCGAGTACCGCCGCCGGCGCGTCGCGCGCGCTTTCGCTTTAATCGTCCGATCGATATTCATTTGCATTCGCGGCTGTCCCTTTGGCGCGCGCACTCGTTCCGAAAATGATACCTAGCTCTCTCGCATTAGATAGAGGCTGGAGTATGCGCGACCGAACGTATTTCGCAACTGCAGCTCTCGTCGTCGATAAATTAACGAATGATCGCCCGCTTCACCATTTCCCTTTGAATTCTTGATCGAGCGCGATCGAGAGCCCAAGGTACACATTGCGCCGCCGCGTGTGTAATAGGAGACAGGGAACTATAGCCGACGTATGCACACGTGAGGCTAGCCGCTGATTAATTAGCAGAGTCAATGTCCCGATCGACATCGACAATAGGACCAGTGAATCGTCGCTCACCGACTTGACTGAATTATTCACAACACGCGGTGCTGATTTCGCGCGGTATCGGATCGGAAGCGCAAGTCGAAATGAAGTGTCGATCTCTAATGAATCGTCTTTGTCGCTAGAGCACAGGCTCTTAGCGCGCGAGCGAATTAATTGGCTATATCGGCGTATTTGCATATTATGTAAATCCGAATCGTAGCCGCGATACCGTCGCATATTGCAGCCAGCCGGTTATCGAGCGAGGGTACACTTTCGAGAGTATCACCCGCGTATGCGTATGTCATTTGTCCGGTATCTTCACCTGCCAATGCCGCGCGAGGCCGAGAGCCGATAAACGTGGTCGCCTCCATTTCGCGATAATTAAAATTAGCTGCCGACCTGCCCGTGGAAAAGAAGAAGCTGGCAACGTGAGAAATCGGCTTCCTCTATTTGTCGCGGGACGAGAAGCGGAGCGACCAGCCGCGGCCGACTAACTCGTTTAGCAGGCAAGAAGCTAATCTTCGAAAGAAGGCGCCCCCCGATTAGAAAAGCGTACGATTATATCGGATGTGTACACCCAATAAATATCGCTCCGCGGAAAATTCTCTAATCGAGTCCCACTCTTATGAGTTTTTATTTTCGAGATCGCTCGCGCTCGCGAGTTCGCACGATTTGTCAAAGACCGCGAGTTCCCGTTCTAGCGACGATTGTGGGAAAAAAACGGAGAGAGGAACGCAGAGGCCGAGAGTGTTTTCACTGAAAATACCGGCCGTCGCCTGCAAGATGTGCCAGCAGGAAGCTGCTACTATACGTGACGTATTGGTTATATTCCGTCTCCGCGAGAGGAAGTTTATGCTAAGCTCCTTTCCTATTTTTTTCCCCTCTTTCTCCGTTATACTCCGCGCGAGCGCGAACGCCATCAGTCGGTGCTGCGCAGCGAATTATGTAAATCGAAAGAAGAGAAAACGGAGTTGCTATCACGCACAACAGGCTATATTATGCATGTGCTCCGCGCTGCGTTCGCGACATGGCAGCAGTCGCATTTTTCGCGCGCTGATGAGAGCATAAGCCTCGTCACGCTGTAAACAGGAGAGAAATAATTACGGCCGCGGCTAAACTCATCGGCTCGAAGACAAAGGGACGAATTATGCGAGTACAATAAATAACAATAACGCTGAAAAATGCATAAACGAGTTTCTTCCCAGCTCTCCCTCGGCTTCGTCGATTTCTCATCGGGAACTTGTCTCGCGCGGCTTTCTTAAAATCCAACTGACTAAGAAGGATAGGAAAGAGAAGCGCGGAGAGAGAGAGCGTGCAGATGGAGCCGAAGCGGTAAAGCAGAAGACGTCGCGTCGCTACCGCGCCAACGAGCGACTCGCAGCATGGGGTTTAAGGAGATGATTCTCGGCGATTATGGGACTGCCAGTAATACATAGCCACCCGCTTATCCTCTCGTGAGCTCCGCAGCAGCAGCAGCCGCCACTGCTATATTCATATATACGTATACACGTTCCGGCCGCGTGTGTGTACGCATGGGATCTTCGTCGACGTCGATCGTCCTCCTCGTCCTCGTCGTCGTCGTCGTTGCTGCTGTCGTCGTTGTCGTGAGAGGAAGAGAATATTGGCGCTCGAGAGGCTCGCTTACTTACAGCGCCGCCGGCGGAGGGCTAGATTGATGAGCGCTAGTGCGCATTTCTATCGTAAATGCCAATGTACGCGGCTGATGCTCGCTTGCATTTATTCGGCTCTCTCTCTCTCTCTCTCTCTCTCTCTTGGAATTTATCCGCGAGCAGAGGATATATATTGTGTTCCCAGCGATTTATACAACCTCCCCGTACCAACTTCTTTCCGCTTATTTTACCCGCGCATTATTTAACGTCGAGATTAAGCCACTTCTTTTTGCCCCTCGATGCGCGCGGAACAGACTCTGCTCTCCCGTGTACAATACGGAAGCCAGCGCGTGATGATCGCGTCGTCATTTTTTCTCTCCCTCTCCCGACTCGTTCCCGCGCTTCGCCGAATTCTTCTATCCGCCGCTGATTGAGTCTATTGAAAGCGCAGCGCGTCCAACCCCGTGAACAATCGCCAATCGCTGATAAATTGTTGCGACGAAAAAAACTCCCTTCAATTAGCGACGAACTTCGCGCAAACGTATGTTGAAAACGTTACTAGTGCGCGAGATTAAAACGAAGCAGCATCAATTTCGAAATGAATATTGATTTCAGCGAATTAATTAACGAGCGCGCGCGGCAGAACGAAAAAAAAAAATAAAAAAACGGCTGGTCAGCGTTGCGGCCGACAAGGCATAAAGGGCCGGGGAAGAAAATTGAATAATTGAAAAGGCCGTGATTTTTCCGTTTATGCAAGAGCAGTACACACGTGCTTTATCAGCCGGTCGCGTCAATTATACATGGGCTTGATTTTCATGCGAGCATATTTCAAAAGACTCATCAGGCACGACTAATTAAAAATTAAAGGAAAAACTTCGCGGGTACGCGTGAGTGCAGTGTGAGACGCGCTACTCCGTTTACAATCGAAAAGCGAATCGGTCGATGGTTCGCGCGGAATGTAATTAACGCTTGCGCCGGCTAGTTTTTGCAGCGAGTCTGACTCGCGCTACGTACGGCGGGAGAAAGAGTCGAGAAGGAGCTGCGACGAAGATCAGCTTTTTACTCAGCACTCTGCAACAATGCTCGCGCGGCGTGTTGCTCGCCTAGACCGCGTGAATTTATTAGTGCGGAAGGTCTGCGTCCTCCTCATTGTCGTCCTTGTCGGCAGCTCGTCCTTTTTCCTACACACACACACGTTCGGACCCGCCTACGAAGCAGACACTACAGCAGCAGCAGCTCTCTTCCCTCTAACGATTTCCTCGGCGGCGCGTATACACTTATCGCGTGATTAATGACGTCGGGTCGCGGCGACGACTTAATCCCCCCGCTGCTCGTCATCGTTCACGATTTTTCTCGCCTCTTTGTTCGTCCGCAGCTTGTATACGGCTCTCGGGACAGGCTGCACTCCGTGTCCCGTCTATTTGTCTTTTTGTCGCCAGCTCTGTCTGCAGCACTTGTCACATCCTCTCGCCCGCGCCGGACAAGCTCCCGCGTAACGAAAGACACACTCATGAATCCTCGTACTCTCGCGGGACGAGCGACGACGAGGCCGGAAATAATCCGTGAATATTATAGAGACGGGAAGCAAGCTTGCGCGCGTGCGCGGGCAATCGATAATTAAAGCAGTAGCGAGAGCCAATCTTGACACGAACTCGGCCCGAGACTTATGGGGCTGTTAAAGCGGAACCGCTATTCGAAACAAGCCGTAGAACGCGCCGCAGCAGCAGCGCACCGACTGATTTAAGGCCGAGAGTATTGTCTTTGGCGAACATTTACGCGGAAATCCCTCGACGACTCGATTACTTGTCTCTCTCTCTCTCTCTCTCTCTCTCTCTCTCTCTCTCTCTCTCTCTCTCTCTCTCTCGCTCGGTCTTCCCGTTCCATTCCGCGGTGCGCCGGAGGCTGCGGCGGTAAATGAAGAGATATTTCGCGCGCGAACGCGAAATCTTGTTTTCCGCCGCTGGCTTATGCAGATAAGAAAGGACTCTAGCGCGTGGGGGCGGCTGTTTAGTCCATCGAAGTGTTCGATTTACATTTCGGCGACAGAGACGGGGAGGAGAGCCCGCGGTCTCGTCGATGGGCGCGAGTTGACCGTGTCGGGGGCGGACCGGAAAAAAGGAGAGTATGGAAAACTCTAACAGGTTCGGACGAATTCCTCGCGGAGACGGGCATATAAAGTTTTTGCGATGAGGCTCTCGAAGCGGCCGATAAGAAAGGATATCTTTTTCGCGGTCTAGAAAAAGTCCTGCACAGCGCACAGCGAGAGCAGGAGTTGCGAGAGCGTCCGTATCTTCGAAATAAATAGCTTTCGGTTTCTTCTGCTGTTGCTGCTGCTGCATCGCATCGCCGCGAGAGAGAGAGAGAGAGAGAGAGAGAGACCTTTTTTCCGCCATACCTTAAAACGCAATAAATAACAGCGAGAAATCGATAAGAAGAAGAACGGATCGATTCTTCCAGAGAATAGAAGCGCGCAATAAGGAAAGACCTTGCCGAGTCCGCGGCGAAAGGCACTGAAGTCGGAGAGTCGATACTCTCTCAACCGCTCCCGCATCTATCTTTCCCTCTCCCCCTTCCTCTCTTTTCTCCTGCGCTGCTGTTGCTGCTGCTGCCGCTGCCGCTTCGTTCGTTCACCGGCGATTACACGTTTATAGCGCGGGAGCAGCTTCACGAAATTGTCCGGTAATCTGGGGCATTTTGAAATTACCAACACGGCAGTCGAGAGCCTCGAGAGAAAAAGATGCGCGCTCCCTTCGACGAGAGAAGCTTTGTCTAGCGAAACAAAGGAGATTACGCACGGAATCGGCAGCTCGCCGCCGCGCCTTCCTCGCCTTCGATCTTACGTGCGAACGTGCAGCGCAGCGCCCGATGAGAAAGGTATCGCTCGCGCTCTTCTTTCTCTCTCGATCGGCCAGCCGTGCTCGGACGTGCATTACATAAAAGCGGCGGCAGTTTGATCGCTCGGATTTCGCCTCTGCTGGCGTTGTGTACGTAGCTCGACACAGAGGACGAGTTTCAGTCAATATTATATAGCGGAATCCACGAGGGAGCGGATGTGTATGAGGGATTCCCAGAGGCCGCGCTGGGCGAGCGAGAAAGAAATCGCGCGCCTGCATGGCCGCCGGCGTAGCCCATATTCCGTATACAGATGCACACAAACACATACACACAGACGCGCCTTCCCCCGTGCTTTCGCCTAACGTGCGCGGGGCTAATGCTCGTTATCTCGACGTGTCGACTATCTAATGGCTCGGCGTAATGGCCGGCCGACGATATATTGTCCATTTCTCGAAATGCGCGCTAACGCGCGAGCTGCGCCCGCCTTCGATTCCTGTGTGTGTGTGTGTGTGTGCGTGTGTGTGTGTATTATACGCCGGCAATTATTTCGCCTATTCAAAAGCCTCGGATTCCAATTTCCCTACTCCGCAGCGGCAGAACAGTGTATCGAGAACTATGTCGCGAGGGGCTCCGCACAATATCTCGGTCTTCCGCGCGGCAATAAAAGACTCGAGACGTCTCCGCGTTGGGTGTGTGTATACACTATACGCGGGTATGGGAATTTGATTGTGGCACAATAGTTTGGGAAAATCGATATTTAATAAGCATACACGAGGGCTTGTATATCCGCGCATATATAAGAAGGTGCACGGCAATATCGGCTCGAGAGTGGAAAAAAACGCCATGCGATCTTGATTCGAGAATCTGGCCGGGCTGATGACGGAATAATTTTGAAGCTCAGCAGAGGCGCGCTTCCTCTCTCTCTCTCTCTCTCTCTCTCTCTCTCTCTCTCTCTCTGGTATGGCTGCATGGCGAGTCGTCGAATTGGATTTTTATCCGAGCTCGCGTGTCAGAGCTCAGTTAGAGAGGAGAGAGCTCGAAGCTTAAAGGCACTCGAGCTATCGCGGTGACTTGTCGCTTGATCGAATTTTCAGTCTCGGAACTGATCGGTTTTCAGTCCGCCCACGTACAGCCGCTTCTCCGCCGGCAACTCTCGGAATCGTTTTCACCGGCGTTTTCCGCGAGTTTCCTCCCCGCGCAAGTAATGAGCAACCTCGCGTAATCCCCTTGCCGCAGCTTCTTTGCTCGATAAAAGAAATTCGAAAATGTGCGTCCGCAAAGAGGCTTAAGTAAATCGCTGACCGTCGAGCTCTCTCTCTCTCTCTCTCTCTCTCTCTCTCTCTCTCTCTCTCCATTGTTTTGTAAACCTTATTTAATTTCCGGGAACTTTGCGCGTGCCTCCGGGCAGAAAAGCTTCTTAGCAATAAACAGCGTAGCGCGGAGTCAGCAGCGGCAGCCGATCTCGAGTCGCGATATAAATTTAAATTTCCCAAGCATTAATCGTCGCGTCAAGTACGTACAAGCTTAGAGAGGTAGGCCGTGCACGGCAGCAGTGAGTAAATTCTCGCGGGCTCGTAATAAGGTAAATCTTGCACGCAGCTATAACGGCGATATATCCCTTGGAAGCGTCGAGCATAAACGTCAGTCGAGTGGCCGTCGAAAATTTAAGCCGAATGCGGCAACATAGCGCAGATCCCGCGTTTCGATTAATAAGAGCATGCATATGCAGCGGCAGCTACGCTATGCATCTTGACCGCGATCGGATAAGCGCGAGACGCGGTAGTCGCCGCGGCGCTATATTTCGCGCATTCCGCGAGAGATCTCGCACTAGCGCGGACAGTCGAGGGAGCAGTATCCGTAACGGATGATCCCTCTTTACGAGATCTAGATGCTGTTGCAGTAGTGCTCCCAGTGCGCGCCGGCGACGATTCGCGGGCTGAGATAAGCGCGCAGATATGGCCGAGTATACGTATGCAAATGCAGGCGCGCAGGTGCATACGCGCGAGAAAGACGGATGGGCGGGCAGCTCAATCTCGAAAAGTCGAGTAATAAAGTTCGGACGACGCTCGCAGAAAGGCGCAGGGGCCTATTCTTTCTATTTTCCGCGCTCTCCATTCGAGAGCCGGGAGAGCTCGCCTTGTACGAGCCAGAGCTGTGGGAATCCGCGGCCCCGCTGCGCTCTTTCATCCTTTTGCGGCCGCGCGCTGCTGGGCTATTCCTTTAAAAGCCTGGACTGCCGCTGCTGCAGGATCGATTTCGGTCCATGCGCGCTTTTGTTAACGAAGCCCGAGATTCGTGGCCCGAATGCCCGACCACAGCCGGATTTTTTCACTTGCGATTTGGAGCGCCTGCTGCTGCTGCAGTTCGAGGCGCCGCCTATCTCCGACTCTCCCCCTACCAGGCGCGTCTCTCTATAGAGGCGCGCGAGCGAGAGCTGCATCTGCAGCAGAGGCACTATACTCTCTCTGTTTCCAGCCTGATTCAGCCGCCTAATTGTGTTTGATATTCGTGATTCAATTGTAGGTCATTAGACGATGCAACAATCAAACTTGCGCATACGTACAGCGCTAACGATCTGTATTATGCATTTCTAGCGCCAGTTGTTCACACGTGTGATTGCCAATTAGGAATAGAAGAAGTGTCGCTTGCACGCGCTAGCGAGCTGCCATCAGCTTCATTAGCCGCCGCGTCGACCGATGTGTTCGTTTGCCAAAGCGACTGTCACACATCGCACAGTCGATTTTTCTATCGCGTTATCTCTATCCTCTCGCCGAAATAAAGCGACGTATATTGTATAACCTAGTTGGATTTTTCTCTCCACTGCTGCAGCCTATCTCGCTTCTTCCATCGCCGAGAGCGACAGTTGTTGAATTGAAATCAGACTTTCGATTCGTCCCCTCGTTTCTTTTTCCCCTTTTTCGGCCGGCGACACACTCGCGCTCTGTCGCCTATGTGTACGCGCTGTAAAAGACTCGGCGGCGATAAAATGAGAAAATCGATTTTCGTTTATTTACACATTTCCACGGAGGTGGAAACAGCCGCGCGATAATTCTGTAAATGGAGTTACAGTAGCGCACGAAGTTACTAAAACTTTAGTCTCAGCCGTCATTGAATTCCGTTAACGCCTTATCGGCCCTTATATTGCAGAGCCTTCGAACTAATAATTGAAGTCCGTATGTTGGAGGCATTTATCGGTGTGTGCGCGCGCTGCGAATCATCGACCGAGAGATTGTCGAAATTATTCGCGGGAAAGAGTTTGGCGGAGCAAAAAGAGCTCGTGTGTTTAATCGAATTTCATACGCTCGACTCGACGATAATTCAAGCAATCGTTCACGCGTGCATTTCGTTTTTCTCTGTTCTAGGTAAGTTGAGCACAGGCCGCTACTGAAAAGTGGGTTAGACTCGCGGATAGTCGCGTCTGCACGTTTCAGTCCCTCAGCAAATGCAGAAAGCCAGCTGCTCCGCAGTATGCAGGAAGAAACTGAAAGGAAAGCGACGGAGACGTGTATGCATGTGTTCCAGGCCGCGTTACGCGACGTAAACTCATAACGTCGGACCAAATGTCGGCTTTGCAAGGTAAAGCTCTACGCTGACACTTGTTACGTAAATACGACACTACTGTTTCGCCCCCCCCCCCCGGCCTCGAGGGAGTCGCGACTCCGTTATCACCTTCGCTCTCTCTCTCTCTCTCTCTCTCTCTCTCTCTTTCTCTCCTCGTTTTTCCCCCACAGTCCGGGCTTACACAAGTGATGTTTTTCCGTCGCGGAATGAAGGGGCCCGCTGCGAATGACTCATAAATTTCGCGCTAATACATCGTAATATCTCGCCTTGCGGCTCGTGTATCATTCTCGCTACGGCGCACGTCTTTGAGCCCCTCTCGACGACAGTAGATATCGGCTCTCGGAATCTCTGCTGCCGCTGCCGCGTCGCATAAGTCTTCCGGAGCCCTTTTAATTACCCGTCATCGTATTCAATGCTTCATTGTGTGTATACACTGAATCGTCGATATGAATTCGCCGCGCGAGCTTGTCCGAGTGAGAGATGCAGCGCGTAGGCATTTTTACCGCGGGCAGTCGCAGAGGCGTAATTAGCGCGGGCGAATACAAATGACAGCGCCCACGGTAGAGCGGGCCATTACGGTTAAACGTCGGGCATTTTTCAGGATCGAGCCGAGCGTGGAGCGACGTTTGTCACGCGCTACAGAGCCAACTCGTGCGCATCCATGCAATAACACAGCGGGCCATTTACAAAGTGCATCACGCAAGTGCGTTTTTCTGTGTCGCTTCCGACGCGGCTACCGCTCGCTCAAAGCTCGATTACCATCTTAGCGGCTCGCGGAGCTCGCTGTAGCTATGTTTAAAGGTAAGGCGCGATTTATAAGGACATTAATTACGAACGTAAATTCAGCCGCGGCAGCTTATACTCTCTCTCTCTCTCTCTCTCTCTCTCTCTCTCTCTCTCTCTCGCACCCCCTTGGCTCTCTGCGCGCTCGCACACATTCGCGCACTTCTTCCTCTACTAATTACGGTACCTAAACAGCGCGCTTACGAGAGCAAACACTGACGGAGCGACGGAGAGAGAGAGAGAGAGAGTGAGAGAGAGAGAGAGAGAGAGAGAGAGAGAGAGAGAGAGAGGGAGAGTAAGATAGATAGAGGCTTTTCTTGCTCGCGTATTTGACTGTCTTCGCCGCGCACACTATGGCTCTACGTATAGTGTGCGTGCCTAATAGACAGGGGCTTTCTTCGTGCAGCCGCGCCACAGCCAGCCAGAGAGAGCAGGCTTTCGGCAAAAAGTTCTGGCTCAATTAAAGTCTGGCCCGCCAACGCCGCCGTGTACGTGATAAGTGCTCTTGGCCGGGATCCCCGATTTCGCGCCAACGTTTTCATCGTCACACCCTGAGAGAGTATGAAAATTCTCGCGAAGCCGTTGCTCGATAATCGAGTTGATTGAAAAAGGGCATTATGCAATCCCGCATAGTGTACGAGGCTAAAGAGCCGCGCCGGAAAGCAACGAGAGTGAAAGCTAGTGGAGTGTGCGGAACGGCGGCCTAATCGAAGCCCAACTGAATTTCTAGCCGGGCGGTTCGTCGGATTAAGCCGCAAATTGGCGGGTTCGCTTTCATCCCTCGCGCTACTTTGGGCCTGCAAACGAGATTGGAGCTTCTGTAACAAGCAGCCGACGTTGATCCACTTAGCATATCGAAAGTATTTTCGCTAATTATTCCGCTCGCGAACTAAGGGGCGAAGAGAGACAAAGGGAGACAGAGCCATCGGAGCACTATAAATTCCCGGAAAATTTATCATCGACTCCCGACGCTGCGCCGGCGTACCGCGAAACACACGATATTATTTATAGCTTTTCGCTTAATGAGTAAGGCCATTCGTTTCTTTCCTGGCTCTCTCACGCTCTTTCTTCCTCTCTCGCTGGTGCGCACCTCGCAGACACACACAGACACATGGTTGCCGAGAGAGCGAGTAGGTAACGAGATAAATCTCACTTTCGGATCTCTCCCGCGGGAATGTATCCCTGCGCAGCTCTCTCTCTCTCTCTCTCTCTCTCTCTCTCTCTCGCTCTCTCTCTCTCTAGCTTCTGCTGCCACTAGAGTTGTTGCAGCAGGTAAACGTCGGATCTTTAGATACGTGTAAAGCACATGCAGTCCCTTTATGCCGGGGAGAGAGGCAAAAGCCACACGCTCTCGTGTCGGACGAGCGCGGCCAATGAGCAGCTTACGCGAAATTAACGCTCTTCACGCATTTATCTGATCGGCCCGGGATTATGACTCTGCTGCGCTCCTGTAGCTTCCGTTGAGCCTGGTATTGTTGCATTTATTTGCAAAATATTTGGAAAAAAAAATAAATAAAATCCGGAAGGCCATGGAGAGAGAGAGAGAGAGAGAGAGAGAGAGAGAGAGAGAGAGAGCGGCATCGAATCAGCCGCGATGTTTACGGTTATTGGCAGCTCTTATCAAGAGCAACAAAGGAATTGAAGTGGGTCGAAAATTGGCTGACGGTATTCAGAGAGTATAGTATAGCCCATTACGCGAATAACGGCAATTTCTCTCGCTAGCGCGGGCTGCGCGGCCGGAGCCTTTTTATAACTCTGTATAGAGCCTTTTTTTCATGACTCATAGAAAAGACACTTCTACTTTTTTCGACGCCGCCGCTGCCGCCGGCTTCATCCTGAGAATTTTTTTATGACGCGTGCGCTGCCTAGCAGCTGAGCGTGTTAGCCAGTGATGCAATCCCCGGAGTAGTGTGCGCAGGCGGAGGAAAATAAAAGTTAGCGTGCCGAGGCCGGCGAACATTTCGCGCGAATTAACCGAACCGCGGACGCTGGGGCGAAAATCGAGACTTTACGCGGCCGTAAAAGTTACAAGAGGCAAGAAACGCGAG
The DNA here is from genome assembly GCF_009193385.2 of Nasonia vitripennis. Classification (NCBI taxonomy): domain Eukaryota; kingdom Metazoa; phylum Arthropoda; class Insecta; order Hymenoptera; family Pteromalidae; genus Nasonia; species Nasonia vitripennis. The sequence goes on along the minus strand of NC_045761.1, from coordinate 13,000,325 downwards.
GTACTGCTGCTGCCGCTCTTTTCGAGTGGTTATAGAGCGAGCGAGCGAACACGAGGAAGGGAAGAGGAAGGAAGAACGAGCCGCGAGTATAGAGCGCGAAGGCCCGGGTCAAGCGAAGCCTCGACTATAGCGAGCGCGCGGGCAGGCAAGTAAGCAAGCAGCAGCACCGGCAAAATAGTTTACCAACTCGTTGAACGAGCGACTGGCCGATACTCCCCGTTTCTGGTACGTACACCCCCTCCTCTTCCTCCCGCACACCCGTCGTCCGAACCACAATCTCCTCTTCCTCCTTCCGCCGCCGTATAGAACCACCGCTACGCCGCTGTTGCTTGGCTTTTTTCACAATTTCAGCGTCGACATCTTGCTGGACGCGGGCGCAAAATATACGTTTACACGGACTCTGCGAGGGGCAACTGTTTTTCCCCTCCTTGTTCGCGGTGCGGGCTGAGGCGGCGCGCGCGGAAAAACGAAGACGCGAGAGAAAATGCTGCGGCTATCCCCTCCCCCCTCCTCGCCCTTCTTCTTCAATCATTGAATACCGTTGAGAAATTCCTAGAGTGCGTTAACGTCGATCGACTTTTCTGCGCGGCTTGGCTTGGAATACTACTACTGGCTCTGAAATTTAATATGCGAGCTTGCTGCTGCTGTGTTACCGCACTGCTATAGGACAAAGCTCGCGCGCGCCAAAGGAGCGCCGGATTTTCCGGATATCCGTCGACGCGGTTTCTGCTGCGCTGAATTTGCGAAATTGATTGCGTTCCGCGTACACATACACACACACACACACACAGGCGGAAGGAAAACCACACACACTCTTTGGCGAAGGCGAGATTTAATTTGGAAAAGCGCGATCCTACGTTCGCGATCGACGCGCTGGCTTGTATTACACATCTCCCGGCGCGAGGCAGAGAGAGAGAGAGAGAGAGAGAGAGAGAGAGAGAGAGAGCGTGTTAAGGTGGCTCGTAAGTGCAAGTGCAACTCTCGGAGCCGGGAAGCCTCGCGGTAAGCGAGTTTACGCCTGACAGTTGTAGTTATACGCCGGGCTGCACTTACGGCGCGCGCGAGGCCCTCTCCCAGCGAGCGAGAGAGGGAAAGCCGTATATTTGCGAGTGCAGGCTCGCCTCGTTTGTTTTGCAGCCGCGCGACGACGCCGCCCGTAAGCCCCTTCATGACGATGGGCATCACGTCTCCCAGGCGCCCCCAGCGATCGGACTTTCGGCACGCGAGTGCGCGACGGACGCGGTTAATGAAGCTTTTATCCGGCCGCAGAGTACGGGGAATCGGAAATTGCGCGCTCGAGAGAGCTTCGCTCCGAATTAACATATCATCCGTGCGCCTGTTACTCTCGGCTAATATCTCTGAGAGCGCCGGCCTTTGTATTGGCTGCAATCTCTCCGATGCGGTAGATTACAGCGGGGGAGAGAGAGCGCGCGGTAAATTGAAAAATGGCTTTCCCAAAGTCGCATGAAAGAAGAGCCGCCGGGGCATGAAAGGAAGACAGGAGGCCGAGCTGGGTTTCCGCGCAGACCGTTAATTTTCTCTCTCTCTCTCTTTCTGCGCGCGAAGACTATTTTAGACGGACTCTCGCGGCTTTCAAGAGCTGCTGGCGATAAATTGCATGCGCGCAGGCGAAGAAAGGGCACGAGCGCTTGCGCAGGAATGACGAGGTTCGCGAGAGATGAAGGGTCGATCTCTTTATCGGCCGGCGGCTCTCATTGTCGCGGGAGATAGCGCGAGAGGAGGCCGCTTCGTAGTTTTTCCATTCCGGCGTGTCGCGCCGCCGCTTTATTAATAGCCTGACGTCTGACGATCGACCTTGCTATCCGGCCTTTTTCTTCCGCGTCTTCCTGCTTCGCTTCCTCGTTGCTTTATTTCACCGCGCTGGAGAGCGTGCAGTCGCGGCTCGGTTCTCTATCCCACGCGTGCGGAAAGGAGAAGAGTCATAACAGTGGTCGCTTTATTAGGTATGCATCGCGAGCCTGCTCTACGGCGGCAACGGCAGCAACCGAGGGACAAGACAAAGTACACGACGAGCGCTGGAGATGAGGAAGAGGAGAGAAAGGAGAGAAAAGAGCTTCTCTCTCTCTCTCTCTCTCTCGTGATCTGCGCGGTGTTATTAATGTGCAGAACTAGAAGGCGAGCCCGATCGCATCGCTTCGTGATAAATCTCTTCTGCGCGGCTTTTTTTCTCTACGCTCTCCGCGCCTTCTTTTCCCTCTCACTCCTCGAGTGTATAGCCGGTGCGCCAGCTGACCCCGCGGGCGAGCTCTCCCCGACGTTTCGTTTCGCGTGTTATGTTACGCTTTTCCCGCGAGCGCGTCTTACCATGTCGACTATTCAACTTTTCTCCGCGAGCTCGACGTCTTCGTTTTTCTCTCCTCTCTACGCGCGCCGCCGCCGCTGCCGCGGGAGCAGCAGCAGCTCCCTTTTGCCAGAAGTCCGCTTCGAAAATTCAATTGAAAGCCGTAGAAATTGAATGCCATTATTCAGTCAGTCAGTTTCTTTTCACTCTCCCGAGCTACGCGCGCGTTCGCTTGATCAGGGTAGGAGCTGCCGCGATATTCGCTACTCTGCATATCAGCGGCGGCCCCCACCCTTCTATCTCCTGGTAGCCGATGAAGATGAATTATTCAGATTTTAAAGGGCTGCGGCTTCCGACAGAGTGCTAAATAAAAAGCGCCCCGTCAGATCGGACAAGGGCCCCAGCTGGCGCTATGCTCGCTTCGAATTAACATCGGCCTATCGCCGGGGCAGATCTTGTAAAGGGCGCCGCAGCTCTTTCGCGATTCATCTGAGGCCCTGATAAGGACCGGCTATATAGCCGACAGCTCTCCGGGGCGGCGGCGGAGATAACGACTTAATAGAATATTGCGTGCATGTCCTTGTTTGCGTGGCGCGCGGTGACTCAGAGGGAAGCGAGTTTTTTGCGCATCGGAGCTGCATTGTACGCCTCCGCCTCAGCAGATACACGAGCGTCGTCGAGCGATGAATTTTCGCTGACGGCTCGGGCAAAACGTACGCGCGTACACGCGAGGAGCAAGAGACAGGGAGGCTTACAAGCGCGGCTGGCCCAACGGAAATGCAAGACGTTGGTCTTGATTAGACGTCGTGTTATGCGGCGGTAAGAAAGCCCGAGAGAGAGAGAGAGAGAGAGAGAGAGAGAGAGAGAGAGAGAGAGAGAGAGAGAGAGAGAGAGAGCGAAACAACGACTTACGAGCCCTTTTACTCCTATAGCTCTCGCGGCAAGAGAGCGGAGCGCACTCGCGCGCGGGCTTTGTTTTCTCCGGTTGTGTTGCACGCCCGATAAGGCAGTTTCGTGTAGTGCAGCGAGGCAGCTCTCTTCTTCGATTCTTGCATCTTCGCGCATCGCTAATAAGGTAGTCGCGTTATCGTCTCTTCTCATCCCCGGTCCCTCTCCCTCTTCCTCCTCTTCCTCTTCTTCTTGTTGCTCCCTCTCTCTCTCTCTCTCTCTCTCTTTCTCTCTCTCTCTCTCTCTCTCTCTCTCTCTCTTTCTCTCTCTCTCTCTCTCTCTCTCTCTCTCTCTCTCTCTCGGGACTCCTTCCTCTGCGAGTGTGTGTACGCGAGAGAGGCTCTCGTTGGCGACTGACGGTTTTAAATGTGGTCCCCGGCCGTCGTCCCCGCTCATTTCTCAACGCTCCGCGAGACTCGCTGAGAGAGAATATAATCCGAGAAAGAACCAACAATCCGGGAAGAAAGTTTTGCGCAGTATGCGATTGTTTAGCGAAATTCAAAGTTATCACTCCGCGTGGCCTCGCGGCTCTCTGTTATTTCGTACCACGTGGGTGGCTTCTCCCCAGCTCAATCATTTCCAAGGCCTTCCTCGCCGCCGCCGCCGCTGTCGATCATCCTGCTTCTCCGCGTACAGAGAGAGCGAGAGCGAGAGAGAGAGAGAGAGAGAGAGAGAGAGAGAGAGAGGGGTGGACGACTGCAGATAGGGACTACGGCGGAATTGAAAAATATTGTCCGCCCCGCACCGATGCATTAATTTTCTTAATGGGCTTGCTTGCTGCAGCGTGGCCGAGAGCCAGCCAGCTCTGTGTTTTTATCCGCCGATGGAAAAATAGAAACGCGCTTTGGCAAAAGTTCCCTCTCGTATACGTACATACAGGCGCGCGTGCCCCACTTCCGCCGCTCTCGCGCGCATCATAATCGAGAGTAAAAACAGGCTTATCGCATCGGCATTAGGGAGGAAAGCGCTCTTTAAAGGCCCGGATGCGGACATCCGATCGCCCGTGCATAACGTGCGCGAAAATCTAAACTCGCAGTCGCTTCTTTCCTCCCCCTGCGCGCACAGCACATGCTCTCGGATTACTGTTACCGCGCGCGCCATTCCTCCATAGTCTTTCGCACTTTGCATCGCGCGTGTGTTTACGTTCTCTTAATGTCCCTGCGCCGCGGTGTGGGTATAAGCACACACGGAGCTTCGCACAATGAGCCGCGCGAGTGTGCCGAGTTAATCGCTATCAAAGGAGCCCGCGTACACTTCTATGGCATTTTTTTGTTTTCCTCTCTCCGAGCTTCTCTCTGCCCCGCGGCCGCCATTTCTCATTTGCAACATCTGACCGCGATGGCTCAGTCAGATGCCGCGCACTACTCGCCTTTTTCTTGCGCAAGCTACTAATTGCTCTACAAACCAGTCGTTACCCTGCTGCAGTCGTGTCTTGCCGGGGATTATCTGAATGGACGTGGAGAACCGTTAAATTAGCAACGGGCGTCGCGCGGCGCGGCATTGGGCCTTAATGAGATCAGCAACGTGCGTTTTACAAAGGCATTATAGCGGAAATTTACTTTTATTTTCTCGCGATAATTACGCCACTGTTTTCTTTGCTTTGCTTTGAGTGTCGTTTGAAATTTCTCCCTCCTTCCTTTTCTGCAGAGCTGCGAAAAAGAAAATCCGAATTTCGAAATTGCATTGGATTTAATCAAGAGAGTTATGCACACAGACGTACCGTGCGCGCGCGCAAAATCGCAAGTCGTGTATACACGTAGAGGCTCGGTCTTACTCTTCCGCCGGCCTTCAAATTACCGTTAAGCCCTTGATCGCAATTTAACCCTCCGGCGAGTAATACCGGATCGCAGCGTCTGGCCAATTACCTAACCGCGCGCCTGCGCAACTCGCCTTCTAGCCAACGTACGTTATACGTATACCGCACTCGTCGACTCTACTCTCTTATATGCGCGCTCGTCTCTCCGGGCCTTTTTCTTTTTCTATCGCCAACTCGCTACTTCTTCTTCTTCTTTATCTTCTTCCAGCCTGTGTATACTCGAAAGGATATCGCGCGCTTTTATCAACCGGCCGAGTGCAGAGCTCTCGGACGTCCGACAAATGTTTTAAATCATTGTATCGTACGTAGGCTATTCGCTTTCCACGCGCGAATTATTTAGGTCTCGCGCTCCGACGCGGAATAAAAGCACGGCCCTCTGATGATGATGCAGAGTCGTAACGCGCGCGCGTTATTTTCGCCCGCGCATAATTGACAGCTGTTCGGGCGAGTGAAAAAGTGTATATCCAGCGTATTATGGCGCGATAAGCTTATACTATATATATATATATATATATATATATATATATATATATATATATATATATATATATATATATATATATATATATATATATATATATATATATATATATATATATATATATATATATATATATATATATATATATATATATATATATATATATATATATATATATATATATATATATATATATATATATATATATATATATATATTTTTTTTTTTATATATATTATATTATATATATTTTTATATATATATATATATTATATATATATATATATATATATATACGTGTATAAGCCGGTTGCCGCTGCTGCGAGGTTCCGGTGTATACAGCGCGCGCGCGCAGAGAGGATGAGCGAGAAAGAGCGAGCGCGGGGGCGCCGGCGGAGGCTTGCGCGCACAGCTCACCAGTTATGGGATTAAACAACTTTCCTGCATGATTGATTGCTTTGTGCACACTGGAGCGTTAAAACCTTTTCGCATAGCCGAGAATCGCGCGCGCGCCCACACAGACACGCCAGAGTACAGTACGGAGGGCCTTCGAGCAGCACCTCGAGCTTGCAGCTGTATACAGCTCGGCCCGCTTCTTCCTTCTTCCGCCTTCACCTTTACATTTACCTTTGGCTACTCTGTACAGGGCAGTCTTAGCTGCTCTCTTTCTCTCTTTCTCTCTCTCTCTCTCTCTCTCTCTCTCTCTCTCTCTCTCTCTCTCTCTGTACACACAAAAAAGTAACTAGAGCAGCCCTTACGTACACGCACTCTCCGCTTGTTTAGCCGTCGGATTAATAGCGCTTTAATTAAAATCGCTCCGCTATATAGGTTCTCGAGGCCGTGGAATTTCGCGATACCGATCGATATTATATTTTCGCCGGCCGCCGCGGGGCAAATGCGCACGTGCTATGCTCGCGATTTAATTTCAGCATTAAAATTAAACTGCGAGTCGTGTAAGGCTTAATGAATAGCAGCAGCAAGTTGTTAGCCGGCTGGGCGCGCAGTCGATAAAGCGAATCGTGTAAATTCCCTATCGCTATTCAAGCGCGAATACCTTATATGCCGCGGTGTGGTTGTTATTTTCATTCGCGCAGCGAGAACTCGCTAATGTAATGACTCTATTTGCACGCTCGAGGGGCTCGGCGAGATAAGAAAGCGCTGCTCGTTTTTTCCGGCGCCAGCTCTGATCTTTTCTCGCGTATACGTATGTGTATATGTATACACAGAGACACGAGCGTGCATTGGAAGGAAGAGCTGAGAGAGCCGCGAGCCATCACGGTCAAACGGTACATCCTCAGGCCGAGGAGTCTAAAACCCGGCCGATATAATTACTCGGTACACGCCAACGGGAGATTCCGCTTTGCGTTAAGACCGGATGATCAGGCGGCACGAGAGCAAGTGAGTGCAGGCTCTCTGCGCTGCATACACTGCACGTTATATAGAAGCGGTAGGGGCTGAAGTAGAGATCTCCCGCCGCTGCCGGAAGAGTCCGCGTTTCGATATATAGGCTTAGAGTGAGAGAGAGAGAGAGAGAGAGAGAGAGAGAGAGAGAGAGAGAGAGAGAGAGAGAGAAGCACAACAGTTCCAAAGAAGCTGCTGGGAGGAGGCCGGGCAAAATGGAGGAGATCCGATCGTGCGAATTCCTACGTCCGGTCACGCAGCCACTAGAACGCTACGGCGAGCAAGAGAAAGATAGAGAAAAAAAGCTCGCGGCAGAAACAAGGATTCGCACTAGTCCGATCTAACGGATAACGGTCGGCCCTTGACCGAATCAATCACTCTCCTTCCTCATTCGGTTAGCGCGAGATAAGTGCGCGCATCTGCCCCCGCCGCGCCGCGTTGATTGAAATCGAGCGCAGTTCGCTGCTGTTTCCCGGAAAATTCTGTCAGACGAGAGTCGCTCATTTTTCACCGGCAGCGAAAATGTAAAAACCGGCCGTACGTACATATGCATCGGCAAGGTTCTTCGCGTCCGCGTTATCAAGATCACGCGGGTGATACCCGAGGACGGGCAAATTACGCGGCGTAATTTGTAACACGAGTGCGCACTGCCTATGTACTTTCCCTCTCTTGTACACAGTCTGCAGCGTGCATGTACGACGCGATGTATACGGAACGGGAGTCTGCAGAGAGTTGCGCAGTACTGCTCTCTCGCTCTGTTGTAGTTGTAGTAGTAATAGTTGTTGTTGTTGTTGCTATTGCTGTTGCTGTTGCTGTTGCTGTTGTGCAGTGCGCAGCAGTGAAGCCCGGCTGTCGAACTGACGCGATTCGCTCTTGCACGCGTACGCTGTACACCCATATAGCATAGCCGCGTCTCTCTGTGTGTGCACGACGTACGTGTGTAACAAAGCGCCGGAGCGTCGCCCGTAAATCATAGCCCTCGCACTCACTCGCGCAGCTCGTTCGCTCGCCAGATAAAACTTCGGTCCTCGAGGTCTCTGTTATATTGCACGAATCCCAGCTCTCCCTCTCCGTCATCCCGATGGCGCTCGATAACTGTTTCTCGCTCGCGCGACCTATGTATATATATATGTATAAATAACGACGACGATGTTTCTATTTATAGGATGAATCATCGGGCGCGTTTCGCTTTTTGCCGACCTTCAATTATACACACGCGACTGGCAGCGCCGGCGAAACGAATCGCGCTTGATTTACGAAGGCCTTAAAGGTCGAAATAACCACCTGTTGTTAAAGCCCCCTCCTCGCTCGGCTCCGCGTGCCACGGCCAACCTGTTAAGTGCAGGCGTATTTTGTCATGCGCGCTCTCTGTCTTATTCCCTCCGCGACACCCCCCCCCATTCCTCCTTTTTCCTAATTTCCGGGATTCGCCGCGCCGCGTTTTCATTTGTCCACCTTCACCCCCGTCAGCCCGGGCCATCGATTCTATAAATCCCCCCGAAAGGCTGCGATTTACGACGACAGCGCGTCTCTCGATCGTATTGAAATAATCTCGCGCGGCGCTCGTGCGGACCGTCGCGTTTAATAAAGCCGCCGGCCCGCGCGCAGGGAATACGAGGGAAAAAAGGAGGAGTATAAGCAGAAGAGCAGCAAGCGAAGGGGAAAAAGTTTGTGTTGGCAATCGAAAAGAATTTCGCTCGGTTTTCCGCGATTTCCTGCCGCCTCCGGTGCCGCCGCTGCGCCGCTGGCGAGAGAAGCTTTTTGCCCCGTTTAGCCGCGCGTGAGATTCCCAAGAATCCATTGGAGCGTACTTGGAGTAACTTTGTCAAGCGCGCCTCGCCTCGTGCCTCGGTATCATCCCAGTTGGCAGCCATTCAAAAGGGCTGTATGTGCGCGCGGCGTCGCCTAGTCGTCCGGCAGCAGCCGCTCTATATACACACAGAACTCCGAACCCCTTAGCTCTCTGGCGAACAATGAATTTCGCAGTTATAATTGGAAGTGCCATTGTTACAGAAGCGGAGAGAGAAGAGGGCCACTCGCTAATGGTACAGTAAGTGCAGCTCGCGTGCGGCTTCTCTTATTGTCGCAGTATACAGTGCAAGATATCCGATAGAATAATAATCAGCTTTCGCTGCGTTGATATTCTTTTTCGGGAATTCCATCGAAGTCCTCTAACAGCGCACTCGAACCATTCGCGGAATTGCTTGGCAAACGCATCAATTCTGCAGCACGCGCGCGACGGGCAAAAGCGTTTAATTTCGTCAAAATCCGTGTAATCATCTCCTATCGCGCGCGCACGCTTCTCGGAAATTCGTCATTTCCCAACTGGGGCTTTATGCCTGACTGCATAAATTGTGAAATTTTTCCTCCGGCCGCCGAGGAAACATTTTTCCGCGCTATTATATACGCGCGTATATGGTATAGCTGTATAATAAATTCGCGGGGCCGCAAAGATAGGAAATGAAAATGGTAGCTTTTGCGTGCGCTTGATTATGTAGCGGGCAGCCAGTAACACGTGCCCGGGGTCTCGACCCGATTTTCCACTCTGGCAGAGGAGAGCCAGAGCGCAGAGAAGGATGGACGAGGGCTGGCTTTAATCTGACAAATTTATCTTCCTCCGCTGCGAAATGTCCGAATGAACCGTGTCCGGCTCGAGCGTGCTGTAGTGTGAATTTTCGAGGGCGTCGCATTATTCGTTACCGCTGCTGCAAGCTCTCCCTCCTCCCCTCTCGTTGCCTGCAACGCATACGTCATATGCAGGACGGACCAGTAGCGCTGTCTCGAAATTTCGTGTTCGTCCTTGCGCGGCGCGGGCAGGGGAAAAAGTCACGGAGTCGATGCGGGCGAAACTTTTTGCCGGTGCGTACAGCTCATTTCTGGCTTTGAACCATTGTTTCCCCGCGTGCTCGCGCAATCCTTCGTTAAATAGATCATGTTAATTAATTAAAGGCCTTTCGGCATATAGTAGCCCCCGCCGCGTTATTTCGTCCGCAGAGCGTCGCGCGCGTAAATTCTGTAATCCAAATTAACTCTGCCGTGCCATTTCATTCGCGCGCGTGCACAGGGCGAGTCGATCGAATTAATTAGCGTGTATCTATTTCAGTTTAAATTTATTATCCAATTCGTCGTTCAGAGCACATATAATATTCCAGAGCCACCACGCGATACATTCGGCAGAGGGCGTATAATTACGCGGTAATACGATTCTTCCCTTTGACGAACGAGCGAGCTCCAGCCGTTCTCTTGCGGGCAAAAAGCGCAAAGCTCAAAACTGCAGCATGCTCAAGGGGCGATCGTTTAGTTTACACTCAAGCATCAGCGCGTGACAAGCCCGCAGTGCAGCGAGGTGTATCAAAGTTCGATGTACACAAAGCGAGGCGGTGGCGTCAGCGGCGACGCTGCGGTGTATAGATGCATCTGTGCGCAGTGTGTGTGCCGCGCTCTCCCAGGCTTCGATCTCTTTGTGCTCCTCGCTCTCGCCCACAGAGATTCTCCGCGTGTCCCCGAAGGTCTACCTATATACGCGCGGAGCGATAGCGGCTGCAGCGGCAACCCTCTCATTAGGCGGGACCTCATTATACCAGCGGCAGCGGCATCGGGGCGCGGAGAGAGCCTCTGGGAGCTTGTCGCTCGCGCACGATTATATTACATTATTGTAATTGATAGCGGGGCGCAAGTTGTGGAGGGACGAAGACGCCGCGAGTCTTGAACAATAAACTGATTAGCGCGCGCCCCGGTAGCTACCTCCTCGCCGAGATCGATCGAGCAATAATAACCGATCTCGCGACTGCAGCGCACATAGGTGCATAAGTACTCGCGACGCGCGGCATCCATATGTATCCGCATACACAAGTGCTGTGTGCGGCGAGCGAGCGAGCGAGACCGAGTGTCGGTCCCTCGTCTCGGCCGTCGTCGTCGTCTTTGGTGGTGGCGGCAGCAGCAGCAGCGCGGCGTGTATACCGGTCCGCGGCGTGTGTACCTATCGTACCGATCGAGGATCGATCGTACGCGATCCGCCTCGTTCCGGCAACGAGCACATGCCTCCTCCTCCTTTCTTGCTCAGCTCGTCGTCCTTCTCCAGCTCTCGCCTGGATCGACATCGATTTAAAGCCAATCGTAATCTTGATTGCCTCCGCCGTACACTTGTGCGCGCCTATGCGCAACCACCCTCTATACCTTCTTTATCTGTCGGTCGCTCGCCGCTTTTTCTCTCGCAGCCGCGCGCAGCGTTTCCTGTTTGTTTAATAACGCGCTTTTCTTAATAACTGTTGATTAGCGATTTATTCGAGATAATTGATCAGGCAGCAGCCGTTTATTAGAGTCTCGTAAATTCAACGGTAAGCACAATTATAAGCTAGAGACAGAGAGAGAGAGAGAGAGAGAGAGAGAGAGAGAGAGAGAGAGAGAGAGAGAGAAAGAGAGATGATTTTCCCGCTCGATTACGAACACGCGCGCACGGCAGCAGCGGCCCCTCGACAATGTTACAGACTCATCGATCGCAATCGTTACATTCGTAAAGTATACGGGAGAGAGAGCGAGTTTTAAATTGTGTTTCTAATGGAAGATTCCGCACTCTACGCCGTATTTCTTTTTCGCCATGAACGCCGGAGATTCCCTCGCTGCTAAAGTATCGAGTCGGTTCTTCTTTTTACAAAAATTACTTCTTCTTCTTCCTGCCTGTGTTCTTCGCGTCTACGCACGCTCTCCCGGCGCTGTTACAAAGGGAATTCCTGCGAGGTGCGGCGGCAGCTCGCAGGTGCGTGAAAAATCGCTCCTATGATTTAGAATTTCGTTTCGCCGTGCATTACATAACGCGCTGACGCGCGTTTCATTTAAAATGTAAATGCGCGGCCGATGCGAATGATTTTTGCAGCCTGAAAAATTAACGCGCGCGTATAGCTACAGCGTACGCAGAGGCGCGTTTAATATTCAATGGCCGAGCTGCAATAAATTCACGTCTCACTCTCTCTCTCTCTCTCTCTCTCTCTCTCTCTCTCTCTCTCTCTCTCGCGTGGCGCGCGACTTGTAAATATTGCGCAGAATTGAGCAGCGCGATGCGGTAAATTGTCGGGAGGTCTCGTTAAAACGAATGACAGTATTGCTTCACGCGTGTTCCTCTCGCGGTGTCCATCAATGACGGAGAGAGAGAGAGAGAGAGAGAGAGAGAGAGAGAGTGAGAGAGAGAGAGAGAGAGAGAGAGAGAGAGAGAGAGAGAGAGAGAGAGTAGAGGCAGAGAGCGGCGTGTAGGTCATAGCTCTGCGGCTCAGAGGGGGGGGGGATCATCGATCGAGCCGCGGTGGTCTGTCCGTCTCTGACTGAGGCTGCAATAAGACGTGCCGGCCGATCGCATGTCTCTCGCGCGCTTCGAAACTCTGTAAGAGAGAAGTTTCCTGAAACTCGAGTCCCTTCGCGCCTCTCGGCTTTTTCAGTGGCGAGAGACAACAAACTCGGACGCACTCGCGAGCTGCAGTCCGCGATTTATGCAAAGGTCTTAATTGACCGGGGTAATTTACGAGGAGAAGCGCGTTGCTCCGTCTGTTATACGCAGCCGAAGCGGAGGGGGAAGGGGAAGAGGAAGAGTTGGCAGGCGAGGAAGTAAGGATCGACTAACGCTCGGCGCTAGCCTTGGCTCCCTCTTGCGCTTGTCAGTGCGAGAGCCTGGATTGCGCGCCAAGAAGAGAGAGAGAGAGAGAGAGAGAGAGAGAGAGAGAGAGAGAGAGAGAGAGAGAAATACCGTTCCCATAGAATGTTAATGCGATCCCGAGCGCGCGCCTGCGCCGATTCGCCGAGTCCCTTATACACATCGGCTCCTGTTACACACGCTCTCGTTGGCTCGGCCCCCTCTCCAGAGCGAGCGCGGAGCTGCACGCAGCTTGCATTGTTGCGCAATACTTGCCTGACTTCCGCCGCGGCGGATCTTTCTCTCGCTGAATACTGTATGTGTATGTATATGTGAGTACGCGTGAAGTCGCTTGTTAATCGTTGCACCAGTGCACCGGGAGAATCGTCTACCAAGCTGCATCGCCGAGCAAGACTGATTACCGTTGGCGACTATACATACATACAGGCTGCTTCCGCGCAGGCGTGACGAGCCATTCCGAGGGACTCGAGCTATACTGCTGCAGATTCCGGAAGAATTCCGAGAGCTCGTACTCCCGCTCTTACCGGGATTCCTCCTCGTTGCTTCCGCTCCCCATTTACTTTTCTCCGGGATGGTCCTTCCGCTCTCTCGGGCTTCCTTTCTCTCTTCGCTCCTAGGACTTTCTGCTCCTTTCTTTGTCCCTTTGTCTTTCGCCCTCTTCTTTTTTTCTTCTTCTCCTCGTTCGCCGCCGCTAGCTGCCATACTGGATTTCACTCTTTTCCTCGGCCTCCTTGACCCTTATGCTCTAGAATTCCTCGCATGGCTCCGTATCGCTGCTCTTTTCGACTTTTCGGCTGTAAACTCGCGGTATCACACGAGTTCGCTGCTAGTCGCGGCTAGGCTTAATCGCTCCTGCATAATTGCAATGGCGAGACAAAAAGAGCGAGAGCTGCCGCCGCTGCTGCTGCATAATTTATGCGAGTTGCCGCGAACAGTTTCGTTCATCATTAAACGTAATTGTAAAATTCCTGGGCTCTGCGCAAGACGCCCGGGAGAGATATCCAGCCAACTAGCACGTTCTCTTCTCTCTCTCTCTCTCTCTCTCTCTCTCTCTCTCTCGCTCGCGCCGTCCTTTTTTTATTATCGATCGCTATCGAGCCTCCTCTCCTCAGTCTATCATTAAGTAGCTGAAGTTAACGCGCGAGTTTCTACAGGCGGAGCGAGAGAGCTGCGAGGAATGCTGCGAAATGGTCCGATTAGCGTTCGCCGAGACAAAAACTTCGGAGCCGAAGGATCGTTCTCTCTCTCTCACTCTCTCTCTCTCTCTCTCTCTCTCTCTCTCTCTCTCTCTCTCTCGCCCTTCCGCAGGATCGGCGTTTTTGCCAATTTCTTCGCGCCAGCTCTCTCCTACGTGGCCCTTTCCCCGCCATTCCGCGAATAACTCGCCGCCGCCGAGATTCGTCTACTCTGCGCGCACGACTCGAGACGCGCGTCATATACCTTCGCGATATTGAAATTCATTTTCATCGGATACTTCAATATTTGCCGGCGCGCGATCTCGAATAGAATTTCAATTACGTCGGCTGCTGCTACCATAGGCAGAGAGAGAGAGAGAGAGAGAGAGAGAGAGAGAGAGAGAGAGTGAGTAACTCCATGGAGGATGTTTAATATTAGAGTCCGCGCTAGCGCGAGGAGGGGGGAGGGGGCAAAAGTAAAAGCAAGAGCCGAGTTCAAAGGAGGAGAGGGATGTAAGAGAGCCGGCGCGCAATCGAGTATAAAAGCGAGAAGAGATAGCCTCTATAGAGGAGCGCAAGATAAGCGGGGTGATCATTACACCAGAGGCGTGCTCGCACAAGGCCTGAGCAATGTAAACGCATAAACAGCCTCATATGACACGGAACCGCATTATTTACATCTGGCCGTAAAGAAGCGCCTTGATACGCATAATTGCGTCTGGTTACGCACGGTTACGCGCACGGCTCATTCGCTAGAGGGAGAAAATAAGATCGCGCGCGCGCGCGGCTAGAGGGATCCTTTTCCATTATGCTACACTCGATGGAGTTTTCAATATTTCATGCAACACGCATAATTCAAACGCGCGAGACTCTCTCTCGTGGCTGTGCGCGAATAGCTAGTCGAGAGAGAGAGAGAGAGAGAGAGAGAGAGAGAGAGAGAGAGAGAGAGAGAAATATTTAGCAGGCCGTAATGGCTCTAAGTATATTACGCAGGTGCAAACACTTTCCTTTTGCAATGGAATTATTTAGCGGCAGCGGGAAGAGAGGTACACGCGCGCCGGACTTTTTTCGGATTCGCCCCGGCTGTACGGCTGCAGCAGACTGCTCCCCTCCTGCTGCCTCATAATAAATTACACGCTGTGCGATCGCGCTCGCGCGCCATAAGCCGAACAACAATATTCAGCGCTTTATATGCAATTTCGATTTTTGTTCCCGAGCATCGCGGCGCGATGACGCCGTAAATCAATGCGCGCGCATGTATATGTAATAATAGATAAATTAGCTGCTTGCGCGCATATAATATTGTGTACTCACCGGCAGAGGAAGTCCCTCTCGCCGAGGCAGAGCTCAAGGCAGTGCTGGCGCGTCGAGGCGTCGGTGGTGCGCCGCGTGTGACCCTGTAGCCGATGTCCTTGCACTCTGTCGATGCACCAGGCGCGCTCGCACGGCTTCACCGACAGGCAGCTCTTCTGCGCGTAGATCGTGAAAACGGGGAACTGCGACTGTGACAGGGCACCTGCAACACAGAATCGGAAAATGTCAGGCTTTACAAAAGGACTTTGCTCTCGACTCGACAGCCGCGCGCTCAAAGTGGCTGCACTGCGTGTGCCATTTTCCGTCTAACTGTATAGATCTATAGCTCGATCTTCTTTCTCTCCGATCGAGTCTCATCAATGCTCGTTTCTCCATTTAAATTTACTGCGCGCGACGACGATTACCCCGGCGCCTACTCTCTTTATATTGCTTTTTCCTCACTCGCTCCCTTATTTCCCGAGCGCGCGCGCGACATCAGAGGAAAAAGTCAAGTGCATTCTCTGCCTCTCGCGAGTGTTTCGTAATTAATCTCGGAACTTTGATTCGCCAAGATTCACTCGACAATAAAGCGAGAGCCCGAGCGGAAAACTTTCGTCGAGTGTCTCGAGCAAGAAGATCCATCGATCTCTGCGAATATTCGCGCGCGCACACTGCTGCGCAGCAAAGGACGCTCTCCCTGTCTAATCTCCTAATGGCTCGCCTCTGCCGAGGATGGTCGAGTATATCGGAAAAGCTCGCGCCGCTTTGTCCGTGTATAGTCCGCGAGCTCGGGGTCGTGCGACTCCGGTAAGAGCAAATTATATCGCGAGGAGCGAGGCGGCGAGCATCGGGCAATGGGAGGCGGTAGACGAGGGTGGCGAGCGCCAACTCGGTAGCCACTTGGGGCCCGCGATTATTCATCGGACTGCGCCGTTGATAGGGGAAGGCGAAATTGCGGCTAAGAAGATGTTACCCGCCGCGTGGCTGCCAGCTATCTGGCTTATAAGCAGCGGGCCCCTCTCTTCAATTCACTCGACTGCATAGTGTTGGCCTATAGGCTGCTGCTCTTGCCTCACCTCATTTCCGGGGGCCTAGCAGCAGCGGCAGCAGCTCTACGAAGACAAGCACCGCTTACAGTTATAATGCTACCGCATTACAAGATAATGGAGTATTATACACAGCGCGTGGAACTTTCTGCGTGTGCATACGCATTCGCGCAAAGATTGGGAGCCTGAGATGGCTCTGCGAGAGAGGCGCAATTGCAAACCGCGCGAGCGATGAGCGAATATTGAAAGTCATATTTGCACTCGAGTACCGAAGCCTCCGCGCGCGCGATGGGTATATAACTTTTGCCCTTCTCAATTTCCCGGCTGCATCGCGCGGCAAGTTCGGCGGAATATGCGGCGAGAAAAAATACTGCCGCCTTCAACGTGTAAATTCGGCCAAGTTTGCCCGACGGTCGGCAGGGCGGTAGCTCAATATGTGCTCTCGATATATGGATTTTGGTAATTTATAAGGAAAATCGCGCCCGCGCTAGCTAGTTTACGTTCGCCGGCAAAGCTCTTGGATATTGAAAAAGTCTCCTTGGATCGCTGCAGCAGTGGCGCCCAGCTCCGACCGCCCGGGTAACTGTACGTTCAATTTGCGGCCGTGATTTACATCGAGCCATCTGCCGCCGCCACCGACATCGCGGCGCTGCCGAGCTTTGTGTTTCGACGCTGTGAAATTCAGCGTAGCGAATAATTGGCTGCCGTTAATTTTGCAAATTAACGTGTTACCCGGGCTTAATTACGCGACGGCCGAGAGCCGTCCGGAGAAGGGATCAGCACGCAACTCTCCTTTTCCTCGGCTCCGCGCTGCTCGCTCTCTCTCTCTCTCTCTCTCTCTCTCTCTCTCTCTCTCTCTCTCTCTCTCTCTTTCTCTGTTGTTGCACAGCCGCGCGGACGACGCTACTTATGTTCAATTTTCATCTACTGCACCCCGACGGAATTGGGCTTACGCGCGGCGCCGCTGCACCAGCCCCCCCCCCCCCCTAGCGAAGGCAGGTATGAAAAAGAACCAATTTACTCGGCTAGCGGTACACATCGCGCGACTCGGTAATTACGAGAATTGGCGTTTATTAAAAGAGGTCGCGGCAGCTGTAAAGTCGATCGTATAATCCTTCCAGGATTTAGCGCAGGCGAATAGAATAATTGATTATTAACGAGTCAAGCGCGGCGCAAGGGTGTAATTGATTAACGCGAGGCATGTCGTCGATCTCGGAGGGAGAAATAATGACCGCTCGCGTGCGAGGCAAACATGCAGGTGCCGGACGAGAAAACGTGACGGGAAAAGTCAGAGCTGATTCGCCGAGGCTGCTCCGTCTCTCTCTCTCTCTCTCTCTCTCTCTCTCTCGCTGCGCAGAGGAATATATTGCATAATATCGCGCGGTTGGGCGCTATAGAGACTCCCCCCGGAGATAGCGCTCGCGCGCGCATTATGTACACCGACGCTTTGTGCATGTGCGCGCGCGCGCGTGTGTGTGTGTGCGTGTGTGTAAGCAAGCCGACAATAAGCTGCACATAACGCTGTGGAATGCCTCGATCGGCTGATATATACGGGCAGCGGCCGCAGCGCTCGGGAATCTATCCCGCGAGTTTTGAAGAGTGCGCGTGGGATCCTAGCGGGACATCGCCGCCGACGCTGTTATATAGCCAGATATAAACTCGGAGAGGAGAGGAGCCGCAGAAGAGGGGGACTGAAACAGTCTATAAGCGCTGCACCGGCACAGCAGACAAAGACAAGGACGGAGATATACATAGAGCGAGAGCAATGCGTTTCCGCTGCTGTAGCTACTGCGGCCGCTGCTGTGCACACGCATTGCACTGACAACAATGTCTTGCGGTAACACCACACTGTGCGCACGCACTAAGTGGCCGCCGCCGCACATTCAATTGTTCATTACCATTCGCAAGAGAGATTCTTCATTTCCTCCTTGGCCGTTATAAATGAAAAGCATAATTGATTCCGAACGAAGAAAGAGAAGCTTAACGGAACCGCAGCAGCTTCTTTTCACTCTAGCCCACCGCGCCCGCGCGTAATTACGCCCGCGCCGCAGCTATCCGCTGTATACCATAATAAACATTCCCGATACGCGCTGATTGAAGGAATTAGCTATACCCCGGATAAATAATTCGATGGCTGACGCGTACAGTCTAACTATGGAATATTACGAGCCGACGAGACGTCGAACCTGTCGGCGAAAATAATATTTTAGATGATAGGGGAAGGAAGAGAGGAGGTCGAGTTTAGCATGTATGAGACGCTTGAATAAAGCGAATCTTGAACTACTGCCAACATTTTCAATCGGCCTTTGCAGCAGCAGCAGCAACATCGCTACTTTTTCTTTTTCCCTGCAACTCACTGCGCGCTGCTCCCGCTCGGTTTTTCCTCTCTTCCCCTCCATGATTCTCTACATTTTCAATAGCCGTAGGCGGCCATCTTCTTTCTTCTGCTCGTACGCGCTCTACCCTATACACAGGCAGCCGCGTAATTCCACGAGTCGAATGCGCATTCGTACTTTCAAGAGGGCACGCGCCTCGCTCCCTCAGAGCAGCCTTTGATCCTTCGAAAAGTCATTTTTGCCTTTCCCTCGTCACTCCTCGCATTTTACTTTCAAAATTTTAGACGCGGATAGCGGCGGAAAGGAATACACGCGCTTGCCTCTCTGCAGGCGTTGTCCGCGCGCGAGCTCTTTTCCGCTCAGCGAGGGCGCATTCCGCGAACGTCTACGTGTGAGATGCCTCGCGATCTTTCTCTGTCGCCTCTCGGGCTCTCCTGTACTATTACTATACGCTGTACGGAGCAGTCGACTGCATGCGAGGTCCCGTTCCCGAGAGCCGCCGATATCTATAAGCCGGGTAAATATTGAATCTATAGGCACGCGCGTACGTTCGCTTGTCTCGCATCTATCGTCGTATACGCGGCTCGAGCGGAAACATTAGGATGATCTAATGCCTGTGCGCGGGCGCGCTCGAGCCCTTCCACACACTATCGCGGGCTTTTACTGTGCGCTTATTCCGCGGAATATACGTACATTCGCGATACAGCCGACGCAGCTTTATGGAAATAATATATTTCAAGTGCGGAGCGCTCGAGTGAGATTCATCCCCGCGCGCGTTAGCTCCGCAGCTTTTTCGCACAGTCGCAGCGTACGTGGATGTGAAAAGTAGAGAGAGAGAGAGAGAGAGAGAGAGAGAGAGAGAGAGAGAGAGAGAGAGAGAGAGAGCTACGGTACGCGCTGGTAATTGCAAGCGCAACTCGTCGGCGCTTTGATACGAGAGTGCAGGGTGGTGCCGATTGTAGCGATGAAATATGTAAAAAGGCGCAGAGAGCCCGGAGAGAAATTAGTTTCGGAGCAAAAAAGCCAGAGACGTGCAGCGCCGGAACTCGTCGCGTCACGAGACTATCGGCCCCGCGTTTGCGCACACTTTGCCTTTTTCTCTCCCTCTCTCTCTCTCTCTCTCCTGCCCTACATGGCTCGCTTCTAATTTGCGTGCGCGCTGCTTTCTCTCTCTCTCTCTCTCTCTCTCTTTCTCTCGCTGCGAGGATTTAATGCTGGAATAACCGCGCCCTGAAATACGACGAGTGCCGTTGTTGTTCCTGCAGTCGCTGTTCCCTCTCTGCCGCAACAACGGCTTCTCTTTCTTTCTCGCCCCCGGTATACTCTCGTGTGCGCTTCGCTGAGATTGCACACGCTTTTGGAGGCTACCGGCCGATTAAATGTACCCTAGGAACGAGAGGGGAAATTAAGCGGCGCGCCTTCAGCTCCGGCAAAGCGAGCGTTTTAATTAGTCTGTTGACAGCGGAAATTGCCGGGGACAGAAGAGATCGGTTGACAGGAGGCGTGAAGCGCGCGCGGTAAAAATTACTCGATTCGACAGCCGAGAGTAGAGCGCGAGATGGGCTTCACGCGCGCATAAAAAATTCGCACGCTCGCGCGGGCGACGCGATTCAATCAGGTGCGCATTCGAAAGCGAAAAGAACGGGGCGCCGGCCCTGTTTGCACGCGGCGCATTTAAAGTACAGCTGAGCACTGGCACACTGTATGCACCGCGCGTTGTGTATACGAAGCATGGATGGAGCTGAAGAGAGCTCAAAACAGCAAAATTGAATTCCGGCTCGACACACTCGCAGCGAGAGAGAAATATAAAGGGACCGACGAGTATATCTACACGTATGCGCGCACGCTGGGGGGCACCGTCGATAACGTGATTACTTTTGATGATTCTCCGGAAGCCATTCGCACCTCGTAGATTGAAGCACACGCGAGGATTGAATATTGTCTACTTTCCTGCGCTCGAGCGATACAGTAACTCGTCATGACGCACCGCGGACAAAGTACAACTTCGAGGCGCTCCGAGTATAGGCGCGATTTACATTTTCCAACCGGCTGCGGTGGCACACGGCGGCGGCAGAAGACAATTTCCCTTTGGCGAGCGAGCGTACTCCGCAGCGGTGCATAACAGTACGAGGAGCGCATGCAAGTTCACGCGAATAACAGACGCTCGGCGCGAGCTCTGAGCAAACGCACCTGTAGGCGCTATAATAGCGAGAGAGAGAGAGAGAGAGAGAGACAGCGAGTGCGGTATACACATACACGCGTGTACGCGATTAACAGCCGCAAATTGCTTCGGAAACGCTAGTCGCTTCCGCGAACGAGACTGCACATTGGCGCCCGCACAATCTCGACCTGCCGAATGCCCGTTTGCCGTTTCTTTTCTTTCTTTTCCCCCCGCTCCTCTCTCCTACACTCCTCGCTCTACTCCAACTGCAAAGTAGTCGGCTCATTTACGGGACTCGCAGCTCTACTGGCTTTGACGTAAATTCAAACGGCATTTTTTCCGCCGTGGACAAATCCGAAAGGAATAAAAATGTTAACGGGATACATGCGCGCCGGCGCATTATGCCGCGCGCTGCACCGAGAGAGATGCACCGGCGCACTCGGCGAATTATTGTTTATGTCCTCCTCGCGCTGATGCGGACTCTATACACGGCGTGTGTATCCCTCCTTCCTCTCTCTCTCTCTCTCTCTCTCTCTCTCTCTCTCTCTCTCTCTCTCTCTCACTCAAAGTGTGCACACGGCTATAATGCCGGAAAATTAGTATTTTAAATTAATCGCGCAATAAGGATTCATCAGGTGAGTGCGCGAGCGGCATTGTTGCTGCGATATTAATACCATGCAAATTGTCCCGGCAACGATATTCGCATTAATAAAATTCGGCAAAAGCGTTTCGGTTTTATTGTTAAACACGATTGCCGAATGTGTCCTAGAATATTCGCCGAAGCTCTCTCGATTGTCTCCGCATTAAGCGTTCAATAATCCGCCAACGAATTGTTATCGTCGAACGATGCAGGAAATAAAGAATCGACAGGCGGCTGGTAAAATTTGGAACGCGAGCGCTCTATTTATATTCCAGCTACATAATTCAACGCGAGGTTGATCGTGAATGGAGAATTCGTTTCTTCTTTCAAATGAGCCGTGTCGCGGCGCTAATGACGCCGGAAAAACGGATGAATCATTTACGCTCTCGGTTCATCGGGCTTTAGCTCGCGGACTATCGCTTATATTCCTGAAATATCATTGTGAGCGAACGAGAGGAAGAGAGAGGGAGGAGAAAAAATCAATAGCTCGGAAGCTGCAACTGTACGCAGAAGCCATAAACGCCTATAGCAGTCCGTGTGTGCGTGTAAATCGTAACGGCAATAAATTTACGCGCCGAGTTCAATGTGTGTGTGCGCGCGCCACTAGCAATTCGATCCGGTAACGGGAAACGAGTCCTTAACTACCTAGTGGCGGTTGCGCGCTGCTGCGTCTACTCGTCATAACGCGCGCTTGCATTTTTCATCTCGACGCGTATGCGGAGATGAAGAGAGTAAAAAAACGAGTGTCCTTGTAGAGAGCCGAGAAGGAGAGAGCATTGTTAATCGAATCTCCCACGAGCTGC
This sequence comes from Nasonia vitripennis, assembly GCF_009193385.2. NCBI lineage: Eukaryota > Metazoa > Arthropoda > Insecta > Hymenoptera > Pteromalidae > Nasonia > Nasonia vitripennis. Next base: position 12,978,282 of record NC_045761.1, on the reverse strand, counting down.
CTCTGCAGCGGCTGATGTCCAGTGCATCCTGTAAGTGGCACGGCGAGTCGCGATATAGCTAACTATTAGCAGTGACTCTATGCAAATTCAGCCCAGCAGACAACGAGCGCACGGAAGAGCTAGCAGCAGCAGTAGAAGAAGAAGAAGAGAGGAAGCAAGAGAGAGAGGCACGCACGCACGCTCGTGAACAAGACGAAGCGAATGCCGGTCGCGAACGAACCCCATAAATTCTGGCGAACACGAATGATCTCGGTATACGGTATTCGTGCCGTTGTCGTTTGGCGACACGTACCTAGCTTGAATCGTCTCTCTCCCTCTTTCTTCACACGGGCACACTGTGTATGGGCGAACAGAATGGCATACGTGGTTAACAGTACGTTCCAGGAACCGACTTCCATCGCTTCACTCTCTCGCGGAGAAAGAGCGAGCGAGAGGGAAAAGGCTCCCAAGATCGCTCTTTCGCTCTTCGCGAGAGCGGTGCGCACAAGAGACAGACTCCTAGCCGCGTCACTCCCACTCGCTCCTGTTGCCGCCACCGCTTCGATCCGTGCACGTATGCGCGTGTATTTAGTATTCCCGAGCAGTTGGGACCGCGATACTTCCCACGGCCATTTGGAATCCAGCCTATAATACGTATTCAACGCGGCCCGCTTGGGAATACGCGCGAAAAGAAGCTGCGGATAGGTATCCACATCAGCCGTATAGTCGAAACCGCGCGGTCTCATTTACAGCGAGCGCAGTATGATTGCCTTGATGATGCATTGGCTTAACGGTCGCACGCGCCGACTGACGGACGGGTGTGACGCGCGCGTTTGAGAAACGACGCGCGCAATCGTCATCGTTGTCGCGCGCGTGCATTTATTACGACGCCCGTGAGCCGGCAGAAAGCTCGCGAAAGATCATCGCCCGAAAGACTTCCGCGTTCGAGGATTTCCTCGCTGCACAAAACAGCAGCCTCTGCGCAATATGCGGCTCGGGTCGGCTGAAAAGCTCCAGTCGACTGAAGACACTGTGCGTACTCGAGGACGCGTTAACAGCCGCAGATTCAAATGCTTCTGAATAGAGCTGCGCGCGACGACCCAATTTTGTTACGAATAAACAGCTCGAGAGGACTGCTGTGTCTCGCGCCTCGACACGGAAACGGCAAATTACTTCGTGCGCACACACCCGCACACAGCTTCGTCTGCGCCCCTTTTACAATTACAATCCAATTATATCTCGGGAATATATAAGTTCCCTTCGAAACGTGTACGGATTCAGCCCGGGTCCGCTGAAATATCTCTCGCGACCCTTCGCCGCCTTTATTTTCGAACGCTCGGCTGGAAGTCCATTTAAAAGATTCACGCTCTCTTGTGCCACATTCGAGTGCACGATATCGTCGCATCCTCGGAAATGAGTGGAAACGAAGAATAATGCGCGGATAAGAAAAGGGCCGCTCTAACGTCATTATATATAACAAGTAACAAACGGAAGAGCGAAATCTTTTATTCGATCGAAATAAAAGAAGTGGAGCAGCGCGCGCCTCGCCGCTGTCCATAAAAAGAGGGCTGGAGAATTAAGGAGAGAAAAATGAAGCTCGCATTGTGTAGGGCTGCAGCGTGTTCCCGGGGACGGCATCGCGGAGCATCGACTCGAGGTCGCGAGGAGAAATAAAGAGGCGCTCGGGCATTCGCGAGCGCTAATTGCTGCGCGGAGTGTGTTTCGGAGTAATTGCCGTAAGCTTCGGCAAACTGCAGTCGCCGGGCAGTTTAGATCGCTTCCGCGAGCCGCGCACGAGACGGGGTCGGATGATAGCCGCTCGGATCGGCCGAATCGTCAGCGGGCGATCGCGTGCTAATTGCGCTCTCTTGGCTCTCTCGTCGCGAGCTCTCTTCGAGGAAAACAGCTGAGAGAACAGCTGCGATCGATCGTCGCAGCCGAGTCCCACTTTTTTTCCGAGACTCGTCGTTTTTAATTTGGCCAAGCTGTAACCGCTAGATTTATCACGACAGCTTTTTACGCGAATCTCGATAAATCGTGCAGACCGCACTTATTCATCGCTCGCTCGCGCACGCGCTTGACAAAGTATTTTAGGTAACGGTAAGGCAATCAGCGGCCAAGTTTCGAGCTGACCCGCTCGTCGCGGTAGAGTTCTTTATTCTCTCTTTACTCATGAGTCGCGCGCGGTCCGCGGCTAGTCTAATCGTCCTCGAGGATATTTCACCGGTTTTACGCTCGAGTCTCTGTCTCCCGTCGATCGGCGAGCAAGTGTACTACGCTTCTCTCGTGCACACACGTACACGCGGTATAGCGGCTGTGTCTGGCAGCATCGGAGGCGGCAACATTAGAGCACGCAGTCAAGAGGCCCGTTATTCGCGCGACTTTCGTTGCACTTCTAACGCTCGTGCTGCCGCTGCTGAATAAGCCGCTTTATAAATACGGCGTGTTCCGATAAAAGAGCGAGGACGCGCGTGTCCCCCTTTCCCGTGGCGGCAGTAGCAGCAATCTCGGCTTTAGGAATGTCGATCGAGCGCCGGACGATTTTAGCGCCTCTTTCCCAGCAAGCTAGATCCGAGAGATTCTCGAGCTGCTGTCGCGTCAGCCGAGCCCCTGCACGTCTCTATATCTGGCGGCGCGAATAAATATAGCCGCTTCGCGGCAATCGAATCGCCGACGTCCTCGCGCGCGGGGGTCGTGACCTCCATCACTGCACATTATGTTAATGAGGCGCGAACGAAGACGTAGCTATACGCATATTTCTGCAGCAGCGGCAACGGCAGGATATATCCACACGAGAGTCTCGATGAACACGTGTATATGTATAATTTAAATTCACTTAAATGGCCATATCTGCGCCGCTCCGGCAGATGCTAATGTTGTATTAAGCAGCGCATAAGTGTCTGCGGGCCGCTCGAGCCAGCTCGTTTGCTACAGACTATACGGCGGCAGCAGCTAAGCTAACGGTGTTACAATATGTGCGCACGATTCCTCTCTACTACTGGAATAAATTCAATGGATTTCTCTCTCTCTCTCTCTCTCTCTCTCTCTCTCTCTCTCTCTCTCTATCTCTCTCGTTTGCTCTATTCCCGAGTTCGTCTCCCTCCCGTCTACTTCGGTTCATTTTCCCGCGAATTTCCATAGAAATCGCGCTCACAAAGCTAAGCTCTTGCTAGCAGCAGCAGCAGCAGCAGCAGCAGAAGCAGTGCAGCAGCGAGAAACTAGAAAGAGAGATAGATAGATAAAGAGTCGAGAGAGCGAGAAAGCCGTGTATGCATATGAATTCATAAATAAACAGGCGGCTTTATTACATCGAGGTTGCCTCCGCCGCCGCCGCCGCCGCCGCCGCCGCCGCGAATTCCTGCGTATAAACCCTTGCAGGAATGGTGAATTATTTTACTTTGCACAAAGGAACCCTTCGTCAGGACTATCGAGGACAATGAAGCCGTGAAAAATGGTACGCCTCGCCGCTGCCGTTCTCTCTCCCGCTCCGCGTTTTCCCGGGAATTCTCCATTCTTTCGCGGATGGCCTTTTGTATTTGTCAACGTTAGGTATACCTCTCCGCGTGCGTGCGTGCGCGCTCCCGGGATTTTATTACACTTTTCGCGAATGGATTTAGCCGCGCGGTGCTCTCCACTCGTACATGGCCTACTTGCAAACGATCGCTGCGGGCGTCTTTGATAAATCGAAGAATGTTTTTTAACTGACACGTCGCCCGCAGTCGCTATACTCGAATGCGTCGAAAAACAAAGAACGTGACGAGCATCCTCGAGCTCGCTTATCAAAAGCTCGAGCAATGCAGTCCTGTATGCGCAGCGGCAAACTTTAAATCCCACGGATACGACGCGGCTCACCGGCTCCTATATAGTCGACCCGAGACCCCCTCCCCCACACCTCCCGCGGTAGCAACTTGCTATCGGAGCCAATCCGTTGAACAAGTCCATGTCAAAACGTGCAGCTAACTTTGCGCGCCGCCCACCCCCCTTCGACTTACTTCATTCGAGCCTTATAACTTTCTCCCGTGCCGCGAGCACCCCCCTACAAATGGCCTTCTTTTTATCGCCACCCCAGCCCCGCTATATTGTTCCGCCGCGGCAGTTATACGTAGCCCGTCCATTTGTTCTTCGAATTTCGAAATTGCAGCTTCACTTTTACTAATTGGCCAATTAAAAATCGTGCTCGTGCCAAACGCTCGCTGGCACTTATTAATCGCGCGCGTAGCTCATCGTATAATACGCGGTGTGTCCTAATGAGCGCGCGTAGCTACATTAATTAATCGCGAAGAGTTTAAAGTCGGAATCAAGATGTGCGAGAGCGCAGAAAAATGACAAAGCCCCGGATAATGTCGGGGGAGAAATAATTGTTTGATATACTCGAGTCTCGAGCATAAGTCAAGATAATATTTAATTGCGACAAAGTGCCTCGTCTCGGAGAATTCACGAAGCGTGAAATGAGCGATCTGTCGAGAGAGCGAGAGCAAGAGTGTCAACCGGGCTTATTATCGCGATTCCTCAGGCCCCCCCTAATGTATCACACGCCATACGCTCTCGCAATTTATACTTATATTAAGTATTAACCGTCAGTTTTATCTCCCGCGGCTTCGTCACGGCTTTGCGCGGGCGTGTATACACGCTAGAGAGGGGAGCGAAGAAAAATGCTTCCGCGCGCGCCCGCGATCAGGCGGCGTAACGAAAAGAGATGACGAAAGCGTCTCGGCGGCAAAAAAAAGCGAGGAAAGAAAGGAAGATAAGCGCGGGGGGGACAAAAAATAAATCGAAATAAAGATCGGCGGCGCACGTACGTAGCTATAGCGGCAACGAGAGCGAGCAGCTGCAGCACGCGACGTCAACCGCCCAAGAAGTTGGCCAAGCACGCCGATCCTATCATCGATTAACGGGTCCTGCGCTGCTGATGCTCGAGTTTCGTGATCCTGTAACGCGTCCGGACTCTGTTTGCCATCGATCACGATTCTCGCACCTCGCGACCCCTTTATACGATTTTCCCGCTCCCACTGCCTCTCGTTTCATTTTGCAAATTCGACTGCTCCCCCAGCCAGCATCCTTTTATCTCCCTCGTCCCGCGCAGCGCGACTTTGCCGGCGAATTGACTTGCAGATGCATTTCCAATTAATTCAGCAGAAATTTGTTTGTCCGACAAGCTGCCGGCTAAATTAAATTTGCTCGGCTGATTCCGGGATCATGGTTCGGCGGCTCTCTCGCTTGTAATACACGCGTAATTTTCGGCTGCACGCGCTGCCGAGCTTTTTATGTCCCGACCGCTCTGCGCATAATCGAGCTTCGAAAGGCATTTGACGACGAGAAAAAAAAAGGCTGATGGGTATTTCCTATCGGCCGTAGAGTCCTCGAGCTGTGACAAATGACGGTCGCGATCCCGGTCGATCCTCCGGGACTTTTTCTTCTCGGATTTTTTAATACGCGACGGAGATCTCGCGGAGATTCGCTTGGTCGATTACCGGCGAGACGAGAGAGAGAGAGAGAGAGAGAGAGAGAGAGAGAGAGAGAGAGAGAGAGAGAGACCGTATTGTGTGAATCGAGCGCGGCATTCCTGCCTGCAGAACGGGATTCCCGCTAGGTATTACCGAGTCACCTGTGTGTCTCCGTGGCCCCGCATCCCAATGCGAGCTCTTTTCATTTTTTCTCCTCGCCGCAGAGCTTGTCATGTAAATTCGTAATTTGTATGGGCCGCGCTGCGTATTCAGCCTCTTTGTTTCGTCCTCCCGAGCTGCATACATTTGTCTAGCTTCGTCAGCGATCGGCATCGAACGTTTATTTCCTGGGGGAGTCCAGCTCGCGCGAGTGCGCTGCTCTCGACTCGGATGCTCCCATGCGCGAGAGCGAGGAGCGGTAATTTGCGGAGAGAGAGAGAGAGAGCAGCGTCTTCCTTATGGCCGGTCGTTCTCCGCGCTCATGCTCTTCCGATCACAGGCTACTGCTGCCGCTACCGCGTGTATGTATGCACTGCGCCGCATCCCCCGTTGGTTTCACTTTTAGATATGTTTCGTTTGCTTTACTGTCCTTTCCCCCCGCGCCGCGCACGACCGAATCGAATCGCTTATGTTTACTTTATGCTCCTTTCTCATTGACCCCTTTCCTGCCTAAATATAATTAGCCTTTGCCGCAGAGACGATTCGTGTGCTCTCTCTCTCTCTCTCTCTCTCTCTCTCTCTCTCTCTCGAGAGAGAGAGAGAGAGAGAGAAGCAAACACGGTCTCCGGCGCTCATCGTGATGTACATACTGATCGCGCACTTTTTTCTTTCTGTTGCAGGTAAGTCGAGGTGCTGCTTCGAACAAAGCCGGCTGCAGTAGTTCATTAACGTAAGTTCACGTGCATGACACTTGCAGCGAGGCAGAATTTCGAGGTCAGAATTTGAATTCGCCAGTCACGATGGCTCAATACTGGGTTGGAGGCTGGGCTCCGACGAGGGGACCGCTTCTTTCACCCGGTCGAAATCCCAGGCATAATTTAATCGATCCACGTGCGATGACTCGATCCCGTCGAGCTCTGAGAAAGAACATTATTCGCGAGTGTCGTTCTAACGGGCTTCCACTCTCGGCGAATAAAAAAAAGTACTGCGCTGTCCGTGTATCTCGTCGCGATCGTGACTCTGCGAGCGGAGTGTCGCGCGCGAGTCCTCGTGAGCCCTGCGCATGTCTCACGTTCCACTAGTCAATAGCCCTAAAGCTAACGGGCAGTCGCGTCCTCGTCGTCGTCGTCTGCTGAGTCTCGCTCGTCTCGATGTGTCGAAAAATCAGATATTACCGAGAGCGGCTCCAGCGGCCGAAGACTGACTGACTGAGAGTAAGAGCAGGAGGAAGCGGCCCGGCTTTAATTAATGTTGGCCGCGAGAGAACGTATAGTTTAGATTAATTACAGCAGCCCGGAAGATTCAATTAGTGCGTTTCTCATTACACTTACTTATAATAGCATCCATTATTCATGAGAATTGCCGGAGAAAGAGAATGATGGAGTAAAAGGTAGCGCGAGGAAGAGAAAGAGCAGCTTACACTCTTGGCAGCTGACAATGCGCGAAGCCGAGACGCGAAAACCCGATCCTGCTGCTGCTGCTGCTGCTGCTGGTGATGCACTCGTCACCAGACTCGCGATTCGTTGTATACCCGGCAGCGGCGCCAATCATGCCACGCGATACTCGCGCGAAGAACCTCGTCGTGCTTCTTCGAATAACGCAGCCAGGCTGCAATAATTCTTTGCCGCGAGCGAGCGAGCTTGCGATATCGAGAAGCTGGAAAATTAGCGTTCGCGTCGCAGCGCGGTGAAATTTACGTCGAGTGACGCTGACGTTAAATATCGCGCGAGCGCGCGCAGGGCCAGCCGTAGCGTAAGAGCCATCAAAGCGTGAATCATACAGAGGCCGGCATGCAGCAGCGACAGCAGCAGCGGCGGCGGCGGCGGTAGCGCCGCCCAGAAATGACAAATGATCAAGCTCTGAGCTATATCTGCCGGAGCTATCGCTGTTTCACGCCCGGCGGTTATACTTGCGAATGACATTATCGATTGCCCTCTGCCATTGTGCAGCGCGCCGCTCTCCGGCTCTGTTTCTTGATTAATTTAATAATGGATATGAATTACACACGGTCCTCTCTCTCTCTCTCTCACTTGCGATAATTGATTTATCCTCCGGACCGAAGAAGTATATTGCCCGGTGCGCGTCTTTATCCCCCGGAACCTACCTGTGGCTTCCTCCTTTCTTTCCACGATTGCTTTATCGGCCTGGTAACGCGACGATTTCTTTTTCTCCCTGCACCTAGCCGACTAATGAAAGCGTCATACGCCGAGTCGGAATTAGAATTTAATTACGTGGGCGTATAACATTGACTTTGGAAACTCGTTATCACGATGGAGCTACACACTTTTCCTTGTGCGCGCGCACGCACCGCAGCTGTTATTATTTAATTCGCGCCGCAAATGAATGAAAAACAAAATTTGGCGAAAATTGTTTACTCGGCGAAATGCAGATCGCGAGAAGAGAGACGCCGTGTCTCGACTGGAAGAAAAAGGCCAGCAGCGCCCGTTTACCGGTTTCTCAAACTCTTTTTTATCGCAGAACAGGCCTTTTCTCTCTCTCTCTCTCTCTCTCTCTCTCTCTCTCTCTCTCTCTCTCCTAGGGCACCGCGCTGCTTTTTCCAGCTCCTCTCCGGCTTTTCCGAAGCCTTTTTTCCGCCGCGGGCATCGGCATCCTCAAACGAGGCCAATTATAGAAAAATACGCTCGACAATAGAAGCTGCAGCCGTAGTGGTGGGGCTGCCAGCTACGTGATCGAGCGGCGAGCGAAGACGAGAACGAGAGCCGCGCGGAAAGAGAGTGAGAGCATAGGCGGACGGGGGAGAGGCTCCTTCGTTCCGGTAATGGATATCGACGACTTCCGCGATTCTTATATCTGCCCATACAGCTATATATACCTATATTTACGCGAAGCGAAAATAAATGAATTGACCTATCGCGCCGGGCCGATCGCTGGCGCGCGCGTTCACTCGGCCGCGCGCTGCACTTGTGCCTTCGCTCCGCGCGCAAGAGAATGACTCTCTCCCTCTTTTTCGTACTGGCTCGCGTGCACACAGCACTGCCTTAATTCCTTCTGTATACGCCGTCAGTTTATTCTTATATTAGCGGCGGCGGCTCGCTACCGAAGGCAGATAAGAGGAGAGAAAACCAAAGCCGGAGAAATTGCGCACGGCGCGTCGGCGGCGCGCGCAAAACAATGGCGCATTAACATCCCAACTGGATATTACAAGCTGGCATACACACAACTACATTGCTATAGGTATATATGCGTGTGTGTGCGCGTGTGCACATATGCACCGGCTGCTGCTGTACGACGAGGCCGAGCCGCAGAGAAAGCCTTCTTTCATGCTTTTCTCTGTCCTATAGGCTGCGCGACCAGTAGGCTTCTTATTATATGCCTTCCTCCTTTGAACGCGATGCTCGTCGTCGTAATTATTCGACGATGCCGCTATGCGCGCGTTCTAATACGCTCGTCGCTGGTAATTGTAAATTTCGCAGTTCCTAGTCCGCTTCATATTCATAAGTCTCTGATGTCGGCAAAAAAATTTAGCAATTTACTTCGAGTTCAAGCTGGTCTCGCGCGTCGTCATCCTCGTCGTCGTCGTAGTCATCGTTAGGGTCAAGATTACCGGAAGCCGGCTTTAACGAAGCGCAGCATCGCGTTCAAACACATATAGAGGGTATCTCTCACGACAATACTGATTTACGGCGGCGGGAGCGATCGTAAAAGCGCGATTTCGCTCTCTCTCTCTCTCTCTCTCTCTCTCTCTCTCTCTCTCTCTCTCTCTGCTCACTGCTATTTACTGTTTGCTTCTGAAATTACGGATTTTTACGCGCCTCCGAGAGATGGCCGGTGTAGACATAAGAGTGTAACGAGCGAGCGGGAGAGAGCATTACAATGAACGTCCGGCGGCGCGCAGTCAACGAACTCTAGCCTAATAAAATTTAATGAGCCTCGTAATATTTAGGTAACGCGTTATAGGAGCAACGGTCGCATGGCCATAGGCTCACGCAAATTCGTCGAGGCGCGATGACGCACGCCAGGCGTGCTAATATGCGATCTCCATGCGGCGTGAACGAAATGATAATAATATACGCGGGATGGAGCGCCATTAGCGCGATTGTTCCCAGGATAGTGGATTTTCATAAAACGACGCTTAGAGTGCGCGCGAGAAAAAACACGGGGATAGAATCTGAATGTGATTCGCGGGCTTGCGCGAGTAGGCGCGTCGGTCTAGCCGTCGGTTTACCGTTAAAGCGCGGCTGGATTATATGGTGGCGATGAAAGAAAGGCCGCTCGCTCGCACGCCGAAAACCGGGAGTCCGGAAAGATTTACACTAGTAATAATGAGCCCGCGGGATGGGCGTGCGCGCCGCCCGCGAGTCTCGTGAGCGCACGCAGGAAAGGTGTAGGCCGCGCGCTGCGGCTGCAGGAGCACGCACATAGCCTCGGATACGTGCGCGGTGCACATAATAGGGACGCGAGAGCTGCTGCAGCCGTGGCATTATGATTTATGACGGCAACAACCGAGAGTTAACTGAAATACCGGTCCTTATAATAGTGCTAGAGGTGACCCTCTCGCGCTAGCGCAAGCGTTAAAGTGATCAGCGCGCGGAATTTCCTCGTGGTAACGCCCTATTCGCGCGCTTAAGGGTTACTGACAAAGCCCAGCTCGCGAAATTAATTAGCCGCGCAGTACCATCAGGATCGGCGCGTATCAGCGCGAAAGATGGAGAAGAACTGAACGAGACTCACCAGGGTTGCTGTCGGCGTTGGAGCTGAAGAGGACGCAGAGGCCGGTCTCGTAGTTGACCGCCTGGCAGGAGTCGTTGGCTTGACAGGTCTCGAGGCACTCGGTGAGCATGAGGCTGCCCGGTATCGACTCTATCAGATTCTTGGGGGCCGAGTAGACGTAGCCGGTGACGAGCTCGAAGCCGACCATGTCCGGGTCGCAGTCGTCGGCTCCTCCGCCGCCGCCGCCACCGCCGTTCGGCCCGGCGTAGTCCGCGTCCGAGATTAGCGATCCGGGCTGCTCGGCCGCGATCGCCCCGCCGACTCCGCCGATGTCGCCGCTCAGCAGCGCGAGCAAACAGACCGCCAGGGCCGTCGTCTGGGCGAACAGCAGCCTCGGCATCCGCCTGCTGCTGCTCCTGCTCCTTCCACGCTGCTCTTGCTGCCTCATCTTCATCCTATGAACTCACTGATCTCGCTTCTCCTGCCAACCTGCCTTCCTTCCTTCCTTCCTTCCTTCCTTCCTTGCGTCCACCGTTCTCGGGGGATCTCTCTCTCTCTCTCTCTCTCTCTGTAAGCAGCGGCAAAGTGCCCAACGACGTTAGTCTCCGCGCGTAAACGCACCACACTCGCACACGCACACACAGCCACACAGAGACACACCGCGGAGTCGTAGGTATATAATGCGCGACTCCTCGCGCTGGATAAATATTTAGACGCGCCCGCCTGCAGTATACACAGCCTCGTAAGAATAACCCGCCGCTGATGCCGGCTCAGCTCCTCTCCCTAAGTGTATAGGTACACATCATTATCTTCCCCCGAGGACAGAGCGTAAGAGTCGGCAAATTAGGGAGCGGGCGACTCGCTCAAAGAAACATATATGCACGAGAGCGGCGATTGCTGCCTGCCGCTGCCTGCCGCTGCCTGCGCCGCTACTGCTGATGCACATTTTACGGAATTTACTTTCTTTTCTAAACCCAGCAGGAAAACTCTCCTTTACTGCACTCGCGCACTGCTCGCCGAACAACGATCTCCGGTTCGAATCCCGGCCTTATCGCGACGAACGGTTAGCGCAAACTAGTTAATTCAGGCTAATACATTCCCACGAGGATCGATAACGGTCGCAAACTGGTACGGCGATCGAGGTCAGCCGCCTTATCTCTCTGATTTACGGCCGATCCACATCCGTCGCGATTTTGACAATGTACGCGCGAAAAGAACTTGTCATCGCGCTGCAGTGCAAGCGACCTCGAGATAATCGCACGGATGCGGCGCAATTACGGGCCAGACAAGGATAAAGATATTGCCGGTGGATGCCGGACATTCGATCGCGCGCGCGCGCGGCCCAAGAGGGGTAATTATTTTTTCCCGCCAGCACACTCGAAGTACGCCGAGTCCACTTGGCGCTGAGATTACCCGCGCGAGTGTGTGTGTATGTACCCGAGCCTGCTATTCCGCCGCGGCGCGGAGACGAGAGTCCGAGCGTCAACACTTTAACAAGCGGGAGGTGAGCTACGAGCCGCGAAGGAGAAACTGAACCCGGCACTTTTCGCAGAATAAAAACATACAGCTTGCGCGCGCGCGCGGACGAGCGAAAAAGGAGAAGGAAGAAGATGGAAGCGAAGAAGGAGCGATAGCGAGACACACTTGCTGCGCACACACACACACACACACACACACTGCTGCACCGCTGCACCGTGGGCCCAGAGCGTAGGCGCTCGATTACGCGTTCGATAGCGCACGTGAGGGCACGCGCCGAGTGACGTCTGCACACGTAGCTCTGCACACACGGCTCGCGAGAGAGCTGCAGGGGAGAGACAGAGAGAAAGACGAGAGGCTAGACGGGCTGCACCTGCGATGCGCGCTTCTTCCCGGTAATTCGTCCTTCTCTCTGTCTTTCTCTTCCTGGCTGGCACACCTGCTGATGTATGCGGACACGCGAATTCTGTCACACTCTGGCCGCCGAGCGTCGAGCTTGTAAAAGCACACAAGCTTCGCGTCACTGCTGCGTGCAGCACAGGCCGAGAGATCGGTAGCGAGAGAGTATAGCAACACTGACTACGGGTCGTTGAGTCGCGGGTACACACCTGGCGCACACTTAGACCGTGAGGCTCTTCTTCGAGCGACCGACCGACGACGTCTGAAGAGACCGCAGCCGAGAGCCGCCTAAGGAGGACAGAAACGGTACGCACGATCGCCTCCACCGCTGAAACACACCGCCGGTTTTCGATCGGCCTCTCTCTCTCTTCTTCCTCTCCCGGTCGCTACGAGCTAGCTACGATTCCTCTCTTTTCCGCTCTACCCCCCCCCCCACCCATCCCCCGCCACCCACCTCCTCCTCCTGCTTACCTGCACTACTCTCTCCCCCTTCCCTTTGCTCCTGCTGCTACCTGTGCGCCTTGATGCTGCTGCTGCTGCTGCTTCTACCGACCGAGACCTAGGCCTACACTATGTTGTGTATCCCCCCCTGCGCGGCGCTCATTCGCTGCCTGCCCGCTCCCGCCACACAACCGCCACCGCAACTCCGCGGCGCAGAGTGTACCGACCTCTTTTAACGCATTCTTCGGATTCATCGCGCTCTATTCCCCTTTTTTTTCGCCACTTCGGCTTCTCTCCCTCAATCTGCGATACTCTCTTCCGCACTCCCACTCGCGTGTATGCCTGAAAACACGCGCGATCTACTTGCCGATTTCTGACGATTCGCGGGACCATCTCGGGCAAAAAGAGCCGCGCGTTATACTTCCTCCTTTTTTCCCACTGACGCTGCTTTTCGACAAGCAAATTGCTGTTTATTTTTTTGCCGCGCCGTGCCTGTGTACCCTTGTCGATCGGTTTTTGCACGCGCCGATCTTTTTCCCCTCGCGTGCGCGCATACACGAGATCGGCGGCTACTCCGATTGCAAAAAAGCCGATCTATACTAGGCCCATTAAAAATCCCATCCTGCTCGTGCGGCAATCGACGCTCGTATTAGCCGCTCGCGTAAGATACTCTAACTGTTATTGTTATTAACTCGATATTTCCATATGAAATCGTTATTAGCCTGGAGATTTGCATACGAATGCGACCGCATGCTGGGGTGCACGCTGCGATTCATTTTCACGCCGCTGCAACTATCTCTCTTCCTCTCACTCTCTGGGATGTGCTATGGCATTCGAAAAATTAAGTGGTCGGAACGCGCGAAAAATGCAGATGCGATTCGCTCGCGGCTGACACCCACGCGCGTTGGCCCGTAACGTCACTCGACCACCGAATATCGATGACTTTTTACCTTTACAGTTGAGGAAGAAAAACGCGTGGAATATTCTCTTTTTTTCACGACATGTCAGGCCTAACGGGGGAACAGGATAATAAAAGAAAAAGATTGATGGCATAGTCAAAGTGACTTTTATCGACGTAGCTGGTGTCAGGAATTAAGGATTTCTATCGGAAATCAATGAAGGCCCGCAGCAGCTCTCTCTGTCTCTCACTCTCTCTCTCTCTCTCTCTCTCTCTCTCTCTCTCTCTCTCTCTCTCTCTCTCTGTCTCTCTCTCTCTCTCTCACTCGGCTGGGAGAATAAAACCGGGAAGAAGACATTCACGAGCGACTGGCATTTCCTTACGAAATATTTGGAAAGATTGTGCATCCGAGTGGCGCATAAAATCCTTCACATAAATACCTAAGCGCCATAAAAATGGGAATCCCCGCGAGCGCGCGCTAGAGAGAGAGAGAGAGTCCGAAGAATGGTCAAAGTAAGTCGAAAAGATTTTTTCGACGTCTATCTCGAGAAAGCATCTTTTACGAGCTCGCGCGCATCTAAAACCGGCATCTCCAAAGCCCCCGCTGCTGCTGCTGCTTCGATTCTTTTTCTCGCGTTTTTTCTCCGCCTCCACCTCCCCCCGCGCGCGCTGTGCACACAATAAGCAAGTAACGGCAGGAGCGTATTACCCGTAGCTATATACACACATGCTCGCGCCGAGAGACAGAGATATCTCTCTACTGGTATGTATAAGTGAGCCCCGCGCGCACGCGGAGGCATATTCGTACGCACGGCACGGGACCAGTCAAATATGCGCCAGGCTTGTTCGGCATTCCATTTAACGGTAAGGACAACGTGCGCCTGGCATTTAAGCAGCTCGTACAGGAGTCGGCGTACTCGTTCGCGCGTATGAGCTATCGAAAGAATGAGGAAAAAATGAGGAGCGAAGCGGCGCCAGTCTCTATAACGCGCAGCCTAGGTATCTGCGCGCGAAGATCGCGTGTCCCGCCGCGCTTCCGTGCGGGAATTCCGGCAGTGCTGGTGCTGGTGCTTGCGCGCGAGACAACGAACGCGAAAAATGACACAAATCCGTCGTACACAGCACTCATCAAGCGGCTCGTATGCATACGTCTATACACTTAGCTGGAATATCCGTGTGTGCTTAAGTAAAAATAGAGCCGCGCGTCTGCGCATCTTCGTGCACGGAAGGATGATGATAAGTACCATGGCGGCGCATAAATAATAATTACGCAAGAACGCATCTGGTCTTACGTGAACTCATCCTCTCTCTTAAATCTCTTAAATATATACATGAACTCGTGTATATACACAGCTCAGACTCGTTGCGGCAGACCTATATGCATACATTTGCAGAGAGGAGCTTGCGTGTGAGAACGCGTTATTTTTAAGCGCGAAACGCGGAATCGACGCGAGTCGCGGAAGTTGGCCTGGCAGCACGCAGTGCGGCAGCGGCAGCGGCAGAGGAGGTGCGAAGAGGCAAAATCAGACTAGCGCAGGAAGACAGATAAGGGGGGACGATAAGGCAGCGAGAGGATGTGCGGAGAGCGAGAGAAAATCGGATGCACGTGTGAACAGCGCGACCCTTGGCGGCGCTAATACATATGCTCTCGCTAAACAGAGCCCGAATGAGATTCGCAGGGAGAAAAATCGCATGCGCGGAGGCGTAACGGTCGCCGGGGAAATGTCTCTTTCTCTGCTTCCCGCTTGCCCTTTACCACAGCGGCGACAGCGGCGGCGAGGGGTCAATCGCGATCGGCAATCTCGCGCACGGTCCTCCGCTTCTCGTCGGATCATCGCGCTCTCGGTTGAGCGACAGCAGCAGTTCCCATTGAACGGCGGCGACGATAAATCAGAGCTCTCGTAGCGGCAAAAGGAAACAAAGGGTCTCATCGAGAGCGCTGCTCCGAAAAAGGAGGCTGATTATCATTAAACGTACTTAGCGCATCGTTGATTTGCTTCTGAGCTATGGGAGCGCATATGGAGAAAAATCGGCGACGGCAGCGCGCGTGCATAGCGTGCGCGAGTACAGAAGAGCGAGGATTTCTCGTGGAAATCGATTTACATCGAACAACGGTCGAGGCACACCAACGACTTTAACGGACGCTGATTTATCGCGTAACGACGTCAGGCGTTCTCGATACAGGTTCTCGGTCAAGCGGACTCGCAAAGTTATGCAGAGGGTCATAAGAGTGCACTCGAAAGCCTGGGATTCCGCGGAGCGACGCGATCGGCTCGACGATCTCCTTGAATTTACGCGCTCGTCGATCTTAAACCCGCTTTCGTAACACACTGCAGCGGCAGCGGCAGCAGCAACTGTGCGGAGTAGCCAAGAGAGAGAGGGGCAAGTATGTGGGGCCTCATGCACGAGGAATTCTATATATCGCGCTTTCCCACGTGCGCCTTTATACATACCGATATTCCCTATTGTGCGAAAAAAAAGCTTTTCGTTTTTCGAGGTCACGATCGGCCCAGATTTACGGCCGAACCCGTCCGCTGCTAGTTGTTCGCGCGCGCCGGGAGACCCTTTCGCCGGTTGGCCTGTATACTGTATACACGTTCGCCTCCTGACCCGCGTGTGCACGAGCGCGAAATGTATATGGACTGCGTCTCCTCGCGCCGGCGGCGGCTAATCTCGATGCGTGGACGATGACACCCGATATCGCCGCGGGAGATCAGCTCGATTCTCGATGTGCGAACTCGCGCGCGCCTCAATGGATCGAGGGGAAATAATTGAGGATGTTTTGCAGCTATTTTTCCCGAGAGAGCACGCGGTATATACGTGGCGATAAATTTACCATATTGCATAATTCCCAGATCAAGGGGGAAATTCAATTTTACTTGTAAAGCCGCAGCGCTACCGCGAGCGCGCTATCATCCGGTCTGTAATAACGAGGAAGCGCAGTCAGAGACCCTATTACGGACATTCTTCTGCCGCGCGGCGTAAAAATAATCCCTCGATAATTTTATGAAAAAGAAGACGAGAAATTTTAATTCTACCCCCTCGCCGGAGGGCTCCACTCCCCGCTGCCTTTTTCCCGATACGCGTGCGGGTATAGAGAATGGGATATAAAAAGCTCTCTGTGTGCGTACGTATTATAAATAAGTTTGCCGCGCGCGGTACGCCACTCAAAGTAAAGTCATCAAAAAGAGGCGGCTCCTGCATTCGCGGAGAGAGAGAGAGAGAGAGAGAGAGAGAGAGAGAGAGCGAGCCCGGTTACCATTAGATTAACTCTTTAAAAGCGCGCGCACGCGTTCAGTGACAGGACTTTGTGCGACGGTGGCGAGGCAACGCGCAGCGGCGGCACAAAAAACCCCTCCAGGAAACGAGCCGTAATAACTCCCGACTACTGTCTTTCTCTCTCTCTCTCTCTCTCTCTCTCTCTCTCTCACGCTCCTCTATGCAGCCCGTGTTTTTTGCAGCCTCGCCTCGTCGTTTGCTGATTTGCAAGCTTCAAATTAAAAAATTAAACCGCTACGCGAGTTCCAGCTCCTCTACTCTGCGCGTCGCTTTCAGCCCGCTTCTCTCGCAGCAGCCCCGCGCGCAGGAGGAGGGCGACAGCGTATTTTCAGCTGCGGCTTCTCGTTGCCCGGTGAAATCGATGGGAAGAATTGCGCGATACTAATGGCACGTTGCGAGAGAGAACTCGCGGGAGAAAACGTTCGCCGGCGGAGACGTTCTCCGATAACCGGGAAACTGGTTTACGCGTGCGGCTATGTTCACATGCGCGCGCGCAGGGTTTATGTAGGCCAGAGCTGCACACTCGTATTTTTAAAGCTCGCTCCGAGAGTTGACACTCTCGATTTATTTATGCCTTATTTATGCGCTGGCAACGGAGCAGCCCGGCTAATACTGCGCGCGCACGTACACGATCTGCACTTACGGTACCCTCGACTCGCGTTAATCTCGTCGGAAAAATCGTCGTCAACCGCTACACACAGTCCGCAGCTGCAATTATCGGAACGAATGCGCCTTTGTTCTGCTTGTGCGATGATGAAGGATGACAGGGCGCTCGAAAAAGCGAGAGAGAGAGAGAGGGAGAGAGAGAGAGAGAGAGAGAGAGAGAGAGCTGAGAGAAAAAGTAAGCTGGAAACGGAGCAGAGGTGTTGATGATGATCCGCTCACAGTCGGTGGGTGTGTAAATGCAGAGGTAGAGTGTAGGTGTCGAGAGGATCTTGCTCGTGTCCCTCGGGGTGCGCGCGCTCGCGTTCGATGATTGCTCGAGCTGGTTAACTCGAGCTTGAAAGCCTCGCGGAGGGGGTTAACATGTACGTGTCTATGTAAAAGCGCGCTCGCGATGAATCTGCAATCGAGTGGGCGGAGGAAGGCCAAGAAGGCTCGAGAGCCTCGGCGGCTACGCCGAAGTAGTAGGGTAATTAAACTTTGGCCGCATTACGCTGCCGCTGCCGCCGCCGCCGCCCCCAGCCTTTCCTCGTGACGTCGGGAGATTGATGATGTGCTGCCAACATCTATTCCTTCCTTCCCTCCACCTACTACTCCCTCGAACCCTCCCACGTTTAAAATCCGATTTCATTCAATCCGCCAAAATGCTCCCTCTCACTTTCGTATAATTATAATACTCGCTGGACGCGCAGCTATAGTCTCTCGGCTCTCTCTCTCTCTCTCTCTCTCTCTCTCTCTCTGTGTTCTGCAGGGTATTATACGCTCGCTAGGAAAATGAATCGCCTTTGTTATTCAATCTGGGACGCGACGTCAAACGGTCGAATTTTAAAACAATACGCCCTCATCAAGCGCAAGTATCATATTTAATTCGATTAACCCATATACTCGCTTCCGCGAACCTGTTTATTCGGAGTTATTATTTTGGGAGCTGCAGGTCGGCAGAGACGCGTAGAAAACGTGACACGCGTGATATGATGCAGTATGCAAATTCACCGATGCACAGTCCCTCATCGCGTCTTTAATTACAGCGGCTATGCGAGAATTATGCCGAGACTTTTTCTCCCTCGAAATTACATAGCAGCGGCAGCTTTCGAGCAAGGGTTTTCCGCCGGCCAGCTGCAGCGTTGATAGGACGATTTGAGAGCCGCGGCTGCTGCTGAAGAATTTGCGTGCGCCCATTGTAGGAAAGGATGAGTGAGTGGATAGGACTGTAATGATTAAACTGGGTGTGTCAGAAAAGAAGGATGAAATACCTGTTTGCAGGTGTGCGCCCTTATAATAGGCTGCTGCGCGCTCGTTCCGCGAAGGCCGACGCGGCTTAATGAAATAATGACTGCGCGAGGCTGATTAACTCTCCTATTGCGCCCTCTCGCTATTGAAAATTAGCATGGCAAATTCCATGTAATAACGCGTAATAATGTTAATGTATCAAACAAGACTGCTGCTGCTATGTGTGTTTGATGACTCTTCCTCTACACTCTCACACGTGGCGAGGGTATACCTATATAGAGATTGCCGAGCACGAATCAGGGATGGAGAGCGAGCTCTCGTCGGAAAATTCGCAAGAAGGGGAAATAGCAGACAGCGCGTGTTGGAACCTAGGCAAATATTCAATTAAGCATTCGCCGGGGCTGCGCTTAGATCTCAATTAGCCCGAGCAGCTGGAGATCGAGCGAGCTCACTTTCCCCGCGCGCGCTGCACACGTAGCAGATATAGATACAGCCGAGCCGAGTTGGCGAATGTAAATCCATAATAGCTCGGCTCGGCTTTTGCTAACTATATCTTTCCCTCTTTGGCTGCCTTGCTCGCGACGTTCTCACAGTGTTCGCAGCCTCCTCCTCGCGTCCTCGGGGGGCCTTATCGTCCCGCGCGATACGAGTTGCGCTGCCGAGGTGGCGTGTCGCGCTTTCTCTCTCCCTCCCTCTCTTCGGCGGGTTCTGCTCGGCTGGAATCGCGATTAAAGATCTTGTCACGGAGTGGCATTACGGCTCCGTACACGAGGCCCCGGCCCTATCTATACAGTCGCGCGCCCAACTATTTGCATTGGCGAGAGCGAGAGAGAGAGAGAGAGAGAGAGAGAGAGAGAGAGAGAGAGGCAACAGTTCATAAGTTGTTTATTTTTCGTCCTCTGCTGAACGGCGGGGACGAGGTTCGGTTGTTCTTCTGTCCGCCGGCAGCGATGATATCTAGATCATGTTCCGACGCCCAAGATAAGCCTCTCGCGGTTAGCCTCTCGCGCGCTCTCTCTCTCTCTCTCTCTCTCTCTCTCTCTCTCTCTCTCTCTCTCTCTCTCTCTACTCATTTCTCATAGCTCGCTCTATCTCTCTGTGTCCTAAGTCTCCTCCGCGAAGACATCATTAGTTAAGCTTTGGCTCTCCGCGGCTATCTCACTCGGAGAGGCCGCGGCTGCATCGCGAGCGATATTTACCTCCGGCGCTGCAGGTATCCGCAGTTTGAGGAACGTCGAACTTCCGAGTAATGATTACGAATGTAAATCCCCGCGCGACCCGCGGAAAGTGGCTTAGCACGCTCGATTTACCCAGGACCAGCTATACTCGCTCTCTTCGCTCGACGACGTCGGTTTCTTCTTTATCCGGTACTTAGTTGGCCGAGAGAGCGCCTTACGGAAGCTACTGTTCCCTACGCCCCTCGGAAGACTGAGCGGGAGAGAAAAAAGAGAGAGAGCGAACAAGAAAGGCTAAATTTGCCCACTCAACAGCCCCGAGAGCCGAGCGGGCGAGACGTACTTCTCAAAGACTACAAAAATTAAGCGCGCAAAGCGCAAGCAGGAGTCTAAAAGGAAAACACGCTCAATGAGCAGAGGAAGGCCGCGGTGGGGCAAAGAAGAATCCGAGAAATGCGCTAAGTGCAAAAAGTAATCAACAGTATAGCATAGCGCTATAGCAACAAACAAAACTCGCTCGCCGCACCCCTTCCCTCATCTCGACTCCCCAGAATAATGAGAATGCGCATTTCTTCCTGTAATGCAAACCGAGTCGAACGCGCCGCAAAAACTTTAGCTATTACCGGGGCATTTTTTCCCCCGACACAGTTCGCCTGCGAAGTCGATACACAGATTGAGTGGAGCAGCTCGTCACCTATAGCTATCACCCGCTGATGAGGCTGTGTACGCAGGATTTATTAGTCGCGCATGCCGCGTCGTGTGCAGCGCTTCTAATGATGACTATCTTCGGCCGCGAACTTTCAATCCTCTTTTCGTCTTAGCCCGCTGCAGCCGCGCGAAATCACGAGTGCAAGGAGGCGAGAGGAGCCAACGGCTCGTGCCCGCGGGGCTTTAATTGCGGGCTGCCTTCGCTGCTGCAATGACGGAGCATTCTCACCACGAATAATGCTTTACGCTCGTCAATGCTATCCTCCTCCTCCTCATCCACCTCCTGCTTCTTCTTCTTCTTTCATTCTTCCAACGGCCTCGTCCTTTTTCCTTTTCTTCTGGCACGTCTTCTTCTTCTTCTTCTTCTTCGGCTTGTCCGACGCGCCGCAGAATGAGAGAGCGAGAGCGAGTCCATAGCTATCGCTTCTTCTTTATCCGCGCGAGAATTATGTGACACGTAGGCTCGTTTCGCCGCCTCGTATCTATTACCCCTCCGCGCGGGCATATAATGCACTCTTATTTTTCCCCATCCCCTCGTCGGTGTCACTCGTTTCTTGCTCCTCGTCGCACACGCTCTTAGCCTTTTTTCCCAGTCCTGCTCGTTTGAAGGGCCGCCACTCGCGTGCGTGTGATTAAAAAATGCTCTATTAATGAGCAAAGAAGCTGGACGGACTTTCTCGAGCAAACGCGAGCGGTCGGTGTTTGTCGAGGATGCCTTAAGTAGATTAATTTTTGCGAGCGTATACTTATGTGTATGTTGTATGGTGCACATGCGAAGCGCCGTGAGAGGTCTGACGTCAAAGGCGTATTGCGATTTAAATATTTGGAAAGGAGCTCTCCGACGGCTAAAGAGTACATATTTTGATAGAACGGAAATAAAAAGCAGCGACACAGCGCTAGCTCTCGCTCTCGCTGGCTCTCTAGACGCGGGCTCATGCATAAAGATTGCACTTTCGCGTAGTTCCTCGAGGGGTATAAGATCGCAATGTCGGAAGTGGTCGAGTGATCTCCGCCGAGAGACGGAAGCTCTCCTGCTCCGATTAAACTTCTTAAGTTTGTCGCTATATACTCCCTCTCCCTTTTCCTCTCTGTTAGCCCAAGACTCTTTTCCTCCGGCGCGCACAACAAGCCGCCGCCGCGCGCAGTTTTCCTCAATCCCCTGCAGCAGCAGCTATTTCATCCCCGGCAATCTTAATCCGCGCGTTTGCCGCGGGAATGCCAAGCTTGCCTCTCCGCGCGGCGGAGAGCGGCCAATCAAGTAACGACTAATCGATATTCCCCCGCGCGCGCGGTTTCCTTCTAAGCACTCGGAAATTCATTAAATTTTCCATCACCGTGTCCCGAATAAATTAGCATGATCTGCACATACGGCGCCGCGCATAACTTACGCCACATGACACGTAACAGTAAAGCCGCCGGGTTTCCGCCGCAGTGTGTGTGCTCACTGCTTATATGCCTGTGTATGCGGCCTTGAGAAAAATGCAGGAGAGAATGACTAGCGGGCATCAAGTTGATTAGGCGACTCTGCTTATCTGCTGATTAGCGAGCGCATTAAAACGCTCGGGGACTGCGCCGGCTCTAATTCGAACGATCGCTCGCAATTAGCAGCAGCGGCGGCAGGAAGAGAGAGAGAGAGAGGCGGGAGGCGCTAGATGATGGAGGGGGGAATGAGAGCCGCGAGTGTGTATACGAGAGAGGTGTAATCTTGGCAGCATCGTCTTATCGCGTATACGCGAACCGGAAGAGGAAACCCCGCGAGCATCTTCGAGGCAGCAATTCTCGCGGGTGTCAGTGTGCAACTCTCATGAGTCTCTCCCGCTCTCTCTCTCTCTCTCTCTCTCTCTCTCTCTCTCTCTCTCTCTCTCTCTCTCTCTCTCTGCCTTACGCCTCCATCACGCCCCTTTTTTGCCCTTTTCCTCGCGCCTCTGCGCGCGCCGCGTAGTTGTACCCATAGGAGATATACCTCGCGTCGCCGAAGCCGGCGCTCATAATAATTATTTTCCCATATGCAGCGGCTGGCAGCGCTCCGCAGCGGGCAGCGGGCGCACTAGCAGCGCTACAGCACTGCTATGAGGTATGTAACGAACAAACCAGTAGCTAGCGGCTACTGTCCGCCGTGATTTATAACAATTTCAGGCTCAAACTCTTTCTCTCGCAACGGCAGAGATGCAGCTCATTCACGATTCCCTTCCGTCTTGGTCAAGGTGATCCGCGGACTTCGCGCTCCTTCCTCTTCTCTCCTTCTCTCGCTTGCGTTGAACGTCACCATTCTCCGCGCTCGCTGTTCTTCCGCTGCTGCTTCGTCTTTCTTTTCTTTCAGCGGGAGCTAGAAAGGGGGGGCCGGTCGCTTTTCGCTCGGCGACTTATACCACGTCCGACGTCGTGGTGTAGTGTATATTTCTGACGTTCGCATGCAGGGAATTAATGAATTCCGACTGTCGAGTGATCGATTAATAACGGCTCTTCCCTTGATCGATAGGCACAATCACTAGAGCCATCCGCCTCGCTTTAATTACATACGCTATTTTTATCACTCCTTTCATCGTCTCGGCGCGCGAGATTTTTTATAGCGGATAGTCTCCGCGCTGCCGCCAAAGTGCTCTCGCGCGGCCCCGATGCAGCCGATTAAGAACTAACTGGCCGGCTTTGTTTTAATGAACGAGCAAGACAAATAATAGCTCGAGACTGCTCGATGCTATCTCTCGGGAATTTTTCGAAGCGGGAGGAAAAAGTCTATCTCGAAGTCGGGGATGCAGTATGTGTATAGGGAGATGAGCTTGTATCCTAGAGCCATTAGGATTTACGAGTGTCGATCAGCTCGAGCGAGAGTGGGAGTTACGCGGGTGGCCGGGAGGAGTGGAAAGGTCGATCGTCGATCATCAGCCGGTGTACACCACCAACACACGAGTCGGCTCGACGTCGCACACGCGCGGGCGAGCCTACATATCGGGGCCGATGACTCGGTATGCGGACACGATTTGTTATCAGCCCCCGGGGTTGAGCGTTTCCCAGAGGTGCGAGGGAGAGCGCGCTCCTCCTTCTCCTCCTCCTCGTCATCCTTTTCTCTCTGGCCATTATCTGCCCGGTCTAACCCCGCGCACCCTTTATCTCTCCTCTCTCTCTCTCTCTCTCTCTCTCTCTCTCTCTCTCTCTCTCTCTCTCTCTCTCTTTCTCTCTCTCTCTCTCCGAGCGTGGCTGCTTTCTTCAGTCTTCGTTACCGATAAACCAGCGTTCATAACCATCGGTCAACTTGACCTGTCGATTAGTCATCAAACGGCGACGGGAACTCGGGGAAAAACTCTCGCCGTAGCCCCTTAACCGGCCGACCTTCATTAGCGCGAGAGTCACGTTAGAAGCGCTAATTACGGCACGCCGCATGTCGACGCGTGCGAGGTTTCGATTCGCCTCGTTATACGTATACGCCTCTTCCCTGTAATACGCGCTGCGGTAGCCATATTTATACCCTCCCTCCGGCCTTGCAAATGTTTCAATCGGAGAAAAAGCTCCACACAGCGCCCGTGCGTGTGTGTCATACGCGCGCGAATCTGATTGAGCGCTAGTTGCTGGAATCGCAGCGAGCGCGCGCGCTCGCAGGACTTTCATTCGCTCGGCAGAATATTAAGCGACAGCAAGTGTGAGAAAGTAATGCCGGGGAGAGCGAGAGAGCACTTGCTATTTAGAGTCAGTGCTCGGCGGTTCTCGGAAGAGCGCGTGTGTACAGAGCGAGAGAGGCGCGAGCGCAATAAAAACTCGTGTACGCACTTTGTCTTATTTAACGAATTGCGCACGTGCGGCCGGACGTTGACCCTGTTCTTACCACCTCCCTCTCAGCTACCTATTTGTTTATAACAAAATATCGGAAATTAGCTCTCTCGGGCCGGACTCGCTTGTTACGGCCGAGCACGCAATTTAAGCTCTTGATGTGCTCGTTACTTTCTGGCGCGGCGGTGCGCGGCTTTTTTGCCTACGTATCCGCCGCTGCCGCCGCCGCCGCAGCCGCCGAGCATAGACAAGAAACTTTACTACTTGGCACTCGGCGAGAAGTGATGCTTCGTTAACACTGATTCTCTCCGCAGCCGTATACGCGTTGCGCGTCGTTTGAATATGACACTCCGACAATCAGCTGTCGGTCGGTCGGGGGAAAAACGGGAGGATCCCGCATCGTCATCGCTATTCCCCTGAAATCTAATTGTCAGTATTAACACGAACTGCCGCGCGGCCGCTCGGAAAAAATCCGCGAAGAAAGAGGAGCTCGTTAATAGGTGCGCGCTTGTCGTCGCGGCCGCTCCTTATGGACGTTTTAATCGGGCGTAAAAACGGGGTGGGGATCGCTCGAGAATGAGAGCGTAAGAGGCGCAAGAGCGAGAGGGAAAGAGAGAAAAGAAGAATCGAGAGTAGCTTTTTGCTCTCTTCTCGCAGCGACCTTGATATATCCTTGCGCGTGCATCCTCTCGACTCGCGGGCGCATTAAATAAGGAAAGCCCGGAATGCAGCTGCTGCTCCGCTCCAACAATAGTCCCGATTTAGTCGGCCGAGAGCTCTCGGAGAGCCTGTTGTGTGTGTCTGTGTACGTTCTCTATACCGTCAAGCTGATGCCGACCGGGGGGAGGTCGATTTTTAGGATCCGCTAATTGCCTTTCTCTGCTCTCGCGCTCGGCTTTTTTTCGTGCCTAAAGCTATTTATCCTCCTCTCTCTCTCTCTCTCTCTTTCTCTCTCTCTCTCTTTCTCTCTCTCTCTCTCTCTCTCTCTCTCTCTCTCTCTCTCTCTCTCGGCCGGTAATTTATTCAAAGTAAAAAGTTGACTCGTGAAAGTGACACGAAACGAGAGTTTAAATCCTTGAAATAAGAAAGCAGATATCGCGTTCTGAAAAAGTTAACAAGGGAGACGGAGTAGCTAAATTGCGCAACACGCCGAGCGCTTATAAGACTCCTCTCTGTGCGGAACATGCAGATTTAAGTAGCGGCGATGAAATAACTCGTACTCGCGCGCGCAATGACACGCGCGTGCAAACGAAGACACGGCTCCGGAGAGGGAGAGAGTGGCTTACATAAAGTCGCTGCATTATTAGGCGGGCATTGAATCTGCCGCCGCTGCACACACACACACACACACACACACACACACACTCCGACAGCGTGTAGTCGTCCAGGGAGATAGGGGGCGAACGTCTGCCTAGTGCTGAGTGAAAATATAATTTCCGGACGCCGAGAACTCTCTCGCTCTCCCACTGCTCGTTTCTCCTCTCTCTCTCTCTCTCTCTCTCTCTCTCTCTCTCTCTCTCTCTCTCTCTCTCTCTCTCTCTCTCTATTACTCCCGAGAAATCGTTCGAGCCACTCCCCGACCCTCGGCAGCTCTCGCGCGCGCACACACACGTATGCATATCTATTTAAATTGCAAGTTCATTGAGGTGGAAGTTGGGCTTATCAGCTCGCTGAAATCCTCAATTCTCCAGGCTCCGCGGAGAGAGAGAGAGAGAGAGAGAGAGAGAGAGAGAGAGTTCTGCCGTGCGTTGCCTACATCTAGCGCTGCTCCTTCCGAACGCTACGTGTGTGCATTATCCACTCCTCGCTCCCTTTTTTATTTACGTATTACTTCGGCAGAGGAGCAAACTAAACACGGCTTGATTATAGCTATACTTTGGGGGCAAAGTTCAGCCGGGCTCCTCTTCAATAACTTTAATTATACCGAAGCCAATATACATTTTCGCATTGGACGATATATCCCGAGCTCGAAAGTTTTGTGAGCGTGGCTGTTCCTTTTTTTCCGCGCCGCGCGTATTATTGTACGAATTCTGTTGAATATCGAGGGCCAGCTGCTTCATCGTTAGCTGGTCGCGCGCGAACAACCTTGTGCAAAGAGGCTTTCGAAAGTTCCCCTTGTATTTTCGGCAAAACAAATATAATCAAGGGCACGGAAGAGGAAGGCAGTAGCTGAGTTCACGGCCCAGTATAGAGCTGGTATAGCTGTAGATAGGGGTCGGCAGTGCCGAGCGCAGCATTCGGCGATCCAACTCGGCGGAAGGAAATCAGCAGAGGCGCTGGCATGGTTCGTTGCGCCGACCGGGCGTTGGGCTAGGTCAAGCGAAGCGCTTGGACTGTTGCGGCAGCGCGGACGCCGGCAATAAGACCGTCGCGGCTGGCAAATAATTTCTTCGGCATGACAATGCGACAAGCCGCCTAGACTAGCGCGCAAAGTAGCTACTCGTCACCTGCAACGCACACGCGGCGGCACTTTGCAAATTTCCATGAAACAATACACCGCGAGTATTAATCAGGCCTTCTTGCAGGCTGTCTGGGCTGCCTGTTCCGCGCTCGCCTGCCCTTTAAGCGGCTTTTCCTCGTCTTCTTTTTCCTCCTTCTCCTCCTCTTCTTCTGCTTCTTCTCCTGCTGCTACTGGCCAAGTGCTCTCTGTCTTTTTATCGGCGTAGCTCGCGCGCGCGGGAAGGTCGTTTGCGAGTTGGCGCAAAAAAAGTCGCGACTTTTTTCCCGCTAATGCAGCTTCGTTACGGCAGGCTTTAGCTCTCTTTCGACTTGTCATAAAATCCGCAGCTCGGCTTTCAAGCGAGATAGAGCCGCGAAATAGAGAGAGAGAGAGAGAGAGAGAGAGAGAGGTCGCTTTTTGATTGGCTTCATTGTGAAAAGTGAAAGCCGAGTAATTAGTTATAAACAGCGCGAACAAATGACCCCCGAACAAAGTCAGTATTTTCCGTACGCTAGGCACGCGTTTGTTTGGCAAATAGAGAAACAGGCTCGGTCGTTTTGTTAGCGAGCGCTGTATGAGCTCGTCGCCGGTCCTCTCTCTCACTCTCTCTCTCTCTCTCTCTCTCTCTCTCTCTCTCTCTAAAATGTATTTACGAGTGCTTTTGATTAGCCTAGCGCTCGCGCATCGGTGTACAGTAGCGCTCAGTGGAGAATATCGCGCGCGTATTTTGCAATTAATCCTAAATACGGTTACGCGAGATTAGAGCTTGAATTAGCGCATTCAATTAACATTTACCAGATAGCAGTGTACCGTTAATGGTAGCCCTATTTCATTGGATTTCTCGGGATCCCTGCTGTCGGACGGTGTCTAGCTCCCCCCACTCTAACTCTAACTCTCTCACTCACTCGCTCTCTCGCGCGCGCGCATACACTGCACTCACACATGCATGCGCGGGGGTTTGCGATGCCGAGCGCGCGCGCGATAATAAGAACATCCATTTGCCCGGGGGATTTGTTTTTCGTGGCCGACTCGCGCCGCTGCGCTGCCGCTCGTTCGGAATGTGTGCGCGCGTGTGTGAGTGCGAGTGTGAGCGTATGCAAGCGGCTGCTGCAACACGTATTCGCCTGAAAATACGAGCTTCACCCTATGCGAAATTCGGTAATGGAAAGCCCTGCTCCGCCGAGATACGCGCTCTTTCGCCCGAAAACTTATGCACCACGGCCTCTGCTGCTCTCTGTCTCTACCTTTGCGCTGCTACCGCCTACACTCTCATTATCCCGATGGATTTTTCGAGCGCTTTTCACGCGCTCCTCGACGATATGACAGTAAATTTAACAACTTTAATTTCCCTGCTCTCGCGTGTGTAGTGCGTCGCCGTAAAAAATTTCGAATATTCCGAAGTCGTTGAAGCGAGGCCGAAATATTTTAATTGCATCGTCACAAGATTTTCGTCGTCGACGTAGAGAGCCAAGCTAAAACTGTCAAATACAGGCGCGTTGAGTGAATGAAGTAATTTTCCTTTGAAGACCCATATGGACTCTGCGCTACGTATACGCCGAGAGAGTCCGCATCAGCAGTACAGCGCATAGCAGGGATATAAGCTTTGCGCAACGAAATTCGAAACTCGGACAGAGAAATGGAATAAAAGGGACAGGCCGTCCATCCTTTGCAGCGGTGCAGCTGCAGCAGCAGCGGCGGCGAAAGAGTCGCTGCAGCTGAGAAAAGGGAGCCAGAGCGTCGGGATTTACTATTTCTATGGGAGAAATTCGCTCACAGCGCCGGCAGCAGCAGCGAGAGATGTCTATACCGCGATGCGGGCGGTTTAATCGAATAGCGCGTAATTCTATTTGACCTCTAATGCCGTAGTGGCTCGCTCGCGCACACTGCCGCGCCGTCGAAAGAGGAAAGAGAGGCGGCCAGCGCGGCAGGCTTTTCTCCATTCGATCCTTTTTCAGCGAAATAAAATTTCGCCACGGCTGCACTAGCACTCGCAGAAAAGCAGAAAAAAGCGGCCGGGGAAAGAGGAGCCATGCTGCACCGGACGCGAGAAGGAGAGATAGATGAGAGGCCCTCTATATAGTTCCGCTCAGCTGCGGTGTGTGTTGTACAGTCTCTCTATGCGGCGGCGACTTCGCGACGTGAAACAGCCTGCGTATATACAGAGAGTACGCCGAGGAGGTTCGGGCACACAAAAATTAGCGTATCTAAGCGAGACAAAAGGGTTGCCGGGAGAGAGAAACGATCGCTTCCACATACAATGTCGCGTCACGCGCCGAGCATACAAATCGAGGGCTCCGTGGACGGCATACCAACGCTGCTTTTTCTACTCTCTCGCTCTCTGCCTTATACTGTCTCTCGCCGTCTCGTACTGCTGCAGCGGGAGGCATTTCTTCGTCGTGGCTTAAATTTCTGCGACTTCGCAGCGTGACGTTGACCGATGCCGACGGAAAGAAGTCGTGCCTCGTCGACTCGGCTCTCTATGTAGTCTATACCGAGCTGTGGAGCTAGAGCAGCTCCGGCGCGAGAGATGCGATACACGTATACGTATACGTACACGGCGGCGCAGCAGCCTTTGCATCGCGTCGCCGGAATCAGCGTCACTTAGTCGCAGCGCACATGCCCCCTTAGCTTCGATCTCGCGCGCCACCTTCTCTCGCTTTGCCTCCGCGTCTCTCCATTTCTGGCTTCTTCTCTATATACAAATTAACGCGAGGTTGTTATGTTTGTCAAGCGAACGCGTGTATCCCGCACTATTTTTCTCGCTTCCGCGCTTTATCTTCTCTTCTCACCTTTTTTTCAATTCCACGTGCTGTCGGTGCAGCGAAAGATCATCGATAACGTCGGGATCGGAATCCTCTTTATCTACAGCCTTGCGGTTTTTATCATCGACGTTAAGTCGGATCTATATATAAAGGATTATCCCGCAGCTGGCGCGGAGGGCTCATAAATGTGCGCGGAGAGGGAAAGCTGCGCAATATCGCGATCTCTCCAGGCTTCTGTTTGTTTATAACGGCGCGGTGTCCTGAAAATTTTCCAACGCGAATTCGGCGCGTCCAGGTTCGTTAAAAAAGTTCGAAGATTAGGATCAAATAGGAGTAAAGAAGCAGCAGCAGTGTATAACGCACCTATGGCCTGGCGCGTATAAAAGTGAATGTAGCGGGCCGCCGATCTCGTGCATCGATTTTCGCTTCCCTCTTCTCCTCTCCCTCTTCGTCTTTTTCTTATGCACTTCCGGCGGATCTGATTGCGATCCGCAAACGATCCGTAAATATCGCGAGCGCGCCGGGAATCGCAGAAATCGCCACGGCGAATCGGCTGCCGCTCGGCCGCAAGAAACGTCGCGGAAAACGACCGTTTTCCTTCGAACCTATTCGCTCCTCGTCCTGGGATTCCTCGCCCTCTCTCTCTCTCTCTCTCTCTCTCTCTCTCTCTCTCTCTCTCTCTCTCTCTCTCTCTCTCTCTCTCTCTCTCTGCCTCGTCGCGCAGCTCTCTCGCGACCAAAAACTATCATCGCATGCCCGTCGATGCTGCATCGTCAATAAAATTGCCCAGCGAGCGTACTTTTGTAACGGCTCTGGCAAAAAACGTGCGCACGGCCGCAATTATCGATTCTCCCGTACTTATCACCACTGCGTGCGCTGTGTATTGTTGAAAAGCGCATTGTAGCGCAGTGTACGGATTGAAAAGGAGTGCACGTATAGGTCGTGTGTAAGTGGAGAAGAGATAAAAAGAGTATAGGTATACAAGTGGCGGACCGAATCCGATCGTCGAAAAGTGTTTACCCTCCTCGCGGAGAACCTTAAGTTCTTCTCGGGGCGCGGTACTCTGTGTGCGGCACGGCGCACAGTCGAAGCTCCGCAGACGGGAAAAGTACAGGAGGGCTGGGGGAGAGAAAAGCGAAGATCGATATACGCCCGCGCAGAGACACGAGAGACGGAGCGTAAAAGTCACTCGTGAGGTAAATACAGTCGATTGCGAGAGAAGGCGAATCCTCTTTAGTCTGAGCTGTTTGAATACGTCGTCGTCGCATCTGCTTTGAATAATACATAATTGAGGGGAAGAATCATTGGCCGACGTGTAATCTCTCTCGCGCGCGCGAGCTCGCCGCGCCGTTTCGGCATAATTCGCCCACGTCAATAGCAACGCGCGTTTTGCCGCTGCGTGTGTTATTGAAATTAATCCTAATGTATAGAGAGATCTGTTTTGGTCATCTGACAAATGAGCAGAACGGTACAATTTCCGGTCAACAAACTACAAATTTATGCATATCGAGCTGCTATATTCAAAAGCGGCTGTACGGCTTAATTTGAATGTAAACGACAGAGCGAGGGAGAGCGAGCCAATCTGTAGCGGTAATCTTTTGTCAGAGCCCAGCTTTGCACATCCGTTGACGCGAATCGAATTTTTAGAAACGAGCTACGATTATCTCGTCGATGCAGGCGAATAACTAAACACATCGATAGGGGGGGGGGGAGACGAGGACTGCATCAGCGAGAGATAAGCGGAAGGGAAGTCCTGATCGAAATTTCGAGATTGTATCCCATAGTCGCGGTATAGTATCAGCGCAGCGGAACGTGAATCCGCAGCGGCGGGTAAGGTTAAAGAAGTCGCGCGCGCTCGACTTGAGGGCTCCAGGCGTGGCGCGTGTATCAGCTCCTTAACGTCGAGTTCGCGCTCCTTATCTGCGGCATTGTGTCAGGCCAGCCGTGTACACACGTGTAGGAGTGTCGCGCTTGCGCTGATATTTTACTGTGTAGCCTACTCGGAGCATCGAACTCCCTACTCCATTATACGGTGCGCGAGCTCATTTGGAAGGACGTTTGCGTTCCGCACGCGCGGATTACAGTTGACTATCGATTTTATATTCTCCGCGAGTGGCTGCCGGCGCGGCTCATAAGCTCGAAAACGCGCGAGTCGGGCTCGGTAGCATTATCGAGTCGTGGAAAACAATATCGCCGAGCCGTTTGTTTGCATATAAGGCTCGTTTGCGAGCGCATTAACACCTATACTATCGGCCGGACGCCGATGGCGCGTGAAACGATGCAAAGTCTTAATACGATAGCGATCGCGGGGACCGTTAGCCGCTCGGTCGAGGTGGCAATTTCGAGGTGACGCTCGTGGTATAGACTCATGCAGTTGACTCAGTGCAGCGTGCCCGGCGCAACCAGTTTCTCGGATTCACGGCGCCCGGCGAACCGGTACACAATTGGGTCGCACACTTGAAACCCAGTCCCCGATAATCCGCGACACTGCGCTCGTACACGCGCCGGTTTAAAAATAGCCGGCTGATGTCGCTCGCGTCCCGTATGACCGGGAGCAGGGCCGGCGTAGGTGGCGGCGGCCGCCTGTATAAAGCCGCGCGCGCGAGTCAGGTGAGTGGGCCGACTCGACGCGGGGGGCACACCGTTACTCTCGTTCCCAGCAGCAGCCGCGCGCAGTCCGAAAAACTCGCACGTCCGATATCAACCGGTTACCTCATCCGCCTCTCTGCTGCGCGAGAGGGAGCCGATAAATATACCGTTGTCGTGCGCGAGCAGCTGTCTGATTGAATATAACGCTTCGTAATGCTGGATCGCGCCGAAATTCTTCCGGATCGGCTCCCTTTCATGCAGTAGGCGTCCATCGAGCCGATCAATCCCTCGACTATTATAGATACCGACACACCGCGGAGCAGAGCTATCCCGTTGCAGCCGCGCGTATTGCTATTAGATGTATATTTATCCGCGGCTTGCGCGTGTCATTCGATCGCCGCGCATAGGAAAGGCTGCACACATACATAGAGGGCTCTATGAGAAGCGAGTCTTTGTTTAGGCAGCAAAAAGCTCTCTAGGCGCATGGAGGCATGCGGTAAACGTCGATCTTGATCTAGGCGTAGCCATTGCATCGGGCCGCGAGCTGTCCATCGGCGCACTCCCACTTACACACGTATAGCTGCTCTGGCGGGCCTTTGTCGCTGCAGCGCGAGATCCGAGCCGGCGCGGATTGTATCGCTCGCTGCAGAGAGCTGAGAGTGTTGGACCGGTAGGTTGTAAACTCGTTCCTTCCGCGGCGAATCGTGTTTGGCGCGCATATCTGTGCGCGCACGTGTATGTATAGGTGCACTGATGCATCACAATGCATGAACTGCGCCGAGCCGGGTCACGCTCTGCGTGCCCTACAGGCGCGTGCTTCGCGGCATCGGCTCGATCGCGTCTCAATGCCGTTTCGCTATTTTTTCCCCTCTTCGTTCTTCTATATGTATACACATGCGAGCTGCACGCTGTAAAATATGTACAGTATATTACCGCACACAGGCGGCCGATTTCATCATCGTGACTTTGACATTCGCTGCTCTCCATTACACGCCGCCGCCGCTGCCACATCCTGGGAAAACTAAACTGTGCGCGTGTTATACCGTAAGCCGCGCGCACGCGGAAATCCACAAGGGGCAATTCCGCGCGAGCGCTAGTCTCTCAATCGTCAGAAAATTTCACGTAAATAGACTTTCAAATTAAGCGCGACTTTTGCGAAGCGACGTGTACGCGCACGCGCGTGTCCGTGTCTGTGTGTGTTGTATGTATTTGCGTGTAATTGTGAGTAATTAGCAGGAGAGCGCGCGGCAGCGATGGTTAATTAAGAATGAAATCGCTGCCATGGCGCGGCGGCGTTTCTTCCCACGCGTCGGAATTGTAGGTAGCATGTACTGTTAAGATATATACTTGCTCGTTAGTCGTATATATATATATACATATACACATAAGGTAAAGCCGAGAGTGCGGCGTTGGCTGAGGGTAATAATGAAAACGTTTGTTTTTCACGTGACGAAAACTCGCGTCGCGTGCAGACTCGCAAAGCAGCGGAATTAAGTCCTCATTGAAATAAGGCGGAAAAGTGAAGAGGAGCGCACGGCGCATAACACGTGGCTCGACGTCGCTTTACATGTTTGTGTGTGTGAGCGACCGCATAGCTGAGCCTCGGTTTCTCTCGCGTGCACGCGGCAGCTCTTCTTTTTCCCTCTATCCTCTCTCGCGCTATATAGCGCTATAGCTTCCTCTATGGCTGTGCGGCGAATGCGTGCGCGCGCTCGCTTCCGGCGAAGCCTCGCTTCGTCGCCAATTTCGCGCGTAATGACACACACACAGTCGTAAGTCATTCATCGCGCAACGGTAAGCGCAATTCGGGAAGTGCTATGTACATGCGCGGCAGCGGCAGGAAGTATTACGCCGCCTCGCTGATGAGACGGCTTGCCTCTATGACCCGACGACCAACTCGCCTGCGCGTCCTTGCACGTGCTCCGCGCACCGAGCGACCACTGCTCCTAATAAGGCTACGGCCTTCTCCCTGCGGCTCGCTTCCTCCTTCTCGCTCGCTCTATGCCGTCAGCTCCGCGACTGCACGCATAAATCTGCCGTATTTTTTGCTCCCCTGCAACGCCGGCTTTCCTCTCGTCTCTTCTTCGCGCTCGATGACGCGATGGACTGCTGGAAGCAATTAGTTCCCGCTCTCTCGGGATCGCGCGCGAAAATAATTACCTCGCTTGAATAAGACGATAGGGCTTTTTTCTTTACTCCGCGCTATGCAGTCTAGTTCCGCTAAAAAGCCGGCTCGGCGTCTCATCGCGGTGGTTCCCTTCCGTTGGCTCGTTTCTTGTACACGCGCGGCGGGATCGACTCGCGTCCATTCTCCGTGCGGGCTTTTTGTCACTCTTTATCCGGCGCGCGACGCTTCTTGCGCCGACGTCTCCTTTCGGTTTCTCTTGACAAGAGCAGCTGTCGACGTATACTACACTCGGCTCTCCGTCTCTATCTCATCTCTCCTGGCTGTCCGTGATAGAGGAGCGTATCGGAGCCGCTGATCGGCCGCTGACACCGAATCCCAGCAGTCCGTCAGTAGTTCCGGAATCTCCGGGAGCGAGGGATCCCCCGCGCGCGCGAGCCGGAATCGACCACTCCCTTCTGCTGTTCCAGCTGCGCTCCTCTCTTTTCCTCCCGCCACTCGATATTCCCCGCAGTCGCGCCTACTTTCCGCCGGCGTTAAAGAAGTTTCATTTTGCTCTCTCTCTCTCTCTCTCTCTCTCTCTCTCTCTCTCTCTCTCTCTCTCTCTCTCTCTCTCTCTGCAGTCGGCGACGACATCTGAAAGTAAAATTTTCCTGCTGCAGAAGGACGCGCGTGTGCGGCGAGCTTTACGATCAGTGTTGAATTGATCGCGAAGCGGAGCTCTGTCCCTTTTTCGCGCTGTACACGCGCGAGAGCCAGCTGGCATCGCAATGATGAGTTGGATCCGCTCGAAAATCTGATTTAGGACTGAATGCTGGACTCGTGCGATCGCACAAAGGATGCCCTGCCATATACACGCAAATCGCCGCGTCCGCAGCTCTCTGAGCCGGCAGCAACAGATTGCGCGTGGACTGCGAAGAGGGATAAGCCGATTCCAGTGCGCGCTGCTGCCGGGCTCTTTTTCTCTGCGCTGCGGATTGCCTCTCTTTTTGCCGGCGCACGTGCGCGACGGAACGTTATCGAGCTCTTTATTAGATCTCTCTCTCTCTCTCTCTCTCTCTCTCTCTCTCTCTCTCTCTCTCTCTCTCTCTCTCTCTCTCGGCTAGATTGGATTGTGCCCGCGCGCGGAGCAAAATAAGCGAATAATTCGAGAAGACCGCCGCCGCGTCGAGTTAACTCTCGCGGGGCAGCCTTGTATTACATTTCAAGAGAGCTGCTCGCGCACACTCACACTCACTCACTGTGTATCATTGGTAAAGTTTGCGTTCGTCGGAGAGCATCGCAGAAGGGAATATGGCAGGGAAAGTTTGCCGGTTGTCTAGCGACTCACGCGCGTGCGGCACTTGGAAATTCTATGAATCCTGAATACCGAAGAAGCTGGGCGAGAGTCGAGACCGAGACGACAAGTTGTATGGCGACTTGCGCGACAAGTTGTTGAAACAATCGAGGAGCTCCGCCGTCCAAGTTTTTATCTACTTAACCAGTAGAGCGAGAGCGAGAGGAGACAATTGACGAGTGCTTTTATATCGCGCTCTAAGAGGCTAAGAGCCCCCGCACAGCTCGCGGCGCACAAAGGGAAAGTGCGCGCGCGCCGGGAAACTCGAGAACCGCCGAGCGCGAGGTATGGGCGCAGGCGCCGCGGCAAATACAGTTAAGGCGTTAATGATGAAGACGGCTTATCGACGCGAAAATTGCATGAGCAGTTTATCCGGGGAGGTAAATATAAACTTGCGCGTAAATGTAAGTGAGCAGCAGCGGCAGCGCCAGCCAGTGTCAACGGCGCTCACGAGGCAGCTGTCGCGGAACTTTGCCCCTAACTACCTGCGTAAATTGTTTGCAAACGTTTCGGGGCTTATCGAATTTAAACTGCGCGCGCTCCAGCCACTGCTCTCTGCGATGGATAAATGTCCGCGAGTCTGAATTATTTCCCGGCAAAGTAATGAGGAGACGAGCTTAATCCACGAGAGTTGAAAACTCGACCCTTTTGGTGCCAGTGTGTACAGCTATAGCTCCACATACCATCCATCCGCGTGTACATCTATACAGGCGGGGTACAGCAGTTTTTTTCCGCAGCTGTACAGAGCAGCTCCCTCTCTGCCGCTGCGCAAAGTGCAGTGGCAGTCCATCAATCAAGCTTAAATTATACTGGATGCTTAAAAATCCCATCAGAGCGCGCGAGCGGATCTGGCGCGAGCAACACGATGCTTCTTAGTTGAAAAACAAGAGAGGAAGAGAGGGCTGAAGGGGGCTGGGGGAGGAAATTCAATTAAGAGCCCAATGTTGAAAAGCGTCGGGTTAGCTTGCATGTGCGGATGACGCAAGAAAATCAATTCTCTCATGTGCTCTGCACGCTTCGCACCGCCGCCGCCGCTGGCCTCAGTCATTTTCTCTCTCCCTCCCTCCTCTGTATACTCTGTACTCATCGTAGTGTGCGACGGCACGATATAGCAATAAGGACCCAGGCAGACGCCCACAATACACACCCACGCGCGCGTTTCTGTCACGGCGTTTACACATGTTTCGCGGATTGACGAGCCGCCGCCGCCGCCGCCGCCGACAGCGGGGCGCACAATGCACGACAGCTTCATCATCGTTGTGAGCTACTGCGTCAAACCAAGAGTATAAAAGCCATCGTTTGCCCCTCATGGTAGACGGGCTTCTGCTGGCGAGGAGGAGGACGACGATGTCGTACGTGTACGCGCGCGCGCTCGCGTTTTCAAACTAATCACGCGCCTCGTCAAAAGCTCCCACTAGCCCTCTTATCCTTCCTTCATCCTGCGTCGCTGGAAGGCGCCGCTAGAGCTTCTCTCTATCGAGCGTCCTGCTGCATGAAAAGGGCCTTCCAGCAGCACGGAAGATCAAACGAGCCGCACCGGCGCGTCTTTTGAAAATCTCGCGGAAATCCTGTTGCTCCTCCGCACCACTGCGCATACACGCGTGCACGGGAAATCCAGAGGAAATATAAACAGACCTAGAAAGAGGGACGAGAAATCCATACTCGTGGCGGGCGAAAATATTTATATCCAATTGATTACGCCGACGTTTATCATCGAGTGAAACGAGTCTGGCGGGATTCTCTCTATTTATATCTCTTAAAAGTTCCGGAACGAATCTCGCGCTCGCTTATCTGAGGAATTATCGGATCAACAATTTTAAATCCGCACTGATTCTTGACCTAGTATCAGCAGGAAGCGGTCGGCGAGCTGTAGATTAAAATAATAGGCCCGGCTCCGCTGACTGGCGACTCCGAGCGTGTACGGCTGCTTTTCCGCGGTGCTAAATTATGCGCAGCCGGCGATATTTACAACGAGACTAAAAACGTCATAAAGACGTTAAACTGGCTGTTTACACGCGCGCGAATAAATTAACTTTATTGGAAAATAGCAAGGCTACACGCGCCAGTGTCGAAAAACGAAGAGTCGCGTGAATATTAACGCGCGCGCTGCTACAAGATACGCGCCATAAGGCAGAGCTGGGATTAATCCGCAAATCGGCCCGGGATTCCAGTCGTTAGGGAGTTTATTGACAGTGCATCAGGCTGTGTATAGGGCTTTGTCCGGTATCGGCCGTACGTATACGTATATATTCCGCCTCGTAGCCGAAGCGTCGCTGTCCGGTCAGCATCAGCGTCGGCCAGCAGTATATCAGCGCGTCTCTATGGCCAGCGGCGGCGGCGCTCGCGTTAATTAGTTTTGTAACATCAGGGCGAAATTTAATCGGATTAACGCGCGATGTCTCGGCTCGCATCACACTTGTCGGTCAGGTGTGCGCGCGATATTCCGTGTGCGGTTTGTTACCGCCTCGGCATCACAGCGCAGCGGCTTTATAAAGCAGCAGCAGCAGCCGAGAGCTGCAATTGAAATTCAACGAGCGCCGAGAGAGCATCGACTGAGTAGCCACGTGAAATTCCTTAGGCTCGCTCGGCCTTTTAGCGATTATATTCCACGCGCGCGCCACTCGCCTTCTCAACTTGTTAATCGCCCTTCTTTATACGGCCTTATAGCGAGCGCGTTTCCTCGCTCTTCCTTTTTCAACGCGCGTGCGCGCGCGGATAATGATATGTGTATACGAGCTGCGTTGCGGAGCCTTATTATTGCGGCTTTTCTATCACTCTCGCGCGCAATTGTTTCGCGCGCATTGTTGAATCCCGATGAAAATTATACCGGGTATACAAGTTCGCGCGCGGCTGCCGTCGCTAATTTCATAACCGGATTTGGCGCTTTATCCACTTTGCGATTATTCGCGCTCTCTCCCTCTCGAACATTTAATATGCGCGCGAGCGCAAGGGAGAGCGAGTCGATGAACCGCGGAGAAACTGGACCGTGAACTAGTTAGATGCCAAACAGAAGATATGCGCGTCGTTCGCTTCTTCGTTTTCCTCCTTGTCTCCTCGTCGTCTCTTTGCTCCCGCGAGAAGATATGTACGTGTACGTACGTCGCGCTCGTATACATGTACAATATACGCATACACACCTACTTTGCTAATGAAAAGCAAAAAGCATGCGCGCACTTACTCACACTGCAGGCAGGCAGGCAGGCAGGCGAGCCGATGTTTTATAGATGCCTCTCCCGATAAACTCACCTCTGTATCTGCAACAAAAAGCGCATAATTCATTATGATTCGTTTTGTTTAATTAAGCGTGAAACTAGTTTTCAATTCTTGCTCTGTTTTGCCCTCCGACGAGGAGAAGCTTTAATTATACCGTCCGCGCAGCAAAACATCGTTATCTCATCACGCGTCCCAAACAACTATGTCAGTGATACCGTAGCCGAAAGGGAACGCTGTCCTGGAAATAAAAACAATTTTATTCTGTATCGACGTGTAAGAAACCTCGAGTACAGCATTGTTTGCGGTCGTGTCTTTTCAATCCGGACTCTGCGCATAGTGACGAGTGTCTCGAGCACTTACGTGAATACTACGCGCAGTATAACGAAAGTAATTAAATTCGTGACGACGACTCGCTGGGCTGAAGTGATAATAATAATAATAATAATAATACACCTTTCGTATAATATGTAGCACAAATAAAAAGAGAAGTCTGGGTGTGAAGAAGTTGCGTTTCTTTTCAGGAACGAGTAGCGGGTGTACACTCGAAATTGCAGCCGTCGCACAATGATTCTCCTCGAGGCTGCAGCAGATATTATTATGAGCCCGGGCGCTAACACGCCGCGCCTTCAATTACGCGAGATGCATTTAAACTCAATGCGCGCGGGCGTGAGCCCCCTCGCGCATTGTGCGAGTCGAAAGACGACGACGTCTCTCTTTTCAATAGTTCCGACTTTCCCAAGCGCGCAGCAAACTTTTCGCCGCAATAAACTCCGCGGCGCACGACGCCGGCTTTTCTAGCATTGTTTATATATCCCTCCCCGCTGAAGTGAGGCCGCACGCGCGACTAAACGAAAGCAGCGAATTTTCCCATTCATCTCGCTCTCGGCACTTACTTATCGCACACGGGGGAGCGAGCGACAGATAAGTTTGCAATTTTCGAGCGAACTTCCAACGCATCCCTGATGCGTATAATGCACACACACATACACACACACACACACAGAGGACGATAGACGGTGAATCAGGTTTCCCTCGCGCAGCAAATCCCATGTTGCGTTTATTACATAATTATAGGCAGTAAACACAGGTGCAGCGCTGATCTAATGGCATCCACAGGCTGCGCGAGCGCCCGTATAATGGCGGACGGTAAAAGTGCGGTAAAAGCGTCGAAGCCCGATCATCCGCGAGTTTTCATAATAATCAATTAGGGCATGTACGGAGCGCGCAGGCGCTCGCTGCAGGGGGTACGTTTATCCTCGCGTTTATAACGCGCGGCGAGCATGAAATAGCTGCAGCCCGGGGAGCGAAAAAATGAGCAGTTAAAGCCCCGGGTAAAAAGAAGGCGCGGCTCTATGGGATTCAGTCATTATCCGGGCAAGTTCGTGCGCCGAGTGATACAGGCTATAGAGACCGGGAGTCTGTCCCTCTCGGGAGAATCGAGCCCCGACGTATATATAGCGCGGGGGCTTTAATGTCGGGTTAAGAGCGCTAGCGTATCAGAAGCTGGTAATAGAATAGTGCGCGCGCGAGTGAGAGGGAGAGAGGTAACTATACTAAAGCGACGTAAGAGGGCGGCCTTTTTCTCGGGGCTGATCGGGGGATAACGACGGAAGTTTCCTACTTAATGAGATGCTCACAAAAGACAAGTCTGCTGCTGCTGCTGCTGGCTCTCGGACCTGCATCGAGCTACTGCTTCGGAGAGCCCGGGCGAATGAGCGAGTGAGCGTCATTAAGACGTTGGTCCCCCGTCGTATCGCGGAAACATCTCCGCAGCCACTACTGCCGCGGGAGAACTTTCTCTCTCTCTCTCTCTCTCTCTCTCGACTCGACTCTCGGGGCTCAAACTTAATAATGCAACGGACCGTGACGCTAATGAGAAGTGTAATTACAAATACGCCGGCGAATTTCGCGGTCAGGATCCTCTCGTTTTTTAATTGCGCCCATACGCGCGTGAACGTGTTATACGCATGCGCGAGCGCGCGCGAGAGAGAGAGAGAGAGAGACGCGTGCGCTTCGGTCTAATGGAGCGGTAGAACAGTAAAAACTTTAATGTCACCCGGGCCCGTATGCATGGGGTAATGGCACAACAAACGACTGGGAATCATCATCTCTCGGAAAATTGCACATAACTAAGCACCGGCGTGTATTCGCTGCGCGCAGCGCCTCCATAAAGCGCGTATTAAGTTATAATTGCAGTCGGCAGCGACAGCTAAAAATCTGACGAAAAATAACGTCGCC
Source organism: Nasonia vitripennis (assembly GCF_009193385.2). Taxonomy (NCBI): domain Eukaryota; kingdom Metazoa; phylum Arthropoda; class Insecta; order Hymenoptera; family Pteromalidae; genus Nasonia; species Nasonia vitripennis. The sequence goes on along the minus strand of NC_045761.1, from coordinate 12,937,295 downwards.
GATCGACTGTACGGACTGCATACGTATGCGCGTGCGCAACCAGCACTTATCTCTCTGCGCATAAGAAGGTTAACGAGACTCTCTCGGCTGCTTAGCATAAAATCGTGAACGAGCGAGAGCGAAAAAAGAGGATAAAGAGAGAGCGAGTGGATGGGATCGAGAAGCGAGAGAGGGAGAAAAAGGCAGCAGGAAGAGGCTCGCGAAATGATTTGCGCGGCGATTCAGCGCTGATATCGCCAAAGACATGAAATAGTGGGGTATCGCTGCAGAGCCGACTATACGGCGGCGGCGGCGGCGGCGGCTCTTTTGCCCTCCATGAATCAACCGGGGGAGAAAAGAGTCTGCGTGCAGCACCTTGATCCACTGGCTGGTTGCGTGCGTGCGTAGCAGCGCGCAGTTTACTTATATGGTGATGTATTCCGTGTGCACCCAGTCATCTAGATATATCGAGCTATCCGTTGCGGGAAGCCCCGCGAGCCGCCACACTCTCACTGCTGCTGGCTCTTTTTACTTTATGCCTCCTCCTCCCTTCGATATAGTTATATAAATTATTCGGCATCGCAGCATTGTACGCCGCGTCTTCGGAGCCGACGATCGGCGTAACTCGGCTCCGCTGTAATACTCTCCCTCTGGAGAAAAACCAATGAAAGAGAAAGAGAAGGCCGCTTTCATGTAGCTACGATTCAATGCGTGCTCAGAGCGTCTGAGCATTACTTGAATGCTTAATGAAGTCGTGTCTTGTGGCGAACAATGCGCAATCGCTCGGGTATATAGAGTATGGCACCGCGTCTCTTCTCCGCTGCTGCTGCTTCGCTCTAAATCCTTGAAATCAACCTCACCTCATCTACTTACCGCGCGCGCTCTTTTCTTCCCAGCTCGATCGACCGTAATATATAAGTTTCTCTCGCTCTCGGCTGCAGCTTTCGTGCTCGCGGTGCTCAAACAAACTTATACACCTCTCCTCCGACGCACTTTGAACTCCGATAGTCGCAGCTCGTGCTCGCGCACTCCGGCTGGGAATCAATTACGAAAACATTTCGATTGCTGGCTTGATCCCTCGGAAAAATTGAAAAGCTGCCGGGAGTAGGCGAATTACGGGAAAGAGCTCCCCTCGCTCGCGCGTATAAGGAATCTCGTTTGCATTACCCGCCAGCGCAGTGAGAGTATATAACGGCGGCCGGTAGCAGATAGCGCCGTGAGTAGATAGATAGAGAGAGAGAGAGAGAGAGAGAGAGAGAGAGAGAGAGAGAGAGACGGACGCGTAAAACCGCAACGGTTATGCGGCTTGCTGCTGCGTTTCCGATGCGGCAAGGTTGGGGCTACGTACTGCTCATCTCCCGCGCGATTTGCCGAGGATCTATCCTCGCCTCTGTGTATATCAAGCGCAGCGTTTACGCGGCGCCGCTAGGATCGTATATACGCACGCATGCTTAGCGGCGCGTAATGGCTAAATTTACCGAGAGAGAGAGAGAGAGAGAGAGAGAGAGAGAGAGAGAGAGAGCTCTCGCGCGTTTATCGCATAATTATATTGCCGCAGCGATTCGACGTGCGGATCCGCAACGCGAAGAATATAATGCCCCGGACAATGTGCGCTACCGTAGCAGCAGCGTGTGTATAATACTTTTAAGCTGCATCAAACGAATCATCGGGCCGTAAAATGCCCCTCTCTAGACTCTGCTGCTGCGCAAGTTCGCGAGAGAACGCCTCCAAGAGAGGAGAGAAAAAGTCCTCTCGCCGAGATTATCTCGTAGAGAGGCTGCGCGCGAGCCCCGCGGACTTATTATCAAAGACAGGGAGATTACCCGATGTTAACGGCGGCAGGCGCATCTTATTATAGTATTCTAATGGGCTCCCTCTCCGGCTCCGGCTATATCTGCTATCTCGCAATTCGATGCGTCGTCTAATGATCGCATTTCGCTCGGCTGCAGCGGGGCTGGATATAGCCAACAAATCGTCGCGCTCGCGATCGAAGCCCGCTGAGAGTAGGCGAGGGAAGGGCTTTTCGAGCGGCGAATAATGTACAATGAAAGTGGGTCACGCGTGAATATTATTGAATGGCTGAATTGAATAATCGATGAATTGCTATAAGGAGCTATGCGTGAGAGCTATCGCCGCTGCATCGCCGGGCGCGTTCCCTTTATTGTGCAGCTCGCACGGTGCATTTAAGCGCTGCAGCGAGGAACATACGTTATATCGCGGCGCCGGCGGCAACGCCGGCCGAGTAGAGAAAAAGCACAATAGTCAGTTTGCTTGTATTTATCGAGCTGCGAGAGCTGATATCGGATATAGCTCGGAGGCATTAGTATTGGCGCTCGGAGACAGGGTAATGCGGTTATCTTGTAGAGGCGGCGGCGGCTGCATTATTTCCTCTCTCTTTTAATATTACGTAGCACGACGACGCCCGCGACGACGCGGACGAGGAGGAGGACGCGAGAGTGTGTCGGCGGCAGAGCCCGGGAGAGCAGAGAACCGCTATTCTACAAGAAGACTGCATGCGCGATATCCATCCGCGATATATTCCGCGAGTGGTGAGCTGCGAGCAGGCGAGTCTTAAATCGAGGTGCCGTTGTCGCGCCAATATCGTACGTCGTCCCTCGCGGCCCCGTCATCTCTTTCGCTGTGTGTGTATGTGTGTATGCACGCTTGCACTCTGTCCCACATGCGATCTTCGCTCGTGCTCCCTCACCTGCAGCAGCAGCAGCGCTGCACTGCACACGTACAGCGCTGAACAGCTCGTAACAGTGAACGAGATCCGATCGCCGCCGCACTGCAGAGCGCCGACTGAGAGCGAGAGAGAGAGAGCCAAGGGCACATCTTTGGCTCACCTCGTACAGCAGAGCGCCGCCGCCGCCGTCTCTCACAGGCCGTAGCCTTCCGGCTGTTACGTGCGCGCATATCGTCGGCTATCGAGATATATATTATGTAGTCCGGCGCATAATCTGCGGGCCGCGCACGTACATGCATGCTCCGCTCGATACATAGCGGAGAGTGGGGCCGTTAGCTCATAGAAACGGGACGTTTTCTCTCTCTCTCTCTCTCTCTCTCTCTCTCTCTCTCTCTCTCTCTCTCTCTCTCTCTCCCTCGCACAACGGCCCGGCCGACACTTTTTTCCACTTCCCTCTCTCGCTCCCACTAGTCTCTCTCTCTACAGAGCACACTCTCTCGATACCCCGCGAGCGCGTGTTTTTTTCCTTTATGGGCGCGGATTCTCGCGCTCGGTCGAGGAATTCGCAAGTTTCGAGGCCGCCATCGGCAATGTTCTCTCTCTCTCTCTCTCTCTCTCTCTCTCTCTCTCTCTCTCTCTCTCTCTCTCTCTCTCACTCGTATCTGCAGCGCCGAGAGAGAGAGATAGAAAGAGAGAGAGAGAGAGAGAGAGAGAGAGAGAGAGAGAGAGAAAGAGGCATTGAGCTCGCGCACGTGTACCGACCAGCTGCAGAGCTGCTCTTGTGCACACTCTTAAGCTCGCGCGTGTCTGTATGTGTGGGTGACGAGAGCCGAGCATTGTGCACCCCCTCGCGAGAGGTGTAAAGTCACCGTTTTTATTCGCCGCCTTTTTTATCACCGCCGACCGGCTGTTTTATGGCTTCGGGAAAAACTTGAATATTCAGTTGACCGGGCCGCGAATCGCGGGCGAATAAGGAAAAGAGCCTACATAAGCGTTAGTTCGAAAATAGCAAATGACGCGACTGCAGCCAGCGATTTTTTCCCGCTGAAAGCGTTAACGGCAATTTGTATACGTCCGTGTGCGCGCTCTTGATGCAGCCTTTTTTTTCCTCCCTCCCTCTGTCATTTTATTCGAGTTTTTGCTTTCCGCGCTCGTTCTCGTTTGCGCACGTAGATCATCCAACTCGTACATCGTCGTGACCGGGCCGCTTGGCTCTCTCTCTCTCTCTCTCTCTCTCTCTCTCTCTCTCTCTCTCCCGTGTTCTCGTTCCCGCACTCGCTCTCCGGCGCGCGCGCTACACTGCTGCAGAGCAGTCCGGCGCTGCTTTATTCGTATACGCCCCCGCGATCGCTTTTGAATATTGTTCGTCATGAATCGACGGGCCGACGCCAGAGCCGAGTAGCGCGCGATCGAGTAATCGAAAAAAACTTGGGCCGAGAGAGCCGCGCGTACGGCGCGAGCGTAAAGCGAGCTTTTGTGTAAAAGGTTTATTTTACTGCGCTCGCCACACAGCGGTGTATAAATACCGATACAGAAATTTCGACTCGACGTACAACAACCCGTTTTCGAGCTGTCGATACGAACTGTCATCGAAACCGCGCAGCCGGACAAGAAAAGAAAACGGAATAAGTAGCCGCGGCAAGCTCAGATTGAATGCGAGAGAGAATGAAAAGAAAACTCGCTACGGGGGCCAAAAAACTCGAGGCGAGGCGGCCGCAGCAGCACGCGGAAACAAGTGACAGCGATACTATTTCGCCGTCCTCGCGAGCTTCTTTCTTTTGTGCGCGCGTGTCTGTGTGTGGGAGCCGCAAGTCGCCGCAAGCATCGGCGCAAGCACATCGTCACTGATCGCGGCCCCAGATACAGCGGCGCGCGGTTCTCCCGCGTCCGCGCCATCGGCGCAAAAAGACCCTACCGCGCAACGAGCGACGGCCGGAAAAAAGTCCCTCGCTGCTACTCCGAGAGCAACTCTGATCTATTGGCTATATCTCCGCGCACGTATACAGCGCATATAGCTATATATAGGTGGGGCCGCTGCACGGTCTCTCTTCTATGCGAGAGGGCGCGAGTACCTGTCGCGCGGGGGACATTCAGGAAGACCTGCAGCGGCAGCCGGTTTCCGGGCTACGGGTCTCTATATAATATACACCGAACAACAATCTCCCTGCGAGCGTGCGCGATGAGCCCGTGTGTCTTATAAGCGCGCGTGTACCGCTCTCGCGCATACCTCGAGATCATCTCGAGATACCTCGCCGCCGCCGTCGCCGCCGCGACTAGCATCAGATACATACGCCGACTTGCTGCCTCTTTTCAGGGTCCGGTGCATGGGAAACTGTCCCCTGCGCGCGCTGCGTTCTTCCTATAATTTTTCTCGCGGCCGAATGCATCGATCATCCTCGCGTCACCCTTCTGCATAGCGATTAACGAGAATCCACGGGAGAAAAACGATTTACCGCGCGGTAGCGCATAACTTCGCGGGTAATGGGATCACGCACTGGAGGAAACTTTTGTAATACAACAGTTCCCGTAAGGGCTCAGCTGCAGCGATCGGACGTTGTCGCCGACGGAAAGGACAGAGTATGGACGGACGCGGTGGAAAAGGCGAAAGTGCGGTCGAGAGCAAGTAGTAACGGAGACTCGGGAGCCTATTCGGCGAGGAAAATTGCTCAGATTAGGGGGACGAGTGGCGTGCGTTCTGAATTTCCATTAACTGTAACAGGAAATGGAGAGCCAGCCAGCAGCAGCAGCCGTCGGTGTCCTAATGCCGCGATCCTATCTTCAAACCGGGCGCGAAAACTCAGCCGAGCTGCAGCGCTCCCTCTGAACTCTCTCTCTCTCTCTCTCTCTCTCTCTCTCTCTCTCTCTCTCTCTCTCTCTCTCTCTCTCTCTCTCTCTTCCCCTATATACTATATAGGCGAAGCTCGGATGCGAGCGAACTATAATATCTTGTCCCGCGCTCAAAACCGGAATGTGCGCGGGATTGCAACTTGTATTAATTAAGGGCGACATTGCGCGCGGCTCGTAGTAGATTAGAAATCGAAGGGCGGCCCGCCGCGCCGAGGGATTTAAACACGCTGCTGCTGCTGCTGCTGCGCACAGAAGAAGCCAAAGTACGGAGATACACACACGGGGCTACAGAGAGGAGAGAAAGAAGCTGCAGCAGAAGAAGTCGTGAGCTCGCTGGGAAATCGCGTCCCGATCGCGAGGCGCGAGGAGGAGGAGGAGGAGGAGAGGCCCCAGGAACAGAATGCTGAAAAAGCCAGGTCTATCTAGAGAAAGCGTATAGGCGCTTTTATGGAAGGCGGCCGCACGACTTCGCTGTCCCCGCGCCCATAAGCGCGCGGCAGAGAAAAAGGAATAATAATTACCTTAATTGCGGCATAATTAACAGATCTATATCGCCGAGAAGCTCGGGGCGGGGATTTATTGCGAGAGCTGCAGCGTCTCTAGGAATATTCGATTTACGCGCTTGATTGGCTTGATTAAAGAGCGATTAAAACTTATTATGAACGAGCGACACGGGGGCCGCGCCGCTGCATATAATATAACGGATCGCCGTAACGGACGGGTGAAACAACGCAGCTATCGCTTGATATTCGCGCGAACGTCGTCGCTATCTCTCGATCGAGGAATTTGACGCGCGCGCATATGGGATTTCGAGCGGCACGCGGGAGAGAGGAACAATGTCCCAGCGGACACGCTGCTGGAAGCCCCTAATTGACTCCGAGGCCAGCGGAGAGGAAGGAAGGAAGGAAGGAAGAAAGCTTCGGATTTTTGGAATTGGCTTGGGATGACGCTGCAGACTTATTTTCTTTCTTCAGCCCGCGCGCCCTCTGAATCAATAACGCCACTTACCCTCCGGCCAATTTCTCTATATCTTCTTCGCTCCTTTTTTCTCCTCTCTCCCTCGCAAACCCCGGCTCGCAGTAGCCAATCATGGGACAGTGATCAATTAGAAAATGCGCTGCCACCGCCGCGCGTTCGATCAGCTTTCAAAGCGGCGCTGTCAGAGGCGAAAGTTTAATCTAATAAGTCGCGCTGCGCGATAGGAGTGACATTCCGTTTTAATGAGATTTCTTCCCCCAAGAATGTTTCACTTTTCGAGAATCCGCTGCGTCATCGAGCCACTCAGAGCCCCGGCGGCGAAAAATTATCTTACTTTACGTCAAACCTATATCTCGGAGAAATGTAATTATACTTTGAAATAATCGCGCAGAACGGCGCGCGGGGCCAAATTGATTAAACACCAACTTTTCTCTAACGTCATTATGACGAAAATATTTGGACTGCGACCCGATCGCCGCGCGTATAATATGTAATTAGAGGCGGACCTTCGATGAAAAATTTTTCGCGAATATTATCGCTCGCTCGTCGATGGGAAATTAAACAAGTGCGCGCGCGCGCGCGCGCGTTTCCCCGATCGATAGTTTAAATTTGAATTTCCTAACAACGAGCAAACACGTCGCGGAGAGCGTGTGCGCGCAACAACTCGGGCAAGTTCGCTCTCGCTGAGTCGAGATTTTCTCCCTCGCTTGTTGTCGCTCCCGCCCGCCCGCTTGTTAAGTGAAAAGAGAAATATAAATACACGCGGAGCTGCTGCTCTGCAGTGTGTAGCATCTCCCGGAAAATTGGAGTCCCTGATTTTTTGTTGGTGTTGCCGGCGAGCAAACGGGGCACCTCTCTCTCCCTCTCGTCGACGGGGGCCGTAGTGCAAAATAAAAAGTAAGTATACACACGGCGAGAGACGAGAGCGCAGCAGCAGCAGCAGCGACGGGAGTTCCTCTCTCACTCGAATGACTTCGACATGACTGCCAAGTCAACAGTATTTCAACGCTGGGCCAAACGCTCGCGGTGATTTCAATTTGTGTCGATTTGACATCGGCAAATATACCTGGCGTTTTCCAAGCTTTGCAGCTCACGCCGTCGCCTCCTCCTGCTCCTCTCATTCCCACTTGGTATATTTGTTTTTCTCTCTCTCTCTCTCTCTCTCTATCTCTCTCTCTCTCTCTCTCTCTCTCTCTCTCTCGCTCGCTTCCGCCGCGCTGGCTCTTCCTCGCGTGTCCTGTACAGCATATCGGTTCATTTAACCCCGCTGCGTCCGCTGTTTGCCGGCGTATTACTTGCAAAGTGCGCGACACTCTCTCTCGACTTCTACTTTAATCAGCTGGATCCGGTCCAGCGTTAATAATTTCGCGTACAATACACGTACAGGCGAGAAGAGCATCGAAATCTCGGGCTCGCGTGCAGCGCGGTCAATTTCTGCGTTGGTCCCTCGCTAATTTCGATGTAGCCCGGCGCCGCGCAGCTCATTTTACGCTCGGGCGCACGACAAAAAGCCCGCTGATGCCAGCTACCAATGAGATTAGTTTTGCCGAAATGAACGCGGAGCGCGCGCGCGGCCGTAATTCCGTATGCGTACTGCGCCTGCACTGTTTTGCGCTTTAATTCACCCGATACACAGCTCGCCAAAGCAATTATTTTTTCCAGTGCGTATGCTGCGTGTATGCAACGCGATCAATACTGTGTATTCACCATACGGGATGTATACAGGTTCTCCCTCCCCCCCCCCCCGGATATATCCACCCTCTCTAATGCTGTCATTATTATTTCAATGTGTTTCAGGTAAGTACGCGAGCGTGCACTTTCCAGTGTCTGCGGAGCTACACGTAGAGATATGGAATCCAAAGTCGAAGGCTGAGCACAGCCCGCGAGAGCGCAAGTAAGTGCATGAACGGCGCGCGCGCATTCTTTGCATGATAAATCCTAAGAGTGCCTGCAGCAAAGCAGCGAAATCAACTGCTCGTTTTATGCGATGAGGGAAAAGGAAAAAAAGCCATCTGCAGCCATCGACTATACGTTTATACGGGAAACAGCAATTCCCACATCCATCAGGCGATTTCGGCGACTTTTCTCGCGCCGCAGCTTTGAAATCCCTTTGTCCGTCCCTATTTCTCCGACTTGTTCTACAAAATAAATCTCGCGGTATTGGCAAAGCGGAGCAATCGGTAGATTGAAAAATTCTCGCGGCCAAACGCGCGTACACACGCGGAGGCAAAGCTTTACGCGGCCGCTCGTGATTATAAGGCCTCGCGCATATGTGGACTTTCAAACACACAGCGAGCGGCAGGGGCTACGAGCGAGCTTTGTTTTTCGGGCCGCCTTTGTCGCGTACGGTCGCGAAAAAACGTTTTCCCGCTCTCTTTACTTGCTCGCTGGCGCGCAGAGGCGCGGGCCATTTAAGAACATTTTGCCGGTTCCGATATAGTATTTCGTCGCGCCTGTGCCGGAATTCACTTTGACACACTATACCGGCGACAGGCGGCAAAAGGCAGAGTCTTTTTTCGATAAAAATACACACGCACGCGTATCGGGCGAAAACTCATCGAAACGTTGCCAAAGCATCGCGAGAACTTTTTTTTTTATAAATATATCAAGCACGGGACACGTATATAACGAATGAGCGACGTGATGAATCGACGCACAGGTGTTTGCTGATCGCGTCGGCTGTGTTTGTCTGCCTTGACGGGAAAAATGGCTCGGAATCTGAAATCATTAGTGCGCGCAGCCCAAATAAGAGTGAATGGCCTGATTTGCTATATTGCCACCGCGCTTTTTTTCACCGCAAACAAATCAATCTCAACCTTGCTCTAGTCGTCGCCGCGTGTTTATCCGTCCTTAATGCCTTGTTCCTCTATCCCTCCGTGCGAGTATTTCTTTTCATTATCGCTTCCTCGATGCTGTTTATTCACTTATTTACTCGTCTTCGCTTTTTCTTCGTTAATACGCTATATATAGCTCCCAGCCGATCCGCGCGCGCTCGCTGTGTTTTCCTTCGTCGCGGCAAGCACACACGGCCCGGCGATGTCCCTGGGGGCATCATTTTCCCTCGTCCCGAAGCCGAGCTAGCTACATGCACGCGATATTTACGCAGCTCGATGCCGAGATTAATGTTTTCTCGAACAAGCTGCGCGGATTATGAAGCACAAGCAGTAGTAGCGGCGGCGCGTCTGAGCAGTCTCGGGCGTTACTACTGGGGCAAGTAGTGGACTCTTCGAGAAATTCGGGGCGACCGCGGGCGGCGGCGCTTTTGAAAATGGATTATTCCAGCCGGTATTCCATCAGCGGGGATTCGGCAGAAGAACGTAGGGGAATGTGTGCTTGCGCGCGCGATCGTGTGCCGGAGCCGAGGGAGAGAGGGAAAGAGTGAGAGATAGAGATACGAAGCCGGACGTCGGAGTATAGCAGCCGCCGTGGAAGATCCCGAGCATCCTCGGGGGCAGGTCACGACCCATACCGCCCGCTCATAGAACGGATGCAAGCCACCGAACGACCGAGTCTCTCACATACATTAGGAAGTTTCTCCTAACTTTTCGCCATGATGCCGCGCGCTGCTCTCCTCCGTGTCGTGCAATTGGATAGTCGAGCAGCTCTACTCGCCGCCGGAAAGCCAAATCCGACGACGACGACTGGCCGGCCCTCTCTTTTGCCGTAGTCCACTATCGCCGGTTACGGCTGTCATTTCCTCTCGGCCGGCTCTGGTCTCCTCCGTCGTGACCTTCCCCGTCCTTCGACCCCCCTTTCGTTTGACAGATAAGGTCCGTCGTAAAAAAAAGCGAACCCATCACGCAGCCCCGCCGCTCGGCGGAGGGGGAACAGAAGAAAGTGTCGGGCGAGTTCCCTTTATTTTGTCGTTCCAGCCAACTTATTGTGCCAAATCTGTCCCCCTGGATCTGGGCGGCAGTAGTAAATTTTCTACGAGGGGTATATCGAATCTCCTAATGTGCGCCAACAGCCGGGGAGAATGTATGGAGTCGACGTTGATTGAAAATTAGAGTCCGATGGATTACCTCGAGAGAGGGCTGTGATTTTTACTCGCGATTAATTCGCGTTAGTCTCCCGCAAATATTTTACACTCTCGTAATAATTCTGCAATAATAGCGATTATTCGAATATACGAGCGGTCGACACGAAGCGGCAGCGGCGTGCTCAGAATTTATCAGCGAGTTATTACTCGGCGCATTGGCCGGCGAAAATAATATATGTAAATGTATGGAAGTACGCGCGGCATCCTCGTTGATTCGAGTGTAATTGAAAAATCCATTTTCCAGCATTAGCTTTAATGCGCAAGCGGACGCTCGCTCCTTCGGCCGAGTATTAAACTTTCATGATGCTTATATACAGACAGAGAGAGACAGAGAGAGAGAGACATAAAGAGAGAGAGAGAGAGAGAGAGAGAGACTCGCTTTTTTGCAACCGCCACCGCCGCCGCCGCCGCCGCGTGTATAATATCGCAATCGTGAGCGCGCGTATAAGTCTAGCTAGGAAATATAACCGAGGAAAGAGAAAGGAATGAAGCAAAGAAGAAGGAAGCTTAGGAGAAGCGAAGAAAGAGAAAAGAACAGTAATCTCTGGGGCATTACTGTGTGGCAGACCGAAAGTCAAGAACGCCGATTCTCGGCTCTCCCTCGGGTTCCCGCAGCTCTGTCTGTGTATGTGTGAGTGTGCGCGCATGCAGTATCTCGGGCCGTTGTCTTGATAGCGAGCCGCTGTACGTATAGAGGGGTATATGCCCGCGGCCGTTGCCACAATATTTTGCTCGATTACCATCGCAATAAGAAAAGCCGCTTCTGGCCTCTCGGTGGACCTGACGCCGACATCAAGAGAGCGAGAGGGCCCCTAGGAAGCAAAGAGACGAGCAAAAAGAAAAGGCGAAATAGGTGCAAATACACGCGGGAATCGCTTCCAAGCTTCAATTCTCCCTCTCTGTCTGTCTCTCTCTCTCTCTCTCTCTCTCTCTCTCTCTCTCTCTCTCTCTCTCTCTCTCTCTCTCTCTCTTTCTCTTCCGGCCGCAGCAGCGCAGCGCCAGCAGCAGCCAGCCTATAGCGCGGCTCACACACCGGCTATTCTCGTTAACATGCTAATTTATTGTACCGCTAAATTTCGAGCTCCGCGACTCTCTTGTTATCTCCCTCTCTTTCCCATTCCCTCTGTCCGGGCCGCAGCAGCCCCGATATGCGCCGTGGAATTTATGTCCCTCGCGCCCAGCGCGCTAAACGAGAACAACAACAAGAAAATATTCTAATTAGAAATCCGGGCGTGTTTTACGAGCAAAAATTTTCCGAGCGTCATATGCTAGCTCGCCGCGCGCGGCTGATGCATAAATTTCGACAGCGGCACACTCGGCTCTCTCTCCGGCGGCCGCGCGCGCGCGCGCATTAATGATTTATTTCGGCTCGCTGGCGAAAGGAATTAGCCGAGATCTCGCGGAGCTAAGATTTGTCGAGCACTCATAGTCTCGAGCGGGCTCGTGCGTTGAATTAAGGCTGATTAAATAATCCATAAGCTCGAGCCAGCGAGAGGAGCGCGCTGCAGCGCGTCGACGTCAAAAATGTTAGAGACTCGCTCGAATCTCCCGGGGGGATGTCAGCTCACGTGCTCTCTCGCTCGCTCGAAAATCCGCGGGTCGAGCGCGCGCAGGCAAGTGCCGGGCGGTAAGGCTTAATGACGCTTATTCCCTGCAGCTCTCGAATTCTCCGCCCGTCTCTCTCTCTCTCTCTCTCTCTCCCTTCGTCGTCGCTATAACTTTCAGCAAGATTATCCTTATTAAATTATTATCACCCGCGCTCGCTCTAGCTGCGTGCGCAGGTAGTAGGGCTTCGGTCGAGAGGATCTGATTTCCGCGAGAGCTCGTTATCGAGAGCAGACGCTACACAGCCGTCTGCCTCTGCGCTCGACCGAAAGTCGCCGTGCCACCGCTGATAATCCCTTACACGCCCCTCGGCTCCAGCAGCCAGCGCAGCGAGTTATATCTCGCTCCCCCCGAGTCGCAGCGAGCGAGAGCAGCTCGTGTCCCACGTAGTCGCCATTATTATGACCGCGCGATGCGCTCGTTCTGCTCTTCGCACTAGCAGCAGCAGCAGCAGCAGCAGCAGCAGCATTATACGCGGAATGTAAATATACGCGCGCCAGTATCAATTTACAGTTCGGCCGTTACGGCGCGCGGCCATTGTATCTCTGACTTACACTCAGCTGACCGCGCTTCGCTATCGAGAATTATTGTTCTCCCGCGCACGAGCTCAAATTAAAGCCCCCGTCGAATTTACCCACGACCTTTTCAGTCAAGAGAGAGCGAGTCAAAAGTCGCATAGCTCGTCTTGTAATTGTTTCTCCGATTCCCATCGACCGGCTGCGCGTTCCGCGACTGATGGAGCCAGATTTTATTCGTATTGGGAAAGTTGCGTTTTATGATTTTTCCCCAGATAACAGTACACACTAATACGGGAAGAAGAAGAAGAAGCGCGCCGTAACTGTAAAATTATGCAGCAGTGGGAAAGGTTATTGCCTAAAAGTGCCTGCAGTTAATACGCCGCTGCCGTGGAAAATCTCAAATTTAACGGCTCAATTAATAATTGCGCTACTCCGTAATTGGAGGGAATTAAATTTTAGAGCTACTGCCTACTACTGCCGCGGACGACTCAGACTCATTGGCACTGCGGCAAGTATGAGTATTCCGTGCTCGTATAATTGACCCGCCGCTCGCGTGCATTAGCCCCCGAAAGTCCGAAGCCTCTAAACTCTCTCTCTCTCTCTCTCTCTCTCTCTCTCTCTCTCTCTCTCTCTCTCTCTCTCTCTCTCTCTCTCGCTCTCTATTCACCGCGTAATTGCGTAAAAAGCCACACAGAGGCGTTTTGCCCATCGTTGTCCCAAAGCGGTCCCGTGCGAAATTTATACGCGCAGGTACGTACAAGAGGCGAGCAGTCGCATAATGAGGAATAAAAAATCCCGGCGAGACCGCGCGGCGAGCTTATGATATAGAGTCGTTTGTCAAAGCGAAGATATTACAGCGGAGCCTTGAGCGCGCGCAGCGGTGGAGTAACCCGATAATCCGGAAGCAGAATTTGTCATTTCACATCGCGTGATGGATGTGCGTGCGTACAAGCGCGCGCAGCTGTGTACATAGCTCGAGTCATAGCTACGCGTGAGAGAGAGAGAGAGAGAGAGAGAGAGAGAGAGAGAGAGAGAGGGAGACAGAGAGGGAGGGTGGGAGAGAAAAATCCGACGACCTTTGCGCTCGGCTCGCGATGGTCGCAATGGAAATTCTTATTAACCGATAAATTTGTAAGCGCCCGAGCGGCGGGTTCAAGGTATAAAGTAAAGCCCGCGCAGCGCTGTAATTGAGTGATATTTCAGGTGGAAAAGTTTGCCTTGTAGATATTTAGCCGTTACGCAGGGGTTCCTCTATCTACGGTCGTAAAGCTGCAGCGGGGTGGTGCCGCGGGCGCCGCGTCGAAGAAAGAGGAGCGGGAGTATATAGAGGCGAGAGGTAAAAGGATGTTCGGAAAATTAATCGATTTATCAAATCGGCCGGGCTCATTTATACGCGTGCGATCGCACAGCTCTCGCGCGTATATCTCATCCGCGGCGGCTATAAAACGCGGCGAGTCTCGAACTCTCTCGAGGGAGCTCACGATTAGCAAATATAGCGGCCCTTCAGGAAGTTACATCGTATGTTTCCGGCTTCGCGGAAGAGAGGAAACTGCTGCCGCGGCTGCTGGGCGTTATTTCGAAACAGCAAATTATTTTACTCGCCCCGTGGCCGGGAACTTTTGACGGGCTACTCGGGCCTGATCTGAATACCGAGCGGCCGTATATTTAAGCATGCAGGCCGCGCGCACGAGCTCTCTCTCTCTCTCTCTCTCTCTCTCTCTCTCTCTCTCTCTCTCTCTATGTAGAGAGGAGTATAGTAGCGTCGACCGGAGGGATATACTAATTCTCTTAGCGTTTCGCGTCTGCCTCCGTCAACGCTCGCTCGTCTCCTAAGTACCTCTTCGTCTTTTCCCTTGCGAGCTCTTGCCGCTGCAGTGCAGAGCGACGACGACGACGACGCGTTAAAAGGGAATTCATCAGGAGCACCGAGAGTTTGACTTTGATTATTAAACGAGCGGCCGTAAATTATTGAGAAGCCTGCAGAGTCGGCCGCGCGGCTAAACTGCCGCCGCTGCTGCTGCTGCTGCTGCTGCTGCTGCTGCTGCTGCTGCTCGAGCCATGTCGAAATTTATTAGCACTTGCATGCAGGATTTTCATATTTTCACCGGCGGCGCCATAAATATAAATTCACTCGGCACTTGAAGAGCGGCCCTCTCACTCGCGCTCGCGAGAGCGTGTGTGTTATTTGAATAGCCCCGTATCGCGCGCGGTTATTGTGCGAGATGGCGGAAGCGCAAAGGCGTTGTGGGTGCAGGGGCGCAGATTATAGAAAGAGCGAGTGTCGGTGGCGGCCTGCGATGCTGCGGGCTGCGGAAGAAAGTCAGATACACGCCGGCTTTCGTGTACGTACTCATACGCTCACGTACACACACACAAATAGATCTTCCCGAAGCCGATATATCTTGGACTCGGCGCCCTGGGCCTCCGAGAGTCGGGCGGGCGGGTAGAGGCCGGCCTCCTCCAACACACATTGCTCGATACGCCCAGCGAGCCGGGTAATTTGTTAGATCGATGCCTTTCGAGGCCGAGCGCTTTATCCGCAGATTCGATCTAATATTTGCAAACGCCGCCGCTGCCGCGTATGGATACCTGCGCGCACACACTCGGCGGGGGAGAAAAACGAGCGGCCATCAGTTAGAGGTTGTTAGAAATCTAGTAACCGGTAATCCAAGCGCACAGACTAGTCCCTCTCTCTCGCTCTGACTACGCCGGGCGTGAGGGATTAGACACCGCTGCCGCTGCCTCTGCTGCTGATACTTCCGCGACTCTCTTTCTATATCCCCGTGCTCCATTCAGGCCCGAGCTATGCAGGATTACCGCATTCGACAGCGACAAACGATACGCCTATGCACAGCCGCCGAGAGAAAGAGATACAGAAGAACGCTTGAAATTCGATGAAAATCGTTTGGCGCGCGGCGGACAAAACAATTATGTAGGCGCGCTTTCCCTAATCCCCGAGCGCACATCTCAATAATTCACCTTCCCCTTTCGCGCTGCGCGCGCACCTTCGCTTTTCCCTCTCTTCCCGCCGCATGTATATTACATATAGCTGCAGCGCCACTGCACAGACTTATAGCCTCGTTTGTCATTCGGTTTTCCTCTCAAAAGAACGAATTACGTAGACTAATCGAGTGGCGCGCGCGCGATTGAATGTTGCATTGAAACAGCGTGTGCATCGACCGTTACGGTTCGCCGAACGTAAAGAAGCTCGAATCACGACTCTGCCGAGTATAACACGGAGCAGCGTTTTACGTCATTTATGAAGTGAAGCACAGCTGGGAGCGCCGCTGCCGCCGCCGCTTCATCGATCCGAGAGCCGGGGTAAAATAAACAAGAGCAGCTTGTTTTGGATAATGTTTCAAGTCGGAAGTGCATGGCGAAGAGCCTTGTGCATTTCGTGCTCTCTCTCTCTCTCTCTCTCTCTCTCTCGCTCTCTCTCTCTCTCTCCCAATGTGTTCTTTCTCTTTTCTATTTTTCCCCAGGGAGAGCGCCGCCGCTTATTATTTTCTGCCATGCGACAGAGCGGAGAAGTGGTTTTTCGTACGGAGTAATAGGAAGAAAAACAGGCACGAGTACGGCCCGCGCCGCGTGTAAGCGTAGCCAAAGCCGTTGCCTCTCTAAGTGTGTATAATGTATATCTGTAGCCGTGCGTCCGCCTCTCCCGCCGGAAAAATGAGCCGAGGGATGAAAAGTAAATAAGAACCCGCCGACCACTCGCTCGGCATTTTGTCATCAGCAGCCGTGGCGTTTTTTTTTTCTCTCCTCCTCCTCCTCTCCTATATCCGAGGACGACCCTTTTCCTTGACGTTATTCACTCGCGCGTCGCGCAGGTCGTCCCGTCGCTCGAGGCCGGCGGGCAACGACTATCGATGCCTTCGAGCTGTTCTCACACTCGTGATCGAGAAAAAATTAGCCGCGACGATCCTTTAAATTCTCTCCTCTCCGGCGCTAGCTGATACGGCCGCGCAGATGTATAACGGGAGCGAGATAGTCTCGTAAATCTTGGAGCGAGCAAGTTTTAAATTAAAAAGGCCGCGGCGCTCTAATTAAAGTTTTTGATGCTCGGAAGATTATAGAAAAACACACAAAGTTATGCGAAAGCTCGGCGCGGGAACATTAGAAATATACGAGCGTCGCGGCGAGGTTTGCTCGGATTTGCAAGTTACGAGCGCGCGAGGGGAGCTATAGGAGAATCGATAACTCGAGAGAGAGAGAGAGAGAGAGAGAGAGAGAGAGAGAGGGAGAGAGAGCGCTATTAAAACAATCTGGCGAATAACGAAGCTCCTTAAAAATGATTAGTTCGTGACTCATCAGGGCAATTAAGTATAAAACTGTCAGGATCCGTACGGGTGAATGTCGCGACCCTAGGGTACCGTATCCTCCAGGCTGGAGGCTGCACGACGCGAGAGAGAGAGAGAGAGAGAGAGAGAGAGAGAGAGAGAGAGAGAGAACCGGAGAGATAAGGCGGAAGAGGACGAATAAGAGAGAGAGGGTAGGCGGACAGTGTGCGCGCCGATGAGGAAGAGAGTAAGCCACGACGGACGAGAGGAAGAGAGAAAGAGAGAAGCACTCGCTAATCGAACGCGGAAAATCGTGATCGCATTACCGCGCTTATCCCGACCGCTCTTTCCACTCGTCTCTCTTCTCTGCAGTCCGGCCTCGCTTTCTTTCCCGCACCAGCACCGTATAGCTATGTATGCGGCCTGCAACCACTGTGCTCCGAGAGACATTCGGCTTTGTAAAGAGGAGAGGAGCAGAGGGGAGGGGGGAGATGGATTTTTAGCAACGGTGCGGAATACTGTATTGCGGTAAATTCTGACATCCCCGCGAGCCAAGCGAAGGCGGCAGGGGGTGACTGAGAGCCCGGCGTATTTTTCCGTCGAACGAACGCTCTGCGCACAGCCTCGCTCGCGATGGAAATAAATAAAATTCGTGGATTCGGTGACTGCGCGGCTGTCCCGTCCTGTCTTGCCCCCCCCCCTCCCCCCCACCGTCGCGAGAATGGCACTCGTCCAGCTCCGCTTTTTTCGCGCACTCGCGAATTCTTCCCGAAGCCGGAATTTTGGCTGATTAACGCCGTCTATATAGAGGTTTCATATTTTTTTGCCAATTCAATTAGTCGATCATTCGAGCTCGCGCGCGTAAATCTCGTTAAAGAGACGTCGCTTTTTCCGAGTTTGGCCGTCTGCAGCGAGCGCGTGTATCGTCTTATTCTATTACACGCTTAGTGCGCTTTCGGTCTCGCGTATTTCTCGGGGCGGAGACAGCCGGGCGAGAGAGTTATTCGCCGTATATATCAGGAAGTGATAAAAGTTTAGCGCTCATTGGAGAGAGGGAGGGAAGAGAGATGGAGCGAGAGAAGCTGCAGCGCACATTGGGCAGACGTGACGAATGGGGAAACGCTCGCGCGCCTCTGCTCTTGTACAGCGCCTCATGGAAAACAGCTTCGACCCGGCGCGCGCGAGCGCACTGTGCAACCGCGCCGAAGCGAGACCCGAGAACGACATCCATTTTCTCGCCAGGCCGTTATTCCTTGTTTCCACTTTTATCAAAGCGTTATTCGAGTTTACAACTCCATGCGTGTCGTCCTCCTCGGCCCCCGCACACACGTACTCCCGCTTGCGTAAACTTGCGCGCGCGAAGGAATTTAATTCTGGTTCTTCCGCAACTGCGCTTATTAAAAAGTGTACACGCGAGGCCGAATAGCCGATGATATACAGTCGGCCGCTGAATTTTTATACTCTCCGGCTAATGCCGGGTGGCAGCTACCGCTTGGCTGGGATCGGCTAACATTGCCAGCACCTTAGCGCCATTGCATATTTTATGCAAACGAGCCGTTGGCAACGCCGTTAATTGAGCTGCACCGAGGAAAAATCTCAAACCCAAACCACGTCCGGCCGCCCGTCCCAGCTCTAGGTATTTCTCGCGTCCTCTGCTTTCTCTTTCTTGGCTGTATTATACGCTGCAGCCTTTATATTCGCGGAATTAAAATTCCGCAGTTGGTCCTTATAATCAATTAGAAAATTAAAACTTTGCCGTCGCGCGATAATGCCGCGCGTAAGGTAAGCACGAAATCGCTGATCAATTAAGAAGGCCTCTGCGCGAGCGCGCGAATAATAATAATTCAATGGAGAACACTTTCCATCGGAATATTCGCCTGCTTTCCTGTCTGCGGATTCGAATGAAATTCCGGCGCCTTGGAAAGTTTTCCCCTCGAGTTTTTTCCACCTCGCTCGGTCCATCGATTTTTTTACCTGTAGTCGCGCTGAAATTATTCCCGTTGCCGTTTTTGAAATCATAGTTAATTCGCTGCTCTCGCGCCGCGGTCAGCGTGCACGCGCGGATCGAGCTAATTAGCAAAGTCGGAAATAATATGCCGCGGATTTACATGCAGCGCGCGAGCTTCGAGCTTGTTGCCAGAGTTAGCCCGGGACTCGAGCCGGGAATCAGAAAAATTTCAGCCATTAATTAAGAAATGCGCAACTCGCTCTCTCTCTCTCTCTCTCTCTCTCTCTCTCTCTCTCTCTCTCTCGTCCCTTCTTTTTAAACAAGCGCGTGCAGGGCTAAAAATGGCGTGTCCAATTAAAAAAGTTAGCCATGCAATGCGTATTTGGTGCCAGAGAGAGAGAGAGAGAGAGAGAGAGAGAGAGAGAGAGAGAGAGAGAGAGAGAGAGAGAGAGAGAGAGAGAGAGAGAGAGAGAGATAGGAGCCGATACGGCAGCATGTAGGTATGATGTTAGAATTCGCTCTGTTACATTTGAAAAAGCGCTCCCGTGAGAGCCGGGGAGAGCAAGAGAGAGAAAGACACGAGGCTCGTTACATGGCACTCGTGGCAAGTGAAACGTGAAGTCAAGAGGCGCGCTGTGTACGTACGTAGCAGAGCACGCGTTCAAAAGATTCGTCCCGAGCGATCCTCCTCTTATGCAAACGAGTCAGCTGGTCGGTGATGTTGCGTGTAGCTGCGCACCGACCTTGCCAGTTGCAGCAGCGCACGGCACACACACGAGTTATGGGAGCGTAAAGACGCGCTGCCGGAAAAATGCATGCTACTGCTGCATGGCTCACTCGACATCTTTATAGTCGGCATTAGCGCTGCTGGGTATAATGTAGCTATGCGCGAGGACAACAATGGGCCGTGGCATCAGTAGTTGCGCGAGATGGGCCAGGGGGTCAGAGCGAGCTCGAGCGAGCGAACGAGGCCGCGCTTGTAAACAGTGATGCGGCTTTCATGCTTTCATATCTATACACGTGCGCAGACGAGATGTATGCAGCAGTGGTAGTCGCGGGACTCTGAAAGCAACCGAGAGCGAGCTGCAGGTACTGTTAGTTAACTCGCGGACGTCCTCCTTTGCTACTGCCTGAGCACTCTCGGCTATCTCAGCGCTGCTCGAATTCCCATGGCGACCTTGTCCTTCCGAGCACGTCAAATGGCCCCTCTGCAATCTACACCTCAATTCCTCCCGGGCACAAGCCCAGACAGATCGCATACCCATTTCGTCGACACCTAAACTTTCCGCCGTCGATTACCCTTCCTCTCGCCCTCCTCTCCATCTCCTCTCTGCTCTACTCTCCGCAGTCTCCCTCCGCGAGTGTTCCAGCGCGGCGGACTAAATCTTGGCTCGAACCGCAGCGCTACGGGCTTTAATTAGCTGCGCAACGTCGGGGAGAAAGATGTGAAATTCGGGGCTGCGCCAATTATTCCGGGAACTGTACGCGGTAATGCGAACGTCGAAAGTCGAGAATGGCCGGCTAATGTCGCGGGGACACGAGTATGTACCAGGCGAAACTACTCCGGGCGTAGCTGTGGCAACCGGAGCTGAGCAGTGGACAAGCCGTTAAACGAGCCGTTGAACGGCTAGCCGGGCGCAATTATTATCGCGCGTTACAGCGCGGGCTTCTCCAGTGACCCGAAATCCACGTAACTGCTCTCCCTCAGTCTCTCTCGCTTGGCCCAAAGTCCGCGTATATGGTCTTCCTATAGAATATACAGGGCTACAGATACAATGAACACTTTGCTCCCTCGCGTGTAGGCAAACTCTGATCAATATAGCCGCGGCGCACAGCTTTCTCTGCAGCGCGAAGAGGCTTACGTGCGCTCGCACACACGTGCGCGCGGCGCAGAGCAGGACATTGTGTGTAAGCGCAGCCGAGCGTTTATTCGCTCGCTTGCGCGCTCTCCTGCAATTTCCTATTGTCCCTCTCCCGCGCGCGCGCGCTCGCAGAGACATCCTCCTCTGCTTATGTAACTAGCCATTAAAATCCACATGCCGCCAACATCTCGCCGGATAGACAAAGAGAGAGCCGCTGCCGCTGCTGCATCTCGAAATTCCAAGGGGAGCGAGAGAGAGCCAGGAGAATCGCCATCGAAGATTCAATCTCTCTCTCTCTCTCTCTCTCTCTCTCTCTCTCTCTCTCTCTCTCTCTCTCTCTCTCTCTCTCTCGCCTTTTTCGCCAATGCCTACAAGTCGTCGCGCGCCGCGTCGAGATTTATCGTGGCGAACAGTTGGCGCGTTTGTCTTCGGCTACAGGTCGCATCCTTCCGCTGCTGCTGCCGCCGCTGCTACTGGTTCTTTATCTGTCTCGATCCGGCCGCACAAACGAACATTCTCTCGGCAAATTTTTTGTCACAGCAGCAGGTGCTGCGGCAGCTACCGTGGCTCGCGTGCGCGATCTCGGTATTTCGGATCGCTTGTAACCCTTCCTCCTCTTCGTCTTATCGTTCGCGCTCTCCGGCCGCATACGAGTTTTGCGGAGGTGCGTAGGTGTGGTTTCCGCTCGTCAACCGACTCGTGCGCAGGTGGACACCGGCGGGAGTGGGAGATCGGCGAGAACGATGCCGCAGAAAAGGAGAAAAAAGACGCGAGGAGAATGGCTCTCGTTTTTTTCCTCTCTTTCCGTTCGATTCAACGAACCATCGCCACGTGAAACCCCCGCGCGAATTGCACCTATAGATATATGCACGCGCATAGTGGAAGCTCGATCGAATGAAACCAATATAAGCGTGAGGGAATGCGCAAACTCTCTCTTGCCTTCCCTTTTAGCGCCAGGCCAGATTTACTCGTTATTCCCCGCGTGCAAACACAATACCGGCGCGCGAGCGGGAATATTCTTTCGTGAATATACATTTTTCCGTGAAGGCCCGCGCGGCTATTGTTGCGCGACGAGATTCTCAAAAGTTCCGATTGCGTGATGCGACGGAAAGAGTCTTTTGTCTGCAGCCTAATTAAAGATAAAAATAAGTTCTCGGAAATAAGAGTACGCTCTCGTGTATTATATATCGCGTACACACGGGATATATCGTTAAAAGTTTTAATCGCGGCAGTGGGACTCCGCTATTATACATGTATATATACACACGATGCTCGAACAATTAACGAGAGCTGACTACATATAGCGAATCCTTAATATTCCATATGGCTTTGCATTCGCGAAAATAAAAGGGAAGACAAAAGTTTAAATGAAGTTCTCACGCGAACGAGGGGAGCTCGTACAAACTGCATCAACTTTTCGAACTAAAAGAACAGGCGAGCAAGCTCAGCCGAGGAATTCTGGTGTATGTAACTTGGCCGCAGTACCGGCGCGCGAGTACACTGGCTTTCTTCAGACTTTGCTAATTAACTGATGGCTGATATATTTATTCGGCAGGTATGCCGCCGTCGATCGCACGGCTCGACCTACTTTCGCGCTCGTGTATATCCTTTGAAAAAATTAATCGTCCTACACTCGCAAAAATTGAAGCTTCCAGCGCAGTTTATCCGCTCGACGTTTTATATATACGAGCAAGAAGCATGAACGCAGCGAGGAAGAATCGGAGAAAGTGGATGCTTATTGCACGCCCAGCTCTTCTCCCTGATAATCGCGCTATTTGTATACATAAGTAGAGAGACGACGGCGGTGGTGGTGGCGATTATATAGAGCTGCGAGAGCAGAGGGAATAAGTAATAGCCCGAGTCGCGCGCAAGTCGCTTAACTGAGCAAGACAAAGCTTTGCCGTGTGCCACTGCCGCAGGTTCTCTCCTCCGCGCGCTTTAGACTCGCGAAAAATGCAATAAGACGCTGTACGAAAGAAAGGAATAGAAAAAGGCGAAGAGCTGCGAGCACGAGCTCTCTTCTGTCTCTCGACTCTGACCCAGAGATAAGTATAATGCGGCGCGCCGCGCGGTTAGAAAAAGCGACAACTTCCGCCGGATATGCGCATCGCTTGACGAAAGAAGCAGGCTTATCGCGCGGGCTCCCATTCAATGCCTGTTTTACGCTCGCGTTCGAAATTCAAAAACCGTCGTAAAACGTTTAATTAGTCGATTTCCAAAGCGGAAGGATCTATTTCATTTTCGTGGGCGTCAAAAAGAAAAAATACAAGGATATAGAAGGGCTAGCGCAGCCGCGAGTAATCATCGGGAGCGACGGGCGGAGAAAAACAAGGCGCGCTGGAAAAACAATCGGAACAAGATTTCCGACGCGACGAACCGAGAGGGGGTAGCTCGGACGCCCCGCGCGCGCGCTGCCTGTCTTTTGCCATTTTTCGAGTTTTTTCAAAGGGAAGATGCCAGGACAAACAGTAGCTCTCGCTCGCAGCTTCTGGCACAATGACTGCCTCCTATATACAGCTATACGCGGCTCTGCCCGAGCAAACGAGGCTCCGCGTTTCATCCCCTTCTCTCTTTCCAACTGTCGCGCGCTTGCTCTATCCCCGCGGAGAGAGTTTCGCATTGTCTTCGGGACCGCGAGCCGCTGGACGATGTCGCCGCCGCCGCCGCGCTGCTATTAATTTAGCCGTAAAGAGTTTATCTCGTCCTTCACTCGTCGGTATAATATTCTATCGTTTAAGAAAGCACGCGGCCGGCCCCCTTTGTCTTTTTTCGCGGTATTTTCTTCATCTCGCTTCTATTATGCGGCGCGCTTGCTGCTCTCCTTTCCCGCCCGCATTAGCTGTATAAAGCAGCGCGAGGAAGAAAAATTCCAGCCAACGACTTCTTTTCGGCCCGACGCGGCCTGCTATTGACAGTAATTATATAAGCGGACGCGGAGGCGGAAAATAATATCGGGAGAAGCTTTGCTCGCTGCGCGCGCAGACTTGATTAAATCTGAAAGCCGAGCTGGCTTCGGGGCGATTCTACATAATTACACATGTATACACGTAGCTGCGCGCATACATAGGTATAGAGGTGTGGAAGTCCGCGGGAATTAAAGGAGATCCCCAAGGACCGACGGCTCTACTGTCGGCTGTATCTTGTTGTTTCTCGGGCTGCCGCCGCCGCCGCTGGTGTGCAGCCTCGAGTCGCGTCTCTGTCGGAGGGTCGATCGCGCGGCCTGCACAGAGACAGATATAAGCCTAGGCCACTAATTCAAGCCCAACAAGTTGATGCTGACCGATAATAATATTCCATTAAGGCAGCAAGGCCCATACATCACTGGTCGTCACGCGGCTTGGGACTCCCGCCTCAACTCCCTCGTATATGCCTTCCATGCGCCGATAGTATCTACATGAGGCGTTAATTACGTGCCGTCCTACCGCGTTACACCGCCACTACTCGGCGGATATCTCCGAGGAGGAGCAGCCATATACAGCGCGCGCTCGTCCCCTGCACAATACTTCGTGACGAATCAGCGTCGCAGCGCGATCGAATGCTCGCGTTTGTTCTACAAATATAAACGTTATGTCACTCACCTCGGCTGCTGCGGAACTCGGCGGACGGCTGCTCGATGTCTGCAAGAAAAAAAGAAAAATTCCATAAAGATACCGAATCAGTGCGACGGCGCTCGGGACGATCTCGTCCCCGCGATAGCAGATAACGATTTAAAGAGGAAAAAAATTAAAGAGACTTCGTGTGCGTACGTGTACGTACGAGAGGGAGAGAGGAGCCGGCGTGGACTAGAAAGAAAATTCTCGCAGAGCGCGTTTCGCAGAGCGCGCAAGAAAAATACAGAATACATTAACTCAGCAGCAGCAGCGATCGTCTTTCTCCTTCGGTTTATTCGGCTCTCCTTCTCTTTACCCGTGCACACGCCGGTCTCTTCCGCTTTTCGCGGTGCCGAATAAATTTTCGCTAATGGATAGAATTACAAACGCACAGTGCCGCTGCTCACGATATTTTTCGCGTTTAACGCACTCCGACGAGAAGATGCGACGCTCGCAAGCGTTCGAGGATAGATTTCGTCGGCTCGGAAATGTATTCGCTCCGCGTACTTATGCGCGGCAACGCGTCTTCTCCTCGGGGATAGTTGTAAACAAGGTATATACCTCAGCGCGTGACGCGCGCGTAAAAAGCTGAAGCTGCCCCGAAAGGTTAGTGCACGCGGGATGAGTGCGCATGTGACGCTCGCGCGCCCGCATTAAAGCGGTCAAGGACCGCGTGGATAAATTTGCATCGGCTACCTTCTACCGCTAATGGATGAACTGTAAACGCGAGCGCTATCGCAAAAATGCGCGTCAGGCGATGAGCGTCGTAACGTTAATAATTAGCGCTCGAGTCCCAGCAGGGGCGGTCACCGCGGCTCCTCAGAGACTCGCAAAAGGAAGCGTCGTCGCCCCGCGCACAGATATAGGAAATCGCGCGACGTGGCCATGTGCGATCCCACGGGACGAGTTTCGAGCGCGAGGAAATCCTCGCGTAGATACACACACACACGTACGTCCGAGTTAAAGAGAGAGTCACGCGAGCAGTCCAAGATTTTTCGCCGGGGATCGAATTACCGCTGCTGTCGCACGGCGCCGCTGCGCTGCTTTGGCTGCTCTGGCCGAGCGGGGACCTCTCTTTTCATTATGCTAATGCCGTTTTATTCGGCCAGCGTCGAATTAGCAATTCCGATCGACCTCTCTGCTTAGTTATTCGCATTAGCGGAAATACACTATGCGCGAGCGAGCTAGAGAAGCTGTAATCGTAAACTGCGCAGAGAGCTGCGCGGGTTTATTTAATAACGTGGCGCGCGCACGTTCGTACGGATACCGCACGTCGGGGGAGAACGAAGTGCAGTAGCAGCAGCATCGAAGGAAGAGAGAGAGAGAGAGAGAGAGAGAGAGAGAGAGAGAGAGAGAGAGAGAGAGCTGCCCTACTACTCTTTTCATGCGGATGCTCGCTGTACTGCTGCGCTGACCCAAATCATATCAGCGTTATCAAGCGTATCTCTGACTGCACATGTTCGTTCCCCCGTCCAATCATCGAGGACTTTCCAGCAAAACTCAACAGGCCGGCAAACGAGTTTCTTTCTACTTTCCCGTCGAGCGCCAGTCTTTGACTCTTATTCGATTTGCCCGTCCAGCGGAAAAGCCGCCACCGATCGAAGCGTGCGCGCGGACGTTATCTGCTCTCCTTTTCCATCTCGCGCTCTATCTTTTACTCCGCCGCTCTGGGGCATCGACTGCGTGGCCAGCCAGATTCCGCTGGTTGTACGCACGTCAATCGCCCTTTCGCGGGACAATGCTCTCTCTCTCTCTCTCTCTCTCTCTCTCTCTCTCTCTCTCTCTCTCTCTCTCTCTCTCTCTCTCTCTCTCAGCTCTTCAAAAGTATATTTTGTATTTACCGGCTGCTCGATCTCGTCGCGCGAATCGATCGAACACCACTACAAAGCCCGGTAAAATGACCCGTTTGTCCTTGTAATGACGTTGGCGAGCGCTCGCGACGGGAAATGTGCATTATGACGACGGGGCGATATTCCAGCTCGACGTCACTTTCGACGTGTCACTCCCCGGCCATGGGCGCGCGCCGTTCAATTGCCTGCGACCTGCGTGTGCGCGAGCTCATACCAGAGAGAGGGCTTCTCGGAAATTGGCGCGCGAGCCCCGGCGAAATCTAGGCATTACGATCGTTTTTGTGGTCAGCCGCACGCGCGTTCACTACCCCCGGGGGCATGTGCAGCCCGGCACTCGCACTCGAGCGAAAGTGGTGACACATGCCGAAGCGCGAAATATAGCGAGAGAGAGAGAGAGAGAGAGAGAGAGAGAGAGAGAGAGAGAGAGAGAGAGAGAGAGCAGACGGGCTTGTATTAGCTCGCTCTCAACCACACGCATGTACAGCAGCAGCGGCGGCTTATTACTATGGGAAACAAATAAAAGCTCTCGCTGCTCGCTGCGGTATGGAAACATTACACCGTATCATCAGTGTGGCGGGGGGCCGCTGCCGAGCCGAGCGCGGAAATGCACGCCACAGAGCGCGAGCGAAAGTACGAAATAAAAGCAGCAGCTCCCCGCGCTGCCTGCTTCTGCGTACAATAAATTTCTTACCTTCAGCGATCTCACTTATAGCGAGCTTTACCCCCCATTATTATTACCCCGAGAGGGAGCCACATGCATATTTATGGAAGAGCTCTGGCGTACGTGTGTGTGTGTGTGTGTGTGTATACGTGCACACGGAAAGAGACGCGCGCCATTAAAGTGGCTCGTAACTTTCGCGCTTTTACTACTGCGACGATCGCGGCCGCCGCTGGTTCGTCATTAAGCAGAGTTGCCGCTGCTCGCGTTTTGCCCGGGGAAAGAAGAGCGGGATTCCGCGGCTCCCTCTGTCAGAGACAGACGTTACATTGAATAATTAAGACGATATTACTTCGCTCGCCCCGGCAGCCTCTCGCGCGACGACGCCGAGGACGATCATCCTCTTGGAACACGCGACCGAGTCATTCCGCCGTTCCCGCTCGCTCGAAATCTCGCTTTATATTATATAAAGGATCTTTATTACCCGCTTGCACTGTCATTAAAGCGATCTCTTTCCCCCTTGCTACTGCTCGGCCCCTTCTCCCTCGGTCAATGTTTAATTTGCCGCGCGCGCACCGCTGAGAAATTACACCCCTTTACAAACTCGCCGTGTTTCGTTGTTATTATTTTTTGTTTGCTCTTAAAACGCTGCTCTCCCTCTGGGATATTAAAATTCGCTTTTCTCGAAATCTCCCGACCTTTATTCCGTTGTGTCCCGCGTTTTTTTATTTACTTTTTTTTTAATCAAACAATATTTGCCCGGATGCCTTGCCGTGCTCGACCCTTTCTACTTACGCGCAGCGAAAAGCGTTCGTTAAACGCGTAAAAAAATAAACCATTTACGATGCCAGTTGAAATGGCGATACGTCATTCCAGCGGGCTTTTACGCGGCAAGCGCATTAATCGCGATTATTTTATATCTCTCGACGTGCAATCGAAGCTTTTTGCGAAATAAATGTTTATCCGCGCGTCAGAGAGGGAAAGGGGGAGCGTATAACAAGTGCATTATTAAAGCCGATAAGGTGGAAAGCACAAAGAGGCGCATCAACGCGCGTATTGTGATTAGTCGGTGAGCGATATTCGAAAGGTGATTCGCGCGGAGGATGTAATCGATGGGAAATGCCGAGAGAGAGAGAGAGAGAGAGAGAGAGAGAGAGAGAGAGAGAGAGAGGAGAGAGAGAGAAGCCTGATGCGTGACAAGCGCAACATAACTCTCTCCCTCTAGCGGGCGAATGACAAGGGCCCCCTGTCATGATGGAGCAGTTTTTCCGCTCGACGGAGCTCGAAAGCGAGAGAGAGAGAGAGCCGATATACACGCTCGAACCTTATAATTGCTCTCGGACCGAAAAGAAAGCGATACATCGCGATGTTTCGCGGTCTGCGCGCGCGAGACGAGTCGAGATGAGCCGAGATGTCCAGCATGTCGGGGGCCGTGTCGGTCTGAGAGGATGAACGCGGCGAGGTAGTAGTACACAGCGCCGCGGCGCGCTCGCGCTTGCTGCAGCCGTTATTATGAATTCCTCGGGAGCAGCAGCCCCCGAGTCGTTTACCCATGTTGTCCGGGTATAATAGTCTGAAACAAGTAAGCCAGAAAAAGGGCCGAGGTCAGGCTGCGTGTCGCATAATAAAGGTGCTGCCGCCGCTGTTGGCCGCGTGATTCACGAGCCGCGCGCACCAGAATATCGAATGCGCGCCAATGGAATCGGGTTGCGGCGCGCTCTTTTTCGCTGCTCTGCGCGCGCGCGTGTGTTTACGCACGCAGCCTCGAGGAAGAAGAAAACTCGCGCGCGGTTTTGCCTCAAAAGTGCATTGTTTTCGCGAGCCCTTTGTTCTCCTGCTTTATTTCGCGCAATCCCGCGGCGACTGCAAATATTTCGTAGTTAAATCCGCGCTTGCAGACGCTAATAGCGAAGAACGAGTCTCGAGCTGGTACCTATACTGCATATAATACAGCGCGGCCGAACGCGAGAGATCAGCTCCTCGTCGGAAGGAATTCCTGGCTCGCGTTAAAGGAGACTTAACTTTGCCCAAACTCGCTCCTCTCATTTTTTCCCTTCCCGCTACTCTCGCTGCTTTCTCGTGGCTTTCCTTCGATTTATACACAAGCGAGTGAGCGCCATTTGCACATAAAGCATTCTCCGCTGAGATTTGATTATTGCGCCGGTCCATTATTGCCGGGCGTGAGCGCGGCGCGAAATAATAAATGTCCTCCGTCGTTGTCGCGCCTCTCTCTCCCCTGCGCTTTAGCCTCGTTATCGAGAACAAAGCACCTAAGGAAGTGCTTCGCACTTGGCAGTCGCTATAGCGGGAGCGCAAATGGACCATAATGGCGGCGTGGCGCATCGCCTGCTTACCTGCGCTGCTTGCTCGCTTGCTTGCGCTCGAGGCTTGCGGTCGACCCTGGAATTAGTATAGGGCCATTGTCGCTGGCAATGTTAAGTAAACTTGACACTCGGTATTGTACTCTATCCTCCTCTCTCTCTCTCTCTCTCTCTCTCTCTCTCTCTCTCTCTCTCTCTCTCTCTCTCCCTCTCTCTGGCACGCGAGGCGCAGACAGATAAGACTCCTCGACGCTGCTCTCGAGGACTTTTTCTACTTCAACTCGCGAGCAAAGGCTTTTTCGCGCGGATAAAGCCCGGCGCAGCGCCGCCAAACGACGTGAAAGCGCCACTTTTTTCCCTTCTTCCCCAGCGGCTTTTTTCCTCGACGCACATAATACGCCCGGTACAGTGGCTGCATTAACGTCGCCGCGGCAATAATAGAAAGCTGCGCGGTTTGTTTCGCGCGCGCATAAAGCAACGCGGAAAAGATATTACCATAAAGAGAGTGCCGACACCCCCCGAAGTATCGGTACAAAAGACTGTTTTATGAATTCGCGCGCGAGATCCACGCGGTCGCGTCGTGAATAATATGCACCTGCTGCCGCTGCGGCAATGTACGGCGGCGGCAGAGCTGAGCTCGAAAAACGAGTCGCAGATGTATATGTGTGTATATATTGTGCGCCGGCGTCTTGTTCCGCTCTCGCTTTTTCTCTCTCTCTCTCTCTCTCTCTCTCTCTCTCTCTCTCTCTCTCTCTCTCTCTCCCGCTCTTCTCCGAGCGCTTCTTCTGCGCCCGTTGCTGCGGGCTGACTCCCTTGCCGTGTTAACCTTTCCACTAGATAGCGAGTTATTCTTATGTCCCGGTTGTAAAATTGCGCCCGCGACTACTGTCAAGCCGAGACTTTGGATTCCCATTTGAATACATAAATACAATTTTCTTTCTCCCTCATCCCTTCCTCCCCGCGCGCTACTTCCGCGAAATTACTTCCGGCGAAATCAGTTTAGTCGCGGCGTAGCAGAGAGTGCGTTTATCAATCGAGAATCCACTTTTCTAACTCGTCCGCGCGGGAACTGCCGGGATTCTATGGTGGAAAACGTTATTACGAGACTTGCGCAGTCGAGAGGAAAGAACTGCTGCCAAGTCAATGACGCCTTGATTCTTCCTAATCCGGTTTTATTTTATTGTTCTGATGCAAAGCGGCGTATTCGACATTTTTTATCGAGATAGACAATTTCGTTGCGGTAATTTAAACTGGTATTCTTTTTGAAAATCCTCTCGGTAAAACCTGTTTGAGAATTTATGGACAGGAGAAGAGCGTCTGTCGGTACACAGCTGAACGTTTTTTGTTTGAAAGCATTTTTTCTCGCAAAGATTTTCAACTCTCAAAATAAAAAGTTAAATCACTTAAAACCTTTTCGTAATAATGCGGGGATTTGTGCGGCTAAAAAATCTACCATTTACCAGCAGTTTATAATGGAATTGAAAGCTTTCTACTCGAGTAACCATTATATACAGGGAACGATTTTTATGTTTTCAATTTGTTTGCTTTCAACGTAGAGTATATTAAGAGATTACTTAAAAATGGCATTAGGTAATGTTTAACTTTGAAAATATAAATGGGTTGTTGAAAAGAGTAATATTTTTCGTCATAATGATCGAAGGTATAACACACGTTTTCCAGAAGCATGTATTTCGCTCTATAAACACCTTTCAAGGGAAGCAAAATTTAGCAAACCCAGAGCTTCTATACTAATATCGACATGTCGAGAGAGTCGACGAGTATATTGCCGCGGATGACCTCCCTGCGCGAGAGTATAGAGAACTCGCGGATAGAAGAGATTGAGGAAGTAGAGGGAAAGAAGAAAGAGATCTGGCTGCATAAGAAGTAGCCTACATAAATTGTCGGCAGAATCTCCGGGCTTGCTTTAACATGCGCTCGCGTGTATAAACCGCTGAAAGAGGGAGACGGGAAAGCCGGGAATAGAAAAAATAAGAAGGAAAATGCAAGCCGCGGATAGAGAGCGCGAGCGAGAGCGAGGGGGAGAGGGTAAAAGCGAGTAAAAGATTTGCCTGCGCACATAGGGGTGTTGAAATCGCTTGCTGCAGCTGCTAGTGGTGCTTGTGGTAAGGCTCCTGCTGCAGTGGCCCAAAGGAGCGGGGAAATGGAAATGAGGATAGGCATATAATGGGATGCCGAGTGTGTCGCTCTCTCTCTCTCTCTCTCTCTCTCCCTACACCGCATGCACGCGATGCGTCTCATCCCGCGTTAAAGGACCTCTTTCGCATCTGCACGAGCACACACTCACACACCCACACGTCGATGTGAGAAAACTCCAGTCATTTCGTGATATATACGTACATATTCGGCTTCCCTGGCCTATTTGCCAGCGGGCTCTTATACACGACATACACACACCACCACGGGCTGCGAGTATTAATGCTTGCTCGCGACAGGTCCCTCTCTCGCTCCAGCTCTCTTTAGCTATATATCGCGAACGATCGGAAGAGCCCCAGCCCCCGTTGGCCTACAATTTGTAGGACGAAGAAAGCAGACGCATATATCGGCGGCGGTGAGGGGCTGCGCGGAGGGGCGATTGCCAAGCGTTTATCATCGATACGCCGGCTGTTTAGCAAATTGAAAAAGCTAAAGTAGGCGAGAGCGTACGCGAGGAGTAATGATTCGCCGGCTGGCTGCGCCATGCACTCCATAAAACTGGCTTACTTAGCTGATTGACTGCTGCTGCCGGGACTCATGGCTCATGGGATAAGCGAAGACGTGAATGTTTGATCGAGAGCGAAGAGTCGTCTCTTTGTGAATGCTCGAAAAAAGAAAAAAGAAAATGAAAAAAGCCGACTCGGATGTGCAAGCTCGAGCGGGAAACAATCTTCCTTCCGCGTGCTGCAGCTGCATCGATGTGTACAGCAGCAGCTATGAGCGGGGCTGTCCCCCCGCGACTACCTTCGCGAGAGTCCCCAGCGTTTAACGGTACTCCGGCAGGCAGCGGATTAAAAATAACTTTATGGGTACGCTCGCACGAGCCCAACTTGCTTCGGACGTCGTCCGTGAGAACGCGCGCTCGCGCTGGATTATCGCGATCGAGTAGCTCTACTCGCCGCCGCCGCCGCTGCTGCAGTGGAGGCCCGATTAACGGCGATGTCGGCTGCGCGAGAGGGACGAAAAGTTTTTCTAGCGGCCGCCAAGGATGCGGCACTTTTTTCCCTCTCGCTCGCTCTTCTCCTTCGCCAGCCCCCTCCCCCCCCCCCTCTCTCTCCTCGCGGAGTTATCGCTCGCGCGCCACGGCTTAAAGACGCGAGCTTAGGTTATTCGTGCAGCGGCGGCAGCGTCGATAGCGCTCGCGCACCGGCTTATGCAAGCCCCGACGGCGTGTTTATGAAATTAATAGACTCCCACTTAATCGCCAGCTTCCATCTTTCTCTCTCTATTCCTTCAGCCGCGGCGGCCTTATATACTCTCTCTCTCTCTCTCTCTCTCTCTCTCTCTCTCTCTCTCTCTCTCTCTCTCTCTCTCTCTTGGCACTTTAAACTTTTATGCGCTGCGCACACCGACGGAAGATGGAAGACAATAAAGGAAGCGCGCTTGATAGGATATAACGACGCTCTTTTCATTTAACCTCGGAAGCTGCTTATGAAATTGATTTTCTATGGAAACTTTCTTACGCCGTTTTTCTTTTCCGCGCGCGAGGGAAGAAAAATCATCAGCAGTATTATACAGGTACATCGCTATAGTGGCTCGAGAGAGCGGCCTTATAAAAAATTGTCATTTTTAATCACTTCATAAAACGTTAATGCTCACCTGCCCCCGGCTCTTATCAATCCCTTCGCGACGAGTAGCGCATTTTTTAATATTCATAAAAACAAGCTTGATGCCCTCGCTCTCCTCCGAGTGTAATATACACCTTGAACCGGGAGAAAGAGAGCGGGCTAACTGTAGTCGGGGACAAAAATGATAAGTTAATTATGTAATGGTCGCGAGAGAGAGAGAGAGAGAGAGAGAGAGAGAGAGAGAGAGCTGGCTGTTTATGCTCTTTTGTATAGTGTGTTATAATAATAAAACTCGAATGATAGTAGCTATTTAAATTCAGTAATAACCGTTAGCGGCACGTATATCCCCGCGGCTGCAGAGTCGACATTAGTAAGCCGCGCGTGCGAGCTTTACGGCGCGTACATAAAAGCTCGCTATCGAACTCCCGGCCGTGTCTGCTTTACGGGCATTGTTTTCGTTATTTTTCCCTGCAGCTATACGCGGCGACGACGAAATCGCTGAAAGCCGGTTTATCAACATTTTTGTAGATCCTAATGTTTTGCGGCTTTGTCGTAATCCGAGAGTCGGGCGAGATAGCTGCTGCTGCGCGCGGGAGAGCGAGGCGTAAAAGGCGAAAAAAGGCGTTAAACTGGTACGACTACTGCTGTTGCTGCAGTTCGTGCTGCGGGGATTCGCGCGTGGGCTATCAGTGACTTTAATTCCCTTAATACGTCACCGAAGAGCCAATTAGAGTCAGCGGCGATAAGGCCTCGCAGCAGCTCGACCTCGGTCAGCTGTACACACTCCGAGCTTCCAATTTCCTACACAGAGCTAGAAAGCTGCGCTTTGAATGCGATGCTGGCGAGAGACACGGATTCGCTGCCGCGAAAAGCGCATGTACTTCTTTCGCTTGTCATCTGGTCCGCTCGTATAAGATCTAGGTGTACCGGTCGCTCCCGGCTTTGATGCATCTGCAGGTTGTACCGTTAAAGTCGCGCGCTCACGAGAGAGAGAGAGAGAGAGAGAGAGAGAGAGGGAGAGAGAGAGAGAGAAAGAGAGAGAACTTTGCATTAATGATCTATCGATCCGACTTCTCTGTCTATCTCTCCGCCACCGATTAGTGTGGTCTTGGTCGCCTGGCTTCATTAGCATGCGCCTGAGAAATTCGCGCCTTTTAACTGACCCATAACTATTCCGTCACGCAGCATAATCACAGTAGCCTCGCGCTGAGCAGCCGAGCTCAGCTGCGGACGGCGCGACTTCTTTCACGTCGACCAGCCGAATTCTCGGCGTTTTCGCAATCATCGAAATTTCGTTGAAAAATATTTATAATTCTCTCGGCAGGTTCGACAAGCATTACCGATTGAACATCGGAAAATTCGAGTCGATATCCGCGCTGAAAGGACTAATGAAAAACGCTCCTTTTACCAACTGGAAGAGAATTTTTTAAATCCGGCAGGATCTCGGAGGATATTAGATTTAACAAAGAAAGAGGAAGACAGGAAAAAAGAAGAGGCAGAGTCAACGTCGATGGTCTGCCGGCAAGTCTGATCCATCCAATAGATAAGAAGATAGCAATCTCGAGCGTATAATAATTACATGATTTTCCGTGGAATGAACTCGAGCTGCACTCATGATACTGAATAGAGCGGAAGATTGATCGCGAGAAAGCGGCATCGTCCGAGTCTCTAGCGGACTTTTTGCACATTTGTCTTAATTAGTTTAAAAACGAGCTTTTAATGGGGGCCGGATCTTTTATATTTTACATCGCTTATCGTGATGTCGATCCTTTGTTTGGACAGGCTGAAGTTTTTTAATTAAAGCCGACGAAAATATCAGCGCAAAGCCGTTTTAACGTTACGCGGAATCGACTGCGAAGCGTGCAGTTATTATTATCATTAGCTTTATTGTTATTATTATTATAACTCTCTTAACGGCTTGTTACCAATTTCGCGAGGCTGCGTTGGCACTCGAGTGTAACTGTATATAGCTTATACCACTCGGTGAATCTCATCAAAGCACGAGAATCATCGCGAGATTTATGGCTCGATATGAATCATTCCCGCGGCGATTCAAGCTTCGAGTGTAAGTGTGAATTATTTTACAGTCGACGAAGCTTATCACTAACTGTTTACGCTTTTCCATTGGTGTACGTATACGCACACGGTACATTTAATGACTATCCGCGGACAAATGTTGTCTCTCGTTCAGCTGCTAACTGCGCGGTGCCGTCATAAAAAGAAGAGGAGACGATGCAGACACTGAGTGGATATGCTGTGTGGCAAGAGAGAAAGGGAGGGAGTATATAGAGATAGAGAGATGAAAAGCCAAAGAGCGAATGGCGGGAGAAAGAGCGAGCGCGCGCAGGATTTGAGTTTACGTATTCGCGGACGCAGCCATGCATCGAAAACGTGGGAAACGAGTAAAAGGGGGATTTCCTAGCGAAATCTCTCGAGCGTATTTCGCTTAGTCGTTTACTTTCTTGCTTGGCGCTTACCAAGGAAAAAGCAAAGTGTGACGGTAAAAATAGTGGATTTTTTCCGATCAAAACTGCAGCGCGCGCGCGTGTTTTGCAAAAATATAACGCTTCGATGAAAGGAAATAAGAGCGCGTACGCAGCAGAGAACGACGAGTTGTCTGGTCAATCTGGTATAAGGACGAGTCGAGTCTCTCTAATAGAGCCGAAGCTTGTGGTATATACGGACGGGATCTTTTTACTCGGGACATCCCCCGGTTGACGATATACATCGTCACCTATCGCGAGTTCGCGGAACGGTTAAGTGACGCTGAATTATCCCCCGTGTATCCCGTAGATAGTCACGGATGCTAAGCTCGCTCGAGGTCCCTCTCTCTCTCTCTCTCTCTCTCTCTCTCTCTCTCTCTCTCTCTCTCTCTCTCTCTCGCTACAGATAGGGAACATTAAAGACGATGCTCGTTGCTCAAAGGGACGAAGAGAGAGAGAGAGAGAGAGAAGAGAGAGAGAGAGAGAGAGAGAAGAGTCTGCGAGCACGTTATCTGGCCGCGCATACATTTGCCGCAGCTCGTTTTCTTTCGATTTCTCTCTTTCTCGTTCGCAGCGATGCAGCCGGCCCCCGGTATGTTTTTCTTACGAAAGACGAGTGTCTCTCGGTAATGACTTTATTTAAACGAGCTCCTTGTATTATGATTCGCGACTATAGCGGCCCGGCTGTCGAGCAGTAGTGCAATGCACTCGCTATTCCGACGGAAGAGCAATGGGGATTCGACTCGAGGGGACTTAGGAAACGGGGTCGGCGAACGACGTCGCAAGAGATAGGAGAGAGAGAGAGAGAGAGAGAGAGCGAGTGGAGAGCCGCCCCTGCTACTACTACTACCACTACTCTCACACTCCTCTATCCTCTTTCTTTTCCTCCTGAACGAACCATAAATATAAATCTCGCGGATGGGAGTAAAAGATCGAGGTCCTCTGGAGAAGGAGCCCGGGGAAGGAGAGAGAGAGAGAGAGAGAGAGAGAGAGAGCTGCTGCTGCTGCTGCTGCTGCATTACCGGATCGCTCTCCTGCGGCGCGTCTCATCCCCTCGCGCGCCCGCCTTAGCCTGGCCTCCTCGATCCCCATGTGACATTTTATTCGCCGCCGCACTTGCCCCTTTCACTCGCACTCCCCTCCCCCCCCCCCGCGCGTATTTCCAGTCTCCCTGTGCACAGCCCGCCAGCTCAAATGGAGAATGCATTTACACGCGCGTAAAAATGCATTTTTCCAGCGAAAATATGCGCATTAATTTGCCGGATGAAAGAGGATTTATAGACTCGATCCCGCGCGCAGCTCTAAACTCTTGTCTAGCCTTTGCCGCACACGCGATCGCACTTTTATACGCGCGTCTGAATCTACAATTCGCCTGTAAATAAAAGCCCTCGATTAAATCGCTCGATCGAAAACGCTGCTATGTGTTTTTTCTTTTTCCCGCGGGCACCATATAAATAAACGATCCGATATTCCAGCGGCAGGGCATTAAGCTCGAGAGCATGTAATATTCGTATGGGAAAAAGTGGACGCTACGGTTATTCTGGCGCGGAACAGTAAGCGGATTCCGCGGAATCGACGAGTGTTGACGCGGTTCGAGATAACATAAAAGTCGACTACTGGAAAATGATTGTGTCAACGCTGCTGCTGCTGCTGCCGGAGTAAAATTAATCAGGCTCCGGGGGCAGATGTATATTATAGAAGCAGCGGGTAATAGGGAGCTGCATCAGCGGGGACCAACCTCGGTCGCGAATGCATGGGATTCCTTGCGCTGCTTGCCTATCTCGGCGCTGTTATACCCAGGAACGACGGCGCGCGTGTGTGTGCTATAACGCCGGCGTTCTTGCCTCCGCCGTCTTCCGCTCTAGTTGGAATTTTCTCTTTCACGTAGCTACAGCTTGCGTGCTGCAATTTTCCGAGTATATTTTTCGCGACTGCAACTTACGTTACGGCAGCCGCTGCAGCGACACTTGCTCGCTCTCTCTCTCTCTCTCTCTCTCTCTCTCTCCCTCTCTCTCTCTCTCTCTCTCTCTCTCTCTCTCTCTCTCCATTTCTTTATTTTTTCTCCGCAGCGCGTTATTACTTTCCCTCTGCGACTGCGGATTCGAGCCGTTGGGTTTATTAGTTTTTGATTTTTGCCGGGTAGAGCTGCAGCGCGGGGGTGTCGGGCCCCCGGAGGGCGCATCAAGCGCAGGCGAGCGGGATGAGCGAGAACAAGAAGGAATATTCTCGCGGGCAATTTTCTTAATAAATGACGCCATTAGACGAGCGCACGCGCCCGATAAAAACAGCCCGTTAAAATATCTTATATATCATTCTAACGTGAAATTGGATATTTATTGGTGACAGATGGGACGTGCCAGTTCCACGGATCGGCGCTGGGCAATCAATCATACAGGCGCTCTCTCTCTCTCTCTCTCTCTCTCTCTCTCTCTCTCTCTCTCTCTCTCTCCTTCCCTCTGATTCGCGCTCGCTCGCTCGGCTCTCCGCGCAGCAACAGAGTATATACGTCTACGCGAGAAAGAGCGCGCGTATTCCTCTTCGAGCGGCGTAATGAATTGCGTCTAGCGCAACAGCTCTGGTCAGCACAGCGGTGGCGATGCTGGGGTTTGCTTGAAAAATAACCGTAATTCCATTGTTCCCGCGGCTGCGATACATATACGTACACAGCTATACTCGACCGAGCTCGACTGTATGTATGCGCGAGAGCGGTCCCCGACCGATGGGATATCACCTGGGATATGGCTTTGTCGCGCGTTGCCGACGAGTTACGCGGCTTTTCTCTCTCTCTCTCTCTCTCTCTCTCTCTCTCTCTCTCTCTCTCTCTCTCTCTCTCTCTCTCTCTCTCTCTCGCCGCTCCCTGTCTGCTGTCGGTCGGGCGCTCGGTCGGCCGGACGGTCGGAGATAGAGACGGCCGCTGAATGCAATACACTAGTAGCACTCGAAATGCTGGAAAGGACGCTTGTGCATCAGTGGGTGAGGCTCGACGGTCCAGGGAACGGGACAACTATATGCCCGCGCGCGCGAGAGAGAGTCTCGATATAATATGTTGCCAGACACGCAGAGCTTTGCAATTTCCGAATCTCCAAGGTATATCCCCGCCGCGACCGGCTTGATACGCGCGTCGAGACTCCGACTTTTGATACATTGCCCGGGTGAGCAAAGTCGACTGCTTCTTCTCCGCCTCGCGCGCTCAGAAAATATAAGAGACCTGAAAATAAAGGGGCGCGCGCAATAACTGATAAATTTAACTCGGCAAGATTAATTGTGCACGAGCTGCGATCTTAATAAGGTCATGGTTAATAAGTGCTAGCAGCGAGATAGAGCCGCTGGCGCGCGGGCACACGAGAGAGAGAGAGAGAGAGAGAGACGACTCGTTTGAAAAACACATGACAGATAATTTAATCGCATAGGATTTTCTCGCGGCGGCGGCGGCGCGCGGTGTGAGAACGTCATTACGGCGATTGCAATTTATTAAGCTGCCGCGGCCGGCTGTCCGAGCAGAAGCAGCAGCAGCAGCAGTAGAGCGTCTTCTCTATCTCTTCCTCGGCTTGTCTCGCGGCCAACGCGCAGTATATAGTCCACATCGTTCTCCTCCCCCTCGTCCGCCTCTCAAACTCGCCCGGCAACAAACGCGCTCATCCTTTAACACGCCCGTCCGACACTCACCCTCGCTCAGCACTCGAGCTTTGACGCATATCGGCGAGAGAAACGTACGCTTTATTTCGACGCTTATTATTATGCAAGCGGATGTATCTCTTTCAATTACACCTCTGTATACTATTATTATAAGGTAAAACCGTGCGCGAGTCGGTTTCGCTGAAATTTTTAATTAAATTTTCGAAAGAGCAACTCTTGCCGTCAGTCACGCAAAGTTTTCTGAAAAATTCACCGGCGCGGCAATCTTTTTCCGAGAGAAACCCTCGAGATAGATAGAAAAAGAGAGAGAGAGGTGGGCCCGGATAATTATTGCTCAAAAAGCGGCAAGAGCCAGAGGCGAAAAGCTAATTTCACCTTGATGCTCGCAGCTGTTTTATATATGTACGCTGTTTTTCTCGTAAAAAAAGAAAGAGAAAGTGTAACTCGCGCAAATAGGGCTGCAGACTGCGCAAGCCGGGTGTAAAGCGCGCAACGTGAGGACGACGATCGCAACTACACCGCCGAGATCAAGCGAAAATTAACGGCCTTCGCGCAGGTCTAGCGTCCAAAGCGTTCCGAAAACCCCTTAACCTCATATCCCCGGCCAAAGGATCTCCTCTCCTACTCCGCCTCCACCTCTCTCTCTCTCTCTCTCTCTCTCTCTCTCTCTCTCTCTCTCTCTCTCTCGAGTATTTGCCGAGCTGGATCCCTAGCAGAATTACGTCGTTCGCTTAACAGGACGTTAATGCAAAAGGAAAATCGTTTCCGCTGTGATCCCGAGCGTGTCCCGTGTGGCCGCACATTAAGCAAATGCCGGCGCCGCTAAAATGCGCGCTGTCTTCGCCCTCTCCTTTGCCGACGAACTTCATAAATAGAGCAGTCCGGTATCTCGGCTCTCTTCCTCTCTCTCTCTCGTAATGAGCAGTCTCAGCGCTTGAATATTAATAATCTCAATCGGCGAGCGCTACAGCTCTCGGAAATACAAGCCGACGCGCGCACTCCTCCCCCCGCGTGTGCTAATTATCATCGAGAACGACCTTGGGATATTCAGCAGTAGGTTAGCCGATAATTTCATACAATGATGCGCGCGAGACAGCTAATGGGAGATAATCTGCGCGCAAAAGTAGTATTGCAGAACGCAGGAACGTTGAATTAGCCGCGGGACGACGCGAAGGCCGCGAGGAAAAAATACGCGTAGCCGCGCGCGTCAAAGTTGGCAGAGCAATCAGCCATCTCACGCGCGTATAATTATAAGCGTGTATACGCTATACAGCAGGCAGCTAGCGGTGTATACGCGCGGCGTAAACTTTGCGGCGGCAGCTACCTTTTGAGATCCGCGGCAGGCCAGAGTCGATAACTTTGGTCATCGCCGGCGTACCCGTCACGCAGACTGCCTCGTCATAGAGAGGGGGAGGGGGGGGGGTCGCCGACGACGACGACGACGAGGTCGAGGTGGAGTCGGAGGTTATTAGGCGACGGGTCACGTGCACGTGAAAGCCTCGGTGTCCCGGAAGGGCTAGACTACGTGTGCAATGCCCGTGGCTGCTCTCTATACCTACATGAGCAGTCCATGAGACTAAAAGCGAGCTGGATGCAAGATAGGGAGAGAGAGAGAGAGAGAGAGAGAGAGAAGCGGCATTGTGCAGCCAGAGGATACGGGGAGCTGGATTCCGAGCTTAATTTTCTCAACTGAAGCCGCTTTTCTATAGCCGTCGCGAGAGAGAGAAGCAGTGAGCGGGGACTCGCCGCCAGCAGCTGAAAAGCCCTCTGTCGGATAACGATGCCCTTGCTACCTTACACCAGCTCTCTCTCTCTCTCTCTCTCTCTCTCTCTCTCTCTCTCTCTCTCTCTCTCTAATATATATAATATATATATATATATATATATATATATATATATATATATATATGACAGACACACACAGAGAGCTCGCGCTTCTTCAATCCCTCGGTGCTGCTGGAGCTCCGAAAAGTGAACCGCGCGCGCGCGACGCCGGCGCCAGATGAAATTGGAACCGTTAGCTGCCCATTGATCCGCGTCCCCGCGCTCGCGTGTATAGTCTCTGCTTTCTTCTTCTTCTTCTACTGCTTCATCCTTCGACCCTTCTTGATTGATGTCCTTTGCGCTAATACTCGCTAGCGCGCTGGATTAATAAGCGGCGTCAATCAATCTCTGCTTTTTATTCACTCGCAGCAGCTTCCCTTTTTTCTCCCTCGATCCCCATCGGCAATCATTTTCCGCGTCGAAGCGCGAGCCAGCTTATTATTATCATCGGCGTCGTGTACGCGCCCTCGCGACAAGTCCGAGGACGCGTCACGCGACTCGATTATATCGATCCCTCGTGCTCCGCTCGGTGGGAGGAGAGATTTTTGCTAAACTTTGATCCTCGCGTGCCGTGTACAGCGCCGTCGCGCGCGCGCACACACACACACGTCGGAAGGGGGAAGGGGAAGAAGAAGCATTCTTGACCTGCCCCTCGGTGAGCGCGTGGCAGGCATTCCCAGCTTCTCCCGAGATTGCGATAGCGTACGTGACTCGCAAATTCGATGTATAATATCGACTCTCTCTCCCTCCCTTTGCTGCTTCGATGGCGCTTGCGCTTAGCCCTCGTTGCTAATAGACGGAATTAATCGCGATTGTTAGCGTAAGCTCGCGGCGAGAGCGAGCCGGGCGAGAAAGGTGATGCGTAATCCAAGCGCCATAATGAGTCTTTAATCGATTTCGATGATTGCACCTCATGATTATTCCTTTGACGCTGATTGCTATGCGAGTATCGTTCCCTCTCGCTGCTGCACAATTAATTGAATCCGGGAAGGAAATTCCCCTCGACGACGACGACGACGACTGCTAATGAACATACGCACCGATCTTTTTCCTTATTCCTTGCGCGAGCTGGTAAACACGCGCGCGGCCGTATACCCCCTTATATATAAATACACGGCCATACTCGGACTTTTTAATAGGATGTATTTACGGAAATCAGCTTAAAGTATTATTGAGCGCGCCCGGCTGCAAACACGCGGCTTATAACTTGCCGCTCGAGGCTCCGCTATTATATATAGGGTTTCCGACTTCGGGGTTTAACCCACATAGCGCGCAAGATACGATAAAAGTCCTGCGGAATAAATGATTGGCGCAGCAATATTAACCGACACTTAACAAGTTCGCTCCGCCCTCGAGTTGACGTAATCAGGCTCGAGACTTGAAGTCTCGCTGCTTCGTCATAGAAGAGCCGTACACGAGAGAGAGAATTTACGGAGGTTGCTCGCAGAGAGAGAGAGAGAGAGAGAGAGAGAGAGAGAGAGAGAGTGACTGAGTTGGACTGGTGAGTATAAATGCGGCAGTCTGACGCTTGCTCGCTGAACTGGCTCTTCGCGTGCAAACGGGGGATGAAACTCGATACCGAATCCTGCCGCGTGATTAACGACGTTTCAAGCTCGTCCGACGCCAGCTTTCTCTCTCACTGCTCCCCCCCCCCCCTGCGCGCATAGCTCTATCTCTCTATCTCTTCAACTAGCGCCGAAGGATTTGCCACTCACGAGCTTTTCCCGCTGAGACAATGACCTTTTTCTCGCAGAGTCATACTACGAGCTTGTAGCCGCGCACGACCTTTGCCCGTGCGCGAGAATAAGCGAGAGCGGCATTAGCCCGCGTCCTGCACCCGGTGCGAGCCGGACTGAGAAGAAGTGCGGTATGGGCAAAAAATCTCCACGAACGTATATCGCGGCGGTAGTTTTTCCATATACACC
The DNA here is from genome assembly GCF_009193385.2 of Nasonia vitripennis. Lineage (NCBI taxonomy): Eukaryota > Metazoa > Arthropoda > Insecta > Hymenoptera > Pteromalidae > Nasonia > Nasonia vitripennis. Next base: position 12,894,484 of record NC_045761.1, on the reverse strand, counting down.
CGTATCGGTAGTGCTACTAAATAATATATAAAAGCAGCCGCTGATGACATTCTGCGGAACTTTCGACGACTGGAAATTCTTATCGCGACCCTCTATCTGACCTGGTTCGCCGGCTCGACTCTCGGGCAGTTTTTCGGGCTGAAGCAGCAGCTCTCTCTCTCCTTCGCCGCGGTAGGTCTTCGCGCTCCAAGTTCTCGAAAATACCGTTTGCTTGGCGGCCCCGCGCGTTGCTGCACGATACACTATATCACCGCCACGAGGATAAAAGCTTATCGCTTATCGCTGAAAAATATAGCGACCCACTGACTCATAGGCACTATTTTCTTCTCCCCCTGCGTACTGAATTTCTCTCTCGCACACACGTTTACTTCGCGAGAGAAAAGAGCGCGCGAGGGAGGAAGAATTATACCGTTCGACCGGCTGAATGGCACCGCGCGATAAACGCTACTTGTTGCTAAATCCACTTGATAGCGCGATACATAACGAAGAGCTTTGAGGAATTCGAATCTTGTCGCGCGTGTTTGAAGTCCGAAGAAAGGGCAGCTGGCGCTCCCGAGAATCGAAGGATATAATTAGGAATGCGCGCGCCTCGTTGAAATAACGAAAGAAGAATGTTTAATCAATAGTCGCTCTCCCCCCCCCCCCCCCCTTGGCCCGCGGAACGTGATTTACGGAAGTCTAGTAATCGGATTCGCGGAATGAGAAAAAAGATTCTAACTGGGTTAACTGAAGCTCTTTCTCTTTCTCGCGCATCAGCTGAAAGCCGCCGCCGCCGTCGCCGTCGCTGGCCCGCTAGATTTTCCCGCCAGGAGCTATAAACTTCTCCTTCCGCGCCTGGGCTTTGCCTTTATTTCTCACGAGGGAAGGAATTCTCCAAGACGGATGCTTGACTGCTGCGGAGGAGGAGGAGGAGCGCAGCAACACAGCGTCGCGAGCGCGCGAAGCCTCGACCTTTCCAGCTCGGCCCGAGACCGTGGGCTAATTAATTACCGTTCATTAAACACTTTAATAACGCGCGAGTGAAATCCGTTACCTTTCTCTACTTCTCGGCTACTTACTCTTTTTATCCTCGCGGATCTCCGCATGGTTATTTCCACGGCGGCGGTAGCTCAAAGACGCTTATGTTATGCTCGAAAGCGACGAATCTTCGAATTCCATCGCCGCAACTATTCCGCTTTATCTAAAGCTGCGGCCGAGTTAGAATTAGCGGTGGCGTCGATCATTATTTATGGACCTTGGAAATCGAACGCGCTCTCCATATGAAATAAGGATACACGCGCGTGTGTATCTTATCGGGACGGTTAATAAAGTGGACTTGGATACAGCCTTCATAATATTTATCGGGGAGGAATCAATTTTCCAACTCACCGGATTTACACTCGCCTCAGGATCGGTCAATTAATATCGCTTCGAACGTACCTGCAACAGAAAATAAGAGCCATAAGTATACGCGAGGAGATTGATTAAACGGCAGATAGCGTCGAGAGGCGCCGGTTGATACACGCTCGACACGCTACGCACACAGCCGAGCGTCCGAGATGTATATGAGAATAAAACTATCTGCGCCTGTGGATAACAGAAATTCGTGTCCCCATTTGTTTTTCGTCGTTAATCTCGAGAGACTCGACCAACAGGATGCGCTTGTGACCGTATCGAAATCGTTAATAAGCATATCGGCAGCCCATAAGCGGCGGCTCTTTTAAAAACCAGTTCGGCCACGCGACTCGATAATCGTTATCCTCCTCTCTTTTTGTCCCTCGCCTGTCCGGCGCGTGTGAATGCAGACACGGCTACTCTGACGCAACATCTCTCACTCCCGCCCTTATCCCATTAGATTTTTATTTATACAACGTATACAGCGAGCTGGCGAACAAGGCCAAGGCACGTGTGCGATGTTCAGCGGAGCGGCATTTATTATGCGAGGCTCGAAGAAAATTAGGTATACCTGTATCCAACGGTATATCCGACGCCGTGATATGTGGATGTGGGACGAAGACGTGACTTGGTGAGCGTATATGGCTCGCTCGCTCGCGCGCCGATCCCGACGTAGCAGCAGCAGCAGCAGCAGCAGCAGCCGCCGTCATATCGAGAGCGACGTATTTCCGGCCCGTTGTCGTTTTATGCTCGCGTACGCAATCTATATACGCGTGCATGCATCATGCGCTACAACCTCGATGCATCGCGGAATCGATGCCCCGCGCGTTTGGCTAATACCGCATGCGCGGCTGCACGCGTGTGTGCGAGACCGTTTTTTTTCTCGCGAGCCTGCTGCAGTTCAATTGCAAAAAGCCAGCGCGCGCAGAATCGCTGATTCCCCACTGCGCGCCCGTATAAACAAGCGAGGCTAAAAAAGAATCGCGCGACGCGATTTAGTGCACCGCCCGTCGTAAAGACGCTTTTTCCTGCGTGCTATAAACGTATACTCGCGTATATAATGAATTAACGAGAGCGGGGGGAGGAGGACGATTACCAGAGAGCAGGAGTGAATTTCCGGACGGTGAAGTGCTGCAGCCCGGCGCCCTCCCGCCGCGTGATTTATTCGAATCGGCCGAGCGGGCGGTAATACGCCCCCGCGCGCGCGCGCGTTCGCGAGCGTTTTCTATCGGCTTGATAACCTGTGGAGTTTCTTGAAATAGTGCGCGCTACCGCAGGACGCGGCATCGGCTATATAGAGCCATCTTGGTCGCACGCTAGCGGGGCAATGCTCGCGCTTAACGGGGTTATCATCGGAAACACTCGTAACTCGGGCTCGCGTGACAGACCGATGTCCCGCAGAACAGGATCCGCGGAAGCCTCTCTCTCTCTCTCTCTCTCTCTCTCTCTCTCTCTCTCTCTCGCTCTCCTGCTCTCCTATCCATATTCATCGGGGCTGTAGCAGCAGTGCCGCCACCGGAGCGCCGGCAGCTCGTAATGCTGACTCTGTCGCTCGGTTGTATGCACTCTATCTCGCGCTCTCTGCACTGCTTCGTGTCAGCTCACGGCCTGTGTACTACTGCGCCTATGCTGCCGTGTATCTGCGCACGCTATACTACTGTATGCTGCAGCGGCAGCTGCGCTAATTTATAATTTTAGATTCGCCGCTCGATACTGCCCGCAGACACGCGCCCGCTCGTCTTTTTTTCGCCGCGGCAGCCCCGGCGGCGGGGGATGTTAATTGAGAGCCGCTAATCGATCGCGCGCCGCTATTTTGCTTCCATCGCCCCCGCGCCAGCAGCGACGCTTCCGCGCTTGATTGAACAAAGACAGACGAGCGAGAGATTAGTCGCTGTGTATCCGCTTAAAATCCAAATCGAGCCTCTGATGAAAAGAAAACTCGGGCTGCTATTGTTGGGAAGGACGGAATAATATCGCGTGTCGCCTGTATCGTCGCATGTATAAAAAGCGAGTCGAGCGCGAATCCATCTATATTCATCGCTGGCTATTTGCGTGTCGTATGGCTCGGCGCGCCGCTCTCTGACCGTTAGCCTCCTCGCTAAGCCAGCGTCGCGTCGATAAATTCAACGAGCCGATTGCGATTCCGCAGCTCCCTCTCGCACACACAACGACGTCGTTCCGCCGTATCGCGGCGGCTCGCGCGCTCGTGCGGCACCGCTGGGACGACGAGCTATCAGATTGCGCCCGATAAAATTAGCGGGTCGCGGAGAAAAAGCTCCGCGCTTCCTCCCCTCACTGCGAGACCCCAAGAGGGAGAGAGGACACGTAGATATAGGCGAGTGCAGTGCGCGATTGCGCGCGTGTAGCGAAACTCGACCACTAATGGAGGCAAGTTTTTCAATTGCGCCGGCGGCGGACCGCGATCTTGCAGAATAAGCGAATTGGGACACGCTGATTATTATGCTGGATCCGCTGCATTCTACTTTCCGTGAGCGAGCTTTCGCCTGCTGGCTGCTATGTGTATGTGCCACCCCGGCTCTAACTCTTTCTCTCGAAACTCCATTCAACTCTAATGCAACTGCAAAAAAGCCGCCAATCTCGTCGGCGCCGGAGCTCGGTATAGCTGTTTTCCGGGCTCGTCGATTTTTGTCCCGAAACTCGCGCGCCCCATTAAAATAAAATCCCCTTTCCCGCTTCTAAGCAGCTCCGCGAGGGAGATATACGCCACGTGTGTATGTACAGCATCGGGATTGAGTGCGCGCGAGCCGCTCGCGCCATAAATTAATAAGTTAAGCCGACGCTATCGGCCCGCGCGGCGCGTGCGCCTGCATAAACACGTATACGCGAGCGAGAGAGTCAAGGTGAAATATAGGCGAAGGTAGAGAGAGAGAGAGAGAGAGAGAGAGAGAGAGAGAGAAAGAATCGTTCCCGTTGAGAGCCTTACGTAGCGGCCTAACCGTACAGCGCGCATTCTCAGGAGCTCTCGACGCTCGCCTAATCAAGATTCGTTAAAGCCATTCGGATCGCCATTTCACCTCCGACCTCGATTCGCGATATCAAAGCCGACTATCTTCCTCTTACACGCTCACTCGCGCGGCCGAGAGAAAGAGAACCGGCTTAAAAGTCGCGTGTGCTGCCGCACGCGTCCTCTCGTGAGTGTGTGTGTTTCGGTAGCCGGTTCCCTCGCGCGCATAAGAATGCAGCAGCGGGCCTACACTTTTTCCGTGCACACGCCTCCGACTTCCTCCTCGAAGTGGCCGAGCGATAAGACGGCTCGCTCTCGACAAAGCTTGCGGGGCCTTTTAATGCCCGCCCGAGGCGCGCGCGCGCCAGTGTAAGTATCTCTCGCGCAAGCATAATATGTCGCCGGGCTTTTTAATAACGGTGCGTCCCCCGTAGCCTGATTTTATGCGCGCAGCATCATTCGGTCCGCGAAAAGACAAACACTCGTGCGCGATGGTAAGAAAAAGCTCGTCGCGCGTGGGCAAATTGTTTACAGAGAAAAGAGGCGAGCCCGTTTTATGTTTTATGCATCAAACGGGTCGCCCGAGAGCTGCGTCGACCGAGGGAAGATCCATCACGCGGGACATGGCGTGTGTCGAGCGCGAGTGGAGAGGCAGAGCATGGGGAAGAGCCGGCACGCGCCTTTCAGATTCTCGCGCCGCCGTTGCTCGAGTCGTTGCATTACTGTATCATTATCGTCATCTGCCGCGTGTAAACACTCTCGACGTCGGCGGGGGCTGTAAGAGCCGCTACTCCGCGCCACTCTCGGCCGATACCGCGAAAACGAACGACCTAATGAAATTCACGCTCGGAGAGGCTGCGCTTTTCCATTCATTGCTCCCCTCGCTGCTCTCAGCTCTCGTTATGTACAAGAGACTCGAGCAATCGTTTATCAAAGCGCGCGAGAGGACAGATCCGCCGCACACTCTCGGCGCTGGCACAGTGGCTCGAGAGATTCATTCCAACATAAATTAATTAGAGAGCGCAGTGGCAGCCGAGTGGCGTGAACAAGTTAAATATTTAAGCTCTCCGCGCGAGCGCGAGCTCGGGGAGTCCTTCGAATTCGGTATATAGAATGACTCGCGGGGCCCGTAAAAGACGCTTGGTATACAACCACCTCGATCTCACGGGCATTATCTCGCCGGGCTGCTAGTGCTGCTGCTGCTGCTGCTGCGAAACGTCGCGATAATACCAGGGAGAGGGGCAAAGTTCGACCGCCGACAGCGTTACGGGAGGATCGATGACGCGAATTTACATTCGTGCCGCGTGTACGGAAAACTTTCGCCGCAGCTTGCGGGCCACGGATCCGTCTTCCGAACCGGCAGCTTCGCGCTAATGCGGATTTCATTGAAAACGCAGAGGATCGACGGTGTAGAAAAGGTGCGTTTATTCTAAAAGCTGTACACAGAGAGTATAATATGGAACTTCATCGGCATCGACGCTTCTTCGTCGCGTTGGAGTGCTGCTCGGCTTGGCACATCCGCCGGATCAGCTTGTCCCTGACTCGCAGCTCGTTGTCGAGGGCTATAGCCAGGCCGATGGCCTCCTCGAGACTCTTGGGCTCGCAGGCGCCGAGTCTCGCCTCGAGCTCGGGGCTCCGAAGGCCGCGACGGAAGCTCCCCAGCGCCGCGTCTCTGACAAAGTCGCGGTCTTGCTCCTCCACGTAGATACAGCACAACTGGCTCGCCAGACGGTCCAGCCTCGCCCCGAACGCCCAGAGCAGCTCGTCCGCGTATTGACGCGCGCAGCCGAGCTCCTCGAGCAGCTCGGTCTCGCAGCCGCGGCCGGCAAAGTGGCTCCGCAGCCCCGCCAGCAGCTGCTCCAGCGACGCGTGTCGGTGCAGCCTGTGGGCGAACGAGGTCCGGGCGGGTCCGCGCAGTTTCGGGCCCAGGGCCAGCAGAAGGGTGCGCTCCCGGCTGGGGCCGAGCTGCGAGGCGACGTGGCGCGCCGCGGCCGCGAAAGCCTCGAGCCGCGCCGGGCAGCCGTCGTAATCGGGAATCAATAGCAGCCAGTCCGCCAGACTCATGCTCAAAACTGCATTCTCTCCTTTTCCTCCTTCCTCTTTTTCCTCCTCCTCTGGCTGCACCTCCCAGACTCCGCTGAAACTTGGGACGGTAGCGCGGCGCTCAGTCGTTTGCATCGTTTATCTGGAAAGCGCTGCCTGGAAAAATGGAAAACGATGACGCCGGGCTAGAAGGCGAGGGAGATGCCATGATTTCACTTAATTTCCAGATAAACAGCTCATATTTACCGGCCTGTAAATCTTTGATGCGCGCCGGCGCTGGAAGAGAGCTTTTTCTCGGCGGAAAACTGCTCCCCGCGCGGGTGTGTGTTGCGCAGCTCGATCGTGATTGATGGAGGAACTGCCGGGATCGGATTTATGCTCTCCTCTGCGCAGAAGGAATTCCTCGCTGCACTCCAGGCTAAATCGAGTGTTCGACACACATCTGCACACACACAGAGAAAGAGAGCGCGTGATGTGGCAAAACGCATATAATGCATGTAGCGGCATGTCTACTGCGCGCTAATCTCCCCGCGCGAATCTCGTGCAGCAAAGAAATACAGAGAATGCAAGACACAGATGTGTACGCGCATGCATATTACAGAGAGTTTTTGCCAAGAAGGCGCATAGAAGCAGTTGCCGCCGGTGTGCCTAGAGGGTTAGAGGGCGACAAGCGTCAGAAGTCGAGTCTCTGCCGGTGTATAACTGCGTTTAGCAAGCACAGCGGTAAGTTACGCCGTGTGGCAAACGACTCCCGTGACAAAACAAAGTTTGATACGTGCGCATAGAAGCCGCCGCGGCCGCGTTTCGTGGTTACTTTAGCCACTCGGTTTCGCTTTCGCTCTCACTGTCTCGCTCGCGCCCTCGCACGAACGGACCAAGAGAGCGAGAGCGCGTGCGCGCGCCTGCTTACCCGGAAAAGCAATTACGGCGTGCTCTCCGTCTCTGTCGCGCCTTTGCCGAACTGCTGCATCCAAGACCGCTTAAGCCGCACCTATACAAGCGTCTTTGTGTCTCCCGCCCGTGTGAGAGAGAGAGAGAGAGAGAGAGAGAGAGAGTAGAGCGGACCGCTGCGGATTTTCCACTTTAATCCAATTTTTTTTTCCTCCGTAATTAGCACGTGGCCGTCTCGCGATGCGCATAGAAATGCCGCCGCCGCGTACCTTTTGGCTGGGCGAAAAATTGTCGGCTGGATTAACTGTGGCTAGAATTAGCCGGCAGCGTTGCGGGACACTCGAGACTGTGTGACGTGTTTCCGAGCTGCCTCTTATGCGCGTCGAGCGAAGAGAGGAAAAATTTCATAAAGAGCGCGCTTAAACGCGCGACGCTTTTTCTCTCATTGCGAATAATTTTTATATGAACATTAGCCTGACCCCCGCGCTATACTGCCACCGCCGCTGCTGTCTCGGAAAATATAACGTTTCTCTCTGCTGCTGCTGCTGCTACTGCTGCTAATTTGCGAACCGCCCGGGCGCTCGCGCAATACCATTATTCTCGTTTTTGCTAGCCGCACGTGAAACAATTTTCCGCCTTATTAATCCTGCGCGTATATTTGTAATTTCAATTTTATTCCTGGTATTTCATCTCCGATAACCGGTGGCCTGAGCACGCCCGTGTTATACTATATGTCAAATTTGCCCAATAAACAAGCGAGTCGATAAAAATATTTATCAAATATTGCGCAGGTGAAATCCATAACCGATTAAATTTCGATCGTTATAACGAGATATTGTAAATAATAGACGGTAGCTATTTGTTCGTCAATAATTTCATTGGGTGCCCGGAACATAATAACGCCGCGAGAGTAAGCATTAATACAAATATAAAATCGGGAGCTGTGTACACTGAGAAAACTAGATATTAAAATTTACTACATATGCAGGAAATATTACTATATTATATAGTAACTGATGGCTATACTTGCTTTGCATTAAAATTTACTATCTCAGATAGTAATTTCTATACTGAACTTAAATTTTTAAAAATTTAATAATTTTTTTTTTGCTGGCCAATTTTACGCGCTTATTTGAATACTATTATTATTATTATTATTATTGATATTTAATGTTGTTAAGTGAAAGAAATAAATGAAAGGAAGGAATCGAACTGGACCTCTGGTATGGGAGTCGAGTGCGCTGATCACTTAGCCAAACAGTACTGTTATGTACTAAATTTCAAATCTGATATATTAATCACATTTACTCGTGAGTTAATATTAATAATAAATTGACCAAAATTAATAAATAATAGCAGCGAATGATGTTTTATCACTTAATAATACCAGATAAACAAAAAATTATAGATTTTGGTCTCTGATAATTGCATAAATCAACTTTATAACCTCAAATGCTGGCACACGGAGAAATTCTTAACTTAATTTTTACCATATAATGTAGTAATTTCTAGTAAACACGTAACAAATTTTAATATAAGTCTAACAATTTTTACTATGAATATAGTAAAAATCGTCATGGAGCGAGTATGACCTGCCGTTACTATCTAATATAGTAATTTTTCCTACATATGTAGTAAATTTTAATATATAGTTCTCTCAGTGTATTATAAGCGAACAACATTTAACAGACTCTTGCACGCGGCACGCGAAAATAAGTGCATAGCAGCGAGCATATTCCGCGGCGAGAATCGCAATCAACATCAAAGCCATGCAGCAGCAGCTGATCCGTCTCTTTTGTCGAATTTCGCGATCCTGATTGATTGACACATCAATGCGAGCGCAGATGAAGCCTCAGCCGCTGCGGCATCATCAGAATATCGAAAGGTTAAAAAGTGGAAGAGCTGCGAGAGCAGAACTGGAGCACTCGAGAGATGCTTTGCGGAATGTTTATTTGATGCGCACGAAGAAGGATGCAAAGCAAGGAGAGGAGAGAGATGCTGCCGTTGGGCAACATCCACGAGCGCTGGATATAGGAGTCAAAAGTCCTCTTTACGACATGATGCGCAAGCGGGAGTCAAGGGCTGATAGGATGCGCAGCAAGCGGATAGCATAAGTGCGGTTTGCGCGAAGGGGGTCACGAGACGGTATAACCCTCGCGAGCGCGTGCGTCGAGAGAGCTACGTGTGTGTGTACGCCTGCTTATACATGGATTCGAAAGCAGGCTGAAGCAGATATGAGAAGCTCTGATCCAAGGGGATTATCGGCCGATCAGCCAGGATTCGCCGGCTACTGCGACGCTGATGCTCTCTCGCCTCTCTCCTCTCCTGTCCGTCACTTTGTCAACATGCGTATAATCTGATGCGGTTCTCCCGTTAAATCATGTAGGCAAGTGCATTCCTGATAATCAGCGGACGCCGACGCCTCTCTCCCGCTGACGTCTGTGCATGTGTGCGCAAGCATAACACATATAACGGCCAGGAGCACTGAGCGGTGTAATCGCTTTGACTCGTCGGCTACTCTCTGGTAATTTAGCAGCCGCTTCGGAAGTAAGAGCCGCTAAACGCCTGATTGCGTCCGATCGACGCACACGCGCGCATCAGAGACCTGATACCTGTACGTCTCACAATGAATATCATCATCTCTCCGCGCTCTCGCACACACCGAACTCGATATAATTGGGCCGCGGCTTTGCTCTGTGCACGTGTGTACACAAGGGATATATACTGCGCACACACAGACGCCGCTAGCTTATCTCCTTTCTCTCCGCAACTGCTACTTCTGCCGCCGCACACTGTTTGTTTATTTCGCCCCGACTTATCGCGGGCTTCGTGCTAGATCCGAGGCTGAGAATTGGCGCGCGAGCGCCTGACCACTGCAGCGCTTCTAGCCGCGGAGAGCCTGATTTTATGGACGGATTAAGCGAGCGCGCGAGCGACGTATATTCAGGATAATATCTTAATTATATGCCTGCGTTAAAACCGCGCCGCTATAGGTGCAACGAGTTTTACCGGCTACCGCGCGCGGATCTCGTACTCCGCGCTCTGCAACTTCAACGTCGTATAATGTGCTTTTAGTTGACCGAACGACATTTTTATACCCCCGTATTAACTCGCGGCGCTGCGCTCTTCCGACTTTCTACGAGTAGCTGCAGCGCGCTTATCAATTTTCTGGCGGCGATACCGTGTGTCCGCACTTTTCCGATGAATAAAATACAGAGTATACAGTACTAGGCGCGTCGAGTCGGGGGCGGTGATGAAAAAAATACGTCTGTATATCCCAGATAATATTCGCCATGCCGTGCGCGCAATTTGCATGTTTGCAAGTAGCTGCATTCCCGCGGTCCACTTACGTAAGGAGATAAAGCCGAGGATAAAACTGGATCAAGCTGTAATATCGCGCGCGACTAGTTCCGCGCGCCTGGCTGTATACGTAAGCCCCCGCGAGTAATACATGCACGTCTGCGCAAGTGACATATCTGTCACGTGAGAGAATTCCGCTAAATGATTCGCGCGAGAACGGTGTAGCCGAAACATGCCTCAATAATGGGCGCAAAGTAGCGGGAGGCGCTTTAGCGCTGGCAGGAAGGACGTCGAACGGTAAACACCTGCCGGACAAGCATCGCGTCCAGCGCTATACACACTATCTCGCCGGCGTATGTGTCCCTTACGGTAGCTATATACTTGGACTCGCGCCGTGAAACCATTCCATTCGTTTTCACGACGCCGCCGCCGCTGCTGTACAGCTAGCGCAGCGCATGCAGCCGCGATACGCTTTGCATTAACGTAATTTATGCCCTTGCGGTAAAGCTCGCGCGCGAGCACACGAGAATGAACATCAGCGCGCCCGGCTAGCTGTTCTAAAAGCCCAGCGTATATACGTTTCCCGATTCCCGGCCGCTTATCTTTATTTTCGATTGATCTCGACGACTCCCAGCTCGATACGGGCTCTTCTGCTAATTAATTAGCCGTGATCGTCCGTTGCATACACACTCGTTGCCAGTTTGCATCATACGAAGTGGTAGAGGAGAGAGAAATTTCGCGCTGCAAATGGGAGAGCCCCGCGATTCCGATCTGAGAGCTCTTCCGACAGCGGATCGAGTAGAGACTCTACGCAGTTTCCAGTTAGCGCGGAATGGGCCCCGCTGCCGCTGGAGTCGTGCGCGGGCCTGCATTTATTACCCCAGCGTAAACTAAAATTACCGCTGTAACAGACAGAGGGAGAGAGAAAGAGATCGCGCGAGTCTCTGCTCCCTTTCTCGTGCGCGCGCGCGCGCGCGCCGCCGCGAAATTCCCATCGTTTTACAAGTAACTGAAGCTGCGCCGCCGTTTTCGGTATTCTGTACTGTGCGCGCTGCATATCCCACCCGGAGCCCGGAGAAACAGGGAATTTGCACGAGTTGCTAACGGTACCGCATCTCTGACGATCCTCCTCCTCCTCCTCCTACTTCTAGCGCGGCTCTCTCCCGAGCCTCTTCTTGCGGCTGTGTGCTGCATGGCAACAGCTATGTGCGTTGTCTCCGCGCTCGCGTAATTATTGTCGCGCACTTGCGTCAAGACCGCGGCTTTCGTCTGAAGATTCTTCTTATCCGTCCCTTCACTCCCTTCTGGGTGTTATGCACCGCTGCCGCGATTGGCGGGTTCTCATTCGGATTATTTCGCGAAAAACGCGCGAGACGTAATCATCGCGCAGATTAACAACAATGAATCGCTATGCGCCTCGCTGACGATTACAGCGGCGCTTGTAACGCGAGCCCGTAAAGCAATTACGAGAACGTGTACCACACGGATTATCGTCGGGGCACACGATATAAATGCATATAAAGGAGGGGGCGCAGGAATCAAGAGAGCGGAAAAAAGTGCTCGGGAACAGAGCCGGGAAAGGGGCGGCGAGTTTTCGAAAACTCGACTTTATTACTCCCCGGTCTTTCTGATGCAGCCGAGCGTTTTCCCGGTATCTTTGCAAACTTGACGCAGCAGTAAAGTCGGCGGCGCGGCGGGCCAAAGGGAGAAAGAGAAAAGAGCTCGCCGAAGCAAAGAGAAACACAGTGTCTAAGATAAAAGCAATTCCATAACAAACGCCTCTGGTGGAAAGGAGCGCGCGGGTGTGTGCGGAGCTAGTGTACGTGTAGGAGCGAAGCCGAGGACGAGGGAAGGTCGAGAAAGTGCAGTAACGTACGTGCTATACCGGTATAGAGGCCGGCAGGCAGGCAGGCAGGCAGCAGGCAGGCGGAGTGGCAAAGAAAGGCGCGCTCACGGAAAGAGGAAGAGAGAGAGAGAGAGAGAGAGAGAGAGAACGAGAGGGACTTTCCGCTAGTCCGTAATTTTCGGCTGCAGCGCCGTTTACGTTGGCTGGCTCTCGGCAAGATGGATGCTCCTTACTCGCTCGCTTGCGCTCATCCCCTCGCTCTACGTAGCACTTTGATGCAAGACCACGTGGTGTACGCGCGTCGTCGACGCCGGCGGGGGAGGAGGAGGAGAAGGACTCCATTAGCGGAGCCATTTGAATATTTGCAAACCGTGCAAGCTCCGTCGCCGCAGCCGCAGCGGGAAGAGCTTAAAAAGACGTAACATACTGCCACGTCACTACCACTCCGCGTTCCGAAACTGTCGTCGTCTACAGAGAGGGTTACGTATATATAGTGGAAGCTGCCACCGTCGCCGGACCCTCCGATAGTCGCGGCGTCTAACGAGGGGAGCAACGTCTCCCGCTGTTTTTTTCTTCGGCCGGTTCCTTTATCCCGCTTTTCACCGCGCGCGCGCGAATTTTCAGCGGTAGCTTTTTCTGCAGAGTAGCGTGCGTGCATGTGCCTGCAGTGGCTCAAAGCGAAAAAAGCTCGGCCTTACACGTCGTGCCATTATGCAAGCCCGAGTCGCATAAAAAACGCAAAACACTGCGCTCCCTCTCCCTCATATTTTCTTCTGCATCCGCGTCTCCCTTTCGCGCGTTAAACTGGTGCGTAAACTTCGCCAAAGCGAGCAGGCCTCTTTCGCGCTGTCAAAGTGCGCGAGCGAGCGAGCGGGCCTCTTTCTTCCGCCACAAAAGCCCTTTCCCAACTTAATTAATTTTGACATAAATATTTGCGCAGGACAGGATCGTTTGCAAGCTAGCCCCCGCGCGTCGGTGCGAACGTAATTTTAATTAAATACAACGCAAAGACGCCGGCACTCCCGCCGCCGCCGCCGCCGCCGCCGCCGCCGCTTTTTTTGCGGCCTTTCATATCGTGTATACACACGCGCGAGCGCGACGCGATAAAGAGCAGAGAGTGCGAAGCAGAGAGCAAAGGGAGAACGAATGCACATTATATACGTTGAGGCAACGCTTCTGCGCGCGAGATTTATGTCGCTCTCGTTTCAGCCACGTGCGCGAGCACCTAAGTCCACTGCGGATAAAAGCAGGGGAGCCTCATGCGTCTTCGTAAAAGCTGACTTTTCGCGCTCGCGGAAATTCATGCCCTCCACGCGATCTTTTTCTTACGTGCGCGGCCGCGAATAATCTCATAGTATCTTGCGCCGAGTATACGTACGCGCATCGACCGAAAGACCTGAACGGACTAATTGGACCTTTATGCCTACGACTGCCGAGCCGTGTATGAAAAAACTGCGGCGGAGAAAGATCGTTAACTTATCTCGAGATGCCATTAAAGCAACTGCGGCGCGCGAATGGAAGGTGTGCGCGCTGTTTTTTCCCCGCGCGCAGCGGCGTGTAAGTATCTCGTGCGCGATATATATGTTAAGAGTTGCGAGGTGTATATGCCCCCGTCGTAAAAGCGGATCTCGCTCGCTTGTAAAACTCAAATAAAATCTCCTATATACGCGCGCGTGTGTGCGGGGGGCGCTCGTCAGCTGCCGCCGGCTCTGCGCTTCCGTGTGTGTGTATAAAAAGCGTGTGTCTTTGCCGACTATAAAGCCAAACGGATTATCTGGCAACAAGTTATAAAAGCCTGGTCAGATAATTCAAAGTTCAGATTTAATCGCGCGCTGTATAGCTACTGCTCAGCTCTCTCTCTCTCTCTCTCTCTCTCTCTCTCTCTCTCTCTCTCTCTCTCTCTCTCCCAACTCGCTGCTTACAGCTGCTGCTCTTTCTCGGCGTGCATACCGCCGTGCGGCGCTGCAGCGAGAACTCGAGTAGTCCCCTTTGCGGTTTGTTTTCGAATAACTTTTCGCCGGCAGCAGCAGCAGCAGCAGCAGCTCCCATTCATTGGATCGGTAATTATTAACGCGAACTAGAAGCTGCGCGCATGTAATCCCTCCGAGTTACAGGCAAACTTCTCTCCGAATTCGCCCAGTCGTATAACGAGCTGCAGTTCTGAATTTCCTCTACTCCATCTCTCCCCTTCCTTCCCTCTCTATGTACATGCATACACGTATACGCGTATAGTTATTATAATTTCTGCCCGGATCGAGTTACCATACGGCCGGCTGCGAATTATTACACTGTTATTAGACGCGATTCCGCGAAAGCCAGATATCAAGTGTGCACACGAGCAGCTCGAGTGAGCGAAAGAGTTAGAGAGAGGGAGAAAGCACGTGTAAGCGTCCATTGATATTGAATTCTTGGCGCGGGGCCGTTTTGAATCTTTGACTGGTGCACGTGCGTTTATATGGGGAGCAGTAGGACAAGCGAGAGGTAGAGAGAGCCCCGACAAAACCTATCGTTTTCGCATCACGTAGCCGCAGTTTCCAACTGATTTAACGGGCACGTGCGCAGGTATTCACACATGCGCGCGCGTGCGATGCAAAAGAGAGCAAGCGGCGGCTGCAGCCGCGAAAGAGAGATGACGGAACGGCTATTCGAGAGCCGATCGCCGAGCAATAACAGTAGCCGCTGCAGACATTCCATCGTGATATTCTAATAGATCGCCGGGTTGCGCGTAAACCGAGGGGGCATTCACGGGGGCGTGTGTATTGAGACAGGAAAAGGAAACGGCCAGGAGCTCGGCTATGGCATTTCACGTCGGTTAGAGACCGATTCAGCGAGTTACATTCTGCCGCTAAACAATTGCCGCCCTGCTACACTATAACTATACTGTGTATACACACGTACACGCACGGCGCATTACAGTTACGCGATCCACATTCGACGCGCACGCGTGTGCATGCCTCGTCCATTCCACGGCCGATTCTTACGTGTATAATGATGTTTTAATTTGTGCGCGGCAGTAGATCATCAAGGAGGATAAAGTCTATAATACACGTACATCGAGTCGCTGAGTTGTACACTTGGACACGAGAGCGGCATACCCGAGCTGTTCCCGAGATTTAGATTGAGATTCGGATATAGTTTACTCGAATGAGTCGCGCGAGATTAATGCGTTCCACAATTCGACTTTTTTCGTACGACCTATCGCGCGCGCGCGCCCGGATAATCGCTTTGACCTCGACGAGCCAACGGAGGATTCGGAAATATTGTAATTTCAAAAGTATACCAGTGTCGGAAAAGGAATCGTCGGGGGAGTCGGCTAATTATTTCGGTACTTTCTAAACGACTTTTTAAACGTCAGATGGTCAAAAGGAGAGAAAAAAGGACGAGCGTGTTAACGGGACAGCAACGGCGGCGGGGCGCGTGGCATCGGTAGACTGATCTCGATGATTAGTTTGCGCGTCGAGGGATCGTTTACACGTGAATAAAGTTATGCAAATGGAACTGGATTCCGGTCGTCGGGAGCTGCGGCTATTATTATATTAATACATGGCCGAATAACTCGCTCGACGATTGAATACGTCGGTAAATAAGAGGCGGGGAACGAATGTTACAATTAAGAAGGGGAAGCGCGCGCGTTTATCAGCTGTACGCGGCGCAGTATATACTTTCGAGCAATTAGTCCATTTCAAAGTGACATTTAGTTTCAGTAGCTGCAGTTTGACGCCTCGGCAATGCAGCGCGCAACAAACTTGATAGCGCCCGGGGCAGGCATGCTGCTCTATATATACAAGACACTACTCTGCTAGACGTCAGAGAGGGAGAAAGCGCCCGAGCTACACAGAGAGCAATTCTAAACCGGGGAATGATGAATTAATCAATCCCGATAGGAGTTCGAGCGAGCGCATTGTTCTCGCGGCTAGTTCAAGATGGGCAGATATAGAGGGGGATGGAGAGCAGGAGGCAAAGGCACTGCGCACAGGGAGATAAGAGTACAGAGGGAGATGTCTGCCTGCTAGCAGGATTCCAAACTACGGCGACGGTCTGCGTAATCCTCGGCGAGCAATCCGTTTCACTCTGAGGAGCTGCTGCTGCAACGCGCTTAGATGAGACTGAGAGAGCTAGATTCGGATCGTTATATAGTAGTCAAAAATAAAGCGACAATATCGTTTCGCATTTGCGAAAAACTATCACCCCTAAACCACTGCTCCGAAACTGCCGAGCTCAAATCTAACTGGGAACTTTTAATTGCTTGTTATAGGTAAGTGCTCGGATGCTTCAAAAACTGGCCGACTTGGATAATTTACTTTAAGAAGTCTAATTTAATGGAGGCTGCGCAGCCGCACAAGTAAGTTTGACTCGCTCCTTGATTAAATTCTTACAACATTTCAGAGCTTTTAATTTTGCTCGTTCGAGATTTTAAAAAAATGTATGAAAGAGAGAGAGAGAGAGCGAGAGCTGTTTACCTCTGACGCCGCGTTTGTATACAGTATACAGCTAGTGTACACATAACAACGAAGCGAGAATCTCTACATACTAAAAAGAAGAGAAGCTTTTAATAATAGCCACAAAGCGGACAAAAAGAGGAAAAGGCGCGTTTGTTCTTTAGAATTGGGTGGTTTTCAAAATAAAATTGTTGCCTTGTTCATTCTTTTCCTCCGACAAGTGCGCTCGCCTCTGTTTTCAAGCGGCGACGCGCATGTTGTGTGCCTCCCTCTCCCCTCCTCCCTCAGCGCACACATCCGAAGCTGCTTTTTCTCTCTTTTTCTCATCTCGGTGCACTCTTTTGTCAGGCAGAATTCAAGCGAACGCGCCGGGAATAACTCTCTCGCGACTCGTTTATCCTTTCGTCACACGCATAGTTGGCTCTCGGCTCTCCGCGCTTGCGCGCGCGTGTGTGTGTGTCGGTGTGGATATAGGGAAGAAGAGCTGCGGAACGGGAAATGCCCCCCGGCTCCAGTCATCGCGTGCGCCCCTTTGTCCTTTAGAGCGATCGGTTGCTCTCGCTGCCACCGAATGCGTCGCGCATACCGAAGGGGCCTTTATTATATGCATCCACGAAGGGTCACGCTAAGACGCGCCTATACGTCTTTGTCGCCTGCACCCACGCGCGGGCGGTGGAAATTTCGGACGAGATGAGGAAAAGAGCCGAAAGAATTTCCTTATTGCACCGTTTTGAAAAGTAATGGCCGTGCCATTACGCGGGCTCACTCGCTGAACAAACTCAGCCGCTCTCAAAGAGGCGGCCCTTATCTGCATTCGAGTGCAGCGCTACGGAGCACCAGCGAGGGATTCCCTTTATACACGTGGGCAACAACAAAGTTATGGTTGTCCCGCGCGAGCTTGGGAATTTCGTATACTCAAGCGGAGCTGCGGATACAGCTTGTGTGTGTATACACGAACACTCTCGCGCCATAAGCTATATCCTCCTTCCTCATCGTACTCTCGCTCGCGCTCAGCTGGCGGGGGAATATCTATCCTATTTTCTCGGTGATTACGCGACGCTCTGGCTTGTCTTAGCCAAAGTAATGGTCAAGCCGAGGAAGAGAGGAAAGCTCCAGCTCGTCCTAAGTACTTACTTCTTCCTCTCTTGCTCTCTCTCTCTCTCTCTCTCTCTCTCTCTCTCTCTCTCTCTCTCTCTCTCTCTCTCTCTCTCTCTCTCCGTGATCGTGCGGATCGTTGCTAGAGCAGCGAGTCTCGCGCGCGACTGATCGCGAGTTCCGATCTAGAGAGCAAGAGCGAGAGAGGGAGAGAGAGAGAGAGTCAAGCCCGTCGTGTGTAGCCCCCGGGTGCTCGCTGCACGTTTCTCTCTCCCCCAATTATTTTCGAGCCGGCCGATATCTTTAGTTTAATACGGCCCGACAATCATCCTCTGCTCATCTCTCGCTATCAAGCTAACTGTAATCCGCGCGAGATAGCAGTCCGGAGCACACAACATCGGCTGTCTCCCTTCCCCCCCGACGTCGACGTCTATCCCACGCACAGGATTAAGCAATCTCGATCCATCCACACACGCCGAGATATATGCGTACGAATACGTGCGCGGCTGCCGGACTCCCACTCTTGTGGTCGATTCGTTCGAAAATTGAAAGCTGAAAATAGCGAAGAGGGCAAAATTTAACGGATTTTCACTCGACCATCTCGCAAGAGAGCCGCTAGCTGCAATTAATTTTCCGGCAATTGCTCGTTCTCCCGAAAAGACGGGGATGGGATAATTTTTCGTTTCTCGTCCATCCTTTACAGCCAAGTGTATAGAAAGGAAAGAGTATACACAGGAGAAGGAGAGCAACAACTCGGGAACAAGAAAACGGCCAAGTCCGAGCCGAGGGAGTACGAAACGAGCAAACGATGAGGTTGAAAGAAAGCCGGCGGTGCTGTGTGCAGCGCGCTGGAGAGAGCGGCCCGCAAGGTGTATACCCAGGGGGCTATTAACCGTACGCAAACAATGATCTAGAAGCGGAAGCGGCGTTACACAGGCTCTCCCCTCTCTATGTGTGTGTCTGATGCGGCAACTATATGTATATTACGTGCGACCAGCAGCGGCGGCAGCGGAGAGATAACGACGAGATAAGGGGAGGAAGGAGGAACGCGGCGAGGTCTCTCGCAACTTTTTAGCGAGTCCAGGCCTAATTGGCATCAGCCACGCAACAAATAGCCCTATCGCAATTATCGATTCGCGAATAAAACGCGCGCTTGCCCAGTTCACGCTACAAAAATCATAAAAACAAAGCATACACGCTGCTCTCCCTCTCTCTGCGTCGGCTCTTCTTCACTCCCCGTTTGCTCTTCTCGTTAGCGCGGGTCGTCGAGCCTCGGCGAGTCGCATACCGACAAAGCTTTTTACGGCTCGAAATCTCGATTATGTATCCGTATGTTTACCTCCGACGAAAATTTCCCTTTTCACGCGCTTTCCGCCGCGCGGCACGTTTGTTTTTTTTTTGTCTCCCTCGCGCGCGCTGCGTGCAGCTTTTCAACAAAACACACACACGCAGGACGGAGAGAGGACAGGCTTTCCGTTTGCGCCTCTCTCTCTCTCTCTCTCTCTCTCTCTCCCTCTCTCTCTCTCTCTCTCTCTCTCTCAAAAACGCTTTTCGGTAAATATTTTAGCGCGACTTGGATAAAATGAACAGAAGCGTACACGCGGGCCGCGTCGGCGTTGGGACAACACGCGGGGCGCAACAATAACACAGCGCGAACGGGCGAGAAAAACACGGGCGAGAAAAGGTATACACGTATATGCCGGAAGCCTAAGCGCACCTCCGTCGCTACTGCACCGCTAACGGTCGCGAGAGTTAACGCTTTCCCACGACGACGCGTAGTTTTTGAAAATTCTCCCGCGCGCGCGCGCTCGGCATGAGTGAGAGAGAAAATGATAACACGCGGCCAGAGCGAGCGAGCCGCAGCAGCGCGGAGGGGAAAAAGGTTTTACAGCCGGGGCTTAATGATCATTCGGCAATTTTCAATTTTATGATCTCGTTTTTCCGCGGAAAGCCGTGCACGAAGAAACGCCGGAGTGCAGACGCAGAAAGGATAAGGGGGGAGATCGATCAGGCCCCGATAGAGCTCGCGGAAACGGAGTTTCAACGGCTGTAAAAGCTTCGCTTGCGCGCGCGCGCGCGACTCATCGCTCGCTGTGCGTTCGCGCGAATGCGGAAAGGCGAGGGAGAGAGGCGCCCGCTTCTCGCGAGGATAACGTATAATTTCCCCGACAGCTTGGCCTCTCTCTCTCTCTCTCTCTCTCTCTCTCTCTCTCTCTCTCTCTCTCTCTCTCCCGCTAGCCGATTTCTCACACACACACACACACACGAAATGCAAGCGGGGAGAAAGAGAGAGACGCGCCATCAGATCGAAATTAAAGCGGGGAGGGAATGCTCGATTCCCGCGAGCCGCGGCTGGGCTTCTCTTTCTGTGTACATTATCCTAGGAACTCCCTGGACGCGCATAATGCCAGCTTCTCGGATAATGATCGGCCGACGCGCCCGAGTTACGACTAGCTGCGCGAGCGGCATTCGGAATGCGAGCGGCGGCGGCGCTGTGTTCTTCTTGTGTGTAAGAAAGGGACGCCCACCGCTGATGCATCGGCCGCTGCCGTCGGCACTCGTCACCTGTTCTCCATACCTGCGCGCGCGCTGTATATCGCTATGCGAGCGATCCAATTAATTCCGAGCAATTAATATTAATTTGCAAAATTAGAGCGGGGCAGTATAGTAGCCGGGCCGGTTTTGCATTTTATCGCGCGCGGAGCTTCATCAAGATATTTGGGAGTAAAAGGAGCCGCGCCGAGCTTTGCCAGCAAATCTGAAAGTCCAGAGGTTTGCTTTACAGTTCGTCGCGGGCTCTTTCTGTTTAAAATTTAATGACCCTACGGTCGTTTTGCTCCCCGGGATAAGCCGGCACGATAATTTACCCGGCTGTAAAGGCGTTCTCTCCTCCCTTTTTTACCCGCTACTGCTTCCTCCTAGAACGCTTGCACTCAACGAAATTGTTTAGTTAAACCGACTATTTTCCATTAGTTCAGGCGTGCACTTCTTTTTCCTTTCTCTCTCTCTCTCTCTCTCTCTCTCTCTCTCTCTCTCTCTCTCTCTCTCTCTCTCTCTCACTGCATCAGCGACCCTCCTTTCCCCTAGTTTTTTCTCTTCCGACTTGACCAATGCAATCTTACGATTTAATCTCCGAGCGAGCTTTGAAACAAAATCCATTTGAATTTTAATCGAATCGCAATTATATAGCCTTCCATAACGGACATATGTAGCGTGAACGGAGAAAAATGGAAAATTTTTCGAATAATTGGTCAAGGCTGCGCAGTACGTCGTGCGTGCAGCGCGTAATCTACAGCCGGAAAGACGAAGGAGAGGCCAGCAGCAACAAAGCTATTTACGAATTCGAAATGAGGGAGAAAAAAGAGGAATTTCCGCGAGCAGTTAATTCGACTATAAAGTTTCAACAAAGGCGCAGTAGCTCGTATCGAGAAGAGACGCATTTCTCTCGTTTTTACTCTTGCTTGTTTTATTCAAGGACGCGAGCGCGCGCCTCCCTCTCTCGCGCTGGCTTTTCCGTATCGCGCAGCGGCGTTGCACTTGCCTATTTTTCTCTTTCCTAGCCTCTCCCCCTCCCTCGCATTAGGAAGGGGAAGACCGCTGCCGCCGACGACGACATGCATATTCACGAGGCGCGTTATTTAATGCGAGAGAGAGAGAGAGAGAGAGAGAGAGAGAGAGAGAGAGAGAGAGAGAGAGAGCGAGAAGACGTCCGCTAACCGAAAGCGTGGGTACTACACACGAGAATCACTTATACCCATTC
Organism: Nasonia vitripennis; assembly: GCF_009193385.2. NCBI lineage: Eukaryota > Metazoa > Arthropoda > Insecta > Hymenoptera > Pteromalidae > Nasonia > Nasonia vitripennis. Next base: position 12,872,771 of record NC_045761.1, on the reverse strand, counting down.
CGCGAATAACGCTCGCTCTCCATCTCTCTCGAGTGGCCCTATATTTTTTTTCGTCGGTTTTATCAAATAAAAAAAGCTCGACGTGACGTCCAGCCGCAGCATTGTTTGCGTTGTAATCCGCGCTGCACTGTTATACAGCGCGTCGTTCTTTATTCCGTCGGCGTTTTTTCCCGCCCTCTCTCTCTCTCTCTCTCTCTCTCTCTCTCTCTCTCTCTCTCTCTATGCGCGTATACGCAACAGCGTTTGCGAGTGCACCCGTGTATATATTGTTATTGAAACAATTAAGGAGAGCTCGCGCGTCGATTCGTTGTTTGCTCAGGCAATAAACGCGATCCGGCGGCCGATGATGGATTTCTCGCCGCGCGGGGGAAATAAATCAGGAGGAATGCGCGCAATGGCTCTAAGTGATATTACAGCTTTGATATCGAGTGAATGAGTGATTTATTCCGAGTCGACGCACGCACGTAGACCGCATGTATAAGAGAGAAACTGAAAAGACGAATGCAAACAAAAAGCTGCTCTCTCTCTCTCTCTCTCTCTCTCTCTCTCTCTCTCTCTCTCTCTAGCTCTAGCTCTTGCTTTCGCATACGCGATAAATCACGGCGCGCGCGCGCGCGTGACGTTTGAGTTGCGGAGGTGCGTATACGTGCGCGGTAAGAGCTGGAGAGTTCTCGACGGCGGCGTCGGCGCGAGCCGCGAATGGCTATTAAATTAACCGTAACGATCGGAAGTGTTCGATAAGTTATTGGATTACGATTGCCGAGCGACATTCCCACAATGTATCGAGCCGCGCGATTAACGGCGAGATGATGCATATCGCCATAATTCACTGTCTTGGCTCTCGTAAGTTATGGCAGTTCGTGCCCACGTTGACAGGCATTTATCGTCAGGCTCTCTAATTGACACGTTAATGCCTCACCCGGTGAGATCTCCAACTTAATTGGGACATTAGCCGCCGCGAAAACAATCGGCGCAAAAAGCGCGTCAAGTTCTCTTGTAAAATAACGAGGTGCGACGCGCCTCTCTCTCTCTCTCTCTCTCTCTCTCTCTCTCTCTCTCGCATTCTTGTCAGCCTAGTGCGCGACGCGCAGGAGCGAATACACGCGGGCTTAATTAAGCTATGAGCTGCGCCACGCTGGCTGCCCGTATTTTCGCAGCAAGGCCGCTGTTCAATGGCATTATGTGGATGTTCGTATAGGTTACGCATACATTCACGCGCGCGCCCGGGGTCGAGAGGGCTGCTCCCTGCCCCCTTCTCCTTCTCTCTCTCGCTTTGAATTCAAGAAGTTTGTTGAAAAACATCGCCGCTCGCGCGCGCGCGGCCTTTCATTAAACTCGAACTGCGCAGCGCTGCTCACTGCAGCCGACCGGATAAAGCCCTTATCTCGAAACTAGTTCAATTAGATAAAACTGGCAAGGGAGAGAACGCGCGGCGGAGCAACCCTCGCGGCTCCTTTTTCTCTCTCTTATCCTGTACCGGGAGCGGCCTTGCCCCTCTACTCTCTTCTCGCCCGCGTTATATGTATACAGGTATCTGTATAAGTGCCTTCCGCTTAGGACACCCGGTCGCGGCGGCGACGACCAGAGCCAAGGTTATACGGGCGATTAAGGATTACAAATAACTCGTTAACGCGCTAAATTAAACCCCGGAAGTTCAATGAATCCTGCGCTCCTCGGCGGCGGCCTCTATGCTGCTCGCTTTTATGCGCGCGCTGCTTATACGCACAGAGAAAAACTCGCCCATCATCCTTATTCTCGCTCTTTATAGCCTTGGCGCGCTCGCGATCCTTCGGTATACGCATCGCGCACAGAGCCGGATTAGCCGTTTTGCTAAATTTCCTCGAACGAACTTTCTCGCCCTCCAATAAAAGTCGCTCGGCTCCTTCCCTTCCGCGCGGCACGCGGTATGATTAAAGAGCCTCACGACTGGTTGCGCTGTCTCGGCCGGCTTCTTCATTATATACAAGTGCTCCGGCGCAAAGTTCGGCTTTTTAACGCCCGATCCGTCGCCGGGTGAGAAATGTGAGGCACTACGAGTGGGGAAAAATGTCGCCTGCATAATTGGAGAACGTCGCGCGTCGCGTCTTGTACTCGGAAGTAAGTCCGGCGATAAAGCGAGTCGGTTCCGCGCTGCATCAATAGACAGACAGAGTCCGCTGGTTTCCTCCAACGCTATTGTGCCGAACTCCATTGCTCGGACTAATTATTTCCAAGTTAGTGGAACGATTCGCCACAACGTAATGACTGAGAGAGAGGGAGCTGCAACGAGCTCTATACTGCTGCCCGCTCCGTCTGCGTGCAGCAAGCGTAATCTCGCTCGGGCTCGGCGATTTCTGCCTCTATTTTGCGCGCTGCTTATATATACTCGGCAGCGGTACCGTAATTACTGGAATGAATCGGTATATAAGAAGTGAATGTTAACGCACTGAAAACACTTGACACGGAACGCAGCCGCCTCGCTTCGCCTCGTCTCTCTCCCTGCTGCTGCAGGCTGCAGCTGTCAAGTTTATTACCGCGTGAAACGTCCTTGGACACTTTTTCGAAGCGGCCCCGACGTATACACAGCAGCACGCGCGTGTCTTCGCATACACGCCACGGACGAATCTGGCGACAGACTCGGAAAAACGCTGTGATAAGTGGCTACGGCAAGCTTTTATCGGTCCTCCCCTACTACGGCAATAACGATTCGAGCTCGTGTTTCTCGAAATCCCCGCCGCAGCTCGGATATGGAAGTCCATATTCGCCCCCCACGAAATCGCTTTATTTACTCGGTCGCCACTTCCATATACATACATAGCGGGAACAACGATCGCGCAGGACGCAATCGAATTCGCGAGCTTCGCTTCGTGCCTTCTGGTCGAAACTTCTATAATTCGGGCGTTAATTCCGGTTAATAGAGATTCGATATTTGATTATGGCGGTAACTGCAGCGGCGCCTGGGTATACACTAAGCCCAGCAGCTGGGTCAAAGTCGCCTTGTGCGCGTCCCCGGCGCGAGCGCATCGAAGCGCGCCGATTGCCGCGGCGAATTGAACGGGCGAAATTTCAGGAGGCAAAAATTTGCCCGACGAAAATTGACGGGGCGAGAATTTTTCCGGATCTCGCTCGAGGTATATAAATCCTGGTGTCGCTGCAGTGGCGCGCGTCGCTCGTAAATCAAAGTGCGCGCGCGCGCGGTATAGTGGTTCGTCGGCGGGCAGCGCGCACGAAATTAAATTCCGAATTTCGCGGGGAAGAGAGAGAGAGAGAGAGAGAGAGAGAGCATAGGCGAAACTCTCTCTCTCTCTCTCTCTCTCGCGGCGCGGCTGCAACAGCGCGCTACAAGCTTCGAGCTTACTGCGCGCACGGCTCGCGTCCCTCGTCGAAAATTACTAAGCTTCGCAATGTCGTCTGCTAGAGCGCGCCGCGGATTCGAACTCGCACGCGCTCGCTCGCTCGCGAGTGCCTCGACTTTGGAAACTATTTCCTCTCTCTCTTCGCAAGAGTAGAAACTCGAGATTACTGTAAGAGCTGAGAGCCGCTGAGGAGTGAGCGAGGGGTCGAGCGGCAAAATGTCTTTGGCTCTCTCTCTCCCTCGTTGTCGTCCTTTCTGGAGCGGCACTTGACGCGAAAATGCAACCCCCCGATCGGACTTCTGCAAGCCTCCTCCTTCAGCGGACTAAATTCGCGTCTTTGACTGCTGAAACGTCGTCGACGAGTTCGTTAATTTCTCCCTCGGAGCGGGAAAGAGAGTCCCGAAGCCGATGGCCCGAGCACTACTCCGCGCCGTGGAAACGAGTTTTCGAACTTGCAAGCGCGCCGGATCGTTGTTTAACATTGCTCTCGCTCTCGATCCTTCTTATTTCCCCGCTCGCACCGCCCGAGGCGCTGCTGCCGCGGCGAGGGACAAGCTCGGCCGCAGCAAATGGACAGGGCCAGTTTTTCCCAGGCAACTTTTTATCTAGTTTCTCAATTCTGCAGATCCGCAGCAGCAGTTGCAATTAAATGCCGCTGCGCTGGCTGGACCGGTATACGTATAGAGCGAGCGCGGAAAAACAAATGGGGGCAAGTTCGCGAATGAAGAAGAAAAAAAATCATGTCTGCAGCCCGTCGATACAGTGCACATACCTTCTCTGCGGCTGATGGTTGCTGTCCTCTGCGCGGATCTCTCGCGTGATGCCGTCCGAAGGCGTGTGTGGGTGTCGACGAACGAGGCGATAGGCCGAAGAAGAAGAAGAAGAAGACAGCGACGACGACGACGACGACGACGACGACGACGGCGGCGGCGGGACGAATACCGGCGCGGGTCACACTAGAGCTGTCAGTCTTACGGCGCGGATAGAATACAAGAGAGTCTGTAAATGTCTAGATATCTCGGCTTGCACACTCGAAGCCCGATGCCCTTGGACTTGAGCCCCGTTCACGGCCACAAGCAACACAGAAATGCTGGGATTGCAAGGCGTGCAGCCACTTTTCCTGCCGGCACACCGTGTGGATCGTCTCCCGCAGCTGGTAGGAGGGGGTACTCTCTCTCTCTCTCGCGCACGCCGCGTACCCGGTTGCCGTCTTGGCAGGTGGAATGCCCCGTGCTTGCTTGCTCTGTCTCTCCCCCTCCTCTCGTCCGTCCTATCTCTCTCGCTCTTCCTTCTCTATCCATACTGCGGGGCACTCACGAATTATCGGCGATGCGTGCGCTCGCGGGCATAAAGAAAGTCGAGGGCGGGAGGTGGAGGCGGCTGTATTATGCACTCCAGAGCGAGAGAGAGGGAGAGAGAGACAAAAACCTCTAGGCGCTGCGTTGCATACACACTTGCCTATGCGTGAGCGCAGTGTACGTTGGTATATGTATGTGGCTCCCGCGAGAGGGGAAGGCCTGATTACGCGAGCGCTTTCGTAATTGGCCCCCGGAAGAAGAGTCGCAGGAAGCCGCGAGCGTAAGAGCGAAAGAGAAAGAGAGAGAGAGAGAGAGAGAGAGAGAGAGAGAGAGAGAGAGAGAGAGCGCAAGGGAACTCGAATTTCTCTACCTCTAGATGCCTGCCACTTGATAATTCCTGCGCATCTACGTGTCTCGGCTGCTGCTGCTGCTGCTTGTAAGGCGCGCGTGATGCGGCAAGATTAGCGATAGGGAAATTCGCATCGCTAATTATTTTAAAAAGCTTATCTCCGACTAATTTTACACTGCCATACTCCATAGCTGCTTCCTGATAAAGTCAGCCACAATGCCCTTTTCCCTATTGTTGCACTACTCACCTTCAGGAATAATAAGTAGTTCGTCTACTTGCCTTTCAAGGCTGCAATTACTTGTTTTCCCAACTGCCGCGCGCAGCCTGCCGGAGAGAGCGATGCTTTGGATATTCTACCCCTTCTTTTTTCCTCTCTCCCGACTCTTTTCTAGTTTTTTTTCTCCTCTTGTTTTCGTTTTCGTTTTCGCGCACACATGCTTTGACTTTGCGGAAAGCGGAAATATGAAGCGGAAAATAGAGCGAGCGCGCGGCAATGCACAGAAGCGTCTACAAGCGATGGAAATATGTCACGTATATGGAAAGAGAGAGAGAGAGAGAGAGAGAGAGAGAGAGAGAGAGAGAGAGAGAGAGAGAGAGAGAGAGAGAACACTGGCTCACCTCTGCGTCACGGGTAACCGCAGCCGCTCGAAAAATCCTCAGACCGGATCACTCGTCGAACTGCAACTGATACGCCTCAAAGTCGAACGAGCCCTTTTAACGTGTTCTCTCTCTCTCTCTCTCTCTCTCTCTCTCTCTCTCTCTCTCTCTACTCCTGGACAGATGCGTATTCGCGCAGTCCTCTGCTCCTTTATTTTCAGACTGAATGGCCAATTACCTCGACAAATAGGCTAAATCTGCGCGAGAGAGCTGCGTGTCCCGAGAGAGCAGTATATAGGATTGTTGTGTATAGCGACCGCCGAAAAATTATGTATCGCCTTGTACAAAAGCCCAGCGGGCTGCTCACAAAGCCCACTGCAGCGCCAAACTTTGCACAGGAAAAAGCTCATTTATGCGGTGGCCTTTCGTTTGTTTTGCGTATTATATATCGTCGAGCGCGGTTATACACGGATATATAATGCAGATATCACAAAAATGTCGAAAAACCTGAACGACTCGTCTAATGAGTTGAGTATTTTTCGCGCGGCGATTTCATTTAACCCGATTTAATTATTATCTCTCGATAAAATCACAATAAATCTAGCCGGTAATCAGCCGGGATTGGCAGCCTGGAACGCGTGTAAGTGCAAATATAGATAGGCGCAGGAGAGAGCGATTAAAAAAAGTCTATAGCTGCAGGACACTCGCGGATAAGCTACTTGAAAATTAATACGACGGCTGTTTAATCTTAATTTTCTCCCTTTTTCGCGCGGGCGCCTATTTCTTCGCTTTACCAGAGCCGATATAGCACTGTGCACGCTTCTAACAAGTGCTGGCATCGACGCGAGTTATACAGGCGCCGATACTAAAATCCTTCGAGAAATTAACATATTTCGCTCGTTCCGCAAGCCTCGCGACCTTTCCCTGCCGCCGCTCCGTTGCATTGTTAATTCGAAGGGACGTCCTCCTCATTCACAGTCCTTTCGCGGCGCTCTCTTATATAATACAACACATAACGGAACAATGCGCAAGAAGCGAAGCGACGCGCATTAGCTGCTGCTGCTGCTGCTCTCTTGCTCTCTCTCTCTCTCTCTCTCTCTCTCTCTCTCTCTCTCTCTCTCTCTCTCTCTCTCTCCCTCTCCTAATGATATCTCGCGCATGTAAATCAGGAGCTTTAGTCGCTGCAGCAGCTTCGATTCTCCTTTTTGAAAATCACGCGTTTTAATGCTTTCGCAATTACGTCATCGTTAGCGCCAATACGCTAAAATCAGAGCGAAAGAGTTTAGCGCGCGCCATCGCGTTTAGTCAGCAGCTCTGATGGTGTATAAAAATGACGTAATCTACATAAATATACAATACGAGGAAGCCATTGAGGCTACAATGAAGTTACAGGGCGCGATCGTGCGTATTAAATTATGACAACTACTGTTGCAGCTATGCGCCAGTATAGCCGCGGTATTCCGGTTGCAAACCCGTTTTTGACTTCGTTATCAACGGGGCCGAGCGCGCAGTGCCAAGGTGATAATTATTATAAGCCGACGATATAAAGCGTTGAATTTGCCCCCCATCTCTGTTCCTCATGTGTGCGTACATGGTCGCGTGCGCGGGGCTAAAAATAACGAGAGAGCGCGTACAACGAGAAAAATCTAGAAATAACAAGACTAGTCGAGCGACCGACGATAGCTTGCGGAAAAACAATGTCGTCGCCGTGCGGATATGGGACGTATGGACGTCGTCGTCAGCACGGCTCGAGAGAGAAAATACACACACACGCGCACACACAGGGTTGCAACCTCCTGAAACCAATATCACCCGAAGACGCTGAGCTATATAGCTATAAAGACGGACCGGCAGCAGCAGCAGCAGCGAAGATGTAAGGCTGCACGGGGAAGCATGCGAGAATTTAATGGCGAGCGTGTTTCGTTGCTTTTTGCGCCTCGATGTCGCGCTTATAGCGACTCGTTAGCCCGGCTCTAGACGCGTACTATATACCCGCGAGACACGTTCGTTGATTTATGTATCGGTCCGACCGCTAAGGAGCGACGATCGAGTACCGCAGTCTCCGGGAACGAGAGGGGATAAAAAAACGCCGACACTCGATTGATTATTGTAATACATATCGCGCGCATCCGAGGAAAGTTGAGTAATGCCTCGAACCGCGTTTGCTTTCTTCCTCTGCTGCCGCCGCCGCCGCCGCTGCTGCTGCTGCTGCGCGTTTTGCACTTGGCTGCACGTTCGCCTATACACTGCACCTTTCTCCGGAGCTTTCTCGCGAAATAAACGTGCCCGCTGCTGACGGATGTCGTTTACGCAGGCCTCATAAACCTTCCCCTTTGCCGCGCGTATTCCGCGCAAATATGTTCCCTCCGTTCGTCCCTTTGGCGCAAATTTTCCCGACTTTGTCGACAGCACGCTTTTTCCCTTCCTCCTCGCTTTCTCTTATTTCCCGTTGACGCCCTTGCGGTTTGGGTACTGGGTAGGATGCTGCGTTCCAGGAAAAATTCATTTGAAGAAGGTATGTGTACTGATCTTTGCTTGCATAAAAAAAGTGGGAAAACTTTTTTTTTAAATTGTATCTTCGTAATTGAACACGAAAACTATAAATAGCTGTGGTTTAACAAATCTATTGGTATTTAAATATTTCGAGTAAAACAGTATAATATTTACGAAAGAGATTACACGATGAAACGTGCATATAATCTAAATAGTCTCCTTGAGAAGGCAATCAGCTGAATCAGTTATTAGCAGCGACTATCTCTGGAGCAACCTGTATCTCTTTCATTATCATTGAAAATTAATACAAATTTCAGAATAATCTCTTTGAAAACTGGAACATACAAATCACTTGAATAAATTTGAAATGTCAGCGTACTCTCCTCGATTTTTGCTATTATATATTATTTTTGCTATTATAAAAAACTTGAAATTTGTGTGTGTGTATATATATATATATATACACACACACAAATTTAAAGTTTTTTTGCATCAAAGACATACTCGAATTCGTTGATAAAAAATAACAAGCTTTCGAATTTCATACAAGCTGCTGAATATTCTTGATTGAATCAAAAGAGGGCAAACACGTGCAAAATTATTTGAAATACGTATAGAATTTTCATACATCGTAGAATCAAATGACTAGATTGTGATTGAATTTGACCACAGCGATATTTTATGAATAAACATGCATATTAAAGATACACGTCATACCTTATCTTAACCCCTCTTATGCCTAATACCGATATGTATCCATCCTGTATAACCTATATTCAACACCGCGGCTATATCGTCGCTCCTTACGAAGACTATAACACAGTTAAAATTTTCAAACGAAAACTAGCACAACTCACGATTTGCCGCGTAGAGTAGCGTGCGTGAAATGAGTTGTGCTACTTATAACGGACAATTTCAACAGCGCTACTCTTCGTAGGGAGCTACGATATGCTTTTGTTATACAAAATTTAATCACAGCTTTTACGGCCGCTCGCCCCCAGAAATTTGGAAAATTACAACTCGACACGGCTCCGGCTCAATGTAACGCCTCCTTCAAAGGGCGGCTAATTAATTTCTCAAAAGTTCTGCTTCCGCGTTGCGGCACATCGTCATCCGGCAGCGCGCGCGGCGACGAGTAACTTAAACTAGCTTCCGTAATACAATCAACGTTATTCTCAGATTAACAAAGTAATTGCGAAAGCCGGAGTTTTCGAATGGCGGAATTATGCGCGATTCGAAAATGATCCCCGAGCTAGGCATCAGAATATTCTCAAGAGAAGAATAAAGACTAACACCCACATAATACACGAGTCGCGTGGGAAGAGGCGTGCTTTTTTTGTAATGTACGAATTTCGCGTATACAATCGCGCGCGCGCGCGCGCGAGCGATATGCAGGTATAGAGCACACGTCTCGTTGGTGTACCGTTATGTGCGTGGCTTTTTAATTTGATTTTTTCCTCGTGACAAATGGGCATCACCTCGGCACGGCATTTCATCCGAAGATTTGTATCTGTGCCGCATTGCCAAGGGTAATTAGGAGGTTCCGGTATCATAAAAAAACCGGGTGGAAAAAAGCGAGGGAGCCACGCGAGGAGATAGAGAAAGAAACGAATCGCGTTTAAGGTCTGTAATTAAGAAGGATGACGTAATATCGAGAGTACATAATACACGCACCGCCGACGCGCCGCGTGTGGATGCACTCGATAAAGCCTATAACGGTCGCTGCTTCCACGAAGACCGCCGAGAAAAAGTGCGAGGATACACACACACACACACACACACACATACACGGATCGTGACTAACGAAAGTGACGAATGAGAATATTTCTGTTCGAATATGGCGCGCGCAGAATTAATTAAATCCTCACTTCGCCCTAACGGATACACGCGACGACTGCCTGCATATTATACCCGCTCGCGAATCGTATACAGACCCACGCATCGGCCTATTGCCTCTCGCTGACTCGACGAATTTTTTTATTTAATTCGCGCGTGCGGTTCACCGATCTGTTTCCTCTCGTCGCGACGTTCTCGCGGCAAAAAAGAAACCTATTAACTCGCATTTGATTAAAAATTCTTCTCCCGAGCCCTCTGTCCTCGTATTGTTCCGCTATATATACGCTATATACGCTCTTCGTTTTTCAGCTCGCCGGCGGAGCAGCTGAGAAAGAAGAAGAAAGTCCATTATTATTGTACTCGCGCGCATGGGAAGGTGAATTTGCAAAGGGCGGCCGAGCGGTGTATAAACGCTCCTCGAAAAATCCCGCCGCTTCACGCCGCTGAAAAATCCCATTGTCTTTGAAGCCGGCAATTAGTTCCGCGGCGCGCTACCGATAAACATTGAGATGACGCGCGTCGTTACGTATCTATTATACGACGTATCGTGACGCGGCACGTACTTAACGCGCGTCCGAACTTCGCGTAAGCGTCCCGTCAAATTATCATGAGCCGCCGCACACTCTGGCATAACGAGAGCCCGCATATAGAGGAAAAAAAGGAACGCATAGAATTAAAAGTTTCGGGGGAACGGATAAGAGCTACCGGGGAGAGGAGCTCATAAAAAATGCAATCTCTCTCTCTCTCTCTCTCTCTCTCTCTCTCTCGCTCGCTCGCTCGCTCGCGTATAACACTCGCGGGGTCCTCCCGGGGCGAGAGCTGCTGAGAGCCGAAGAAAAAAAAGCCCGACTCACGGCTGTCTCATAAATCCGAAAATAAAGAGGGTCGAGCCTGTGGACAGCTTGTAAATACAGGGGGCCGTCATGCCAGCGTGCGCGCGTGTGTGTGCGAGCGAGTCGTTGATAAAGCCATAGAGCGAGAGAGCGCGAGGTGCGAGAGTCAGTGTCGACGCGACGGGACATATTCGCACGGTAATGAGGAGTAAAGGGGCGCGCGAGAGCGGCATGTAAAGAGAGCGAGTCATAAAGGGGCTCTTGCCCTAGATGCTATCAGCGCGATCCCATTCGATATCCTCGCGCTCGCCGAGCAGTGTGTGGCTGCCGGATATAAGTATACTCTCTCTCTCTCTCTCTCTCTCTCTCTCTCTCTCTCTCTCTCTCTCTCTCTCTCTCTCTCTCTCTCTCTCTCTCTCTCTCTCTCTCTCTCTCTCTCGTGCTCACATGTAAGTGTGTATAGAGACTCGCGCGCAGAAACATCTCTCGTGAGCCGCGCGCGCACTCGCTTTTTCCTACGCACCGTAAAACACTAATGAAGCGTCTTTCGCTAATTTCTCGCGGCTCTTAATTCCCTCCGCGCATCGCGTTTTATACACACGCACATACACACTCTTATTCGCGAGCGAGCCCAACGCGTTAATAATTATCACGCGAAACAAACTCATCCTACTCGTGGCTTCCCGCTTGGCTCGAGGGATCGCGCTTTAAAAATTTCAAGGATTCCCGGAACAGGTGCGGGCGCATTAACCGAGCCGCAATTACACTCCCGGAGCGCTCGCGCGCGCGCGTGCGAATGAATATTCGATGGCTGCGATTCGTTAAAAACAATTAGCAGCAGCAGCAGCGGCGCAAGTTTCGCGTTGTTCTCCGCTTGCGCAAGAAAGATGAAGACATCCTTTCTCGCGCAGCTGAGAGAGATGATTCCTGCGGGGCAAAAGCGAGACTCGAGACTTCTTGCTCGTATATACACGCAGATCCGAGCAAGCAATCAGGTTTCGTTCCTCTAGTTGGCTCTGGCGCTCTGTGACGAATCGCTTCCCGCGCGCGATAGTGTATAGCGTCTCTCTCTCTCTCTCTCTCTCTCTCTCTCTCTCTCTCTCTCTCTCTCTCTCTCTCTCTGTCGAAAGTCGAATCGAATTCATTACCTCTGAATTTTCGTAAAACGGAGGCTTTCCCTCAACCTCCTCGGGCTTGTAAATAAAACAGCCGGAAGATACTTTCCGCTATTTTTCGAGTCCACACCCTGCGCAAGAAGCATCGCATTAGGCGTAGGGAAGAAGCTGCTTGCGCAGTTAGACTTTCGGAGGCATTAGGATAAGATTAGCGCGGGGGAAAAAGTTTGGCATCCTCTCCGCGTATGTGTCTACGCTGTAATCGCGCGAGAGCGGAGAGAGAGAGAGAGAGAGAGAGAGAGAGAGAGAGAGAGAGAGAGAGAGTCTGCACACACACACACGCAAAAAGATCGCTCACCACGCGAGAGCTGCGCGTTGCTGTGTAGCGGCTCAACCTTGAACTTGCATAGATGTGGTGCCGTGGAGGTGAACGCGCTCGTTCATTCGTCGAGCGCGCGCGTGCAACCGAGAGTAGCACCGCGCAACTACTTATTCGAATTTACGTAACGATACACATATAGGGGCACACTCGCAGACTCACGCCGCGAAGAGGGCCATACCATAAGTGTGAGAGAGAGATGCAGCTCGTCGGTATAATGAACTCACGCGATAATCCCCCGTAAAATCCACTCGCAGCTACTTCCCGAACTGCAGGCTGTATAGAGAGTAGAGACGTGCGTCCCCTAGACGCGCGCGCGGAGTAGAGGAAATTGCGCGCCGGCGGATTACCTCATCGCGCCGCACGCGCTACATGTTAATTCGCTTCTTTCGCCCTCTCGGATTCCGCGACTGCTCGCTGTTTTTAGGTCGCTCCACACATGCGAGCGCCGCAGCCCTGACGATGCACAGCGCGTATACCACTTCCGCTTTTTCCTTGCGCGCGGTTATTGCTTCCTTCCTATAGTTGATTTTCCTCGAGGCTCGATCGATGCGCGATTCGCGCACTATTTCAACGACTGATCTCTGTGTCGTCGTCGTGCGCGCGTATTATATAGTCGTTTCTTCGAGTACGCGCGTTAAAGTAGTCGCTCGCTCGCGCGCGTTATGTACCGGCGCAGCGATGATGCGTAATCTCAGCTCCGGGCGATACATCCCGCGTGTACTGTTGCCGCCGAGGAGGAAGATAGAGCAAGCGAGGGAGTAGGTAGTTTACGTCGTGCTGCCCGCAGGCTCGCTCTTGTCGTCCTGCAGGATATGCGCAGCAGTGCAGGGGGGCGCCTCCGAGACTTGCGGCAATTAAACTGCGAGACAAGTTCACTTTAAACTTTCATTCTGGCTCTCGCCGGCGCCCGAGTCTATCTCTCCCGCCCTATCTTTTCTTTTGCGCGCAGCTCTTTACCCACGTTCCTTCGCCTTGCGTTACGCTAGAATAATGTTAATCTGCCGCCGCCGCCACTACTGCTTTCTTCAATTAAGAGAGAGAGTTTGAGAAAAAACGATGGGAGTAGCACTTTTTAAGACGTATATCCTTCCTCCGGCCCGGCGAACGAGGAAATGCGAGGAAACTTTGTTCCTCCGATTCTTTTTTCCTCCCGTCCCTGATCTCGAGCTCTCCCGCGCCGCCTATATTTGCTTATGAACGAATAAAGCACTCGCTCGCTCCATGAAAGCTAATGAAGCTTCGACTGCGACGACGAGGACGATTAAAAAAAGAAAGTACGCGGCGAGAGGCAACTTTTTGCGGCGGTATCAATTTCTCTCTCTTGAAAGGTTTATCGCGATCGGCAGGCTGGGGGCTGGCGCTTTCTCTCTCTCTCTCTCTCTCTCTCTCTCTCTCTCTCTCTCTCTCTCTCCTGCCCCGCGTCAAAGTATAAGAAGAAGCTCGATACGTCGCCGGATCATTATATACCTCGGCGAAGGATCATTTTTCATTTTCCCAAGAGAAGTGCTCGCCCCAGAGCCATCCATATAATACGTGGACCGCACCGATCCATCCAGCTCTGCTGCAACGACGAGCTTGCGTCGTGTGCCTGCGTTAACATTGTTATAACGCGCGCGTAGTGGGTGTTTTTGGTTTCGGACTTTTATACGCCGTCTCGAGTGCCCGCTCTCGAGGTCCCGTCCCATGAATATGAAATCGCGGGATTGCCGGGGAATAGCCGCTATAACCTTAATACAAACTCCCGCGATTTCCATTTGCCTTGCGCGCTTGTTTTTCTCCGCGCGACCTTGCTTTAATTTGCCGACTCTCGCGCGGACGTCCGTTCCCTTTCTTTTCCTCGCCGCGCGCGAGCCTCTATTTCGGTTAATAAAGCCCTTTATTCCGACGTTTCTCACCTATCCCCCTCCACGCTCGGCCACTCGCAGAGAGGGAAGGGGGGGAGAAGTTTCTTGCTAAATTAACTTTTGCTCGCTTTATGCGAAAAGTTTCGCTGCTGCGCTCGCGCGCGACATAATTTTATGACTAACTGCAGCCGCTGCTGCGCGCGGCTGTACCATTCCGTTCTCTATAGCGCTCTCACTCTCGCGCGCGCGCGAGTAGCCGAGAGGAGTAGGATGCAATTAATTATTATTAAAATCACCTGCTAACAACAATCTACATTTCTAATTTCCGCGTGTAGCGATTATTCCGACAGTAGCCGGCGCCGCCGCGGGACTTTTGGGTGATTAAGCGCATTATGCGCGCGCGGGCATTGATTTAAACAACGCGCGGGAACGAACGGGACGGTATATATACCGAAAACAAGGAAAACTGACCAAAGCAGGTAATGGATTACGCTCGCGCATAGTACAATGGCTTGCCGGCCGTAAATTTTATTATTCAGACAAAGGTTACTGCCGCGGCAACTTTCTAACTATATTTCTCGCGTGCGTAAGTAGCTACGTACAGTCGGGGTGCGCGAGAGAGGCAAAGTTTCCTCTCTCCCTAACTCCCCCGCTTGATAAAATATATGATATAAATATTAATGGGGAATGTTTCTCACGCGGCGCCGAGTGACGATCGCCGAGTAATCGAGTGTGAGCACTTAATAAAGCTTGTATAAAAGTTGATTAGAATATTCAGAGAACAACGAGAGCGCGCGCAAGTATGCAAATATGCGCGCTTCGTAATTGGGCTGATGCGAAATAATTAAGGAAAGTTTCGTCCATAATTATTTTTGCACCGGAGCGCTTGGACTGGGATTGAAGCTGCGCGAGAGCGCAATACGGCCCTTCCTGCAGCATAGCAGCAGCGAGAATAGGCAATTTAGCCGGGAAAATATGCTGGCTCGATAGCGTGACACGGGGACATACTCCAGCCTGCCTCTAATATGTCTGCAGCGCATAACGTGTAGAGCGCAGTTTCGTCGAACGAATTTGCATGGATACAGAGACGCTCAATAATATAAACAAACGCCGAGGAGCTAGAGAGATTGAGAGAGAGAAAGAGAGAGAGAGAGAGAGAGCGGCCGGTGAATCATCTCGTTAATCGGGAAGGATATGGCACGTATAATAGTCGAGGCTCTTGGAGGCCCCAGCGGAGAGAGAGCGCAGGATGGCCATCGGCGATCACGACGCACAGCGTCGTCAACTTCCGTCAGCAGCGGCTCCAGTTGAAAAAGTCGAAAATAAGGGGTATAGAGCGAGATCCATCTCGGAGCATGAGAGGACGCCGCCGCCTCGCGATTATCAAGCCCCAACGTTTCGTGAACGGCCGCAATGTGTTTACCTTTATGTTTAAAGCACGAAATAAATACTCGCGCTCATAAGCCGCGGCGATTACGTAAATTATCCGCCCTGGTCGGCGCGCTCGCCTCTGTACATAGGTGTATGTATCCCGAGCTATTTTCCGAGAGCGTGGGAGATACGTATGCAGCGCGCGCGGCTTTCGTCCGAATTCGAGGGCGAGCTGCAGTAGTAACAACTCGGCTCGGCGAGACGGAGAGCTGGGAGCAGCGTCGCGCCGCGCTTTTCCGCGCTGCAGCCGCACGAGGAAGAGAGAGAGAGAGAGAGAGAGAGAGAGAGAGAGAGAGAGAAGAAAGAGGAAATTTGAGCTTGGCGCGGCGAGCCGGTGTATTTACGGGCCCTTTGCGGCAAGAAGCGACGAGAGCTGACGATCTCCTCCTTGTGCGCGGCGGGTTAATTGCGACCCGTTACCCGCTGGCCGGTCGCAATAAATAAGCACGATATATTGTATAAGGTGCATTATATTCCGCGGGATCGTCCGCCGATCGAGCGAGCAAGCGAGCGAGGCTCTTCCTCCTTCCGGCCCGATCCGCCGCCGCGGCGAGGGCGTATACGTCTCGTGTACGAGGTACAAGAAAGCCGGGGAAAAACGGCCAGTGGAACGAGGAAATCGTGGCGCATCATAAAGTCGTCGATGCGCGCTAATCACCCCCGTATAGCAGCGGCCTGGGCTAGAGCGCGGGAATGAATGCGCATCCGGAACGGTTTTGTTTTTAATCTCTCGCTGCTATCGCTAGAGCGTCCTGTGTCCGTGTGCGCAGGACCTCTTCGCGCGGCGCGCGTGCGAAATACCGGTTCAAGTGTCTACGCAGCGAGGCTACAAGCACACGGCTAATGGACTATGGGAAATGCTCCTTAGCGCGCCGATTATGCTCGTATATGTGTCATATGGCAGCCATCGCGAGCGTGATCGACGATGCCCGCGCGCCTAATGAATGGACCTCTTCTTCTTCTTCCTCTGCTCCTCCTGCTTCTTCTCGCTGTCCGTCTTGCTCTCTCTCTCTCTCTCTCTCTCTCTCTCTCTCTCTCTCTCTCTCTCTCTCTCTCTCTCTCTCTCTCTCTCTCTCTCTCTCTCTCTGTATAGCCCTTACGGTATAATTCGTTTCCTTTCACCTTTTCGAGCGTTTCTCTCGCGCGCGCGCGACTCTTCCCGCAGCCCTTAATATGTAAATATCATCAACGCGGTATATTATCCCTCGGCGTTGTTTTTAACTACGCGCCAGCTCGCGACATTAATCAGCGCCGCGCGAGATCAGCCGTCATTTATTACACGCGCTCGCGCACGCTACGGTTACTTTTTCGACAAAAAATCTCGAATATCATCCTAGCTCGGCGCTGATGGATGATTTTCTTGCGTATCGGCGCGCGCGCGTGCGTAGATATCTCCGCAGATCTCGACTAATGAGCCGGATTGTTATTAAGCATTAGCTTTTTACCTGAGACCGTGAGCGCAGCGTATTTATGGAGGATTAGTTAACGTCTTAATGGATTTTGATGGGCAGCGCGTGGCCCGCGCACAAAAAGCTTGTGTATACAGAGCGGCTAGCCGTAAGGGCTAAGTGGCAACAGCTTCCGTTCAGCGTAATCTGGGCTGGCGAGCAACAAACCCTGGGCCGCTTACTGTAAAGGCATTTATTACCGATTTTTTCTCCGCCGCTCTCGCGGGACTTTAATGCCTCGCACATCTCCAGCAGCAGCTCGTGGGGAAAATTAATTAATCCGGTTTGCGCTCGCGAGAGAGAGCGAAAAAGTTCGCGGGCCGCTGCAGTACGCGCAGCTTTATCTCGGTGATATCGCAGCTACTCCGCGAGAGAGCCACAATGCGCGCATAGCGGCTCCTGATTTCGCAGGCTGCGAAGGCGCGCGCGTGGGCCCTATAGCGCGCGCATTTTGATAAGAGAGGATTGCGCGCCTCTTGTATACCGACTCGTGCAACCGGTATAATCAGAGAAATGTGCAGCGCCGTATGCACACACGCTATCCGGAAAAGACGCGCGTCTCTGCTCGCTCCGCAGTGCATAGCACTTTATTATACACACTTCTCCAAGAGAGAGAGAGAGAGAGAGAGAGAGAGAGAGAGAGAGAGAGAGAGAGAGATTCGTCGATTGTTTTATGCGTCAAGTGCAGTAATTCCGTGTAGAGCAAACATTTGCCTGCAGTCTCTCTTCCGTGACACCGCGTGGCGGCAGGCAGGGGCTGATTCACGATTCTGGGCCGCTCGACTCTATTCGCGTGTGCATGCGCGCGCTCGGCTCCGTGGGCGTGCCTCCTCTATTACGTAATTTTTTCTTCTACCGCAGCGTAATGCACAACGAGGAAATGCTCTCCCTTGCATACACATGCCTGATGTACGCGTGCATCTACACACACAGACACGCAGCCAGCTTTTATTTAGAGCCGGCGCGAAAAAAAGGCCGCGTCTGTGCAAGGCGGACGCGACGAAAGTTTCGCGAAATAACGCGAGCGCGCATTCTTCTCGGGAGCAGTGCTGTAGCTATATATAGCTCGGGATGACTGGAGTTTAGCGCGGCGGAGGAAAAAAAACGAAAGACGGCGAGTCAGTTTTCACTAAAGATTCTTCCGAGAGCTCGCGCGCTGTGTATAGAGAACGGAGAGTGCATCGGGAGTGTACAGCGAGCGCGAGGCTTCCTCCTTGCGCCGAGAGGTTCTCCCTCTCCGCAGCAGAGCAGCAGAGCAGCCTCCTCTCACTTATACTCGCGAGCGAGCGATCGAGCGCACTAGCAGCAACTAGTTACACGTATGAAATAATCTATTATCTGGAAGGGGAGTTATCTAGTGCGGGCATTGAATCGCCAAGGCCGTGGAAGAGTGGCGGTAGAAAAGTCGCACCGCGGTCGTCGAACCTGCTCCTCTCTCTCTCTCTCTCTCTCTCTCCTCTCTCTCTCTCTCTCTCTCTCTCTCTCTCTCTCTCTCTCTCTCTCTCTCTCTCTCTCGCTCTCCGGAGCGAACGCGGAGTGGGAGCTGCGTGCTGCATCGTTCTCCCGGCTCTGCTCTATAGATATAGGCCCTGTACGACGCTCTGGGCTCCTCCGCGCTCTGCACTCTTACACGGACACACACGCGCGCGCACACCCCCGACGCGACACACTGGAAAAGGAGAGAAAGAGCTCCCCTATTAAATAACCGTCGCAGCTGGGATTTACCTTATATTTCGCGCGCGGCTCTTTCCTCTTCTATATCTCTCCCTCATAGCTGTCGTCGTCTATCCTGCTTCCTTCCTTACCCCGCCGCTCTCTTCCTCTCTATCTCTTCCTCCTTTCGGCTCGATCCATTTTCATAATTTTATTATGCAATTGACATCTCGTACAGCTCGGCCGGCTGTATGCGCGTATATACCGGTTTTTCTCTCTGTACCTGCGCACTGCACACAAGCGCATCATCGGTTGTCTCTCGCTCTGCTCCTTTTTGCGCGAGCGCGCGGTTGCATCAGCGTCAGGCCCGCGGCGAAATATACCTGCTTAATTTTTCCTTCTCTTATTTTTCCCATAGGTTCGAACACAGCCGCACACGAGAAAGAAAACAAGGAGGAGGAGAGGGTTTTGTCTAGACGCACACACATACCCACGTGAGCTTCGTAATTAGGGACAACTCAGCGCGCGCTGCGCGAGATTGCCCCGACTTCTCATACTTTATGTGTCTTGAAACTACGCAGTCACGCTACATTGCAGCCAGTTCCATGCGCTACTCCGCTGTGTAAAAACTCTTCAATTTACTCTCTTTATCGAATCCAATCTCTCCGCTCTTTCTCCTCGGCTGCAGGGAGCGCAGCTGAGCAACTATTCCGATTTCATTACTGATTCGCAACGATCTTTAGCCGATATCGCGTAAAGCCAGAGCCTCTCCCATTATAATTGGCCGCGTACTTATTACCGTGGATTTTTCGCTCCCAGTTCCACCGGCGGCAGCTATGATACCAGCGCGGCTTCCGAGAATACACATCATCTCACGTGACTTGCTGAATTAACTCAACAGTTTACATCTCGCGGATAGTCTCTCCGACACCCTTTATCCGCTTAATATCTCCATTAAGAGCTCGTTACGCTGTTTATAGCCTATGCACGCGAAGATCGCGCGGAGAGCTGAGAGAGAGCTGATATGGGGATCGAATTCAGCGCCGAGAGAGATGGCGTAAATTTTCACTTGTTTCGGCGGCGCGAGCTCGCTGAAAGAGAGACATAAAAACGATGTGAAAAAATGGCTTATTCCCGCAGAAAGCAGGCTTATTTTATGCTCGCCGGGTTGTCTCCGCTGTTCTCTCCCGCTCCCTCCCTCTCTCTCTCTCTCTCTCTCTCTCTCTTTTGCCCATGCGAGCGCGCGCGGCACAGGTCCCGTTGTCTACATTTGAAATTCATAGGAGCACTTACCTTAACAACATCTCCGCGATCGTCAAAATAATTTTTCCAAGCTCTATAAAGGTGCATGCGCGCAGCGCGCACAAGAGAAAGAGAGAGAGAGCGCGCGAGACGCGTCGTAAGAGCGCAAAGGGGTTGCTCGTAACACAAAGGTACTTCAGGACTTTTATCGGGGGAATACTTGGGCGCGACCCAAGTATTCAGGCACTTGGCTCTCATGGCCTGCGTATCGCTCCCTTCCTCCCCTCCGCCCTCCCTTTCTCTTCTCTCTTCCCGAGAGCTACACTCTGTCGCTTCTAAAGCTATACACGCTCTCTCTCTCTCTCTCTCTCTCTCTCTCTCTCTCTCTCTCTCTCTCTCTCTCGCTGCGTGCGCGTGCTGTATGCACAACCTACATTTTTAAGCGCGCCGCAAGACGCGCAAGCGACTCGCACGCTTATATACAAGAGCGCAGGCGGAAGGAGAGAGAAGAACGGAAAGCCCATTTCCTTCGCCACCGCGACTGCTCTTACCTGCTGCGCAGCTTTATACACGTTGCTATGCACGCCGCGCGCGGGTGGATCAATTCAGCGCGCTTTCGAGATTACGCTCGAGCAATTGACTCGCTCCGAGGCGCCGCGCGTTGCGTCACGCTTATAATATTGTCTCGCTCGGGATAAACAAGATTCTCTCGGTTCGACCTGCTGCTTTGATTGCGCGTCTACTTTTATTGCGCCGCGGCAGCGCATCGATAAGTCCGATTTTACGAGCGCTTGGCTGCGTGTGCGTGTGTGTGTGTGTGTGTGTGTGTGCGTGTGTGTACTATGACAGTTATATTGTAGCTCTATTCGTCGTTTACCTTCGTCCTTCACTGCGCTTTGCAATTTCCTGGCCGTCTCGGCGGCCGAGCGACAAATGTAAACACGCATCAGTCGGTCTTTCCTGAATCCTTCCCCTCCGGCGAGAAAGCCTATGATTACGTACACCCTGCGCGAGTCGTATAAAAAAAGCGAGCCTCGCCGCGTGCTTCATAACGGAAATTTTTGAAATTCCTGAATCGCCGCGGCCGAACGAAGAAATGAACGAATGCAGAGGCACGCAACGAGCTAGTGCCGCGAAGAACCAGCGGAGCCTGACTTCTGCTCTCTCTGCTGCTCTTACACAGTTGCGGATGATCGCCTGTGCAGTGGAAGTGAGAAAAATCCAAGCCGGCGCTTGCGTGCCTCGCCGATATCTCGCGCGCATCTAGCTCAGTGCAGCGAGCTTGAGCTGCAGCAATCCGTACGTTCCTCTGTGTGTCCCCGGCCGGTCTGGAGCGCGAGGCGCTTTCCGCAAAGATACCGGTAAAGTTCGCGTGTTGCGCTCGCGCCGCGTCTATGAGCATACCTGCGCGACATTTCCCCTCTCTATCTCTCGCTCGCTCGACTCTATAGTCTCGCCGTGCAAACGAGGGGAAGGCCTGGCTGAAATTAGACTTTACGAGCTTGCAATTGACAGGCCAGGCTCGGGAGTTTTACGATGCTGCGAGAGAGAGAGAGAGAGAGAGAGAGAGAGAGAGAGAGTGCGCGGAAACTTTGAATTGCCGCGCGGCTTCTGCTGCTGCTGTTACAACGATTTTACACACCCCCTCTTTTTCATCTTCCGCTGTTCCGCGGCGCTCAAAGCTGCTCGGGTGAGATATAAAAGCACGAGCTGTTCCGCCTAATTACTCATGCGCATAAGGATTATTTTTAATTGACCTAGAATTCAAATAGCGATTACGTTCGAAAGCTACTCGCCGCGCAGCGTATAAATTCAACGCGTTATTAACCCCGGCGTGTAGAAACGATTATGAAAATAACGCAGCGGTACTGTTGCGCAATCTACGGTGTGCATAACGTGTAAGACAGGGCCAACTTGTCCCTTATTCAGCGCGAGCATCTATATATGTAGCGACATTCACGAGTTAATTTTGCCAAACTCGCTGGCCAACTATATAATGGTTTCGGAACTGAGCATGCAGCCACTAATTTACCTGCGCTGCGGCAGTGTGCGCCTAGCTCGCAGGCATTTAAGGCGCATATTGAAAGTCAAGTTTCTAATCGAATGGAATTAGGTGGGTAGGTATATTTTCCGCGACGCTAGAGAGGGGGGGGGGTGCACACCGTTCGGCTGAAATTTTAATTAGACGCACTCAAGGAATTTTCCACTCTGACGCGAAGAAATTCTGCACGCGAGATAGCAAAGTTTAAAGCTGTTTACCAGCTAGGCGGGTTCCCGCGTATAATATATTTTTAGCTCTATGCTACAAACTGGAAAGACAAAAGTTATTGTTCTGGCTCTGCTATCTCTCTCTCTCTCTCTCCTCTCCAACTTGGAGCAATATCATTATTCGTTCGGGCGTGGAATTTCCCTCACGCATACTTCGGATAAACGGCAATGTTGGCGCAAATGAGAAGCGATTTCCGAAGGGAAATGCCCTGCGCTACTGCAGCTACCGCGCCGCAGCAGCAGCCTTCCGTGGACTTAATTTATTTACCTTCTCTTTGTCGCTCGGCTTCTTCGTATACGCGCGTATACTGCCCCGCCGCCGATGTATTATAGCGTCGAGCGCGCGAGTGAGCTACCGTCGATAATAATAGTTGCATTCGCGCATTTCCACGAAGCGCTGCTGATTTCATTGACTTTTACGCCGAGACATCATCCCCCCTGCATCATCCTTCTTCTTTTTCTTTCGTTGGCTTTAATTGAGCCTCCGCGCGCGTGCAACAAGAATGTATTTTCTCTCGCGGCTGTTGCGCTGCATGGCTCGCTCGCTCGCTCGCAGACGGCGGATGTAGCACCATGACTGAAAAGCGAGTTTATACTTTTATTGCTCCGAGCTCTCCTCGGCCACTTCTTCTTCTTCTTCTTCTGCTGCTGCTGCCGCCGCTGCTATGGCTGGGGCTGCTAGGCGAACTCGTTTCTCGGCAGCGTCGTTTTATATTCTCTGCTTTACTTGCTCAATACATCTACCAATTTCTTGTAAACATAATCCTTGAAAATTCATGCGAAAAGAGAAAATTGACAATCCATGGAAGCTGTGCTCGCTCCTCGCGCTCATTTTCTCCCTTTAATGTACGCGCGCTTGTGTATGCATATGCACGACGCGTACGTACATGCAGGCCATGGCGAGATCGAGATTTCTCACGAGATTTATAAGTCAAAGGGGAGTCTCGCGGCGTTGATGGATCGGTAAAATGCGAAAAGGATAAGCAGCGCGCGGATACTGTGTGTGTTTGTGAGAGAGAGAGAGAGAGAGAGAGAGAGAGAGAGAGAGAGAAAGAGTGACTCTGCGGGCAAGTTTGATTTGTGTGATTTCTTCTCGCGGTCTCGGGACGAAAAGCGGCGGCGGAGGGTCAATTGAAAAAGAAGATCAATCGATCCCTTAAACGTTTCTCGTAAAAACCGCTGTCCCAGACAGTTCCAAGAAAGTTCGAGAGCCGTTACGTTATGTGTTACTCTCGGCCGAGAGGAAAACTTACCTTCTCTCTCTCTCTCTCTCTCTCCCTCGCGAGGAAAGAAGTCCGGCGTACGGCTCGTGTGTCCGTGAACTCGCGTCGCTGTGGTGTACGTGCGCCGGTCGCTCCATACATACACTTTGCGTGGCCGCCTTCTACATTATACACACCTGCAGCTTTTCTTTCGATTTCTTCCCTTCCACTCTCTTCCCCCCCCCCCCCCCCCCCACCTTTCTCTCCCGCCGGCAACTTCCGAGCCATTAATTAGAGCCGAGGGCACCGTTTCTTTTAAGCCGACCGATGGTTCGATTTTATTTTCCAAAGCCCTTCGCTGCGGTCTCCCGTACAGCGTGTAAAGGGGAGAAAGCGCTCGGGAGAAATGGAGCTTTAAAAGCTGCTATGTACTGCCGTGTGCTAAACATTAATAATTTCCAGCCTCAGTCTCGTCGTCGTCGGTGGCGCCGCCGCCATTAAAAAAATAAACAGGTTCATTAGTCATGCTTATCGAAGAACGTTATATACAGCTGTATAGCGCTTGAAGCCGGCAACTCTTGCAAGACGTATGAGTGTAGGTATGCGCGTGCTTTTTTTTGCTTCGGCGAATAGCAGAGCCCGTCCGAGTCGAAGAAAAAGAGTAAGAAGAAGCGGGAGTAGACGCCAGAAATAGATGTAGGCTAGAGGAACAACTTGATTATGAAGTGTCCGCGCAACTCGCTGAATACGGCATTAATAAGGAAATCGCCACCCACTGAGCCCGCTATCAATAAGCATAAGCTGGCCGTTAAGAATCACGACATGCGATCCCATAGCCAGAAGACAGGTTCGCTCTCCCTGTCGCCGCCGCCGCAGTCGATGATGCCGCCTGCGCGCGCGCTCTGCGGCGGCTCCGCTAATTAAGCCGTATACGTGTGTACGTGTGTGTCTCTAATTACTTTTTGCCGTATAGTTATTCGAGTATACTTACAAAGTGCAGCAGCATCGCCAATGAAAATATCAATGGCGAATTCAGGAAGCGATATCTGAAGGATCGTTAAGCTGTTAGGAAGAATTATTAATGCACTTGAAAAATTAATAAATTCTAGCCGATGAATTATTTATAAATGTGTTAGCATGAACTCCCGTGGCTGCTGATTTATACTCGGCCCCCCGATAAATTATGGAGAACGAGAGACCGAGAGAGAGAGAGAGAGGTGAAAAAAATTCGCTAATAAGTTTTATCCGCCGGCCTATCGCCATCTATCGATACAATTATACTGTGCTCTCTGTTTAATATTGAAGGGCGAAAATCTTGTTTACGCTTCCGCGCGTGTAGCCCCCATCTATTGCGTGTATATATAAAAAAAAACCATAGTATATAGTGCATATAAGCTCTGCGCAGCTAGCGCGCGAGAGAACTCGAGTTAAGAAAGTGGCGCGCTTGTCTTTTGATCTAATGGATCTATAAAAAGGGCTCTCTCCCAACTTTTTTGTTGCAGCACACTCTCACGGGCCATTGCGCAAAAGTGATGGCAGCCAAGTTTCTCGGAGAACCGTCCAAGGTGGTCACCGGCAGTCACGATCGCACTCTCAAGATCTGGGACCTCCGCAGCCGAGCCTGTAAGTTTTCATCGATCTATTATCCGCCCTCTACTCTACACTGCTTTTTAATCACACTCCCGCGGCTAATTCAATCGTGGCGCGAATAATAAATTATCAGCCACTGCTGGTGTTAAATGCCGAAAGATGGGAAATATTAAAATAGCGCGCGTAGCGTTATCCAAAATCATAAAAGATTATTCGCCGGAACGAGCACTCCCGGGCCGCAGTGACGATAATTGTTCACAATTATACACGTCGTCCTGTCCGCGTAAACGCAAAATTTGGCCGGTTGCCCCGTGGCTGAAATGTCGTTAGACACGTGTGTATCTGATGTGTGTGTGTGTGTGTGGGGGGGGGGTGTAGCTGCACCCCGGTCATTTTAGAATCTCTGTACGCTGTACAGCAACAGCAGCTCGTTATTACATTTCCCATTGCGCCTATTAGTCGTCGCATAATGTCGCCACGATAGTTTCAAGATAATAATATAAATGCCGACAAAATCTGCATGCGTCATATTCATCGTGCGGGTATTTTACGACCAGAGCTGCAGCGGCGCGCGGACAACTTAGAATATCGCGATTACCGTCAGCTCCAGAATACATGAGTAACACGTGAGCTCGGATTTATACGATTTACGGAACATTACGTTATCGAAACACAATGGACGCGCGCTCAAACTTGGATGCGAATTTAATATTTCAACAGTCCGCAAAAGGGGCGTGCGATTCCGGAAATTTGCAACAAAGTCAAACATTATTAACGAGACGAGCTTTATTTATTTTCGTTGTAAAATCTTGATGAGCAAAAACTTTTGAAATATTGAATTTCGAAGGGAGATCAGCAGCCTCTCTCTCGCTCTCGTAATTAATTTGTCAGCTTTTAATAAGTTCCTGCCCCTTTATGAGCTCGCTCCCGATATTTTCAATATTAGTTTTCTCGCGCAGAGTACTGCAGTCATAAAGACTGTGCACGGCTATCTCCCACTCTCTCGTGCAGCAACCAACAGGAAATGGTATTTTATTCGTAATTTCATAACGAACTCTCCCGGCGAGCGGCGCCTCTCTTTGGCAAACGCAGTGTCCGTTGAACTTCGAGACGTGGCGCTGGTCCAAAGTTTGTTTAGAAAAGAGTTGACGCGGATAAATCTGCTCGTATAATCCGGATCGGGAATTAAAAATATTGCAGCAGCAGCAGCTTCGCGATCATTATTAATCTCGCAGCGCCGACATTGTGCGAGCCGAGCGAAGACTATATTCCTTTCCCTCGAACAGGAGCGACGAAGCGAAAAAAGCTGAAATAGAAGTATCATCGCAGGGTATATGCGCGGTCATTAAAACAAATCCAGTCGCTGCTGTTCCGTCATAAGGCAGACCATCTGCATCAGCCGCGCTCCGACGGCTGCAAATGTGCCAGCGCAGCTGACGATTAAACGCCGAGGTAACCGCGCCCAACGACGCCGCGTCTCTCTCCTGCTGCCGAGTATTATGCGAGAAAATGCGATTTCTTTGCGGTGAAAAGTTTACTGCGTAAATGATTTCCGCGTAAAGCACTGGAGACCGGAGAACGCGCGCGCGCGAGAGAGAGAGAGAGAGAGAGAGAGAGAGAGAGAGAGAGAGAGAGAGAGAGAGAGAGATAGAGCCTGGGTCACCAAGAGTCAGACGAGTTCGACTTGAGCGCTGCGCCGTCGGCTTTCAACTTTCTCTCCTCCCCTTATATTCCGCGGAGAAGAAAAGACGAGAGAAGGAGAGAGGAAAAATTGCCGGAAAAAAGAGATATAAAGTGAGTAACGACTAGTTGCTGTCTGTCTCTCTGTCGCTCTGGGGGTAAGACGCCGCGCGCCAAGGGTACAAGCGAGTCTAGTTTATTGTCTGCGGCCGGAGCTCGTCTGCTTGCGCGCGCCCTAGGTATACCTAGTAGAATTATTCGAGAAGTCGTGATAACTTGGATTCGCGGCATAATCGACGTCGTGAATAGTCACGAGCCTTCGAGAGAGAATCAGCTCTCCGAGATTACGGCGCCCCTGGGGGAAGTCGAGGACTTTCTTGTTTCACAACGACGTCGACGAGCTGCCGCTGCAGCTGCTGCTGGCGAAAGTCAAAGCCAGAGCGCGAGCGAATCGAATTTTTGGCAGGTTACTTTGTGAAAACTCTCCTCGACGACATGCAAAACAAGTAATTAGTTTTCAAGATTGGATAGTCTCCCTCTACCCCTCTTTCTCTCTCCTGCTTTTTCTTCTCCGCAAAACTCAATTAAACGACCGTCCCGACAATAATGTCGTAAGCAAAAAAACAACAGCCAACCGTATACGTATATAGTAGGACTCCCGCGTTCGAATTTCTTACGCCGAAGCGGCGCGTGGCCTGGGCACTCACTGTCAATGCGCGAGCGCGCTCTCCTTCCGATCCGATTCGCCGCTGCGGCGCGGGAGTTTTAATTAAAGCTCGCGGTCACTGCGGCTCGAGCCGCGTCTTCCTTTTCAACTTGTTGTAAATAATCGCAGCGTGTACGGGCTGACGAAATTATTCGCGACAACTCCAATGCGGAATACGTATCTCGGGTGCATTGTGTTGTATATGCATTGCAAAATGAAAATTCCCGCATTTCCGTATCGCGTGTATAATGTTTAATTATATACGTACACGCGCCCGCTTTAATTAAAATTCTTGAGGCTTTTGAGCGGCTGAGAGCTAGAGAGCATGATATATAAACGTAAGGTTTAATAAAAAAAAGAGGATTGTTAGCGGCGGTCCTTAGCCGGGCAGAAGTCCTTCGTAATTTTGCGTGTCACGTGCGCTGCAGCAGGAGGAAGAGAGAGCGAGAGAGGAGTTGTCGCGCCGAGTCGCCCTATCGGCTCTATCTTTCTCTCTCCATAGCGCGACGAAATTGAAGCGCCGGGATGTAAAACGTCGACATTCCTTCCCGCTGTCTCTCTCTCTCTCTCTCTCTCTCTCTCTCTCTCTCTCTCTCTCTCTCTCTCTCTCCCAGAGGACACATACCAGCATCGTCCTCCTTCTATCCTCGGTTCCTCTCCTCCGCACGCTTGGCGTTCGTGAAAAATTTTACTGCCGGACAGAGGCTTGCTTGCGCAAGCGCTGTACTCTTAAGTCGCGCGCGGATTCTGTGCGGCGGCGGCATATTATTCCGAGAAGCCCTATCCCCGAGCGTCTTGTATAACCCCAGGACCAATTGAATTTCCTAACGGTACAGCGTGAATAATAGAAATCGATCCTGGCTGCTGCCGCTGCTAGCTGCCCCTTCGCATCCAATTTCCGTGGCAGAGACGGCCGCGGCACATATAGCGCGCGGGCCTGCGCCGCAGCTAAGTGACAAGCGTTTCATCGGAGCCATCAAGCCCGCAACCGCGAGACCATCTTCCCACGGAATAACAAAATTGCGTTTAATGTGTACATAAAGTGTGCTGCACACACGGACACAAATACAAAGTATTCCTGATCGATAAAGCCGCGCGCACAAGTCGCAGTCGTCCCGCAGCTAGCTCTGGCGACGAGCGAGATCAAAGATACGCGTGGAGAAGACACGGGGAATAGCTGGAAAGAGCTGCCGCTGCGAATCATGAGAATAATGTTTGTAATGCGCGAGTTATTCGACGCGCGACTTCGGCGATCGATCGTTTAGCGCGGAGGAGCCTCGGCCCGGGTCTCTCTCCAGCACAATGCTCCGCTCCGCTAGCGCGAGCGAGTTCTTTGATTTAACCGAGTCTCGCTCAGCTCGCACAGACAGAGAGAGAGAGAGAGAGGGAGAGAGAGAGGGAGAGAGAGAGAGAGACGGGCAGGCAGGCAGAATGCAAATCGGCCAGCATCTCTCGAGCGCGAGCGATCGCGCAAAATACGGGCGTTTGTAAGCGCAAAGCTCGTAATTTAGCGGGTTTACGACCTCGCTACTGCTGCACTGCAGAGTCGTACTCGGCATTTCCGCGTGTGCGTCTTCTTCTCTCCTTTGCCTCCTCTTTTCCTCCAGCCCTTCCTCTCAACTCGCGCTCTTGGGAGCTTTCCGCGAACCTCGCGCGCGACGCGACTGTCATTCGTACTCCCGGCTAAATTAGGCCCGACTTTATGCTGGCTCCGATCAAAGAGCGCCTGCTCAGTCTGCCGTTGCCTTCCAGCCGCGCACTTCCGAGTCCCGCTCCGACCTTCACTGCGCGGCGCCGCTTCGTGGAAAAATAAACTTCAATTGCTTCTGCGAGAGAAGACGAGCCCGCACGCGATTACGCAACGACCTAGCTCCCTTCGCCTCTCTTACATTTCTCCCGTGTATTTGTGTATAATTTCTCGAAAGCTATTTTATAAACGTAATTACAGGTGTCGAGACCAAGTTCACCGGCTCGAGCTGCAACGACCTCGTCACGTCCGACGGCTCGGGATCGACGATAATAAGTGGCCACTTCGACAAGACCATCAGATTTTGGGATACCAGAACCGAGTCCGGCTCCAACGACATCGTGCTCCAGGGCAAGATCACCTCGCTCGACTTGTCTCGAGGTTCGTTCACCGCATTTCTATCACCTTTTTCTATTCTATTATATATTGTATACTTATACTCATTCTTGTCTCCGCAGATGCTAATTACCTCCTGAGCTGCGTGAGAGACGACACGCTCAAACTCCTCGACTTGAGGATGAAGATGATCGTGGCATCCTTCAGGTATAGGCATCAGCTCGTATACAGAGACTATTTTTCAACAAACGCCGCTTCTTCTTTTTTTTTGTCGTTCGACCTAAATCCGACAGAAAATAATTGCTCGACGCTTTTGGTTTCATCCCGCGCACGAATCGACGGAAAAAAATTCAAACCTGAAATTCCAGCGGCGTAACTAATTTTTACAGTTATACTTTGCTCCGCGCGCCAATTAAACGACATATCATATTGGAGGCTATCGGGGCGCGCGTGTGTGCGCGAGTGAGAAAACGAACGGCGCAACAATATGACTTGATCGATTTATCGCGAATGGTAACCGTCAATCATCCGCACTATTCGGTCTTGCGCGCAGCCGAGCGCTCAGAAAAACAATATCCAGCTCAAAAGGCATTTTAATTAAAAATTTCACGACACAATTTCTATTGTGCGCGCAACCCCGACATTGGAAAGCAATAACTCGATTCTACATTGTGTATTCAGAACGCCTGCGCGCAGCATTCTAGATTTTTCTTTGAAGCAACATTTACACCCGCGGATCGTGTATTTTTATATGTGCATTACAATGATAATCCTTTGAAAGTCGTTTAATAATCCGCTTTGCCTGCGTCGATCAAACGAATGCCATACGCAAATTGATTAATAAAATAACCTTTTTTGCAGCGCCGACGGTTTCAAAGTCGGCTGCGATTGGACGCGGGCAACTTTCAGCCCCGACGGACAGTACGCCGCTGTCGGCTCGTCGGACGGTTCGATTTTCATTTGGTCCGTTACGACCAACAAAATCGAAACGGTTCTGAAGGATCACACGTGAGTACAGCCGAGAACAATGTTGGCCTATTACGTGCATGCATCATGACGATTGAGAGATGAATGAAAAAACGTTCGCTCGCGACGACTGCGATTTCTCACAACGTATAATGCAAGTAAAAAAATCCTGGTGCGGCGTGACACTGTGACTTTGAATTATCGACAATTAGGCTCTGTTACAGAGGAAAATATTTACCGCTAAGGACGTTCGGCCGGAGAGAGAGAGAGAGAGAGAGAGAGAGAGAGAGAGAGAGAGAGAGAAAGGAAGAAAAAAGAGTTGGAACGTGCTCCGCGCGGATAAAGTAATGCGTGCGCGTGCAGTCGATTGGTTCGGAAATGGAGGTGAAAAAATATCGAAGAGTTAGTGGCTGTATAATGCATACCTGTATACACAGTGCTGGAGAGAGAGAGAGAGAGAGAGAGAGAGAGAGAGAGAGCACGCGCGCGAAGGAGGCGCTAATAACCGACGAGGCGTCAGGCCATTATCGTTTGTTTCGGCGGTGGCCTCTTTAATGAATTTTTCCCGTTGAGAGGAAAGCGAGCGTTAAGAAAAGGAAAAAAGAGGAGAAAAAAGTGCAGCAACAGCAGCAGCCGCGGCAGATGGGCAGTGGTATAGAGAGAGGATAGCTCGGTCCAGCAACGGGCTCGTCGGTCGAGTAAAGCCAGCGGGTGGTAGAGCGTATCGAAAAAATGTCTCAAGCACCGGTCACGTACGTCGAGCGTTTCACTGTTATTACTTTAACGCTGGCTGACTAGTCGCCACACGCCGCTCTCTTCCCCTCTCTCTCCCTCCCGCGCTTTCGTTTCTATAAGGCCGAGAGGTACCTAATTCGTAGGTGGAGAGAGAGAGAGAGAGAGAGAGAGAGTCAGCCTTGCTCTTCGGAATCTCCGGGACGCTCTAACTTAATAAGCGCGCTCGGGTCGGCTCGCGCCGCGCGCACCGCCCCCTTTCAACCCGGGCCACCAGCTCGGCTGCATGAAAGCGCTTTTGCAGCCGCGTGCGTTTGTCCCCATGCCGCGCGAGCGCGCGCGACAGATGCACGCCGCGACGAGCCGCATATACGTATACCATAGTGCACATGCCAGCAATGCCGCTTAGCGCGCCCGAGCGCGTGCCTGAGTCTCGTCTCCTCCTCTGTTTATCTGCCCCCTCCCTGCTTGCTTACTTTATGTGTTTGACTGTGCGAGAGCATATGGGTGCGCTATACGTACGAGAACAGTTCCAGCTCGCGAATTCGTGCTCGCCCAGACATGAAATGATAAAGCTTTTCGATTTAACGTTCGTGTGTGCGTGCGCGCGCAGCTCCTGTCAACGCGCGAGCCCTCCCGCGAAGAAGCGTCCTTTGGCTGTTTTTGCGGACAAGCGCGATCGTGTAATAATAATTTTAATTAATTCATTACGCTTTGCGGGCCAGTCGCAACAGCGTCGAAACGCATTGCAGTATTAATTGCTCGTAAAATAATAATTTTAGAGCTCGCGCTGCGCTACACGTGAAACGATTGTCGGTATAATTAGAGAAAACTCGCGGCGGATTTGTTCCCTCCCTCTCGTTCGTTCCTTTTGCTAAATTAATTAAAATGTTGGAAAGTGCTGATCAGCCATTCCATTAATAACTCGAGAGCTCGAGCGCACAGTAATTGCGGCGTCTTAGCGGGGATTTCATTAATACGGATTGCTACTCGATAGTACAGCGACGCTCGAAGCGATGCACCGGCGCCGCGCGCTCTATAAGACGCTTACGGCGCGGTAAAACGAGACCGACGAACCATCCGCGCACACGCGTATAGTTATCTATATATAGAGGACAAAGCCACAGGTCAATCACGATAAAAATTTATTTTGCGAGTCGCCTCTCTCTCTCTCTCTCTCACCGCGTATTCCTATACGAGGAATTTGATTTTCGAGGGGGGGGGGGCAAAAGGAAAACGATCCGTCTCTCAGGCATCGCGTTCGCTGCCGCCGAATCGATCGGCACCTCGGCTGCGCCGCTTGATTTCCCATTCCCGCTTGCAATGATCCCGAAAGCTCGCGATATTATGTCATTTATCTTCGTCCCCGGACAAACCCGCGCTCGCGCGCCTCCTTCATCGGCCGTAGCATTAGTCGTCTGCGCCTTTATCTTCGAGAGGCCATTTCCTCTCTCTCTCTCTCTCTTTCTCTCTCCTTATACCCTCGTAATCTCGCTGCTCTTTCTTCGCCGAGTATTTCTTACAGCTCCATCTTTCCCTCTTTCCCGGCTTCCTCGACGTATCCCTCAATCAATTTTAATTAATACAAACATATGTATCCGTGATTGGGCCATTCGCCACCGACGCGGAATCGCTCATGCGCACGCATAAGGAAGTGCTTATACGCGCGTATAGCTGAAAAATCGAATCGCAGCGGGAACTACTGCGGATCTCCGCTGGATATGTGTAGGTACACACAAGAGGAAGCTGCTTCCTGCTTGCGCGCTGCAGCGATCGAAAATCGGAATTGACGCGTGTATAAGGGCTACGGATTTTTGCGCAAAGATCGAGTCGCCCGATAGTAGGCGTTATTGATAGCCAACCATTAAACAGTAGCATAGGAGGAGGACAATTAAGATTTTTTTCATTCTCCCTCGAGATGGAAGCGGGATAGAAACGAAAAAGAATCGGCGGAAAATCCTCGAGAAATATCTGATTTCGTGTATCGATCTCGACGCAGCAACGCGCACAATACACACGGCGGCGCGGCTTGTATATCAGCTGAATGCGGAGGAAAAAGGGGAGAGAGAGAGAAAGAGAGAGATGATAAATCTGCCTCTGTGTACTCCCGCACAGTCGCGCATCAGCTTCTATTCTTTTCCGATGCCAATCAAGCGAATTCTCATGGAGCAGTGCGCGCATCCTCGCCCATTTCAAACGAACATTAACGTCTCCATAAGATAAGATAATTACACTCGATGCGTTCGCGGTAGCCACAAGTAGTGCTCCTCTCGCGGTCTTATCTCGTCTCTGCTGCTGCTGCTGCTTCTGCTGCAAGCGAGTTCCTTTTACTCGGAGCTCGCTGCGCCGCGTCGGATAATCTGAGCTTAATAATTTACCGTCAATCTTTCGTGCAAGCATCGCGATAATGCCGTGTATTAGGGATTTCGACGCCTGTTAAGGCCTCCAAAACGCCAGCTATACATGCTGCGGATCGATCCTCGACATGTGTGTGTGTGTGTGTGTGCGTCAGTATATGGATGGAGAGAGAGATGCCGAGAGTTGTACGCGGAGCTGAATTTAATTATAAGCTCTCGCGTTTTTACGCCGGGCATTCGCTCGTATACAGCCGCGGTGACGTTTGGTGCGGCTAGAGCTGCAGAGCGGACGGACTAGTGCGCAGTGTACTATCGCAGCGGCAGCAGAGAGTACGGATCGTTTGCTTAACTTCGCCGCGCATTACCATTAAATTCGCTCGCGTGTAATCCCACACCGCAGAGAGAGAGAGAGAGAGAGAGAGAGAGAGAGAGAGAGAGAGAGAGAGAGAGAGAGAAGCTCGCACGGACGAGGGGAAGCCGCCGCTCTAGTTGTCTAATTACTCGCGGTGAGTTTTGCGTCGACGTCGGACTGCCAGCAACGCCGCAGCTAGACGAGACGACGACGTCTACTCTCTGCCGCTAGTGTCTACGCAGTAGCAGCGAGGAGAACGCGCAGAGCTACACGTGAAATTCGCGGTGCGCGCGAACGGGCCTGCTACTGCTCCTGCTGCGGACCGACGACGCCCTCCTTTCCCGATTAACGCCAGGATGCAACGCCGTGTATACGCCCTGTACAGACAACTTTAATAGAGCACCGTACCGCGAGCTTCACAACATTGCCGCCGTACGTCCACACCTGCCGGGACATCTGCACGACTTGATTTCTTCTTCTTCTTCTTCTTCTTCTTCTTCTTCGCGGAACTTTTTTATATTCTCTCGAAGCTCTCGCTAATTATCTATGTAATTAGAAGAATAACGAAAACGATTTCTACATAAAACTTTCGACCTACTCCGCTCTAAGCGAGCTCCCGTGCACTGCACTTTTACATTTCTTATACCGTGCGCGTGCGAAGCTGGAACGAGCGGCGAAACTTTTTTTTTCAAATTGACTCGGTTATCGGAGGTAAAAGTTTGCCCGGCCGAGTTGCAGCCGACGCCGAGAATCGCACGCGGCAGCGACGGGGCGAATTGCCCGACGTATAGTCGATTTCCTTCGAGCGCAATACATCTTCTACCTATGGCTCAATCTTCTTTGTTTCTTCCTTCCTTTCGCGCGCTCGTTCTTCTCGAGCTTTCGTATATTGCCCCCCTATATAGAGGCGCTCGCGCGCGAGCGAGGATTCACCGATGCTTCTTTCTCTCTTTTCTCTCCGCCTGGACTCGAGCTGTATAGCACTGTTGGCCTAAAACTGGCCGATTATCGCTCCAATTTCCCCGACGACGAGGACGGCGACGCCAAACAACGATCCATCAAGCAGCCGGCATTATTAGATTTCAATAGTGATTTCTAACCCCGCTAATATATCTCCGGACGAGCCGGCGTCCTTTCCATTTCGCTCCTCATGATCGATTGCGTTATTTGCCTTTCCTCGTCCCTCTCCCGCGGCAAGACGTATTATATCCGCTATCGGCCGACACCTCTCGCCTCCTCTCATATCTCGATCCGAAAGACAAAGCGCGCCGCGCAAAAAACGCCCGCCGCGTACAATTGCAGCCGTCGATATGCGAGCGGTCAATGACCTGTAGCGCGAAGCCCGCACAAACTCGCCCGCGCCTAATTGCGCCGGTTCGTTCGCTCTCTGAAATTTTAATTTCCGAGAGCAAGGGTGAAAAAAATGTATCCTTTGACGTGTCCGTTCGACGCGTTGCTTGAAAAAAAAACAACGAGCTCAGTATGATGACCTTCTACCGAGCCCGGATCGAGTGATTGATTGCATTCCAGAAAGCACAAAATAATCCCGCGCGTTCGAGGTGGAGAGTTAGGTGGGTGGGGGTATTATTTACACTGGCTTCTTCTTCTGCTTCTTCCTCTTCTGGCGCCTGGGCTCACGAACGTTCGTGCGGTATACGAAAACTGGGCTGAGAGAGAAAAAAAGCGTTCAACGGTAATTAATGCTTCTTCGAAGGCACTTAAGAGGCAAAAAAGGCGGGGCCTAGCGCGCCGTAAAAGCACTAAATTCATTTCCGTAGCGCGCACAAACACGCCAAGTGGCTGTATCGCTCTCTTTCCCCTCCCGTGTCCGAAATATCAACTCAGAGCCATCGACCTTCCACATACGCGGCTCAAAGACGCCTCATGTGGACTGTAAAACGATCGATCGTAAAACGGCCACCTATACACAACGCGTCTGTTATGTAGCGCAGCAAGAGTGCGAACGAAATTTCATTATACTTTATAAGGGCGGGCTGAATTTTACCCAACGGATCATTAAAAATAATTCAATAAAATATAATAACACAGACTCGCGTTCGTGGAAGTTATTAATTCAGAGTAATGGCGTCAAAGGGGAGTTTCTTCACTCGGATTTCAAAAAAAAAGCCCTCAACTATTATTCATAAATTTCGCGCGCACCGAGAGTTGGAGAGTAAGCGCGGTAGGCAATGGGACATCATTAGTCTCTTCGGAGCACCTCGAGTGTGTACGAAAAAAGTCGTGTACACACGAATTGAAAATTACTGTAATAAGCCGTATAGAGGGAGGCGTTCGCGCAATGGAGGATGATTTCATTTGTACTTTCGCTCGCAACGCTCGAACATAATCGACCTGAGGAATGGCCTCTCGTTCCTACCTCGCGTAAGTGCATATCCCGAATCGAACAAGAGCCGAGTCATCCTCGAACCATTTCGCTCGACGAAGGTTTGCTCCTCCGTACATAAAGTGTGCATACCTATATATTGTAACGAGGTGGTTTTCACGTTAATTAATTAATACTGACTCACGTCCGACCGTATTTATACGAAGGAAAAAGGGGCGCCAGGTCGGACTACTTTACCTTCTCAACTGCTTTGCCGCGGCTACTAGAGCACTCTTGTACTCTGAGGAGATTCGGTCGTGGGAAAAATAAGGAAAAATAAGTACAAATCCCTCGTTTTGATAACACTTTACGACTTTTAATGAAATAACTCCGGCGGTAATCTCGACTGTCAATATTATTCGTGAACGTAACTCAAAGACAATAATTACGCACTACTCGCTAAGCTTGTTTTTCTCATAACACTCTCTCACTTCCGATAATATTAATCTCGGCTGATCAGCTAACTACCACGGGCAGACTCTCCGACTCTCACGACTTCCGACTTTATTTCTTAGATAGACAAAATATTACAAAGATTGTGGTAATTTAGCACAAAGTACTACCTTTCGGCTTGCAGACTGAACCACACTTTCTCTCGACCTTCTCTCTCGTACTCACAACGGAAAAACTAAACTTAAATCACGACCTTTCGAATTACTATGAAAATCCCGGAGTACTGCTTTTTGGGCTGAGTCCGCAATCCAAGTCAATAGGCCAACCGTAGGGATGTTCTCTGGGCTGCGACGAAAAACCAAGTGGGCGAATTCTCTGGCCGAGGCGCGACGGTACACCTCCCTAGAGTACTCACACAAACGCAATACATAGTTATCGGTCTAGTGCCGTTACATTTGGCGATTTACATATGTTTTCTCGTGCGATCGTTGGGTTTTCACACTGTATCATACCACCTCTCATGTCATACATTACAAATAAAAAATTCTTTAGGTTACATAGGTGAATATTCTTTTTACACACACTCAACGCCTCACACATACAAGTAGCAGTATAGTATCTGCTGCCGCGGCCTGGCGCGAGGTTTTCCCCCTCCCGGCGGCGGGCTTATCTTCTGACTCGAGCGGCTTAGGTGTGAGCGTGCGTGAGCTCCAGCGTGTGTGTGTAGTCGCGCGGCTGGTATCTCTCTCTCTCTCTCCCGTGCGGGCTTACGGCTACTCGGCTGTTTCTCGGCTCTTTTCTATCTAAAATGCATACCAATAATTATGAGTATCAACTCATGGGCAGTTCGGATAGAGAGCAACATGGGGAAAAGAGAGAGAGGACTTTTCTACACAGACGGTTACCCCGTCGCATTCCCCCTCCCAAAACTAAACATACTCTGAATGTTTCAGTTTTACACTACAAAGGACGGAAAATATATGTCCCTCTCTCTCTCTCCTCCTCACACTACCATCTCGAGACTGCAGGGCTGTAAGAATGGCTTGATTAGCTTATACAATGAATAAAAAAAAGGTCAACAAAGTTTGGGTTGAGAAACCCGGTCTAGATGAGGAAACTTACTTTACTGGCTGTAACTGGCTGTAAGTTTGGCTGTGATTCCGGCCGCGATCGAAGAGGGCTCGATATGTACCTCTCCTTACGTCCTCTGGCCAAACGCCTTTATTGGTGGCCATAGTGATCGTGGTTGCTACGTATACTTCCTTGAGACTTTTTCCTCGATCGAAAACCGTTCGGCAACTGACTTCTGTCCAAACGAAAACTCTTCTCTCCTTTTCGGCTTTCAAATCTCTCTCTTCTTCATGAGCTGGCTCAAGACACGAGTGCTGCACTTCTGGCGTTTCTGGCTCATTTACGGTTAGGGCCCAGGCAGTAAGTTCGTCCTTGAGAGGTTCACAAGTATCTTCTCTCTCCACTCCAACCATCGAACCCACGACCTCCTCCTTCGTCTGCTCGTCCATGTTTTCTTTCTTGATCTTCTCTTCAACATCTTTCTGCTCCAACACTTCTCCTTCATCTGCGAATGAGGCCTCCAAACTCTTCTTGATTGCCCCATCTGGCTGAAATCCCGAAGTACTACTGGCATCTTGTCTGTTGATTCGGTCAGGCTGTAACAACGGCTGAAAATTGGCTCTGGGCTGCAATATTGAGAGCGATGAATCCCTCGGGTTCTCTCCCGACTCGTTCTTCACCTCGTCTTGAGCTATTGAGTCCATTATTCGACCACTGCTGTTAGCTGCTGATTTTAACTGGAATGGTTGTACGTTCGTATCTTCACGGCGATCGGTAGCCTTATGTGATGATAGACAATCGTTACTTGAGGATGGAATCACACTACTGCATAACTTCACTGCTCTACATCTACTATTCTTCTTCTCCTCCTCGTCGTCACTACTGGACGGCCAGGCTGTAACAGCACTAGCAGTTGTCCTTGGCTTCATGACTACGATGTTGCTGAGCCAACGGGTTGCGTCAGCATTCGCATACGTCTTCTTCTCTTCATCACTCTCCAACATTCTTCTTCTACAATGCATTTTCTCTTCATTCAGGAATGCTGACTCCGAACACTTCTTGATTTTATCATCTGGCTGAAACCCTGAAGTACTACTGGCATCTTGTCTGTTAAATTGATCAGGCTGTAACGCCGGTTGAGGTTGGGTTCTAGTCTGCAATTTTGTAAGTGGTAAGAATGTCGATTCCTCGACCGACTCGTTCTTCCTCTCGTATTGAGCTAGGGTTTCCCTAATCCTGCCACGGCTGTTAGCTGCTGGACTCAACATGACTGGCTGTGCTTTCGTATCTTCACAGTGATCTGTAACCATGGGCGATGATAAACTCGAAGTTGGAATCAGTTCAAGATTCGACTTCTCTGCACTACCTCTACTACTCTTCTCTTCGTCTTCTTCAAACAACTTCTCTTTCTCTTCTACAAAAACTTTCTCTTTCTCTTCTTCAAGCAATTCTTTCTCTTCTACAACTCTGCTGTTCGGCCAACGGGTTGCGTTAGCGTTCAGCAACAACTTCTCATCTTCCTTCTCAACTAAAACTTTGCTATTCAGCCAACGGGTTACGTTAGCGTTCAGCAACAACTTATCATCTTCCTTCTCAGCTACACCTCTGCTGTTCGGCCAACGGGTTGCGTTAGCGTCCGGCAGCAACTTCTCTTCTTTCTTCTCAACCGCAACTCTGCGGTTCGGCCAACGGGTTACGTTAGCGTCCGGCAGACACTTCTCTTCTTTCTTCTCAACTAAAACCTCCTTATCTTCTTCTACAAACCCTTTCTTCTTCTCTTCTACACGACACTTCTTCTTCTCTTCTACACAATTTCTCCTTTCTACGAAAATTCTCTTCTTTACACTAAATTTCTCTTCGTCCACCACAAATTTCTCCTCTTCTTCTACATCTCCTTTCCCTATCTCTTGATGTTTCCTTCTCAGCTTCTTCTCTGGCGACACTAGTGGGCTTGGACCACTCCCTCCCCCTCCCAAAACTGGCATACCTCTCTGCAACGCAGACCTCGCATGCCCAGTTTTCTGCACTTCAACAGAGGTCTGTTGTGAGACAGTGCGGGTAGCATCGACCTCTGAGTTGCTCCCGCGTTGCCATTTCCCAACAGTACTCTCAGTTCTGCACAGTTTGGGCAGCTCTGAAAGACTACGTCCTTGAAACCACAGACTTGGCAATCCTCAAATGGCGAGCTGTAAATTACTGGCTCAGCAATCTTCTTAGCACTATCCGACTCTGGCTCTAGATAGCGGCTGTCGAAACTGCTAATGCTGCTGCTCCGGCTGTTACTACTTGAATTTCGGCTTGCACGGCTGTTAGAACGACTACCAATTGAACTCCAACTGCTTCGACTCGAACTACTGCTACTTCGACCTGAACTATTGCTGCTCGTCGAACTGCTGCTGCTCGAGCTGCTGCTACTACTCGGACTGCGGCTGCTTCGACTTGAACTACTGCTGCTCGTCGAACTGCTGCTGCTCGAGCTGCTGCTACTGCTCAGACTACGGCTGCTTCGACTTGAACTACTGCTACTTCGACCTGAACTATTGCTGCTCGTCGAACTGCTGCTGCTCGAGCTGCTGCTACTACTCGGACTGCGGCTGCTTCGAGTTGAACTGCTGCTGCTTCGACTTGAACTACTGCTGCTCGTCGAACTGCTGCTGCTCGAGCTGCTGCTACTGCTCAGACTACGGCTGCTTCGACTTGAACTACTGTTAGAACTCGGGCTTCGATCTCGGTTTCGACTTCTAACTCGACCACGTAGCCTTTGAATCTTCTTCTTCGACACCTTCTCTTTCTGATGCTGAGGCTTGGCTTTGCTGGAACTGTCTTGGTTTTCGTGGTCTTGACCTCTATCAACATAATCACTACGCGATTTCATCTTCGTTACTCGAATTTTCTCGGTTTCTTCTCCATACGTTTGTTCATGTTTTCTCTTGGAATTGCGCCTACTCGTGAAATTTTCCGACGATTGAGTTGGTTCCTCTTTGGCGTTGTCCCAATCGTACCATGGCACTGACTTTTGGTAGCCGGTGCACCATAGTACTGCACGTAGCAATCTGTCCTGGCGTAAATCCTTAGGGCCATTCGTGTTAGCGCCCAGCGATCGTAATCTGGCTTTCAACTCGGTTGTATGTAGTTTTCGGATTTCTCGACTGAGATTCCTCACCTCTGGACTCTTCCGTAATTTTGACATAATTTCTGAATGAGAACTCATTTTAACGTCGAAACAGCAGCTTGGATTTTTGCTCAGCTGTAATTTCTTCTCTCAAGTCTGACAATATTAAACATTGGCTGTGACTGACAAATCGTTGCTGGTCTCGGCAGTAAACATGACTCAAGGCGGAAAATTTTGGTTGTAAATTAGGCAGTAATTTCGGAAGATCTGGCAGTAAATTCTTGGAATCGAATATTCGTTAACTAGTTCGATACAAACAGCGGGTACTTTACTTAGCGTGAACGTAAACAAAAATAACGAAAAGGTTCAGGCAGAAATTCGACAAGTCTGACAGTAAATTCTTGGAATCAAATTTTTCAGCCGACTAGTTCGCTACAAGCGTGTACAAAGGTAAACAAAAAAAAAATAAGGAAATTTTCGGGCACAAATTCGAATTCGTTCCCTATCTAGAATCTCGACCTCAACAATGCTCGCTTGCTTATTTCGACGGATTTTCTGCTACCGACAATTTCCAAAATAAATGCTTAGTCCGGTTTAAATTTCATACGTCGATTCTAAAAGCAATAATTGTTTAAAGATCCGAATCATGCGCCCTAAAATCTCTGATCAATTCTCAACAACAACAAAATAATTATTTACACCGTAAATGAATTCTTCGAAAACGAATTTGAATCAAGTTTCAAACCACGACGCAGTTAGCAATTATTCTCAACACTTTAAGAAATTTTAAAAGTTCCGGTCTCAGCTTTGACGTACGACACAAACTCTGTATCACGTGTCTACAATTTCGTTATATGACTCAAACTTTTGTAAAATGAACAGTATGGAAAATAATTATTTTCGTCGTCACGATCCGACGTACAACTCGATCACAATGC
This sequence comes from Nasonia vitripennis, assembly GCF_009193385.2. Classification (NCBI taxonomy): domain Eukaryota; kingdom Metazoa; phylum Arthropoda; class Insecta; order Hymenoptera; family Pteromalidae; genus Nasonia; species Nasonia vitripennis. The sequence goes on along the minus strand of NC_045761.1, from coordinate 12,831,082 downwards.
TTTAATTGAGACAACTTACCGATTTCGTAGATAGGATTCGCAGTATTGTTTCCAACTATTAATTTCAAAACGTTTCAAGCTTCGACCAATTTCTTAACTTGGATTTTTCGGCAGAAAAGGCAAACAATAGTTGTCGAATTAATCGTCTGGCTGGTACGCAACTTTTTCGGCTTCAAAACGTGCATGTGTATAAATTATAATTCAAAATTATTATGAGCATAAAAATACATTTCAATTAATACTTATAATTATTTATGTGCAATCGGTATGAATTGCATCAATTGCAATTAAATAGTAAAGTGGGTAAATTAATTTTCTTTCATTGCTAGTGCTTGATTCGACTCGCAATCGGGCCACAAAATTTGTTTATTAACTCGTTCGGGGTTAAGGATAGTCGGCAGTATGGCTAGAATTGAATCTTAGTTTAAAACTTTCCAATCAAGTCAAACAGGCTATCACAAAATTATTCCCGACATTGAATTCTCAAAAAAAAATTTTGTTCGGCTAAAATGATTGTTTTAAGCAATTATCAAGCGACTATAGGCAAAAGAAAATTTTCTTCACTATTCTTATCGGCTTCTACTCTCTCAACAAACAAATCAACAAAGGGGAAAAAAAACAAAATTATTTTTCAACTCTCGACGTCTTCAACTACTGCTCGGTATTTTAAAAATTCTATAACTCCAATTATTCTTCGGAAAATTACGGCTGTAAATTTTCACGACAAAAAAAAATTTATTTTCTTCGTTTCGAATCCCTTTATAATTCTAAACGAGGCAAAAGAAAAAAAAAATTTTAAAACGGGTCCGTCAAACGTTAATTTTCTCTCAACTACTACAACTTGAATTTTGCAAGAAGGAAAAAAAAATTTAATTCGGCTTCGTATTAAATCTGAAAATATTCTGCACTCACAATTGGCCGTAAAAATATTAATAAACCCGTATATTGCCACTGTAAAGTTTAAAAGGGCGTAATTCTGTAAACCATGATTTCACTTGTGAGAACCCCAGTTTTTACACTCCCAGCGACTATCGACACGTGGCGAGTGATTTTCGGCAGAATTTCCACTACTGCGTGTTGGGAAAAATTTGCACACTCAACCGACTGTTAGAACAATGCACAAACTCGTCTTTTGTTAGGCTATAATCGAAAAAGAGCACTGAGGTAAACCATGATTTCACATTTGAGAACCCCAGTTTTTGCGATCACGGCGGCTGTCAGCACGTGGCGAGTAAATTTTTCTCTGGCGGTTACACGAATAAAATTTAAATTTTTCCGGCAGTATCATACAACTCTCTGCTTCATTGGAATTATTTATACACTTGATTTTAGTTAGACACGGCTCACGATTAACTTTGAACGAAATTGGTGCCACGTTTCAAAATGTCGCGCACTGAACACTATCACTCGTAAATTATTTTCCACGACCGTGCCCCACACATTGGGCAGCCACTGTAACGAGGTGGTTTTCACGTTAATTAATTAATACTGACTCACGTCCGACCGTATTTATACGAAGGAAAAAGGGGCGCCAGGTCGGACTACTTTACCTTCTCAACTGCTTTGCCGCGGCTACTAGAGCACTCTTGTACTCTGAGGAGATTCGGTCGTGGGAAAAATAAGGAAAAATAAGTACAAATCCCTCGTTTTGATAACACTTTACGACTTTTAATGAAATAACTCCGGCGGTAATCTCGACTGTCAATATTATTCGTGAACGTAACTCAAAGACAATAATTACGCACTACTCGCTAAGCTTGTTTTTCTCATAACACTCTCTCACTTCCGATAATATTAATCTCGGCTGATCAGCTAACTACCACGGGCAGACTCTCCGACTCTCACGACTTCCGACTTTATTTCTTAGATAGACAAAATATTACAAAGATTGTGGTAATTTAGCACAAAGTACTACCTTTCGGCTTGCAGACTGAACCACACTTTCTCTCGACCTTCTCTCTCGTACTCACAACGGAAAAACTAAACTTAAATCACGACCTTTCGAATTACTATGAAAATCCCGGAGTACTGCTTTTTGGGCTGAGTCCGCAATCCAAGTCAATAGGCCAACCGTAGGGATGTTCTCTGGGCTGCGACGAAAAACCAAGTGGGCGAATTCTCTGGCCGAGGCGCGACGGTACACCTCCCTAGAGTACTCACACAAACGCAATACATAGTTATCGGTCTAGTGCCGTTACATTTGGCGATTTACATATGTTTTCTCGTGCGATCGTTGGGTTTTCACACTGTATCATACCACCTCTCATGTCATACATTACAAATAAAAAATTCTTTAGGTTACATAGGTGAATATTCTTTTTACACACACTCAACGCCTCACACATACAAGTAGCAGTATAGTATCTGCTGCCGCGGCCTGGCGCGAGGTTTTCCCCCTCCCGGCGGCGGGCTTATCTTCTGACTCGAGCGGCTTAGGTGTGAGCGTGCGTGAGCTCCAGCGTGTGTGTGTAGTCGCGCGGCTGGTATCTCTCTCTCTCTCTCCCGTGCGGGCTTACGGCTACTCGGCTGTTTCTCGGCTCTTTTCTATCTAAAATGCATACCAATAATTATGAGTATCAACTCATGGGCAGTTCGGATAGAGAGCAACATGGGGAAAAGAGAGAGAGGACTTTTCTACACAGACGGTTACCCCGTCGCAATATATATGCATCCGCGACTCGCGCGCAGTCGATCAATTAAGACCGCAGGGAAGCAGGGAAGCAAATATGCGGACCGGAATCATCGAGTGTTGCAGCAGCATCAGTGGACGATACCTCCGTCCGGTACATATACATATATATAGCTGCACGAAACTGTCGCGCATCAGAGAGGGATCGCGAGCAGCTCGCAAAAGGCATTCCTGAGGAGCGTTTATGAAGGGGCGACCCAACGCCTCCGGCTCAGAGCTGGCTTATATAATACTCGGGGGCTCGGGATTGCGCGCCGAGTAATTTTCATTAAAGTGCCCATTGTCGCGCCCGCGCGACGACGAGTGCGCTATATACACGTCTTGCTGCGAAATTTGTATACGCTGCTTTCATTATGCGCTGCCTCGCGCGAGGATGAAACCCTCCGCTTTTTTCCCTCCGCGCATGCATATTAAGCATCTAAGGGTATTATGGCCCGTCTGGGAATAAGGAGACAGCTAGACATTATCTTTCTTCTTCCCTCCCCCCGCCCCGCCCCCCCTCGTCCATGCGTGTCTAATTAACTCTCGCGAGAAACGAAATCTAGCCATTTTAAAATGCATCGCGCGGCCAATCCCATTTGTCTGTTTTCTCAAACAGGCCACTCTCTCTTTCGTCTCTCGATGCTTGTTAGAGACGGAGAGGGGGGATAATTTGGCGCGCCGCATGCTGAAAGCCGCAAAACAGATCCATCATCGAACCGAGTCTGCGCGTCGATGCCGAAGCCGAGATAATGTGTGCGCATTCGCGTTGCGTGAGAAATCTTGCCTATTTTTCTTTCTCTTTCTCTAACGAGACATCGATTCCGTGAAGTACACGAATATGCCAAAAGCGAGGATGTTTCTATATTAGCCGGATGTGCCGCCTGTTGCACTCTCGGCTCGTTTTTGGCCTTTGAAAGCTCGCCACCTGACTAAACAGAGCGGAACACTTGAGCGTGTTGTATAGGATTGTTACACAGCCGCAAATTGCATACAATATTGTGCATCGCAGCTCGACCTGTCAGACGAGCGTACAGTCGACAAAGCGCGCGAAAAGCAAGAATATATCCTCGCGTTTCCGAGGATTATTGATCGATCGCTCTCGTCTCTCTCTCTCTCTCTCTCTCTCTCTCTCTCTCTCTCTCTCTCTCTCTCTCTCTCTCTCTCTCTCTCTCTCTCTCTCTCTCTCTCCCTCGCGGCGGCACGCAAACCTCCTCGGCTGCAGCGATGCTATTCTTTTACACGCGATTCGTGACACGGCAAAAAGGATAATTTTATACTTCCGGAGAGTAGCAATTTTCGGCTACGCCGCGTTGAAAAACGTCGGGTCTGAGGTTGCGCTCTCGTGTTTATCGGTTAATTGCGCGATTGTTGGGTTTGTCGAAAGAGACATTATCTACTACACAGAGAGGAGCTGCGACAATGACGGAATGCGCTTATAAATATTTGCTTGTCTTGTAACGGTCGGTCGGCGTAGTTGCGACGATTCGTCTGTGGTCCATTATATGCACACGCTCCCAGCGGCGGTGGCGACGACGGCGACACAGCTGAAAACACAATCTCGCGAGAGGCCTCGCGTAATTGGCGACGAATTACCCCGGAGGTCTCGAAATCAGTTAATGTCAGACTTGCCGAATGACACTGCGATTTCGTATACGGATCCGTGTGTCTGTGTGTTTGTTTGTTTGTTTGTTTGTCCCTTGCGATGATTTCGCCTAGCGGACTCACCGTTATATAGCGAATCAACAACAGCTTTCTTACGAAACGCAGGAACTAAGAAATAAATACCTTCCGCCTTGCGATTTTTAATCTTTTTTATGAGAAGGATGCGCTCATCGTAAAATGTCGCAGGGTTCGCGCCACTCATGCTTTCTTTGCCGGCGACGCTTGTAACGCAGAGCTATGTGGAAAACTCTTGACGCGATTAGCGCTAACTTTGACGGACACGGGAAACTTTTACATTTTTGAATTATGCTCGCCACATATATCTTTCCCGAATGCGCGCCTCGTCGAGCCTTTTCCATTTTAACGTGTATTAAGCAATGCTCGGATGAAACGAGCTGTCCATCAGTACGGAGCAGCCATCATTCGCGGCGTTTAACTTCTGACAGTTACTAATTCCATTCTCGATTCTCGATAATTTCACGAACTGTTATACCGACGCGTTAAACGTTCGAATTACTCAATCAAATAAAACGTGCGTACGCGCTTTTGTGAGAAATCGCATCGAGTCGCTTGCGCGAATTTTCAGCGAGATATGGTAGTATAAAAATTTTGCCATCGACTGTTCTATATGTTAACAAGAGTGCGAAATGACTTTCCAACGTGCAAAAAGTATCTTGTGCGATCAGCAATTTTTAACTTGATTCCTCTTTGTTTATACACATAACAAGGCACTTTTTGCGCCTCGAAGAGTCACTTCGTATATACTTTCATAGACGTATGAAAGAAGAAACGAAATTGTTTCGCAAAAGTATGACTGCTAGTGTGTGTATAAATATAAAGCTGTGTTCCCTCTCTCTCTGAATCACAGGACGGCTGTGAATTTTTTCCACAGGGACGCGGTGACAGCAGTCTCCTGGTTTCCGCACGGCACTTATCTCGCCTCAGTGGACAAGGCCAAGTGGGCGACGATTTGGGGCGATCACGTCTGACAGGAGGAACAGACCTGAAACGGATGAGGCTCGCAACAAGCAACTAGCAACTAGCACCAACGTTTCAGGCATCGACGATCAACGCGAGCAACATCATCAGCTCTAAGGATCATGAGAGACAGCGCGCGCAAGTCGCCTGCGTATGTAGAGCGCAGCTGAGCTGCGCGCGAACCGCCGGCCGATTAGCGACGTTTAATAAGTCTCGAATGTCGTAATTCAGGTTTTTCCGTGAAACCATATGCGCGCTCGACTTTTTCTATATACACTGCCGGCGGTGCGCTACTTGTGTTGATTTTCTCCTCCTTCTCGATTCGCAGCTTGTTCGCGAACGGTCGCGAAAGACGTGCGTGCGAAAGGCGCAAGGCAGACGAGTTATGTCCTCTGGCTTATTGACCGAGCTCGCGTACTCTCTGCACCGTGACGGATAAGAATATCATGTACTGTTAAAAGAGCAAAAATTCAAACCTGCCCGCGACTGCTGTACAAGCGCGCGCGCTCCAAAGTGCCAATTGAGAATCTTCAAGCTCTCTTCTTCGCACCGTAACAAGGGCACTGGGCAAATTCTTCATCTTCTTTTTTTTTTATTACTTTTATTACTTTGTATACTTTTTATTAAGAAACGACGAGTTTACCGCTACAATACTCGTTGAACGACACCTTCGTCCGCGCAGCACAAACCGACTATTATTATTGGTATATTTACAGTTTACAATGCGCTGGGATTATTCGCGTTGAATTATCGATTCATCGGGGGTAGTTGGTTTATTATTGCTTACAGCTTCGAACTTATTCGATGCGCTCTCGCGCGCGCGCGTGTGTGTGTGTGTGTGTGTGTGTATGAAATATCCATTACGGACACGTGAACATTTTCTAATACACCGTTTACCGATGACAAGATTAAAAGTTGTCGGAACTATGCCGTCTATGAAAAATAGGAATTTACGAAAGGATGATGAGAAGTGAATTTCGTTTAGCGCTCATTAGGCCCTAATTGATGGGAACGGTGCTATAATACACACACGATTATTTTCCCTAGTTATAACGAAGCTTTGGCGCGCGCAAAAGTTACTGACGAAAATATAGCTTATATCATATATATATAGGTAAGTGTTGAAGCCTACATTTTTTTATAAAATAACAAGCACAATAAATATAACAGAGCTGATCGATAATTGCGAACGTGACGTATATGAATATAGATATATCTGCAAATATATATACACATATGAATAACTAACATTACGTCACTTTATATTGGCCGCAGGCGTGCGCTCGTAAACGTTTGGTTCGCGACCTACATAACGATGACGCGTCAATCAATTAAAGCGAAAAAGTTGGTCGTTTTTAGCGCGAGATGAATCTAGCTATACATAGCATAAAGTCAACGTTTTCTTTTTCAAATAATGTGTAATGGAAAGTCGATTGTGATGAACTACCACGTAGCTCGATATTTTTGTAACGAAACCACGGGACATAGCCTAGCTATATTATATTATGTAATAAAGTGAAAAAATAACTGGGACTGGTGACTGACTCAAGCAGTTTGAAGTATAAAAATAGTATATGATACATAAATAATATTCAGTGATGATAATGATAATAACGATGAATAATATAACGTTATAGTTAATTAGGCGCATAAATTGTCCGTAGCCTCACTGCTATTTTTCTCCTCGCGGAATCATAACGGTTTGTACGATTTTTACCCATCACAACAGTCGTCGTCATGCGTGAATCACCTTTTTTATTGGCCGCAGATAGATGCAAAACTGAGATTACGCAACCAATCGCGTAATCAAAATGTCATCGACGCGTGCATACCGCTGTAAATGTTGAACATTTTCACGGTTTGTTCATCAATTATACTACCCTCTAAGTTTACTCGAGTAAATAATTTCGTAGTATTAAGCTAAACCGATTAAAGAAACTGATTCTCACGTTGATTTGCTTGACATATTTATACGTATACGTAAAATAAAAATGGCTGCAAAGTGTCGTGCGAATCAAAGCGCGCAACGAGTGATCACGTATCGATGATCGAGCATACTCCATACATACGCGTGTTCTTTTTTACTGCATCGAACGAGTGTTTTAACGGTTAGCCAATTTGTTTTGCCGAGTGTATATTTATATGGACTACTATACGCAGTTCAATCAATGTACAAAACAAAAACAAATATTTTGTCACAATTTCGTAAAATATTTCTACAAAGCTCACGTCAATCAATAATCTTGTAATCTACTGCTATAGCTATATGTATAAGGAAACTTTATAAAAGGTAATTCTTTATATATTCGCTTCGTTATATTGACTGGCGAGAGGGGCTGAGGCGTCGCAGATATTGTGTATTATGTGTGCAGGGAGGGGGGAGGGGCGATCCGGCCTCCCGTGACGACAAAATTAATGCTCGCCGTTTAATGTACACCTAATATAGATCCGTCAAATATTCAATATATACATGTATGCGCAGCCGAGGATGAAACATTATTTTGTCGAAGACAGGGGAGGGCTCCCCTTTATCATGCCGCGCATATACACCGGCGAAGCACAGCCGTAGGCCCCCCTCAACGAACAAAAGCATCGTGCGTAACCTGATTTTTTCTCCGCCGCGTGTCGCGCGTTTCATGTGGCAAATATAATGTAAAGTTGTACACAAAAAGTTCGCATCTTGTAAATATTCTATACATATATATTAAATGGATTTTATTGTATTTTCTACAAAAGAGCAAAGTCGTTTTTTATTTCTTGAACGAGGCGGCGCATCATCCTTCATCGTCCTACGCTCTACTGTGCAAGTGTACGGCGCAGCCTTGATCCTTTGAGAGCTGCGGCGTATTGTGTGGCAGTAATTTTAGAATTGCAATATCGCCGGCGCAGGAGGTGAAGAAAGCGAGAGCGAAAGAGAGAGAGAGAGAGAGAGAGAGAGAGAGAGAGAGAGAGAGCCAATTGAATGTCTAGGCCCGGACGGCAACATAATAAGGTACGTAACGCGCAAGAATAGAACCTGCTCGGCGGCGCTGCTTCATCGATGTAGTTTGAAAAGCTCACTCATTAGTCAGGTAGATATAGCAGTAAATTGACAAGCCACAAGCGTTGTGCACGATTCAACAAACTTTCTTCGTATTGTCTAACTCAGTCTCGAGCCGGCGCACAGGCTCCCTGTTCAACTTTAACATTACGCTCTTTGAATGCCATTCGACAGTTCCGACAGTTCCGCTGCTGCCGTCGCCGACGCCGCCGCGCGGTGTTGAATTCAGGAATTCGCCTGGACGAAAGATCGACGTGTTTGACGTTTGCATTCAAACGACTTCTGAGACACTGTTCCGAAACTTGAGGCACGTTATGTATGCTAATTTAATTTGAAAGTCTGCGCGACGACTGCACTGCGTACAGCGATATCGGCGCAACGTCGGCAAATATTAAGTACGCGTTACCGACTAATAATATGCTGTACGACAGCGACGGAGAGCACAGTTTTCAGTCTAAACAGACTCGTTGAAAACCGTTGCTGAAACGAGTTTCCCGCAGCGAGTCAACTGGTTCGTTAAGCCGGAGCATGTTAAGTCGATCACGAGGAAACGGGAGCGAGAAAAACTCGACTTATCTCTGATTTCGTCCGCGCGTGCATCAGCGGGAGGTCGTGTCGCCGCGGATGTATATATAAGTAGTCTGATATGCGAGATCGGCGGCCGGGAGGCAATAAGCGAAGTTAATTCAGTTTTTGAGGGCAGCTCCCCCGCAGCCGCAGCGAGATTGAAAATAAAGCGGAAAAAGGAGAGGAGGCATCAGCGGAACGTTTATCGGATATCCCGGTTACCTGCTGGAACGAACGAACGAACGAAGCCCCGCCGCCGCCACGTTCCTGTCGGTCTCAGCGACACCAAAATTAAAAGTTCGTTCGCGTGCCGATCGCGGGCGTCGAGCATCAGCGCGCAGCTCAGCTCTAAAGCAGGCGTTTCTCTCCGAGAAAGAGTCGAGCGCTCTGGAATGCGGAGCGGAAAAAAGAGAAGAAGCGCCTGCAGAGCCACCGGCGGAAAATAGGAAGAAGAGAGGGATTTCCTCTCCATACGTGTGTATAACCGGAATCTTCGGGTGCGCTGCGGAGCTGGCGTAAATTAGCCCCATGTATACATGTATAGTTGCGGGTCTCGCCTCCGCACTTGGATTTTAATTAATGTCGGGGCCATTGTCTTGCGGGGCCAGGAGCTCGGAGCAGCTGAGCTCTTGAAAGCGACTACGACGACTACGACGACGACGACGACGACGACGACGACGACGACGGTGCTCCGCGCGACCGCAAGCCAGTAGTGATTGGCAGGTTTCGCGCTGCACTCTCTCGGGTGGGAAGGGCCAAGACCGAACGCGCTCGTGAATTCCGCGCATCCCCCCGGCGTGTAAGAGCTGACCTGCCCCGTTCTTCTTCTCGCCTCGCATTCCGACTGCTATCGACGCACACAGATTTCCACTCTCGCGTCGGCTGGCCCAATCACACGGCAGCAGCTCGCGATGCGCACATCAGCGTTGGCGAGCGGAATAGGCCGCGATTCTTTGAGGCTTGCGGTGCAGAGCAGCGAGGCTCGCTGGAAATTGGCGAGTGCAGAATGAAAAAGCAAAAACGAGGCCACCACCGCGAAGCCCATCGATATTGAAAGGTTAAAAAAGATTCAATCAGTCGGCAAGTCTCAGCGCCAATCAATCACCCGGGCAGCAGCAGCCTCCTTCCCTCTGCTCTCTATCTATCTATCTCTCTCTCTCGGGCCACGGCAATATAGTGGCCGGCTATATATGTATTAGGACGGAGTGTGTCGCGCGCGCGAACATCCCTGCAGCAGCGCGGCGGCGGCGGCTGCAGCACAGGGCGTCCGCGCGCAGCGGCAGCGCGCGCGCTTCTCCGGCGCGATAGTTCAGGGGGCTCGAAAATGGCTGAGCTTTGCCGAGTCGCGCGGCTGCGTCGACGCACTGGAAGCTCGCTCTGTGCTTGCGGCGGGAGCCTCAGTAGCCGCTCGACAGCTGCCGTGGGCAGACTCTCGCTTTCGCCGCTCCTCGTTTTGTCTCCATCTCTATCTATCTATCTATCTATCTATCTCGACCACTTTGCATCCATCCGCGAGTGTGAGCGACTCTGTAGCACACGCGCCTCGTGCGGTGATTTTCCGAGCTTCGCGCGCTTTTTCCTGGTGCAGTGCCGAGCAGCGCAGGAGTAGAGCATCGAGTGCGCCAGTTTATCGCGATGATGTGCCGCGCGACCGGAGACGTCCCGCGCTCGCTGTGGTGATCGGTGTGAAGCCGAGAAGAGAAGAGAGATAAAAGTACATGTTGTGCGCCCAGAATCCGCAGCTACCGATACCTGCCGGCATGGCCAGGTGCCGCTGGCAGGCGACGACCGCCGGCTGCCCCGTTCGGCTGCTCCTGCTTCTCGTCCTCGCTGCCGTTTCCGGTAAGAGCGCCAAAGTGCCACCTTATAAGCCGGCGCTCTGCCACCGCAAGTGTCGTGTGCCGTACGACTGAGAGAAAAGATATCAGTGCGCGATAAGCGGTTTGTAAGTAACAGCCCGCGGGAGTTTGATGAGACGGGCGTATAAAGTTTGAAGAATGTTGCGCGGGCGAATCGCGTGTATATCAGATAGTGGGCGTATCGACCCTGTTTTCCATAAGACGAAGGGTCTCGAATTTCCATGGCGGGCGCGTGTGTGTGTGTGTGTGGTGCGGTGGTGCTAAACGATTCCCGTTTCGGGTTAAACGGCTTCCGAGCCCGCGAAGCCCTAAGTTCTCTGGCCTTTGCCGCCTCGAGGGTAATACTGATCACTTCTTACAAAATGCTTCAAAGTAAAGAAGCCATAAATCTGATATTCCTCTCCTGGCAAGCCCCCCTCGTCCGTCGGCCAAGCCCCAAAGGTCCGCTCCTCCTCCAGCTCCTCGACTATGATTGCATAATAAACAGGGCTTCACGCGCCGCGGCGCAAACAAGAGTATAAAAAGTAAACAGGACGCGCGCGGGGAAAATTCAATCATCATTTGGCTGGAAAGAGCGGAGAGTCTTAAATTTTAAGCGAGCCCGCCTCTCGATGCGATCGATGCGAAGAGAGCAGTCGGGCTGGAAAATTCTAACAAGGTGTTAAGCAAAGCAGCGGAGACAGGATCGCGTTCTCTCTCTCTCTCTCTCTCTCTCTCTCTCTCTCGGAGGAGGAGGAGGAGGAAAAGCTCCTCTCGACAAAGCCAAGCTTCGACTCGCGCTGCGGATGGAGACGGAAAATCACAGATAGAACTTCTCTCGAGGATGTCTCGTCGAGATTAAATCAAGCTCTCGCGCCGCAGCCGCGAAAGAGTGAGCGAGAGAGAGAGAGTCAGAGGGAGAAAAAAATTCTCCACGCGAATCGCGTTCGCCTGGCTGCATAATAAAAATACACTTGTCGATTCGAGTGGAAACGCGCCACCGCGATGCGATTTAAATTTCTAGGCACACGCGCCGCGCCGTCGCGCAACTAACGAATCTCGATTTATATACGTTGCGCGGGTTATATGCTTGCAAAAATACACAATCCAATTTTCCATTTTCAAAGGAATATCGGCTCGTCCGCAATCGCTCGTAATCGAATGAGTTCTGTAAATCGAACGCAACGGCTCTCGCTCTGCAAATTAATCTGCCTCGGCTTGTTTACCTGCGGAACCACCACCGCGCTCGGGCAATATTTCCCGCCTCTATACTCTTTTTCGGCGGAAAAAGAAGGTTAAATATAATCCGTGTACACAGCCCCGTGCAGCGATTTCACCGCGCGTGCATCAAGCTTATTCAAACGCTTCGTTCTGAAAATATTTCCTTTGAGGAAATTCATCACTTCGCGAGCGGCGAGTATAACGCGTATAATATTCATCAAACGCGAAACGGCTTTCGAGAGGGTCGAGTAATTTTCGAGCGAGTCGGATTATTATTCTCGCACAATGAGAGTAAATCGAATTCGAGGGTAAATTATTGAATCGCTACATGTATATTGTGCAGCGCGCAACAGAGAGACGGAATTCGCAAGTCACCCCGAAAATCCAGTGAATCATCGAGCGCGTTATTATCGCAAAACGAGTCGAGTCACCTCTATACGCGTACGAGTGCAACAAAGCGCCAAAGAAAGCCGATTGTTTGTTTAAAACACTCGGCGGTAACTTGCCGGACAAGCCGAATAAAAGGCGAGCGCGCGCAGCGCAAAATCAATGGCTCGAATAATTGGAAATTGTAGTTCTCGGGGCCAAGCGCGGCGCTATAAAATTATCAGATGAGTACATTCGGGCGGGCGAGAAAAAAGCTCGGTCGATATCCCGCATCAGCCTTTTCCAGAGATTTACTCGCCGGCATAATTAAAGTGTCACGGACGCGCCGAGAGCGAGTGTAACGTAATCGCGCGGGCGCCGGGCGAAACTATGTCCGTTAATCGCGGCCGCTGTGTAAGAATGCAAAGTAACGACCGTCTGCGTTGTGTATACCTTTGTTCTCCCGGCTGTGAGAAATTAAGCAATTAAGCCGCGGCGTCGGCACACACGCTCTTCGATGTGCGGGGGTGTCTCTGTTGGTCCGCGGTGCAGCAGATAAGAAGAACATTTTCTCGCTCCTTTCGAGCTGATATTGCCGCTCGCGCGCGCAGAGACAGCGGAAAGGAGGAGAGGAGAAAAGAAAAATAGGACGGGCTGAATCACAGACGACAATTAGAGCTCGAGTCCCTACTGCAGGCGCTGAGGGCTTTCATTTCGCGCTCTCCATGATATTTTTGTAACTGGGTGAACGAAGGCTGCGCCGATTGCGATCGGGCTTCGAGCTTGCGCGAACTTTTTTTCATTTTTATCGCTCTGCGTTGTCAGGGCCATAATTTTCGTTCGATTACGAGAGCTGCATATTTTATAGGAATTCTCGCGGTGGCGGCGCGTAAATTGCACCAGTCGGCGATAAAAGTCACAGGGGGAAGGAGGGGGAAGCGATAGTACGACTCTCTCTCTCTCTCTCTCTCTCTCGCGATTGAAACAGGATAGCATGATGAAGTCGCGCTCGTGCGCGGATGTAGGCGTAGTTTCCGCGCGAGCCGATAATTGAATGGGCGTGATTTGATAACGCGCGCTTGCGAGCGCGGGGGTGGAAGTCGGAAAGTTTTAATTGCAGCCCGAGCACGCTGAAGATTACATGTGTTTTACTGGCTGATGATGATTCAAAATTCCGCGCGGGCAAATTCGCCAGTTCAGTAGTTACAAACCGCTTCGCAGAAATTATCCAAGTTTCGTATGGGCGCAGAGCAGAGCAGAGAGAGAGAGAGAGAGCGAACTCGCTGCAGCGCTCTGTGTGACGTGTTCCACGTGAGAAGAAGCGTATAACGAAGCAAAGTTAGGATTTACATTAAGTTCGCGGAGCAGGAGGTGGAAGAGGAGGAGGAGGAGGAGGGTAAATTCTCCCTCGCCGGCCCTTCGCGTCGTCCCATCCGCTCTTGGCTCTATACCGCGAGCGTGTTGGCTCAGCAAGCAACGCGCCGTAGGAAATCTCATTCCGAAAACTGGACTTCTCGCTCGCTCGTGCTCCACACATCCGCAGCCCCCGCAAACTACACACAGCTCTCTAAACGCAATTCCCATTCGAGGCGGCTCTCGCGGAGAAAAAAAAATAAATAAAATCGCCGCGGTAATGCTCGGTACAGATCAGAGCAGCTCACGCGCCGCCGCCATAAAAACGCAATCAGCAAATGCGGCGGCAGCTGATCTCGAAGGGCGATAAAATATACGCACCCTGCGCGCGCCCGGTTTTTCCACATATCTAACGCACGCGGCTCGCGGAGGGGCAAGGCCGTCGTATAATTTCCAGTCGTTGAGCATCGGGACACTCGACGAGGGTCCGCGTTTAATTACATGTATAAGGAGGAGGGGCTGCGGGAAATAAACAAATTGCGTGATCCTTTTTAGCCGGTCGTTAAGATCGTCGCTCGAAGCCCGCGCACGGACGAGCGCAGCAGTCGCGGAGATGATGAGGGATGGATCGCCCGGCTCGAGGTAGGGGCTCTCTCGGCTGCGCGCATTTAAAGGACGTCGCTAAGAGTGTCATAACCCCTCGCGTAAGCCCTTCTTCGGAAAGGATTACTATTACTTCCGCGCCAAGTATCTCCGGCTCTATCCCCGCGCGTCGAGATGTAGCATGTAACTGACTCTCTCTCTCTCTCTCTCTCTCTCTCTCTCTCTCTCTCTCTCTCTCTCTCTCTCGCTCTCGTGGGCGTGGAAATTAATGAAAATCGACGCGACTGGCCGAATAAATAATCCACTTCAATTTGCAGTAAACCACGAGAGAGAGAGAGAGCCGCGAGACGGGGGGAGGAAGTTTATCGCGCGCGACCTTTGAGGCGGATTGAATAAAGGAGCGAAGCAGTGTACTTACACTTATACACTCGCGCGCGCGTAGCCAAGTTTACTGCGCGTTTAGAGCTCGCGCGGCGGTAATCGAAGCCGGACGCGGTCATTCCTTCTGTCCTATCTCGAAAGCGGATTTTCCCGCGAGCGACGAGTTTTGATAATCCGCGCGCGCGCAGCGTACAAAGCGAGTTTATTCCCGTGTACACGCAGTACGCGCGGAGGTATCGTTGATGAAGCTCGGCTCGGTGTAGACAAACTCAAGCAGTGAGAGAGCGAGTGCCGTAACTAAGGCTGCATAAGTTGTTTGTTCAAGCGCAGGGCGCGAGAGCTGCAGAGAGAGAGAGAGAGAGAGAGAGAGAGAGAGAGAGCTGCCGCTGTGCGTATTACATAGCGTATATGTAACACGAGTGTGCATCAGCGGGAGAGAGAACGAGCGAAAGCTCGCCTCGGCGGCTATGCAATTTGTCACGCAACTTTTCCGCGCGCGCGCGCGCTCACGTCCGATCCAGCGGTGCGCATTAAAAATTAATAGGCAAAAATGAGCAAACTTCTCCAACTCGCGCCGCTTGAAAAATGATGCACACATTGAAAACAAGTTCGAGGGAGAGAGAGAGAGAGAGAGAGAGGAGAGAGAAACGCCCGCCGTACAGTGTTTATACTGTATTATAACTCGCACCGCGCGTGTAATATAAGAAGCAATATATTGCATAAGCGCCGAAGAAAAGTGTCGCCCGTCGGAGCATATACTGGTATATGTATATACACACAAGCGACGGGGAATCTATATGTGGGCCATACGCAGGGTAAGCATCTGCCGCAGTTATCAATTTGGCAAATTGCAAATCAATACAGCAGGGCTCCTGCTACCGGCCTGTGTACTTGCATACGCGTACATCCGGATATTTATGCCGCTTGGATGCCCCCCGCGCGCACTTTTCGGCCGTCGAGGACCGCACAAGTTAGCCGACGAGCAAAAACAATGCCAGCGACGATTCCCCGAATTATTATATGCAGCGCGTATAGCTCTTCTCTCTGGACTTTATGGCGTCAGCAGCTCTCGAATGAGTTATTTTCATTTTATTTTCTCCCCGGCGCGCGCAGCTTTCCCTGTCGTTGACGTCGAGTTGTTCTCCGCGGATGGTCCATTCGATCCAGAGGCCACTCGATATCGCGAGCGCTTCGCTCTCTCTCTCTCTCTCTCTCTCTCTCTCTCTCTCTCTCTCTCTCTCTCTCTCTCTCTCTCTCTCTCTCGCTTTGCCTGAAAATGATGCGCACTTGGTCTGAAAAAGGGGAGAAATCGCGCGGCGACTCAAATCGTCGAGGATCGAGAGAATCAATCGTATATATAGGGATACCTTCGGTACGTGTGTATCGTATTCCGCCACTGTTACGTGGAATAACATATTCATCAAATTAACTGCGCGGGGTAAATTCGCTAATGGACGCGGCAAACACCCGCTGCGTGTAAATATGCGCGCACACATACCCCCGGGCGATATTTCGGAAATTCAATAGGCCTTATCAATCGTAAAGTAATTACCGACCAGCGGAGTATGCGTAATACGAGTGTATTCTAGCGGATGCTGCA
This sequence comes from Nasonia vitripennis, assembly GCF_009193385.2. Lineage (NCBI taxonomy): Eukaryota > Metazoa > Arthropoda > Insecta > Hymenoptera > Pteromalidae > Nasonia > Nasonia vitripennis. Next base: position 12,814,802 of record NC_045761.1, on the reverse strand, counting down.
GCACAGGATCGACGATGGGTTAAACATATCAAACGCGCTATGAATATTATACAAACACGCGAGCGAGTGTAGGAGATAGAGCTTGCGGAGCTTTTTTCGCTGCGCCGTGCGGTAATAACGTTGCCGCAAAAATGGACGTGAAGAGGTTGAAAGAATTTTTCCCCTCGACAATGAAGCTCTCTCTCTCTCTCTCTCTCTCTCTCTCTCGGGGGCCGACGCGCGAGCGCTCGAGGCTCTTGAAAGCAGTGCTTCATCTCTCCCGCATCGCTTCGCGTCTACTCGACGCGAGATAAAGGTAACACCCCCTCCGTTGCTGTTATGACCAGATATTTGGCTTCTCTCTCCCTCGCGCTTGTCTCTCCGCGGCTTCGTCGCTCGCCTGTGTATGCGTATATCTATACAATACGGCTCTGGAATCGCATCTGAACCGACGCGCGCTGCACACGCGAAGCTCCGGCGAGTATCGAGGAGCGGCACGCAAAGAACGAAGCTCAACTTTTTTGAATTTTCCGTGCGCGTGCCGCTCAAACTAGCTTGTATATTATTCCTCCTTGGCGCATCGCAAACATTTCGCCTGTATAATAATAATACGCGCGCGCATTCCGTCTATGGTTTCTCAATTTTCGTTTTTTGAGGTAGGTATAGGACTTCAAACGTATACGCAATCGACTCGACGGGGATTCTGTATCCATCATGGAACATATCGAATTCGGCATTTTTCGACGCTTAATTGCTGCCATTCTCTCATAGTGCTGTGTACAAAAACTATACGCGGCGCCGCAGCCAACGTTTCAATCGTTAAGCCGGCGCAGCGTGAACGAAAAAGGTATTCCGTCAAATTTCAATGTAAATTTGCGGTCGAAGGGTTTTTTTTCTCTCTCGCTGTATTCGTTTTATCCAGTGGAAGGAGGGCGAAAAAAAAATTCTATAAAATCCAGCGCAGTCCCCGGGGATCAGCCCCGACACGGCTCTTTTCTCTCTCGCGCCAAAAATATTAACAACGAGCGCGCGTAGCGAGGGCGTTTCAGCGAGAGTCCGACGAATTTTTCTGGGCGCGCAATCGCCGCGCGCTCGAGAAAAAGTCTTGAGAATCAGGGGAAATTAACGATTATACGAAATCAAACAATCCAATCTGGCCGCTCTCTCTCTCTCTCTCTCTCTCTCTCTCTCTCTCTCTCTCGCTGCCTCTGCTAAATCACAATCAGCCGAGCTCGACCGCTGCTCGCGGTATTATGGCGGCGCGCTATATACTCGAAGTTAAGCCATTTTTCGCTAAACCAGTTTACGATGTCAAAGTTTGCGCCCTCCCACCGTCGCCGTAAGTACGTGAGCTCGCGCGCGCACACGAGAGGGGGGAGGAGAAGGAGAGAGAACAGGACCGAGACAATGAGAGAAAGTATATACCTATATACACGCATGTATATAGGTGGGAGAAGCCGAGCAAAGCTCCGCAAGCTCTCGATCGATATACCGGACTCCGCTGTGCGCTAAAGCTCGAACTTTCAAAAGATCAACGAAACCGTAAAAAATATATCTAGCCCCCGCGATTCCCGGTATTTATTGCAGGGTTGTATAAAATAACACGTGCGTGCTGTGTATAAAGAATATGCGCTTGAACCGAAGCGTTTTTCTTGGAAATGAATATGCAAGTTAAGTTGAAATCGTTAAGGGGGAGTGGGAGCTAAAGCTTCGCAAATGCGCCACGGGGTATTTAGTATTTCAAATGCCAAAAAATAAATAAAAGTCGGATTGACCTTTTCTTTCGGTAGAATGATTCACTGCTCTTAACCCTATATGGCGCTGCGCTCATTATATTGATGAAATTTCAAAATAAAAAAAGTTAATAAGTAAAATTGGGGTCCGAGGTTGGCGCTGCAATCGCGTAAACACACGTAAACACCCGCTCGTATTTCACAACTTCTAGAAAAACTAAAAGTCCGATTGACATTTTCTTTCGGTAGAATGATCCATTAAACTCAACACTATGGCGCTCTGATCTTGGTTTTTCGTGGCAAGCTTTATTTAAAAAGTTAGATGAAGTGAAAAAACAAGGTTTTTAGCTCCCACATTCCCTTAAATAAAATGCAAAACTATATAGTTCTAAATAATTGAAAAACAGTTTACGAAATTCCCTGTAAAACGGTACAACAAGGTTTCGAAAAAGAAAAAACTGTCGAGAGAAATTTTGAAAACAGAATCAAAGGTATAGGTAGTATAATGTAGCACTATTCGATTTCGCACGGGATTCTCGGAACCTGATGCAAATAGTAGAGATAATTTGTTTGGAATATGGACAATTGAGTATTCATCAAAATACCTAGAATAAAATCAAAATTTAAACAATTCAAACAATGAACTACACATCATCTATGTGCCATTCAGACAGGCTTGGATTGTTGAACTGGCGCTGAAATCTAATCCTCAATAATGCTTTTCACCGCCCGTATGCAGCAAAAAGTTATAGCGCTATCTATTGACAACGCACGACAGCTGAATTTCGAGCGGATGTTGAAAGAGGTGGATGTTGAAAAAGCGGATGATCTCTGGCAGAGATTAATTGGCATACCCTTTTTCTGTCCTACGACTACGTTATTTTTTATAACTATTTCGAGCTTTTTACAGGCTTCTCCAAAGCCCCATCCCTCGACACTTTTCTCCGAAAGCTTTTGGAGCTGAAATTCGGCCGGATTTCAAAAATTTAGCGAGATAATCCGGCGAACTTATCGGCGGAATCTCTAGCAGCATATTCGGGCGAAGCTTCTCTCTCTCTCTCTCAGCTGCGACGACAAGCGGTAATTGATTCCGAAGATGCAGCGCGCGCGGAGAGAAAGAGAGCCGGGTTTACAAGCGCGAAAGTGAGTCTTTTCTGCGCTAGCGAGGATATAGAAAGAGAGCAGCTGCTGCAGGCGTCGTTAAATATATCGTCCCTCTCTCGCTCTCAAAAGATAACGCCTTTAACGAATGGCATCAGAGCAGTAGAGCGCCAGCCGGCTCTATACACACACACACACACACACGCGCGCGCGCCCCAAAGGGATCGGAGCATTTTTCCCCCGAGTGGAAGTCCGGAGAGGCTCCATTAAAAAAAGAGAGAGGGCGCGTGGGCGGTAAAAGATAGAAAAGAGAAATCCGATGAGTTTTGCATTGTGCCGAGCGCTTTCCAGCAGAGGGAGGACGGGAGGCGAAAAACCAAGCAGCTGGCGGAATAAACATGTAATAGGAGAGAGCGCGCGCGCGCTTCATCGGCGATATATCGGTCGAGTATGAACGAGCGCCCGCTGTTTTCAGCGAGCTGGAAAATAGCGGAGCCAGCTGCGCGCGCGGAGGTAAAAAAACACACGGCCTCGCGGCTGAAACAAAAAAAAAACACGCAAACTAGCTGCCAAGTGCTCTGAGGCGATAACAAAAATTATGCGCCGCGTGCAGCTCGCTCGCTCGCTTGTGTGTGTGTGTGTGTGTGTATATATACGCTTTCGAGAGAGAGAGAGAGAAGTTTACCCGATGGATTACTCCCCCGACGGCTTATGCTGCACTCGATTTTTTTCCCTCTATAGCCCCTCGGATTTCATCGACTTTAAGCCATCAGCTCCGCATAACGCGCGCAGCTCTTATTCGCGTTTATGCTGATGATGACGCGCGATCGCATGCCTCGGCGATAACGAGCCGCCAGTTTTCTCGCGCGCGAACAAAAAAGCTCCCGAATATAAATTGAGAATATTATAAACGCCCTGACGAGTCGCTTAGGAATCGCTGTCGCCCCGCAGTGCAGCGAGCGCCGGGATGGATGGAGGGGAAAAAATGTAGTAATGAAAGGGTGCAGGATACATAAGCGAGCGGCTAGTAATTTTCTGCCGTTTACCGCCGCGCGGGTAATAAACCACTCGCCGTGTGTACGCAAAGCGTTCATTTTTTCCCCGACTGTTTACATTTTGATATTATTTCGAGTGTGCGTATGGATCAATTACGCGCAGCTCCGCCAATACTTTTCAAGGGCATAGCGCGTGGCTCTCTCTCTCTCTCATCGCGATGATGGATTTATGCGCTTTTTGCCCGATTGAATTACTACCCTTCGCGATCCTCTTTCACTCGGCGGCTCGCTGCGCGAATGCGTCGAGTATATTTCGAAAAAAGAGGGCTGACGCGCGCTTTGATGGATTCGGAGAGAGCTTTATTAACGATTATTCAATTTAGTTGCCGCGGGATTTACGACTACACTATTTTTACACCAGCAGCTCCCGCAGCGCGTGCACGCATAAACTGTCATGTAAACTGCTATACCGCGCAACACAGTATATATAGTTACAGTATACAGGCAGCCGCGAGGCCGTATAGCGCGCTCGTATAATACGAAATTTTCAGTCGCGTCGCCGGCGATTAACAACTCGCCCTATCCGCGTATATAAATTATTTTCCCTCGCGGCGCGATTTACTCGCATACACGCGCATGCGTACATGCGCGGCCGGATGTATTTTCGGAGGAAAGCTGCGAATCACCGATATCGCGTTATAATAACTTTGGAATTACACGAGTAAATTCGCGAGTGTCTCCGAGTACACCTAGAGCGGCCCTCTCTTGGCCGCGCGGTGCGGCCAGCTGGCAGGCATTCAAAAAGCCTTGTCGGGATCTACGCCCGGATATGCTTGCGGAAGACTCTTATTTCGCCTTCTATCGCGAAATCTGTTTTGTCGCCGCCGCCGCAACTCCGGAAACTCTCTCCTTGAAAAATAAGGAAGAAAAAAGGGCGAAACCCCGCGCACGGGCAAATAATTACTTTTTAATTGCGCATAGCTCGTATAACTTAGTTACAACATTTGAAATTCGCGTTTCGCAAACACGGGTAAAACCTGCACGGCAATAACAGAGAGGATTTCCAAAGCGAGCGAGAAGCGTCATAGGGTATAAAACTAAAAATTCCGCTATGAGCAAAAGCCCGAACAATCGGCCGCGACTTTTTGTCCATAACGCGCACGCCTGAGGTTAAAGGGATTGCACAGCCCCGCCGCGCGTACAAAGACGGAAAATGAAATACGCGGCGAGATAGAAACTGGCGCACGTGCGTTATATACGGAAAAAGGTATTAAGAAAGAGAGAGAGAGAGAGCCGGCAGCGATTTTCAACAAGTCGGACAGAAAGTAATTTTCACGTATTGGCGCAAAAAGAGAGAGCGCTGCGAACAAGCTGTGGAACACACCTCCGCTTCGCTCTCCTCTCTATAGTTATATACATCGGCAGCAGCAGCTCTCCGCCCGGAGACTTAGAGCTACGCGGGTAATTCAAGCCGCCGAACATCGACAGACGCTTGTCTTATCTGCTAAATGCTCGATTCCCGGCTGTTTCTCTATATGCCGCTGCTGCCGCTCTGCTACTCTATCTCCGCCCATACACACACGCGGCGCAAGCTTGCGGCGAGGGGCAACAATGGCAATTTGCGAAATTGCATTTCTCCCCGGCAAGCTCTCTCCATTTCGAAGACCGCCTGATGCCGGCCCGCACACGCGATACACCGCCGCGGCTGCAGCCGATATGTTTGTCAACGCAGGCGCGCGCGCGCGATTCCCTTTAACACATTTGTCATTATCACTTTTCCTATCCTTGTTTTCCTCTCGACCGCGGCCATCAGATTTGCCCTTATGAAGCTTGCAATAACGCGAGCTTTTTCCCGCGCACGAGGACCATCGAACTTTATTGATTCTCTCTCTCTCTCTCTCTCTCTCTCTCTCTCTCTCTCTCTCTCTCTCTCTCTCTCTCTCTTTCTTTCGTGTTTGTATTTATTCTGTTCGCGTGCATTTTTTCTCTTCAATTACAAGCATGTAAGCGGTCAATATTTGTTTAAGCGAAAAAACTGCGAAAAAACGCGCTCGCGCGATTATATTCCATCTGCCTTTCCGAGAATTTTACGCGCGTTTTCTCTCGATCCTCCGGCAGGTTCGTTTCACCGCATAATGCATAAGGATCGCGCTTGTATTTTTATATAAATTTTCTTTCGAGTACAGCTGCGTGTTTTTAATTAACGCTTCATAGAATAGAACAATATTTTTTGAAATTACAAGTTCGCGTTGATTTGCGCTTGTCCAATTAGCTTTGCGGTAATAAGAGAAGAAATATTTAACACGAATCGATTCGGCACATACGAGACTGTTCCAGAATAATGAAAAGTCGGTATTGTTCATCCACTCCAATCCAAAAAGTTGATTTGAAATACAATTTGTTACTTTATTTTGATTAGTTTAGAAAAATCTTACGCAAGCTAAATTGTACTGTTTTTGCTATTCCTTTTTTTGCAATATCCTACGTCTCACTCATCACTCAATAAAATCCGTATAAAAATTCGCGTTGAATCCAAGTGCGCGCGAAACGTTATATCCTGCGATGACTCTCCTCATATACAGCTAACGAATTTTCGGGAAATGAGGATGAACGTATATAAAGCACTTTTTTTTTTAATTAACACAAATTCTTCAACGCGAAACGAAATTAATTCGCTGAAAAGTATAACAACCCCGAGGTAAAAAATTATTAAATCCTGCGAAAGGAAATTATACTTTTTCTGGGTAGAGCTAAAGATAATACTAAGATATAGCTAGACATAACGAATAATTTAATTATATTATTCGAATCTCCGAAAAGTGTTCTCGCGGGCACTATGATGGCGCAAGACTTGCAATAAGAGTATAATTACGAAGATCATTATTACATCGATGAGCAAACGAAAGAGTATTTTCCGGAAATTAGCGGCGTAATTACGCGGGGATACAGAAAGATCGATAGCGCGCGAGAGCATCGACGCATATCATCAAAGGCGAAAAAGCCTTCTCGCGGCTATACACAAGCGCAAAGCTCGGAAAATGTTCTCGCGGCTTTTATTCGCTACAAATTATCCGTCCCTTTTGCGCCATCAGTCGTCCGTCGAAAATCACGTTTCCCGCCCCCGATCGATAATCCTTTATACCAGAGATGATAGCGTTGGCTCGTTAAAATTTTACGAGTCGAAAATGCACACGCGCTTTCCCGCGCAGCGAAATGTTTGCGCCGCGTTTTAGGCGAAAGGGGCTAAATACATTTGCGGGCCAAGCAATAATTATAAAGCAAACAGCGTACGTATATACCCGCGAGGCCATACACGAGCAAACGAAAAACGGCGAAAAAACATGAACCGGGCCGAAAAATATAAGCGTCGGTGGCTGCATGTGCGCGTCGATTATTCAGGCCGGTTTTTCGCGGAGCTTTGATATAATGCTGCAAACAAGCGAAACGCCCCACTGACTGATTGGGGATCAAACGAAAAGGAGGTGATGGATCGCGGAATAACAGTAGTATAATATAGAGCGAGGAGCTTTATCCCCGGATATACTTCCGCGTACAGGCTTATAATAAACAGGAGAACTAACTACACAGAGACGCCGGGGAAGTAGGCGCGAGAGATCCGGAGCCAAAGCCCAAATGTAAAGAATATCGAGGAATATCCGCGCCGAGAAAGGAGCTCGACAAATTCGGCTGCAGGGAGATTCGCGTTCGTGTGTGTGGCTACGCCTGCAGTAAATCACGGGCCACATACTTTTCGAGTTAAGCTCCGCTCGGATTGTAGTACGCCGCTGTCGCGCAGCGGAGGGAAAAAGTCCCCCCCCCCCTGGTGTATATGGCGCCTATGTATGTGTGCAAAACTTGCGCGCCACAATCTCTCTCTCTCTCTCTCTCTCTTTTCCTCAGACTAGCTCTGTGCGAGGGTAGAGTATAGGTATACACACAGAGCAAGCCATAGGGGCTGGCAGTTAGGCCGAATAAGAGTCCTCATGGGGCAATGAGATTTACCTCTTTCTTCGGCTCGAAAGTTGCGCTCGCGGCAAGGGATGTCTGTATCCTCCGCGGGGGATTGCACGCGAAAAGTCGACTGAGAGCAAGAGAGAGAGAGAGAGAGAGAGGAAAGAATGGTTATATACGCGCACGCGGGCTGCTCCAAATAAATTCTCTCCCTTGTGCTGTGTGTTTGCGCTGTACGTATACACACCTATACACAACAACACGCAACGGACGTCCGCTTTTCCGCAGCCAGAGCGGCGTCGTCGATTTATATACCTACTCCGACGACGTGCGCTCTCTCCCTCTGCCTACCCTGCGCACCCCCTCGCGCATTATTGTTATATTATACGCGCCGCCAGAGGAAGCCGTCCTGCACACGCGCACGTGCGAGGCCAGGGGAGATGCAAATCCCCGAAATTTCGCGACACAGCATTATTCGCGAGAAAGGCTAGCCTCTGGATATCCTATACACACTGCAGCGTCGCGCGAGTTCGGGGCTTTGCCTCTCCTGCAAAGCCAGATAGGCCAAAGTGCCCGCACCCTCTTTCCTCCGCTCTATATAGGTACACAAAGTCTCTCTCTCTCTCTCTCTCTCTCTCTCTCTCTCTCTCTCTCTTCTCTCTTGGGCAGCTTTTACTTGGCGCGGCGCGGATCCCCGATTCTTGGGCGTGCGGAGAAGCTGCGGTCGAACCGCGCCGGACTACACACACACACACACACACACACATGGTATCTGGCCTTCTTTCCGCATGTCGGAGACACTGATTTATTTATAACGGGGATTTAGGCCCTGTAATACTGCTCGGCCAGCGTTTACTCTATACGCACGATGTAATTGATGACGCAGCTCTACACGTGTAGCCATACATCCCTCCCGCAAGCTGCCAGCACACACACGAGTAAGGCCAATTTTCTCTCCCTTCAACGCAGAGAACGATATATTTATCATTGTTCTCTCTCTCTCTCTCTCTCTCTCTCTCTCTCTCTCTCTCTCTCTCTCTCTCTCTCTCTCTCTCTCTCTCTGCAAAAACACGCCGCCTCTATGTTGCGTTGTCGTATTGGAATGATTGTTGCAGAATTTGCGAAAACTCGATCGACGATTTTAAAGCAGCAATAAATTTAATTATCACACCGCGGATTTTTCTATAGCAGAGAGTAACTACATTATACTCGCGAGCAGCATTTTCAATTAAGTTCAATTAAGTTAATCGCGGCGCACTGACCGACTTCTTCAGAATCGACAACGCGCGTGTATTACGATTATTAATTATTTACAGCGCACAAAGCGCCGGCTTTGATTATTTTCGTGCTCCTGTACGCGCAGCGATGAAGTATAAATTTCGTACATACCTAGCGCGTCTCGTTAATAAACGGCGATCGAATGAAGCGTTAAATTCGCGGTCAAAGGTCGTGCTGTTTTGTCGGTGCGTGGGAGTTATGTAGGTACAACGCGACGGAATGAAAAAACTTTGCAGTCCGCGGATGGGAACGTAAAAATTAAATTAATTTCCGTGCGGCAGCCGAATAAAAGCTGCACATTTATTTAATAAGTTTCGAAATTCCATGAGCCTTGCGCGGGAGCTCCGTATAACTCCGAGCAGAGCAGAGGGGAGGGGGGGGGGGACTATCGATGCAATTAAATATTCGCTATGATAAAAACTTGCCCATCAAACTGTTACGCCGAGAGCGCAGAGAAAGAGAGCCTGTAAAGTTTCCACAACTTTTTTCAAAGTGTCTTTAAAAACTTTATACTCGAACTTTCATTATGCGCAATAATGAGACGGCTGAAATCTTAACTACTCCCTTTCTTCTCGAATTGCGCGCATACGCGATTGATAATCGATAATTCAAAAAGTTGTTATATACGCGCACAATACGCGCGCGCACATCGTCGCAGAAAGAAAACGCGTATAATGACCGATGACGCGGGCGAAAGCGAAACGCAGCAGTAGTGCAGCTGGATGTATAATAACAGCCGGGGGGCCGACGTCCTTATAGTCTCTCTTTCTCTCTCTCTCGGACGGTATAACGACCCGTCGTAAATTTTTTTACGAGTCGCGCATATAAAAGTTGGGTAAAAAGCGCCTGTCCCCGCAGCGATATCGCGCAGACTCTTATAGTGCGCTAATCGCGGATCTGTGCAACTATACGCCAAAGGCGCAATTCGTATACAGCTGCACGCGCGAGCGTGTGAACGCATCTACTATGCACTGCGAATGACGACATAATACCGCGATGAATAAAAAGCGCGAGAGGTTCGGTGCGGCCGCGGAAGCATCTCTCGCTGTCTGGATGTGGTCGCGGGGATAAAATCGAATTCGTTCCGCGTATAAACCGCGAGAGCGCTCGGACGCACGAAAGCCGCGGATAAATAGGATAACTGGCTGGGAATGCGCGCGACTACGCGCTAAATACGAACTCGTTGATTGAATTAACCCCGAGAGGGAAAAATAAAGCGTTCGTTGGCTCTGATTATACGGAGTTAATTGTACTAATAAGTAATAACTCCCCGCAGCTCTCGCGGTTGTGTGTATATAACTATATATGTATAAATGATTGCGTAACCCGACGTATAACCGATATAGAATAAAACGAGAGCTTTCTATATTCTTTTCCCCCTTATTCGCGCGCTTCTTCTATTATATCCGGTATGGCAAGTGCGCGCGCGAAACGATGAAACAGCATTAAAGTGGACGGGCATATCCCTGGATTTTGAGGCGGGAAGCCTGTCGTTTCTGAGTAATGGCTTTTTATGCGGCAGCGAAATTCTTCTTCTTCTTCTTCTTCTTCTTCTTCTTCTTCTTCTTCTTCCCGCTCGCTCGCTCGCTCTCGCCTCTTCCTTTATTACCCCACTCGCTCGGCTTTTCTCGAATTATTTTTCCGAGAGTAGATCGCACTTTTCTCCGCGGCGACGTGTATAATTATTCGAACTCGAAAAAAATAGAGATCGCAATGCGGCCTTGTATATAATATAATACATATAACTATACTGTGTATAAGGATCTAAGAAACGCAATTTACATTTTTGTCCTGTGTGTGTGCGAATTAGGTACGCTCGGCGAAATCGACGTGACGATAAAAATCCCGATAGCCGTGGCCGAAAACTCGACAGTCAACATGACTTGCGAGTACAACCTGCGAAACATGCCATTGTACTCGGTCAAGTGGTACAAGAGCCAGAATGAGTTCTACAGGTTCATCCCGAAAGAGATGCCATCCAAGTCAGTCTTCCCGCCGCTCTCGGCAAAGGTCGACGTGAGTATAGTTTCATTATTTTATTCCAACTTACAGAGCCGAGAATATCTTTCAATTAAATGCTCTCGCGGCCGGCCGTGTAACAAATGACGGGTCGCCGGGCAGCAGCAAAAAAGAAGGAAAAGAGAGTAATAGCGATAAAGCCGTCAACGGCGCGAGAGCGAGCGGTAAATCGCGCGGCCCGCTTCGAAATTTCGCTAAGCGCTAGATTATTAAAATTTTCGGCCGGGCAAGGCGCTTGGGCTGCGGAGGGAATTTATGCGCGAGCACGCGGAATGCAGCCGAGAGAGCCGCCGGGCGGTAAAGCGCGAAGCGCGAGTAACGAGCTCGGGTATTTATCGATTCACGGCGGCCTCGCAGCGCCCCGGCGCCGGCGTTTTTCGCGCATCGCAATATATATAGAGCAATGCGACAATCTCTCTCTCTCTCTCTTTTTTTCTTTCGCACACATGCAGTATTTGTAATGAAATCATTATACCGACGTTGCAGCTGAACAAGAGCGACGAGCACACCGTCGTCCTGAAGAACGTCGAGGCGGACCTGGCGGGCAAGTATCGCTGCGAGGTCTCCACGGACGCTCCCACTTTCATCACGAGGATGGAGTCGAGTTACATGCACGTCGTTAGTAAGTAGCCCCGCGCGACGCGCAGAGCGAATCGCTCGAGTTTTTGGCCGCGCGCAGCATTGTTCCCCGAGTTGTTGTTGCTGCAGTTTCGCGCATCATCGACGGGATAAAGCGAGAGCGGCCCTGGCCCCCTGTATACCATACGGACATAAAAGACGAGGCAGAAAAAGAGAGGATAGCCTGCGCTGACCCGCCGCTCTTTCTCGCGCATTGTTTCGCTTTCTTTCCAATTTATCTCCTCGCAATCTGTCCACGCGCGCTCGCTATGAAAGCAAAAACGCGCATTCTTCTCTCTTTCTGCTATTGTCGGCGTAATCGCGGCCAATTAAAACGCAGTTAGCCGCGGGGGCTAACCTGCAGCCCTTTTTCGCTCGTATTCTCTCTGCGTCGAAAAAAATTGCCTCTCCCAGGCTCCCAGTTGCGAGGGCGAACGCGGCTTTTTCGTTAAATTCCCGCATGCTAAAAAGACACACTTGATTCTCGCAGGGCTGCCGGAGGGAAACCTGACGGTGCGCATGGAGAAGCCGAGGTACGCGCTCGGCGACACCGTGCGAGGCAACTGCACCGCGCCACCGGGCAATCCAGCGGCCAACATCACCTGGACTGTCAATGAACTTCCGGTAAGCGCTCCCCCTACTATCGACGATACGCATCTCCAAAGGAGAAAAACCGGTCGCGCGGCCTTTGTAATGGCCATTTAATACGTCACTTTCATAGCTATATAACTTCCGTAATATTAAGCTCGCTCGCAGCTGTAATTCATCGCGCGCCGCGGCCTTATGCAAAATTCGCTTGCGAGCGCGCGCGCGCGCGACATCTTAATGATGAAATTCCTTTGATTCCCCCCTTGGTGCGCGCGTCTTCCGCAGGCGGGATTTTCAATTTTGAGGCGCGCGTGTACGGCGGTCGCTGTAATTGCGTAATGCCACGCTCGTGCGATTAAGGAGCGGGCACGCACGCACGCACGAGAGACGGAATCTCGCATAATCGGAAGCTTGATTAACGCGTTGACCGAGCAAAGTGCTTGAGTTTTTTCTGCCAGAAGCGTTTAGCGATTGGCGTCGAAGTTTACCTTATTCGTGCGCTAAAGCGTTCGCTTTTTATAAAGTGCGCAGGCGCGCTTTATATAACGCATACACATAGAGCAAGAGTAGAGCACAGAGGTAAAGAGCGGAGGAGAGAAAAAAACGCAGGAGCCCTGCAGATACAGGCGAATCCACTTTTCGCTTCTCGGGAAATGCATTAGCGAAAGTCGTTATTCCGCCGCGAGATAAACCGCGCGCGCTTTTTTTTCCTCCTCCTCCTCGCTCGAGATACACACAGCTCTTTTCGGAGCTTTGTCGCGCGCTTATGAAAGCCGACTCTCGATATAACCAGAGAGAGCCAGACAGCGAGCGATGTGCGAGGGAAAGAGAAGGAGCGATTAAAAGTGCATTACAGCCTCGTTAAGCGCCGAGTCGTCCGTATAGATATAGATTATAAATGTTCTACACCTACCTACAGGTGAACTCGAGCTACATCAGGAACATCCCGACGAGAAACGTGACGGACAATCGGACCATCAGCATCGCCGGGCTCGAGTTCGAGCTCGTGCCGGAGAGCTTCAGCAACGGTAGGCTGCGCATCACCTGTCGGGCCGACGTCTTCCACCTGTACGACGAGAAGGCCACCGTTGTCCTCGACGAGGAGCGCCCGAGACTGGCCTCGGTCCTCGGCACGCGGGAGTCCTCCCACAGCCGTAATTATGCATACATTATATATTGCGCATTTGCATTTCAATGGAGACGGCCGCGGGGAGAACTAAACATTTGGCCCGAATAATGCGCATGTTATACCAAAGTGGAAAATCACAATTTTTTAAACCCCTCACACGAAAGCAGAGGCAAAGAGCTTTATAACTTATAAGCCCCGAATGTTTGAAATAACGAGCGGCCATCATCGGATCAGAAGCTATAGAGGGTTTTTTGAATAAAAGAAAAGCCGAGCTGTTTCAAACATGCACAGACAACTCGGCAACTAGTACTCATTTATAGTTATTTAATTTCTCATTGTCTCTGCCAAACAGGAAGCAGCGGCGCAAGCGACGCGACAAGCTGGCTTTTGGGGCTGACAATCGCGATCCTGGCCAGGACGAGATAACATCAGTAAGAGGAACGCCGACACGATGCTATAAAATACGCCATGATGAAGGAAGGAAAAAACTGCAGATAGAAGCGAACGACGCCGTGTGTTTGTAAAGTTTTTAAATCAATCTCGTCGAGCGGAGCTTGCAGAGAGAGAGAGAGAGAGAGAGAGAGAGAGAGAGAGAGAGAGAGAGAGAGAAATGCCGACGGAACGGAATATACTTACGCGGTATATTATGCAGAACAGGCCAAAGTGTTTCACACACATGCACACGCACGCACACACACACACACACACACTGTACTAATGCAGAGATCGACGTATCGAGCGTATGTTATTTGTGTAAATAGAATACTAATTTAGTAAAAAGAAACTGTCTGTACGTATAAAATGCGTGACGCGCGAATTTGTAATCCAAAATAAAATGTATGTCATAAATGGTGATGACGCGATGATATGGCGACGACGCGAAGACGAAGAGAAAAATGAACGTGGAGGCCCACGAGATGAAGCAGAAGAAGAAATATATATATATATACATATACGTAGTTAAGATGTTCCCTCAGAATATCAAAAATATCTCGTTTTGAGCGTATATATATATATAAAAATAACAAGAACGATCTACATGCCCGATGAATATTTTTTATTCGATCCCGACAGCTTTTTTTGGTACCTGGCAAATAAAAGAAAAAAATATAATATCGCTATTATATATACTGCCTATACACAAGAACGTCCTATCGAGCTCTTATAAGACGAAATGTTGTTATTGTTTCCCATGGAATCTTGTTTGAATGACTAACGAATAAATATTGATTTTCGTTACGTTCACAGCTATATAAATCCCGAATTTATTTATCACAGATTCCCTCTATGCGTCCTTTTTTCGATCACCCATATACATTTAATATATAATAATGATTTCGTTGACACGTATTAGTAGCCATTTTGCATCAAGGTGAGTATCTGTCATTTAAAATTCTACCGTACTATGTATTCAAGGGTCACCGTACTATAGTTACATAGATTATAAGCATAATCATTCGCTCTAAACTTCTGGAAAAACGAGGGCTTTTATGACTTTAAAAAAATTACAGGACGTAGTTCTCGGCACAATCTTGTTCCGCGGAAGTGAGCAGGATATCAACGCTTTCCATTTGACCCTTTTATATGTATATAAAAATCACGGTGACCCCTTAATACCTATTATTATTTCATTTGAAAATGCAACTGATTAAATTCATATATATATATATTGGATATAAATTTGATAATTTCCGATAAAAAAAATAACATCAATATCGATTACCTTTAGATTCAATTTTAAAAAATTGTGTACTACACATTAAGATGAGCATATAAGTAAACTGTAAACTAAAGCTCACTCTACTAATTTTCAATGATGAAAGAAAAAATAAGCTGCCTTAATAAATAAATCTCATAGCTATTCGAGAAACGGCGCCTACCCTTGGACAACCGGCACTACAATATAAATTGTTAATTGCCTCCTTTGCCTCGCATGTGTCGGTGTAACGCGGTAGGTATGTGTATTGTGTACACACACACACATAGGTATAGGTTATGTTACCACTTACCACTTAGCAATCAGCAGATGTACCGGCGATACGTTCCATCGCAGGATAGACACCGTCTCTGGGATAAATAGTCTTTATAGCTGCGATCTACAGCTCCCCTCCTGCCTTCATCTATAGGTATAGGTACCTACGCGATTTTGTAATGTGAATTTGCACGAGCTGGCCTCAGTCGTGCGTGAGATCCCGTAGCCGCGTCCGACGGTGTCACTTTTTTTTTTCAATATTTTGCTACGGGAACCTTGAACCTCGTTCAAAACATGCGTGATAAATTCAAAAGGAATCTTAAAATTGGTGAATTTTAATTTTCAAGTACGTTTTTTTGTTCGTATGAATTCGTGTAAAGAAGTTTCATTGTTTATTATTTATTAGTAATTGCGAGCTTTGTTTGGAACGATCTATTTTCCGCAATAGATCAAGCCTTAATTGTACATAAAAGTCGTGTGTGTATATATTCTTATAAATATATATATATATATATATATATATATGTTTAACCGTGCAAGTTTATTGATATAATTTATTAATGTTTCAACTACGCAAAAACAATATGTTCTTTATGTGCGTTACTGTAGGCCTTGTGCTTCTGGCCTCCAAGTATCGCAACAACGTACTTCGGAGTGTCAAGCAACTGTGCCACAGTATAACAAAAAAAAGCACAGATAATAACAATAAGAAAAATCGTCAAGATGACGATGATGAAAAAAAAGTATTAAATATTTCATTGGACAAAGTTATTCTGGTTGATTCACCAGAAAAATGTGACTACGCCGTTCAACGTATTCGCTGGTAAGTCCTATTTATAAACACAAACTCTTTCACCTTGAAAACTGTTTTGATTCTTCACAAATTTGGAGATTCAATCTTGTCTTTGAATTAAATTCAACACTTTACCAAACCTGTTGGTAACATTTTTTTTTTAATTTAAGTTGTTTTCCAATTTTCAGCAATTTGTCAGATGGAGTTCTAGGATTTGATTGTGAATGGGTAAATGAAGAACCTGTATCCTTGCTTCAACTAGCTACTCACAATGGTGTTTGCGCATTATTTCGCCTGAGTAAGATTGGCCATATTCCTCCTAAACTCAAAGTAGGTGTACAAATTGTAATAGTGATACATCAATTCAATTTCAAAATTATTTCCAATCAAAATAATCATCAATTTATTACAGGAGTTGCTATCTAGTAGAGATTTACTGAAAGTAGGTGTTGCTTCATTCGATGATGGAAGGAAGATTGCCAAAGATTACAATTGTCAGGTGGTTGGAACTGTGGATTTACGAATGCTGGCCCATCGCCATTCATTGCCAAGCCCAAAAAGTTTAGCAGCACTCTGTGTGCAGTATTTAGACACTGAAATGGATAAAATTCTAGAAGTGAGATGTAGCAACTGGAATGCAGATTCTCTCACCAATGAACAGATATCATATGCAGCACATGATGCTTATGCAGCTGTTCTTATTTATCATCAGGTAAACTTAATTAACAATTCAACATTTCATTCATTTATTTCATTAACTATTAAAGCATCCGTTTTTTAGATACTGCAAAAGATTGTACAGAAACGATCGATATGGGAAAGTTTATTTTTTTACATCAAACGTCTACAGAGTCTGAGCAAGAGTCAGAGGTTTTTTAATTTACCTAATGACATAATTGATACGAGGTTAATATAAATAATTTAAAATTAAATTTAGTTGATATTAGCACTTAGAATTTGATTAATCAATTGTTTGACTAAAATTTTTCAGGTTCAAGGGTTCAAAAGATAGAGTCAATATAGATAAATGTGTTGTTAATAATATTGGTCAAATTATAAAAAAAGTTAGTAATGTCGACTATAAAAGCAGTGTGCCAACAAGAAATAAACCATTGTATCACAATTGTTATTTGCAAGCACCTGATGGTGATATTTTATGCACATGTGACAAAAAGAAGGCCCAGTGGTATGTCTCAAAGCAACTAGGAGAAGTTGTTCAAGAAGATCCATTTACAGTAAAACTTAAATTTGAACCATCGGGGCGTGCTTTGGGTGAAGTAGGAAAGTACTACACACAAGTCAAAGTAAATCAGTGTGTGGTTTGTGGAAATTCTGATAAATTTATCAGAAAGAACGTCGTTCCTAGAGAATATCGAAGATACTTTCCCTGTTAGTATTTCGAAAATTATAATTTCTTTTTTTATAAATTACCCTCACTTCATTTCTAAACACAACATTTGTCTTTTACAGTGGTCATGAAATCACATCAATCACATGATATTTTGTTACTGTGCCCAGCATGTCATGAAATAAGTAATTGTCACGATCTGCAGCTCAGAAGAAAACTTGCAGATTCCTGTGATGCTCCTTTGTCAGGGCCATTATCACATACGCGAGATGAAGTTCCTAGAGACTGGCGAATGCTACAATCAGCAGTAAAAGTACTAAGAGATGGTACTGTAATACCTCATAAGAGAAAAAAAGAATTGGAGATGTACGTTACAAAATTCACTGGCAATAGAGAAATAACACCTAGCTTATTAAATGTTTTGCATGAACAGCTATCAATGAAATCTCCTCAAAAACACAAATTATTGCAAGATCGCATGAAGAAAAATACATCAACACCTCAAACAAAATGTCAACCGCATGGACAAAAAGTAAGTACAAGTGCAATATTTTTATAGCACTGTGGAACATAAATCCATGCTTGTTTCGTCACTCTTATCCATAGCATGAGTAGTTGATTAATACTAATAAATGAGTATGCATATCAGCAAAATTATGTTACACACTGCTATAGTAGTATATTATAAATCTGTCATTATATTATATTGTAATTGTACAATTTCTTTCATAAATAGGTTGTGCAGTACTTTGAAAATAGAGAAGGCGGTCTTGTTGAATTAGAAAGATTATGGAGAGAACATTTTCTAAGCACCATGAAACCTAAATATTTGCCTGAATTATGGTCTGTGTGTCATAATCAAGAACGATTGAGCATTCGTCAGGTTCAAAGCAGAATAGAACCATCAGATGCTAAAGTAGCTGGTATAAATAATGTATAATTATTTTTTTAATGAAATTAATCAACTTGTACCTGAACAAAGTACTCGTAAAAGAGCAAGTACTTGATTTGCAAGACTGTGTATTATAAAGCTTATATTTATTGACCAATAAATTTATATTTGTATAACGTATAAACGTACCATTTATTTTGTTCAACAAAAGTCATTTTCATATTATACAGTGAAACTTAAGATATTACAAATGTATTTATTTATTCTAATTCTTAGACAAGTATTTACAGAATGCTATTAAACAATTAACAAATTTGGACTAGAAGTCAGACCAAAATGTCAGTGCGCTGAGGCTGAATCCTGTTTAGAACTTTCTGATTTTGGGGGTGGTGCACTTTTTGTATTTTTCAATTCTTCGTCAATTCGTTCTTTTGCCCTAACTACTTTAGATTGTATATAAAAGGAGCCTCCTTTCGATCTATCATTTGCTTCCATGAGATACTTGTAATTGCGGGCTATTTCTTCAGTTTGGTCCGGTCGCTCGACATTTAATATTCGTAAAGCTTCATCCAAAGTTACACCAGTTCGAGTATTGGCTGCAACTCGATTAGAACCTTGTTGTCCACCACCTGCCCTGCGCGCAGCTTCTTGACTGGCTGCAATTTCTTGTCTAAGAGCTCTGGCAAACGCTCTACCCACCATTTGCGTGCCTAGCACAATGATTTGTGCTAGGTATTTAGCCATCTTACTTTTGTTTCACAATTCTGAAATCTGCAGAGAGAAACATATCATTAAAGACACCAAAATTTACTTATGTGCTGAAAGTTAACTATCAAACATTTCAATCATATTCTAACCTCCTGTACCAAAATTATGAAACATTACAGAAAAAAAAAGAACATATCCCAAATAGTTAATTTATTTTAATATTTTGTTCAAATGTTCAATGCGTTGAAATATATGTTTTTTTCTATTCACATTGGATCACTGTTGTCATTAAACTTACAATTTTGGAGTAGAATTGTAGATATACTGCGGCGATATAAGTACATACGTACACGTGAAGTTCTATAAAAGCCGCCGACTGCAGCCGGACTACTCAAGGACGATCAGCTGTTGTGGCGCAACAATACTGCATATTGCAAAAGTCTAGTCGTCGCATTAATAGTTCAAACTAACAAAATAACTATAATAGTAAAGACTTGTCAAACTTGAATATTTTACTGCATCATTAAATATATCATTGACCCCTTATTAAATATACGAAAATAACGTATCATCATCGATATTATAACCTCTGTAAATCTTGGTTTTTTACTATATCATATACCTAATACGCAGGCATGGTAGAAGAAGAGTAACAAGGTATGCCCATGCGCATGTTTACTTTTAACAACCAATCAGAAGGTTGCCCGCAATGACGTCATTTTATGCGCGAAATTTGAAATAAAAACTTCAAAAAAGCACCTTTTCAATAAAAAAAATTAAGAAAAAAACAAATAAAATAATAGAATCAATATGAAATTATGTAAATCAGTCAGAATGCTAAAAATTAAGTTTATGGACACATAAAATGGCTTAAAATATTTTTAAAGAATAAATGAATTTATAATAGAAAGTTAGGAGATGATTTTAATAATGTATAAAGTAAATAAAGTTTATTCGCAGTATACGTATAACAATGTAAGAAATATATATTTTATACTAAATAATAACTTGTTTTAAAAAATACAGTGCAAATCACGCAACAACATTTAATTTTTTTAATTTTTTAATCTTTTTTCTTGATTTTTCTTGTTTTTGGAGCGATATTTCATAATCAGTGTCTTCAAAATGATCAGAGCAAGCTCGTGCTATTTGCAAAATAAATAGTATTTTTTAAAGAATAGAATATAATTTACCTGATTAGCTGCAATATATTTATATAATAACTAGCCACAATTTATTTTCGTTGTTTATTATAAAAAAGTGACGTATATTTACCATCTTTTATACTAAAATTATCAATATCATAACCACATGCTTCGATTCATTGCTGATTAATGTTTTCATTTTTTGGAAACGTAAAATATCTGACGTTTTTATTACTATTTGATTTTTTAGTCCTATTTTTACATAATTTCACACTGGCATTGTATTGATTTACAATTTGTTTATATTAAAAAAAAAAACACTGACAGTAGAAGTTCGGTATGCTCTAACTCTAACAGTCGCCGCCGCCATTTTGAATTCTATGACGTCATCGCGGGACATGCGCGAACTGGACGAAAATGCGACTGGCTAATGGGCATACCTTGTCACTCTTCTTCTACCATGTACGCAGGTATACGGTATGTCTAATCTAAAAATAATAATGTTTTTCTATCACGTATTCATTCATACAAAGCTCAAAGTAGAATGTCTCTTTTCGAAATCTCTAGAAAAATTAATACTTTATAATTAAATTTGGCGCAAAACTTGAGAACCAATAGAAAATCCAAGATTTTCGTCACGTAGTCATCTGAAAACACGGCATAAACTATAATTATCAAGTTTTTTGTATTTGCTATATATATATATATATATATATATATATATATATATATATATATATATATATATATATATATATATATATATATATATATATATATATATATATATATGTGTGTGTGTGTGTGTGTGCGTGTGTGCATGGCTTATATATATTTTTTTTTCTTTGCTGTGGCAGAAGAAATGAAATTCAACAAGATAGACTTTTTGATGAGAAGGTACATACAGTAAAATAACATAAAGCCAAGTATAACGATTTTTTTATTTTATTAAGTTTTTGTTCAATCAACTCTTCACATGTTGCCAGTAGATCATGTCAAGCATAGAGTTTGATGATCTAGAGGAAAAAGAATCCATTAGAAGTTATTCAGATATTTTAAAGGAGAAGCAAAATGTGGAATTTGAAACTGCAACTTCAATAGAACAAGTAGACATTAAATATAAATTAAGTGACTGGTAATGTATAAAGGCAATTTAATTAACAGATTCTTGCGTACTACTTTTAGGCTAAAGTTGAAAAAAATGTACTCGAATTGTACAGAATTCAGAGAGAGCCTATCTTAAATAAATACAGGCACATTCATTTTTTGAAAAATTCATTATCACATCTTTCAAAAGACTATGAGGTAGGTTGAGCTATGTTGATTTTTCATAATGCACTGTTTATATTACTCTGACAACTTGCACTTTTTAGTGTTTAGATTCTAGCAGACCATGGTTGTGCTATTGGATTCTACACTCGCTACATATATTAGGCGCAACATTAGATGATGAGGACTATGCAAAAGTTGTTATTTTCTTAGCAAAATGTCAGGATCCAGAAGGAGGATTTGGAGGTGGCCCTGGACAATATCCTCATCTAGCTTCTACTTATGCAGCGGTTAATGCACTTTGTATTATTGGTACAAAAGAAGCCTACAGCGTAATCAATAGGTATATATTTTGTAGTCAAATGCTTTGAATTTTTTATTAAAAAAGTCTACAGAGATTCCTGCAGAGAAGACTTGGAACTCTGCAGATACTAAATAAACTTCCCTGCAGAGATCTCTATAGATTCTTTTACAGAACTCTCTGCAGACTTTGTGTGCAATGGCTATTAGTAAAATTTACACATTCACTTTCTTTCTAGACATGGACTCAGAAAATTTCTGAAAATCTTGCGTAATTCTGATGGAAGTTTCTGTATGCATGTAGACGGTGAAATTGATATCAGAGGAGTTTACTGCGCTTTGGTTGTTGCGAAGCTTACAAACATATATACACCTGACATATTTAAGGATACAGAAAAATGGATAGGTAAATGTCAAACTTGGGAAGGAGGATTTAGTGGTTGTCCTGGATTGGAAGCTCATGGAGGCTATGCTTACTGTGGATTAGCTTCTCTTATTTTATTGGGAAAAACGGATGCTTTCAATTTATCTTCTTTTATGGTAAAATTCTTATTTTGACAAACTTGTTTACTAATTTTATGTATATATTTATACACTTCTTACCCTTAGCGTTGGATAGTTAATAGACAAATGCGTCTAGAAGGAGGCTTCCAAGGCCGTACTAACAAATTGGTGGACGGATGTTATTCATTCTGGCAGGGAGGTGCATTTCCTTTGATAAACACACTTTTGGCCAAAGAAAAGAATATTATCCTAGATCACTGGCTATTCGATCAAGCAGCTTTACAAGAATATTTATTACTCTGCTGCCAACATCCATATGGAGGATTACGGGATAAACCAGAGAAGTATGCAATTTTTACAATGGATCACTTGTAGTTTGTATAATGTTTGATGAACTAAATACTATTTTGTTCAGGGATCGTGATAAGTATCACACTTGCTATGGTCTAAGTGGACTTTCAGTGGCTCAAAATTCTCCAGAACGTGTAATAATAGGATCTCACCAAATTAATGCTGTCAAGATGATACATCCTGTGTACAATTTAGTCTATTCAACAGCTATTGACTCTGTAAAATATTTTGCATCTTTGTCCATACCTGAATGCTAAATTATACAATCCAAGATTTGTATACATTACATTTTTCCTATAATAACGTGATAATGGACGAAATTCATTTTTTTAATAGTTTGAATGACCAAGTACTACCTTCAATCATTAAAATTAAAAAAAAAAATCAAATACCTACCATTATTGCCATAACAAATTTGATATTTCTATAATATGTACTGTACATTTTCATTAAATTTAAAATGTTAAGCAGAGTATATGGTTTAAACGACAAATAAATATTGTTAAGATATTTTTAAAATACTTTTGTTTAATTATTTTAATCAACAGTTAATTTAAAAAATCCCGCCTATGGTTTTCCAACTTTTGAAAATGGCGCATACCTATATAGGTATATAAATAAAAATAAAATAAATCCCTATAGGTACATATAGGTAGACCTACCTATATGTAACAACCTACCCTACCCCAGCCTACGAATTTGGAATATCGGTATAAAAAAAAATATAGAGGCACGTATTTTTAATAGCACCTTCCAAAAATAACAATTATTTTAATTGCACCCCCGTAATTAACGAATAAAAAATAGGTCAAGATCGCGCAACTTATAAGGTTAAACTCAGATTATATACTTGGAAATTCGCATTTTTTAAAACATAAATAAACTGCACGCTACTCGAATCTAATTGCACCATCGTTAAAAATTGATAAAATGCGATAGATATTGTAAAAAACCAATAAAATGCAATTCTTCCGTTGTCGAGCGCACGTGGCGCGTGAGCGCATGCGCGGCGCGGGTATATGATATGGAGATTCTGATTTGTATTTGACACTATTAGATGTAGGTATAAGAAGATGATTGCTTTAGTCATGTATTTAAGACTGTTCTTTTCTTTTATAAGTACCTTTCTAAAGCAATCAAGATCCTAGATTACAGAAGATACAATATGCCAAATAGAAATTTCCCAAACACATACGCCGCGCATGCGCTCACGCGCCACGTGCGCTCGACAATAGATAAATTGCATTTTATTGGTTTTTTACAATATCTATCGCATTTTATCAATGTTTAACGATGGTGCAATTAGATTTGAGTAGGGTGCAGTTTATTTATGTTTTAAAAAATGCAAATTTCCAAGTATATAATCTGAGTTTAACCTTATAAGTTGCGCGATCTTGACCTATTTTTTACTCGTTAATTACGGGGGTGCAGTTAAAATAATTGTTATTTTTGGAAGGTGCTATTAAAAATACGTGCCTCTATATTTTTTTTAATACCGATATTCCAAATTCGTAGGCTGGGGTAGGGTAGGTATGCATACCATATGCATACCTATATCTATATCTATTTTATGCAACTATATATATATACATGTATACATGTAATATATATATGCACTAGCAAGATCAATGCTATCAATCAACGCGCGCTCTGCTTTATATTAAACATTATTAGGTGTATAGGTTAGAAACAAACTATCACGCGCGTCCAATCATCAGAGACCGAATAGAACGATGATTCCTCTCTTTTTTAGAGTAGGATTATAGTTAGTAAAGGTTATAATATGTGGTATACCTACCGACCGCAAGTGAATGAGGCCTTGCCATTGTTGTGTCAAATCAAATGCGTGGATCTCTGTGTCTCTAACACACTACTTATACGGTTATAATTATTTAGTTTGTTAATGCAGCACAGAACCGTATACGTGATTCGAACTGCAATTGATGTAATAATTGTAGAAAATGTATATTAATACAGAACCAAAGGATTTCCTGCCAAATAGTTTTATTGTGCTCAATTTTTATGGAACAGATACTTGTTTCTCATGGAATGAAGAGGAGTTTGCTTGTTTCCCGTATTCACAAGATAAACGTTCTACTCCCATCCTAAACGTTTTAAAAGCACCAGCAAAAATCAAATGTTTTCGAGAATTCAATCAAAGGATATTCGTACTTTGTTATCCAACTGGAATTTACAAATTGACACAAAACTATGAATTTGCTCTTTTAAGCAAAGCTGGCATTGAACTTGGGTCAAGTTTTTACGAGGTTTTAACACCAATCAATGGAACTTTAATTTTAGAAGATAAAAAACAGAAAGTTCCAAAAAAACTCTGTACCCTAACTGAAGATAGTGATATAAACGTATTATCGTTGAACATTGATAATACTGATAAATGCTTGTTTGAAAGCCTTTTACCAAGTGACTGCAAAAATATGGATAATTGCTGTTTATTTGCTCACGATAAGAAGCTTTTTAAAATATGCCAGCAAAATATCAAAATAATTTTTAACTGTGATCATTTAATCAAAAGTATTAGACCAATTCAAAAACATCAGAAGACATCTGAAATGATTTTACAAACGAATACAAATATTCTAATTTTAATACATGTAGTGGACAAAAAATTAAAGTTTGATAAAATTCATGTAGACACCAATGTACAATCAGTGCACGCTGTAAATGTGGATAACATGCTCTTTTTTGCATATTCCGATGAGGAAAGAGTTGTACATTATGCCAGAAAAATGCTCAATGAAGATTCACTGCAAGAAATCAGATGTGAAGAAAAATGCATTCAAAGTTTTCAACTCTATGGGTCGAAGTTTATTATTTTATTAAACAGTTCTAAAGAACTGTCCCAAGTTAGTATACAAGAGTTGATGAAAACAGATGGAGAAAAAGCGGATAATTTTATTGAGTTGAAATCTAGCATGCTCAATGGCATAGAAGATATTCTTGACGTTATGAGCTACAAAACAGTGGAACTGAAAAAGCTTCAAGAGGAAATGAGCGTAAAGGAAGATGTACTAAAGAGAATAAATCTATTTAATACTAAAGAACATCTGAGATATTGCCCTCAAGATAGCGTGGCAAGGATATCAAAGCACATGTATCTAGTTTCAAATTATAAGCAAGTTTTACCTAAAAACTCAACTATTGTAAGAATGCTGAAGAGTAGAGAAAAAACAATGTTTGCAATGAAAACAGTTAAAGACAAAGATACCGTAGTTGAAATGCCCATAACATTGACAAACTTATCTCCAACTAGTTACACTACAACAGATTTGATAACTCACAAAAGCAGCGGTGGCGTTTGGTGTTTGATGAAAAACTATGTACAAGATCCTTTACCCAGTGAGAGCAATCTACTTCACTTGTCATCGGACAAGCGGAAATTCCTAAAGTATAAACTACTAGTATTAAAGAACATGATAAAAATGAACAAAGTCAGCATGGAAGAACTCTCCAGGATAAAGAGAGAAGTCCGCACAATGATTGTATTTTAAGCAACAAAAATCTATGTACAAACATAACGATAACGATATAAAGTTGTAGATTTTTACAGCAGATTTTAATTAATAATTTTATCTATTGAAATGAATAAAAACTATTTATACCTTTGTAAAAGAATAGAATTATTATTGCTCGTGTGCTTCCTCCCCTTTCAAAAAGACCGCGCTCATCGGAACTGGACAGGGCAGAGCTGATAAGGCTGCGTGTCGGGTCTTTTTGCGGTTGCATCATAAAGTCGCGGACAAAAGCCTGAAGAGCAAAGTCGCTCCGTCGCTCGGTGATTGGCCAGCGAGTTCCAGAGGAGACCAATGCAAGGGCGTCGCCGGTCGCGTGACGTCAGCGGTGAGCGCGAGGTAGCGTCTCCTCGCGGCGTTGACTGCGTTGATTCGTCGATCGGTTGTGGCTTGTGCGGTCTCAGGTCTGGTCGCGCTCGGGAGATAATCTTGCATATATAGCGGGCGTGCTCTCGCGAGGATACGGGGACGGGGACCGTGCGGGACAGCGGACCGAGCCGAGCGAACCGACGAGCGAACTGCCTCGCATCAGCAGTGAGCAGCCCCGCGCGCAGCCGTCTCTCTGTGTGCGAGCGACAACATTGACTGAAGCTGAGAGAGAAAAGAAGCGCCGATATCCTGAGCAGCCTGAGCTGCGGGCCTGCAGCAAGAGCGTCGGAGCGAGCAGTAGTGCCAGCAGCAACTC
This sequence comes from Nasonia vitripennis, assembly GCF_009193385.2. Classification (NCBI taxonomy): domain Eukaryota; kingdom Metazoa; phylum Arthropoda; class Insecta; order Hymenoptera; family Pteromalidae; genus Nasonia; species Nasonia vitripennis. The sequence goes on along the minus strand of NC_045761.1, from coordinate 12,787,914 downwards.
GTGGAGCTACGGCCCGTGTGCGCGGAGTGCGGAGCCGAGCGAGTTCTGCGCGGACGACTCGCCGCCGCGGAGAGCCGAGTGCAGCAGCGGTGCAGCGGAGCGGTGCGTTGTTGGCCGCGTATGCGTGGTGGAAAGGAGTTGCCATCAGCGGAGGTGCTGGCGACAACAATACTAACGGGGCCCGCGCCAGGACACGTAACGAGTGAGCAGTCGCGCGCGCGTGCCGCCGTCGCTTGCTGCATATAGCTTGCAACTGCAACCAAGACGGTGCAACACTGCAACATGTTTACTTGGGCGAGAGCCGCAAGCGGGCTCCATCATCAGGATCAGGACCTTTGGACGCAGCACTGGCCCATGAGAATTTCAAGGCGGCTGCAGCACTAGACGTCGCGCAGGTAAGCAGCCCCGCCTGGCACACACCCCGGTTCAGAGAGCTCTGTTTATAGCCTAGAAAGCAGCGCGGAGGCAACGGTGTGTCTGGCCGTTTCGGAGCAGTCGCGGCTCTTGCGCTCTCTCGCTTGCTCCTTCTCTCTCTCTCTCCCTCTCTCTCCCTCTCTCTCTCTCTCTCACTCCCTCGCGATCGCGCGGCGCTGCTGGTGCGACAGAGAGAGAGAGAGAGAGAGAGAGAGAGAGAGAGAGAGAGAGAGAGAACGAGCGCATCAGCAGCGCGGCAATGGCGTGCCTCGGCCGCTCCGCTCCGCCGTGAACGCCAATGAGAACCGCGGCGAGACCCTAGGAGGCGACCCCGCCTGCGAGCGCCTACGTCGCGCCTAGACGTTCGAGCGTTAATCCGCTGGAGTATAACGCGAAAAAGCGCCTGCTCTGATAATCCTCTGACATTTGCTCCTGAGAGCGACGCGCTCTAGCTCCATTTCTCTGTGCTTTGGCGACGCTCCCCCTGGCTCACCCATTATATCCCCCGCGATGGCAACTGCCCACATTCAACACCAACTCGATCTCGCAGGCTCAGCAGCAATTCTCATCTCACCATAGTGCAGCCTGATCATGGATGACGAGGAGAGACTGGAGGGCGATGAGGAAATGGAGCTCGACGATGCCTCCGATGGGGAGGATGATGATGAGGAAAACTCTGGAATACCCATTTCCCCAGCCAACTCCGATCAGCTGCTTGGTCCAGTACCAACTCCAAGCACAAGCCTCAGTTTCCATGCTGATAGCTTGAATAGTAATGCTCGTGATGCATACAACAGTAATTATAATTTCTAAAGTCTTGACAATCTGTTGGCTTGCCAGTTGTTTAATGCATTAATTCTCTTGTATCCTAGTTACCCCAGATGAGGTCTTTAATGATCCTCTGCAGTATCAAAAGTTTCCACTACCTGGTGGAAAACCTTTACATGTTAGACGTGGCCCAGGACGACCAAGAAAAGAACGTCCTCTGGGAATTCCTAGGGGTGGTGGCATACGCAGAGGATTGGGAAGAGGATCAGCGAGAGGAAAAGGGTATGTACTTGGCATGTGATCATAATACTTCTTGATATTTCAATTGTTTACAATTTTAATTTTCCCCAGTTTTGGTTATGGAAGAGGTATGCCTCGGCGTACAAAGAGTAAAGATGATGACACTCATTCGGAATCGCCAAGTCCTTTGAGAATAGGGGACGATTTATCGATTGACGGAGAATCTTCTGGACTTGAAAGATCCATGCCAGCACCAGAGGAACCACCATACTTTTCAGAACAATGGTAGCATTTTTACTTACACATCTTCTGCTCTTGTGAACCGTTTGTTCTACTCTCTACTATTCATTCTTTGCACAAAATACTTTACTCTGTTTTGCTTCTGCTTTCAGGCCAGGGAAAGTTTGTGCTTTGTGCAATTTGAGTGAAAGAAGTCAATTGGGTCAAGGTGAACTTTTAAAGCTCACAATACCTGAAGATTTCACACCTGAAAAAAGTACCAATCGTCAAGAAACGTCAGAAAGTCTTGTTGATGTGCCTGTAACTGGTGATAAAAGTCCTCGAACAAGTAATAGTCTTGGAGCTGTTACTTGCCGTAGACAAAAAAGCTTAGCCAAGTGCAGGTATATACATATACTATCTAGAAAAAAATATATAAACGATAATTACCCAGTTCATTAATTAAATGTTTCTAATCATGTCTCTTTTCAGAAATCCTAGTCTAACAAATTTTACAGAACCTGTTGAAGAATTAACTATAGTAGGTTATTTGGAAGAACCTGATTTAGGAATAATTTTTGAAACAACTGGTCATTATTACGTTCATCAGGCATGTGCTCTATGGACAAGTGGTAATCATGCAATGGCAACAGAAGTAATTAGTTTGGCCATTATTCAAGCTTCGACTCGTAGATGTGCCTACTGTTCGCACTATGGAGCTGGCACATCGTGCAAAGTAATAATCTATTTCAAAATATAGAAATTATTCGAATTGTTTTTATAGTCAATGATTAATAACAATAAATTCAATTTCAGGTGCAATCATGCAATCGTTATTTTCATTATCCATGTGCAGCTGCATCTAGCTGTTTTCAAGATTTCAAGAGCTTGTCGTTATTTTGTAGTCAACATTTAGGACAGGTTCCTTTATTATGTAAATATTTATGATTTTTCTTCTAACAAAGAGAGCTTATTTTATATATTTACTAAACTACAAATTCATTTCTAGTGAATGGAGATGGAGAAAGAATAAAATGTATGACGTGCCTTGGAATGGGGGATGTATCCAATTTGCTCATGTGTTCAACTTGTGGACACCATTATCACGGCATCTGCGTTGGATTATCCTTGTTACCAAGTGTTCGCGCTGGATGGCAATGCAACAATTGCCGTTTGTGTCAAGTATGTCGACAGCCTGAGGAACTTGCGAAGGTGATGACTTGCGAACGTTGCGACAAAGCGTACCATCCTAGTTGCTTGAGACCAATTGTCACGTCTATACCAAAATACGGATGGAAATGCAAATGCTGTCGTGTGTGCACTGACTGCGGATCAAGAACGCCTGGTGCCGGTCAATCGTCTCGCTGGCATTCGCACTACACAGTTTGCGATTCCTGTTATCAGCAGCGAAATAAAGGTTTCTTTTGTCCGATTTGTAGAAAAGCTTACAGAGCTGCTGCTTATAGAGAAATGGTTCAGTGCACTTTGTGTAAAAAGTTTGTACATGGTACTTGTGATGCGGAAGCTGATCCATTGACTTATGCACATCGTAAAAGTGCTAAAGAAGATTACGAGTATGTTTGTCTGCATTGTAAAAACGCTGCCTTGGTCAAACGTAAGGATAGCGTTGATGATTATGGAGGTGAATCTAGCTTAACAGCGTCACAAGAAAGTTTATACGGAGATGGTGATTCTTCAGAATTAGACTACCAAGCAAGTTCAGAAGACGCTTTCTATCCACTAGGATTAGGGAAAGGAAAACCTTTTTGTGCCTCAAAAATAGCCAAGAAGAGACTTGGTCTTGGTGGTAGTGGTGGAGGACTAGTTGGACGACCAAAAGGTGTAGGGAAATTAGGTTACCAAAAGCGGCAGAAAATGACAGAATTCGGGCGAAAACGAGGACCAAAAGCAAAAATGAGAGGAATATTTGGGGTTCCAGGTTTGGGTTTACAGGTAATTCTTGCATCTTGTTAAAACATAAGCAACACTGCCTACATTTATATCAATTAACAAAATCTTTTCTATCATTACAGAGGCCCGTATCAGACTCTAATTCAAAAGAGGAGGAACCTGGTCTTGAAAATAGACTAGTACTGTGTTCAGCCAAAGACAAATTTGTGCTGTCACAAGACATTTGTGTGATGTGTGGTGCCATTGGCACCGATCAAGAAGGTTGTTTAATTGCTTGTGCTCAGTGCGGACAATGTTATCACCCGTACTGCGCGAATGTTAAGGTGACAAAAGTTATTTTGCAGAAGGGCTGGAGATGCCTGGACTGCACAGTGTGTGAAGGTTGCGGTGAACGTAACGACGAAGGACGTTTGATACTTTGTGACGATTGCGATATAAGCTATCACATATACTGCACCGATCCACCACTGGAATGTGTGCCTCAAGGAACATGGAAGTGCAAGTGGTGCGCGCAATGTCAGACTTGCGGTGCCAACGATCCGGGATTCAACAGCAACTGGCAGAAGAATTACACGCAATGTGGCCCATGCTCGTCACATACAGCTTGCGCAGCTTGTAACGAATCCTATGGCGAGGGCGATCTAATAATTCAGTGCGTTCAGTGCGAGAGATGGTTGCATTGCATGTGCGATGCAATCAAGACTGAGGCTGAAGCTGAAAAGTGCGCCGAGGAGGGCTACCATTGCATACTCTGTCGGCCGAGAGACGTGCCTCCACCTCATATCTTGGGCAATATGACGAAAATTCAGCCCAGCAGCAAATATCAACAGCAACAGCAGCAGCTGCAGCTTGCACAACAATATCAGCACCAGGATCAACTACAACAGCAGCAACAACAAATGCAACAGCAGCAGCAGTGCCGCTCGCCGTCTTTGCATCAGCTAGTTCATCGAAGCCCCGAGCACGAGAAGGCATCGTCACAGCAGCCGTACCTGCTCGAGGGAATATTTCTCTCGCAAGTAGGCTATGACCACATAAAGTCACTCACGTCTGAGCGCAAGAGCCCCAAGAAGAAGCGGAGGAAAGGAGGGGTCGTGGACAAGGAAGCAGACATAATGGCGACAATAGAGTCGGTCGTGGCAGGTGGAAGCCTAGACAATTCTATGGAAGAGAGCTGCAAATTGGAGCTGATAGAAACAAAGGACGAGCCTAGCAGTCAGGTGTATAAAGAGGGCATGGTATGGGCGCCTCGCAGCGATCAACCGCCGCCCGAGGGCTTCAGCATTTACACAACCGAAAACGGAGTGTCCGTGCTGAGACGCAAGCGCCAACGCAATTTACAGAAGCTCGGTATCGGTGGCTTTGTGGTCAGGCTTCGTGGTACGCGGAAAGACAAAGACGACGAGTCTGAACTACCGGGAGACGGCCTCCTGAGCCTGGGTTCGGGTGGAGCTCTTGGCGGCGGCGACGACAAACCACGCAGGAAGCCTCAGCGCAGAAAACCAAAGACAAAGCTTGCTGAGTGCTTCCCCGTTTACATGCAGGAGGCTTTCTTCGGCCGAGACCTTATGGATACCAGTACCAAAGACAAGGATTTGGAAAGCAGCAGTGACTCGGATGCAGAGCGTAACGTTTCTGCTGGTAATGCTGATACCATTCAACTATCCCGAGACGAGCTGCAGGCTATGGAGCAAGTCAAGGCCAAGCAAGAAAGAGACGAAGAGTCAACGACTGTGCCGACGCAGCAGCAACAACAGCAGCAGCAACATTCACAACCCCCTCAGCATCAGTCACAGCCGGTCAGAGCCCCTGAAACGCCGATCAAACGGGAGGAAATGGTCAAGGAGGAGGCCAGTGACACCGAGGCACTCGACGATATCCTCCCCATTTCAAGCGATCTGCTCGATAGTGATCTCGTCGATACCATCATGAATGAGCCGGACGAGGACTTAGCTAAAGCAACTGAGGGTTGGGACGAACACTTTAATATAGAATCGATGGTTCGAGATACCGGTATGCACATTGTGATAATATTAAGTGGAAATTAAGCAATAAAAAATAACTATTCAAAATTTTGATTTTTCTAGGACTCCCAAACATGGCTAGCCAGGATGTGGAAGAAATTTTTAAAGGAGTTTTAACAGATGAGTCACAAGAATCTCGCGAATCCTGTGGCTATTCTGTACCAGCACAAACTGCTCAAGTGTCTTCTACCTCTACCCCTCTAGTATCTCCTTCTCCTCATCCAGGTCAGTAGTTTTACTGACAATTCAAAGAGATCACATTTCGTGCACTTGTTTTTATTCGTGCATTACTGATACATATATATATATATATATATATATATATATATTTTTTTTAACATTTTAGTAAACGTTCAACCAGTTGGTGTTCAACCCTTGGGAAGGCCACAAGTGCCGGCTAGTCTGCCTTCTGTTGGACAGTCCAATCTTAATTCGCCAATGAGTTTTCCACCGCCATCTCCGTATCATTCCGAATACAGCAAGTAAGAATTTAACAGTAATGATTAATTTAAATAATTAATTGAATTTTACATACAAATAACAAGTAAAATTATTGTTACTGTAGTAGCCCGCAATTTAGTCCTGCATTTTCGGAACCCCCAAGTCCGTGGGTAAATCCTGAGGATGAAGGTAGCGCTCCCCCGACTGGCCCAGCAGCAGCAGCTATTACTTACAACCAAAGAACTAGTATAAAAATGGAAGCCGATGAAGCGTTAGGCAATGCTGCAACAATAGCTTCAGTGCTATATGCTAATATAAATCATCCAGAGTGGAAAGTCGAGTATCCAAGTAAATATCCCTTTCAATAATTGTTTGAATTCATAATGAATCTGTATTTGACATCACATTGTCGTCATTTTTAGTCTGGTCAGAGCGCTATAAACAAATTGCGAAAAAATGGCGAGCCTTACCCAGTGAAAAGAAAGGTCCATTTACAAGCCAGGCTCGCGAGAACAGGGCAGCAATCCGAATGAAAAAGGCGCAGCAGGTAATAATATTGTTTTCTTTAACGGCTGGATAATTTTCTGTGATAATTAAAAAAAAAATATCTGGTGACATGTTTTTCTACTTGATGAAAGACAATCAAATTCATTGTCAAGGGTTTCTTGTGTGTGTCTCTAACAAACAAATCGGACTAACAACTACTGATCTAATGTTTAACATTATCTAATAGAAAATTGGTAATGCAAAAAACAAGGCTGATGTCTTTGTGTTGAACACACAAGTTTTAAAAAAAGAATCATTTATTACGCATAACGCACGTATCAGTACTTATGCGTATATTATAAGCAAACTTGATGCCGCGATTGCTCCATGTCTAACACGACTAATACTAATTATTTCAAATCTATAATTTGTATTCACAATAGAGACAAATACAAAGACTAGCCGAACAAATATGCCGAGGACCCTTTGCTTTGAGATTCGGTTGTGCGATAATCTTGGTTGATTGGAGCGCAAATAAGAATGCAAATGATCGTAACCCGCCAGCTAGCTAGGGTTAAAATCCCAGATACATAGAGTAAAGATGTGCATGCGCGAATGAATGAATGAATGCGAGCGAGGCAAAAGAAAAGAACAGAAGTGTGAAGGTGTTGCTGGGCATTGACCCTTGACAGATACCAAAGGAGATGGCGAACATGAAACCGGTGACATCGGCAAACTCAGCCGGTATCCTGGCCAAAAACGCGGTGCCACCAGTAGTGGTGATGGCAACAAGCCAGAAGCCGTCCGCTGGGCTGCTAGGCTCGTTCTCGGAGTCCAAGGACAAGCAGAATGCGGCCGTGGCCGTGTCCATGGACAACAAACCTGTTCCCCCGAACCAGGCAGCGGCTATCGTAGCCACAGCAGTTGCAGCAGCTCAAGCTCAGGCAGCGGCAGCGGCAGCCGCGGCAGCAGCAGCAGCAGCGTCCTCAGCCGCACCATCGGCGGTGACGGCAGCAGCAGCAGGAAACGCAGTAACAGCAGTTGCAGCGACAGTTGCAGCATCGACAGTAGCTGCCCCTCAACTAGCGGAGGTGTGTGCGGTGCAGGGAGGACAGGCGCATCGACGGCTAACATCTCGCTCTCCAAGCTCTTCCCCGAATTCCACGCCACCCTCTTGTTCGCCCAGACCACCCTCTACTCTGACCCACACTAACATTCCCAGCATCAACCAGCAGAGAACAACCGAGCTGGCAAGCGCTTCTTCATCATCCTCAAACTCTTCTTCATCGTCTTCGTCATCATCATCTTCTTCTTCGTCTTCTTCTTCTTCTTCTTCTTCTTCTTCATCATCTTCTTCTTCATCATCATCATCCAACTCTTCCATCACTTCCACATCTTCTTGCTGCGACACCGTTTTGGGTGCTGGTGAAGGCCATTGTCACGAGGCACCATCACCTCTATCCCATTTGCAGGCACACTCTCAGCCACAAGCACAAATACAATCACTTGTACAAACAGCTCTACGTACTCCCCCGGTGGCACAATCGCATTCACAGCCACAGCCACAGGCACAAGCACAATCAATCAGTAGCGTCACTAACATTAGCCAGCAGCAGCAGGTGACCCCGAGCAGTTCGGCGGCAACCGCTGGTCCTGCCCGGCAATTCTCCTCGGTAGACCACCAAATTAGAGTGCTCACTCCGTCCGAAATAATGCGCACCCTCCCCTCCCTCTGCCAGGAGCACTACGATCCGCCACCCACTGCAATTATTCACACTGTACCTGTACAGTCCCCGGTTATGGTGAGCCACCTTCACTGTGCCTCTAGTGTCTTGCATACTTAATATTATTATTATGAGTCTATTTATTATTCTGCATTCTTGTTTGAAATTTTATATACCATCATATTTATCGATGTTCACTCGATCAAGTTTATCCTTTATTATGGTTGATTCATTTATTACTATTATTATTCATTTTGATTTTTAATATTTAAGAGTTTAAGCGCTCTCTGCATTATATTTCTTGCTACTTCAGAATACTTATATGTAATTCTCAAGCGCTTTAACTCATTTTACGTAAAAACTTGCTGCATGATAATTTATCTTGTACATCATTCAATTATACGTGAACGTATCTATAATAAAGGCTCTTTAATTCCCATTTATATAGTGCTATTGATATGTCTATCGAGAGTTATGAGAATATTCTATGTATCCTTATTTTATTTTATTTTTACACCTCAAAATTGCCGGTTCTTCATTTTGCCTCCAAATTTTGTTTTGCCGTGGCATGCTGTGAAAATGTACATTGTCGTCATGTAACTCCGAATCCACCTCTTTTATGCATTACTCATTAAATCCCGAATCTCCTTGAAACATTCCTCTCTTATCCTAAATTCATCCAACACACAATAGTTTTAATTGGTGGATATGGTTTTTCTAACGTGTATTCTAGACTTTATTTGATCAGTTGACAACATTTTCACTATTTTTGTTTATCTTATTATTACAGTGTATATGGTGTGAGTGTGCGTAGTATTGTTTGGACGTGTATTTAAATGCTTTGTTATCTTTCGTTCTGTTTGCTAAAAAATCTGTTTTTGGAGAGACTTTGAATTAAATTATCAACAATCAAACAAATACTCTAATATACTACTATATGCGTGTTTTATTGTTTAATCGCTGACTTGCTAACAAAATTTGTATTAAAAACAGCTAACACACACATAAAACAATATAAACTAGGTTTATGGATTTTTAAAGAAATAATTGGTATTACAATCAAGTCGATTGCATGTATGGTTGATCTGAGAGCTTTTCTATACAATGGTAAACACATAATTTGAGAAAAGAAACTGTATTTCTGTTTCTAGATGGTGGCTGGATATTACTTATATTTATAATGCACTAAATGATTTTTTGGTTTTATTTAGCAATACGTTAACTGCTGCCTTCTGTAATCGTTGCAATTTCATGTGTAATGAATTGGCTGATTTTTCAAAAGAAAAATGTTATTTACTTTGTTTTTGAAAGTTGTAGCTAATTTAATTTTTAATATACACATACATCTATAACAGAAAATCAAATTTTAAATAAATTGATTTCAACAGGAACAAGATAAACTTGCTAATAGAGATCGATCGAACCGGGAAGCTGAGCAAGAACGTCAATGGAAACAGCTTCAAGCACAGAGACAACAGCAAGCTCATATACAGCAACAAGTTATACATGACCAGCGTGCTCACGGTATACACATATTTATTCATCGTTAAGATTGTGAACAATGTATAAAAAATTACTATGTTGCATTATCGTACGGTTTACAGTGATCGCAAGGGTTCATCGACAACTTACCGAAGATGGCACTTCTACGATAAACAAAGAGAATACAACTACTTTGAATACGTCTTTAGCTTCTTCTTCTGCCCAAGTACGTACAATTTTTTCTTTATTTCAATAAGTGGAAAAAATGTGCATCGGTTATATTGCAATGTGCTTATCGATGCTGCTACTACAGGAAGGAAATCCCATGGGTATTGTGACGCAGTCGCAAGTCGGTCCACGTGGCCAGTTTGCCGCGCCTGCGATGAAAGTTAATCGAGCAGCAATAGTGCCTTCGAACCAACAGCATTCAAGCATGCCCATGCGGCAGCCGCAGCAACAGCCGCAGCTATCACCGTTGCAGCAACAGCAACAGCAACAACAGCAGCAACAACATGGACAAATAGCGCAAGTCAGACAGATGCCTGCTGGAATAGCGAGATCTAATTTTAGTCATCAGCAACAGCCTCCGTCTCCTTTTTCTCCTCAAGCTCCGCAGTCCCCTCATGATTTTCCACAATCACCGGCACCGCAGACCCAGCAACAAGCTGATCATTTTCAGCAGCGCTTCGATAGTGCGGAGAGTTTTGGCCAAGCTTCCCAAGTCCAAGCTCAGCCCAGGACGTCCTACAATAGTTCGCCTCGTAACGATGTCTTCCAGCCGCAACCTCCTGGCACTCCACGGCCCATTTTTAACGCTCCTGTGCCTCGACAAACCAGTCACGTTTACGCTCCCTCACGCACTCCGGAATCTTATGTATCAACGCAACCACAGCAGCAGCAGCAGCAGCAGCAGCAGCAGTCGCAGCTGCAACAGCAGCAACAGAGCCAAAATCAACCACCGCCTTCTCCATCCCCGGTGTCTGCCAGTCCGAACCAGTACATGACGTCAGCGAGGCCCGCCGCCGCTGAGCAGCGAGCCGACGTTCAGGCTGAACTTTTTGGACAACAGCCGGCAGAAGTCAATCGGCAGCTGAGAGATCTGCTGCAACGACAGCAACAATTCAACAAAGATATGAAACCACTTGGCCAAGGCTGGACTCAAGGTGCAATTTCTTGTTGAATTTATGTGTGAAAAAATATTGTCAATGTGAATTTTGTGTAACAGAGAAACCTTAATTTTTTGTTCTAGAAGCTCAAGGTACCAGCAGCAGCAGTGACTCGTCTCCTCAACAATACAACCCTGTACAGTTACAACAACATGTACAGCAGCAACCACCAAACAGTTCGGCTGAAGGTACATTCAGACAGCCACTTCCGCCAGGCGCCGCGAGAGGTGCTCGTATGCCTATGCAGCCAAATGCCTTACTACGAAATCCCATTGGTATGGAAAACATCTCAATAACTTGCTCGCGACTCTATTCAAATAATTATTCTGAATCATTATTTATAATGATTAATATGATGTCTAATCTAGGCTTGGCACCGAGACATCCAAATTTGACAACAAATATCGATGCTGTTAGGCCACAGCAAGGGCTGATAGATCCAAGAACGAGAATGTTTTTGCAAAGGCCACCTATTTCAGCTGCTAGTGTTGCTGCTCAACAATTTCAAAACAATCAAGTCATGCAGCAACGTATGGCTGGCCCAAGAACTAGTCAACTTGCTGAAGTTAATTATGAAGTTCTCCAAAGATTTCCTGGTACGTACACAGTGTATGTTTTATACAGAGTTAAATTTCAAGATTGTAAGTACTCAGCTTACAATATTCAAAACGAATTTTCACAGATACGAATCAAGGACAAAATATGGCCCAACGAATCGTGCGAACTGGTCAAAATGCTGTGAATCAAAATGTGCGTATGATCAGTACAGCTGGAATGGTAAGACCACCGATACTGCCAACTATTAGTGAAGCTAACGTTACGATGTCTGAAACTTCCGAAATACCAGACAACGTAACGGCTGAGTTAGAAAAGCTTGAGCAAGAAGGAGCTCCCATGGTGGAGGTAGAAAATGTAAGTGCAATATTAGGAGATTTGGCTGATGACGACGATGAACTTTTAGGTAAGCATAAAATTACGCAAGATAGAAACGTTTATTAATTACTTAAATAATAAAAAATTGCTTTTTTGTAGCTGAAATGGGTGCTGATTTTAATATTCTTGAATATGCCGATCCCGAGCTGAATCAATTAACTGGAGGAGAAAAAACCAATATTTTCGATTTAGAACTGGAACAAGACGAAGTTGAAACTAGAGAAGAAAAACAGAAAAAAGAAGTAAAAGAGGAAGAGCATAAATCAAAAAGTCTTAGCGATTCTAACGTTGTAGATCAGAGTTCAGAAATAAATGCTACTAGCACAATGCAAAATACTAGTGCTGGTACGACAAATGTTTTGACACAAGCCCAACAGCAGCAGACCATGGCGCCGATGAGTAGTCAGGCAGCAGCGCAGACTGCACAGCCACAGTCTTCTGTGGCAGGAATGCCTCAGCAGCAGCAACAGCAGCAACAAAATCACCCACAAGCTTCTGCATTGCAACAACAAATGCATCACCATTTACAACAAGCAGCAGCTATGGGGAAACCAATGCCACCTGGAACGAGGTTAGTTTCTTCTGATGGAGCTGTAGCTGTCGTCACGTCAACAAATTCTATAACAGTCAGTTACCCGCCTACGTTCCCAGTACAACGTATGCCGCAACATAATATGCAAGGTAATCTAGTTTTTAAATTAAAACATATATTTCAATTGTCTGATGTCAAGTTTTAAACATCTAATTCAAACGAATCATTTCAAGCAGTTCAACAACATTCACGCATGGGAATCAGAGCTGCAGGAGTTGCTACAAATGTTGCTGCTGCTGGAAGGGTTGTGTCAGTTGGACATATGGTTGGCCCACGAATGCCACTAGCGCCACCACCACCACCTCCTCCTTACCCAGGGCCACCACCACCGTATCCGGGACCATTGCAGGTATATTCTTTATCTACTTCTACTTGATCCAGCAAATTATAAGTGCTTTAAAATGTAGTAATGTTTTTATCGCTCATACTTACTTGATTTAATATTTTAATTGCCGCGTTGCATTTGTGATTTGCCATACTTACAGCTTATAACATAAATTAAAGAACAAATTATAACTTGCGAAAATGTTTTATTGATAAAAAAAAAATTTATATTTATAAAAATCGCTAGAATCGCTGAATCGCATGTTGCATTTGATAAAATTATGATCCACGAGATAGAAATTGAAGTTATTACTCGATATCTCGAGTTTAAGTATTGGTTGGAAAATATGGTGTTTGGGTGTATGCAATGCGTTGGTGTTGGTGCATGTCTAGATGGGGCTATGTCCGAGTGATCGGGGTATGCCGCGACTCCCTATGCACATGGGGCATTCTGTGCCCTCGGCGGGATCACCGATGACCCCTGTAGTTCATACAGGTGCGCCGTCAATGACACCCCATCTGGCTCACCGAAGACCCTTGCTTCTGCAGGTGAGCAAATTCTGGGGTATTCAGTGCATATTTACCTGTTTTGATTTGATTGTTCCCTAAATTATAATTCTTCTTATTACATTTTTAGTTAGAATTTAATTTTCAAAATAGGCTTGACCAAAAAATGCAAACTAGTTTTTAATACGACCCGATCAATCAATTATTTATATATGGCACGCTTACTCAAGTTAACCACTCCCCATGCTATTGTTCTGGAGTATCTTTTTCCTTGCATCCTCACTCCGCCCCTAGTTAACAAGTTAGACCTTAACAGTCAGCAGTCGTGTTCACAGGAACAGCCGCTGCTTTTGGAGGAGTTGCTGGAACAAGAAAAGCGAGAGCAAGAGAAGCAGCAGCAGCAGCAGCAACAGCAACAACAGCAACAACAACAGCAGCAACAACAGCAAGCCGACACAACAACGCAAAGTGGTCCACTACTTAGTGATATTGAATTTGAACGATTGCGTGCTGACGTGCTGGGTTCTGCGCCACTCTCTTCGCCTCCTCAGAACATCGCTGCCGTCCCCGCCGCCGCCGCTACCGCTGCTGTTCCCAATCAAACCAGACCGATAGTTGCTGGAGCTCAGAATAGCTGGCAGCAGCCTACATCTGATCCTGGTAATAAAGTCATCGTCCAAGTTCAGAGACAACCCATCACTACTCTGACTGAATGTTGGTTTACTTTTTTTTATTTTTTATCATTTATATATTTATAGCTTGTGCAATTTATAAAGTCGATCTATAATTAGATTATTGAAAAGTCTTGCAAGTATTTTTTTTCTTTTTCAATTTTTAAAGAGTGATTTAATTTTTTATAGCGAGGATTGCAACGTTTAATATACCTCAACTGCCAGCACCTCCAGTTCCACCGGATAATATTGTCACAGATCAAGATCGTCATGTGCAAATGCAGTACGAACAGTGGCTGAACCATCAACATCAGATTCTGGCCCAACAGTTGAAGTACTATGAAACAGAAGTTCAAAAACTACGGAAGGTTAGAAAAGTGAGTCATAGTTTTTGTGTGTGCCTGGCAGCAATAGTGTCTTGCGACTAGTAAATGTTTTTTATTTCAATTTTATTTAGCTTCTTTTTATTAACAATAATAATATAATGCGTATAACATGCTTTTTATTTAACCATATATTTTTTAACAGTCTCTCAACAGCAAACAGAGACAGTGTCGGAAATCAGGAAATGAACTTCCAGAAAACGATGCGGCTGAACTTTCAAGAATCTCGAGCGAACAAGCTATGTTTCAAAAACATTTAGATAGTAGTCGCAAACAGAGTCGACAGCATGGTATGCTTATACAAGAGTATCGCAATAAACAGCAGCAGCTGCAACAACAGCAGCAACAACAACAGTCACAAACAAGCGAGCCCTGCTCACCGCTGATGTCGCCCTCACAGCACTCTTCGCCGATGCACAGTCCGGCAGCTCTCATGTCTCAAAGTCCCGGTCCTGGCAGTGTTCCACCTTCGAACATAATGCATTCTCCAGTAGCATCGCAGATGATACAGCATAGTCCTGGCAATTCACAGTCTAATTCTGGCACTATGTCGCCGCACAGTACTATGCAGCCATCACCAAGGATCGGAACTCCTCATTCTCAATCAGAAGAGAGTCCTTTTAGTCCTGGAACGATGTCTTCTCCTGGACTTAGTGGACCTACAGTTCAGAGAATGGCTTCGCCACAGCACAGAGTCGTAGCTGCTACCGGTCGATTGACTACGAGCCCCGGCTCCTCTTTCGCACCTGATTCACAGCAAATGCGAATGCCTCAACAGATGCACGTACTTTCGCAGCGATTTATACGCCCTGGCGCACTAACTGCCGCTGACAATACTACGCAACGTCCAAGAATGCAGATGCCAGGTCCAATGCTTTATGGACAGCGTTCTCCTCTTGGCAGTCCTCAGTCAAATCAGCAGCAGCAGCCAATGATGACACAACAGCAACATCAGCAAATGCTCCAACGTCAGCAAATGATAGAGCAGCAGCATCAAGTCAGCGGCGTTATATCTCAAGAAAATCAAAATATCATTAATCAACGTAATCTTCAAATGGTTCAAAGGCAACAATCACTGCAGCAACAGCAGCAACAGCAGCAACAACAACAGCAACAGCAGCAACAACAAATCATGCTAAAAGGTCCAACTTCTCCAATGGTGGTATCCCAACCGGCATCTTCTCCAAGTCCGAAGTTGCACCAACAAATGCAACAAGGATATAATCAACCGCCAAGTTCTCCACATCCTCGTAGCCCTATGGTTCAGCAAACAATGGGTTCACCAATGTTACAACAACAGCTGAGCCAGCAATCGTCACAACCATCTAGTCCAATGGCTTCTAGAGTACAAAATCATCCACCAAGCTCACCAATGGTATCTGCTCAATATCAACCACCCAGTCCAATGTCCAGGAATCATCCGTCAACGTCTCCTATGCTGCATCAAATGTCGACTGCCCATCATCCACCAGCGTGTCAAACGCCGAATTCACCTATGCCGCGTAGTCCGATGGTAGCTGGCTCGCCAATGCAGATGCAGCGCAGACAATCCACCGGAAATAGTCCAGCTATGCCTGATCGTCCTCAAAGCGTTGAAAATCCAGGGACACCAAGAACTCCTCACACACCGCACACGCCTCACTCTGCTTACAGTTCACAAAATTCGAGTAATCATTCAATAAGCGACCAACAGCAGCAACACCTGCAACAGCAAATCCAACAAAATCAACAAGAATCAAATTTATTAGCAGATCAAAATCAGAACCGAGGTGGTGGTAACCCGCACAATCCAAACAATCCAATACCATTACCGGTTTTATTCGGTAGATATGGTTACTTTAAACTGGGTCTTAGAGGTGGTTCACCTATGTGGTCTTCCAAACCAGAATCAAGCAAAAGCAAAACCGCAGAAGGCCAAATAAACAGTTCTGCTGCTGAAGATAAACCGAACACATCAGCCGTTGTACATAGAAAAACTGGTATATCGCAATCGAAAATAAATTCACTAGTGTGTGCTGATTACAATGATTTTGACGATGATTCTCATACGCCTCCTCAAACTCCACCAACCGAGCCGAAGGCAACGAGCTCTTCAATAGTAAACAATTCTGTGCAGATGACTTGTGCAAGTCCCAGTGATAAAGTTGAATCTCTTCCACCTGATACAACAGATTATGACGACGATAAAACAATAATTAACACTGAAGTTACTCTAAGTTCAACTGCTCAAAAAGATAATGATGACATTCCCGAAATAGAGCAGTTTGGCGATACAGATCTTGATGTTATATCAAGCAGTCTGGAGGCTGAAATGCAAGAAGAGTATGTCCTTTTTGAATCTGACATGGTACTGTCTGTGGATAGTAATGATTCTTTGAGCAATGCTCTAGTCAACGACAATAATCAAGGTCATGATTTAGTGCAAATTCTGGAAATAGAACATCCAGAACCTTCACATGAAGATGCTTCTGCTTTTGATGAGGATCTATTATCTGCTCAATCTAATAGAAACAAGAAAAGTTTACATATTGACATTGTTAGAGCAATGCCAACAGTTGGAAAACGTCTGGTTCTGCCAGTGACTGACACACCAGAATCACCAGATCAAGAAGATTTGAATGTCGAGCCTTCTCCAAGCATATATATGGAACATTCTCCAGATCAAGATCTTTTGGTATCACTTTCTGAATCAGATATAGTAATTATTGATGCTGCGCCGAAGTCTCCCGATAATGTTTCCAAATTATCTTGCGACGAATCAAGTTTAGAACAAACCAGCACGGCAGAGATTAAGAAACTCGGAGAAGAAATTACATCCTCCAATACTTCCGCTGGCGAGTCTTCGGCTATTGATCAAACAAAAATTATTGAACAAACAAAAAAGACTTATACTTTATTCTCGTTTCAAGATAAAATTCCAAAGTCAACCCCTGCGGCATCTGCTGATTCAGTCACGTCAAATAAACCACTTACGAAATGTACTGCAACTGTATCTACTGCTAACATAATTAAAGAGTTACTCACTACCACTAAGACAATCGAAAATCAAAAGCCAATTAGTGCAGTACCGATTATATCAAGTGTTGGAATTGATGCTGCTAAAGTAGCCGCTAAACTGACTCAAAGCAGTTCTAAAAATATAAATACAAACACTGTACAGATTGCAGGAAACATTGTATCAAAATCTGAACAAGTAGTAACGAGTCCATCGAGTACTTGTAAATCAACAGCAAAAGTACCTCAAACTTTGCAAAATTTTATTGGTAAAGTAAATACCCCAGTGACTTCAATCACGGTCAGTCATCCTTCTACAAGTGTAACTGAGAAAATTAGTACTGTAAGTTCAACATTACCAAGTCAACTTTTGCAATCAAAAATACCTAAATCTTATGAAAAAACAAAAAGTAACTTCACACAACCAGATGCTCATCCAGTCTCACTCGCTGCAATGAAAATGACGACCAAAGAAACATCAAAACAACAACAAGTTGTTATTTCAAAATCCACAGATATTGAAGAAACGAGAGAAAAATCTAAACCAACTCAAACTATGAAAGAAGAAGACAAGGCAGATACTCCTAATGTCGCAGATAGTTCCGCTACTGCTGCTATATACCCACCGAGTGTAAATGTCACTAATGAAAAGAAAACAGATATTTTGAATACTACTGATGAGTTGGAAAGTATGTTAGAAGCTATCCACAATCCAGATGATGATAATATAATGAATGGAGAACAAAACTTAAATAAAAATAAAGCACGTACTTTAAAACGAATGTCTCCTGTTGCTGATGATCTTTCACTTGTGAATATTTTAGAAAATGATGTAGAAAGCGTAACACAAAGTGAAAGTGAAAGTAAAGGTGATAATAAAATCGACGACCAAACGCAAGACGAAAGCGAATCCAAGGATGCTGAAGATAATAAAAGAATACAGCAGCAACCCGTTAGAATAGAAGAATCGTCTGAGGACATTCTCGACATGTTACATAACATTATATCATCCAAGCCGGAAATGCAAAATGACAAATCGCAGAAATCGAATATTTTATATCAATTGGAAACTCCACTTGAAGCTTTACCACTAAATATTCTTCAAGATTCTTTAGCCGACTTGGAGCAAGAGGCTACAACAAGCGATTCAGTACCAGCTGTAATAGACAACCAGAGCAAGTCCCAAATTTTGTCAAAGAGCACTTTAGCGTCAGTCAGTGAGAAAAGTTCTATAAAGAATGTTGTGCCACAAATAACGCAAGCAACATCAAATTCAACAGTACCAGCAGTAACGACAACTATTTCGATAACGACATTAATCACAACAACATCAACATTAACAAAACAGACAACGGTCCCACATTTATCACCACTATCACAACCAACTGAAATAAAATCTAATACTGAAAATGTTAGTGATCAGTTGAGGAGTCTGTTATCGTCACTCCACTCGAATACGTCTCAGAGCTATGCACAAACTAGTACACAATCTAGCCTCACAAGTTCAAACACAGCTGGCACAATAAGTGGAAGCGCTAATAACAACTATCGTATCCAAACAACTAACCCAAGTGTGGTTAGTTCTGTGAGCAAGACTTGTGAAGCTGGGTCATCTGGTGTCAGTGCTAACATTACTACTGCAACTGTTAATACTACCGGCAAAGAATCAAGTGTTACTAGTACAAGCATAATAACAAGCGTCTCTAAGGCGAGTAATGTGTCTATAGAGTCCAATCCTATGCTGAATGCGATGCTTTCAAGTACAAACTCACTCAAGTCACCCTTAGTCGGAGCTCTACGTACCAACGCTATACTCACCTCGAGCGGAACCCAGCAGTCATCGGCAGTGCAACAGCGACAGGTCATAGTGCATGTGGCTGCAAGTAGCCCCGCTGTCACTGTTGCTGCTGGCTCGCGCGTTGCTCTAAGTAGCACGACGAGTTCCTCGGCGGCACAACAGTCCACCACCAACAGGACCAGCGTCGCTGTCAATTCTATCGGTGTCACGAGCAGCATTCTCCAATCTACGTTGTCGCAGGCGCCGACGCTTCTTCACTCGCAGCTCACGGCCGGGTCCTCGCAGTACAAGACCACGGTTACCGCCGCTACCACTACTTCCAGCAGTTCTTTGTTGCCCATAGACAATAAAAGCTCGGACGCGGATTCTTCGTGTAAGTATCCTCCTATATTATATCAACAGTTTTATTTCAATAACGTCTTTATTATAAAAAAAAATTATAAAAATATTTTACTGGCAAACTATCACAACAATAATACAAATTGCGCATTTTCAATTAATTTTATTCCATTAATAATTCTTCAGTGACGAATAAAAGCTCGCTTATGAAGAAAGATGTAGAAGGACTGCTTTTAAAAGGACTTAGCGAAAAAGCATTGTCGGCCAAGTCCGACAGCTTAGATAGCAGTAAAACGAGTGCCTCGTCACACAGGATGGAAGATTCTCAAAATGTTCTGCTAAAACAGTTGTTACAAAATACAGCCTGCGCAACTACCTCTGGAGCAAGCAGCTCAACCCAAACTACGAGTTATCCAAATGTACCGTCGCTAGAAGCTCAGTTAGCAAGACCCATACCTCCAACATCATCATCTTTAATCACGCCATTATTAGCAACAGCAGAAGAGAAACCAGTGACCAAACCTACGAGTGCAAAACAAATTTTGAGTAGAGAAACTTCCTTTTTATCTCATGCTGTCAAGTCGGTTAGTCCTCCTAACAAAGAAGAACCAACAAAATTAACTCTGTCCGTAACGCCACCTATACTTACAAAAGCATCAACCAGCGAACAGCCAACCGAGAAACAGCCAGCAGTACCACCTACTCTTCAGCAGTCTACTCATTCAACTATGACAAGTCAGACTGCTCATACATCGATGACTATATCTACTGAGCCTAATGAAAAGGTACAACAAGAAAGAACCATGGCTAGTATTCAAATAAAAAGTAGCTCTGAATCGACGGCAAGCTCAACAGTGCAGCAGCAGTTACCACCACCGGCATCTACACCACCGCAGCAACAGCAACAGCAACAACAACAACAAATGTCAACTTCAATATCTTTTCCGCGAGCTGTAATTCAAAGTGATCAACAACAACAACAACAACAACTAGTCCAACAACAGCAACAAGATCAGAAACAGCAACTGCAACAACTACAACAGCAACAAAAAACGTCAGTTCAACAACAACAGCAGCAGCAAGCTATTACTGTAACGGATCAAACCGAAAACACAGTACCAAGTCCCAGTCCACAACAACAAAGTAGCGCCATAACAGGACAAATTACAAATCCAAAAGCTGTGTCTCCTGCAACTCAGCAACAAAGGTCTCCGAGCACAATATCAAACGTGGTAACTTGGCCTGAAATGACAAATTCACCTCAGAATAATAATACAACACAACCATCAGTGCCTCAACAAACGACGGTTCAAACTTTGAGTCGTCAAGCTCAGCTGTCACAGGGTACAACCGCGCCGCAACACACAGTGCCTTTAATCGAAGTTAAGAAAGAATTACTTGACGACGTCCTATCCAGTGGTACTTCCGTACAACTCACTGATACCAAAGACTTTTTTTCTGCCAAAGACGAACTCATCGATGGGTCCATCGACGATAAAAATGGTGATTATTTTGATTGTGCACTTGCTTTTTTTTTATATAAAAAATTGATGTTCTGTGTTGACTATCAATGAAAAATAATTTGCAATGATTTTTAATAATTTTATGTGTTTAAATAGATCTCAAGAAATTAAAGAGGCGACAATACCAACAAAAACGAAGACAAAGTCAAGGAAAGGACGCATCTATGGCACCTCAGAAAAAAAGGCCGAGGAAAGTGTCTCGTCTAGAGGAAGACTATGATACATACATTGACAATCTTATAATACAATTACGACAACTTCCACCAATGGCGGTGTTAGAACCTTTACTTGGCAAAAATTACGGGGTATGTCCAATTTTTGGTTCCGGAGATTTAACGAAATTCGGAGGGCCACTAGAATACAATAGTAGGACTGGAGAACTTAATGGTACATACGGCAATGCTCGCCTTCCTGGAATTTCCGATCACTACAATACACAACCATTTGGCGAATCAGAACCCTTACCTCCTCTTCCACCAGTTTCTACTCAAAGAAGCTTCTACGATCAAGAATTCCCTCCGCTAAAATTAGATGATGGTAAGTATAATTCCTGCAACTTCTTCAACTAGTCAATAAGTTAAAATTGTCAATATCCCAAGCTCATTTTATTTTTCATTTAGCTGAAGACAAAAAAGAGAATGCTTTAATGGGACGTGATATTGATACTCCCGATACTATTGTCAGTTCATCGTCTCCGGAATGTGTTGTACCCGAGTTTATGCACCGCTTTCCTGGTCTAAAATTAATTGATGACGAATCAGATGAAGAATCTGAGTGGCTAAAACGAATATCTCCCGTAATACCTATAATTTCACCGATCCCGATTCGTTTAAAACCTGCTGCTGCAGGACATCTAAAGGACATAGCTAAACATGATAAAGAAAATGTGGGAATTACGAGGTACTTGTTGTATAAAAAAAAATGTATAAGGATATACAATTATTTTAATCACAATAATAAATTCATACACATCTTTTTTAGACTTGATAAATCATCGTCAACTTTTAAAGACAATGTTACTGTAACATTAACTCTTAACAGCCAAGCAGCTAATGACATAATGGGAGTTCTCAAAGATTTGGCAAATATTTTAAATATTGCTCCGCCGACAGGTTATCAAATTATTGAACGCACGACTACTCCACCAAGTCAAAAGTTAGGATTATATAGAATTAAAGGAAAGGATGGAAAAGAAGGAGGTAATGTGCAGTTTTATATAAATTTAATTGTCCGTGAACAAAATAAATAAATATAAAACTAATTTCTTGTAGCACCTATTGATATTCAAAGTATATTGAATGGAGCAGCCAAATTTTGCCGTCACTGTGATGTTGTCATACTTGACAATTTAATACGTAGAAAAACATCTGATCTACCATTCTTAAGTAAGGAAGATGGGGATGAAATTTATTTCTGTTCAGGAACGTGCTGTATGCAATTTGCGTTGATACATAGATCACCAAGCAATACACTTGATAAAGTAAGTTTGTTTTTTCTAAGTTTTGACGAGTAATTGTTTATATTTCTAGAAAAATTAGGCTTCTTCTAATTAAATGCCTTATTTATTGTACACAGGCTGCGGCGATTGTTGATCATTTGTGTCAAGAAAGTAAACTTATAGAAGAAAATTTGAAAAAATTACAAGACAAGAAATTTTTAATGAAACAATCGCTTGGACAAATTGAACCAATGGACATTGATTCTATAGAATTGGACCTTGAACAGCGAATTCAAAATGAAAAAGATGATATTGAGTCACAGCATAGTAGAGACAGTTTTATTGATGAAAAAAGACCAAAAAAGCATCCGGTCTCAGATGAGTTATCAGCGACAGATTCAGCAGAGCGGCCATCAAAAGTTTGGAGAGGTCTTCGTTACAAAACCTGGACGACTGGTGCAATACATCCATCCACAAAATATAAAAAACAAACGGATAGGGAAATAACCGAGGTACGATAAATTAATTTGAAAACATCACAAGCAATATGCAAGAAACGTGTTTTTCTAAATAAATTTGTTATTTCAGATGCTGTTTCGTACGGCTGTTACTGTTACACTTCCAGTGAACACTGATGACACTCGTCGATGTATGTTTTGTCAAAATGTAGGAGATGGCGCCGCTGATGGCACAGCAAGACTCCTTAATTTTGATGTTGATAAATGGGTTCATTTAAACTGTGCACTATGGTCTGAAGATGTTTACGAAACGGTCAATGGAGCGTTGATGAATTTGGAAATTGCTTTACAATCGGCTAAAAATACAAACTGCATTGCCTGTCAAAAACCTGGGGCCACCGTGAAATGCTTCAAAATTCGCTGCAATAGCCATTATCATCTTGGATGTGCCGTCAGAGATGGTTGTATTTTCTACAAAAATAAGGTATGTGCATGTGTAGAGGATTTTGCAACTTGTAAACATAAATTTGATATTAATTTGTATTTTGTTTCTACAGAGTACATACTGCTCGCAGCATGTGCCGAAAAATGAAAAAGACAACGAGTTGACAACACTCTCTGTTTATCGGCGAGTCTACGTGAATCGTGATGAAAACAAGCAAATAGCCGCCGTAATGCACCATTCTGATCACAACAATCTGCTAAGAGTGGGCAGTCTAATATTCCTGAGCGTCGGACAGTTACTTCCTCATCAATTAGCAAACTTTCATACAATCAACCACATCTACCCAGTCGGCTATAAAATCGTTCGATTTTACTGGAGTATGAGACGACCTAATAAACGCTGCCGATACGTCTGCTCGATTCACGATGTTTCCGGTCGACCCGAGTTTCGCGTTCTAGTGCAGGAGCCCTCGCAAGAAGATGTAGAGCTGCGCGATGCATCGCCACGTGCCGTATGGAATCGCATACTCGAACCACTTGCTGAGCTCCGTAAAACCAGTAATAGCGTACAACTGTTTCCCCGCTACGTAACCGGCGAAGACCTCTTTGGTCTTACGGAACCCGCCATCGTGCGCGTTCTCGAAAGTCTACCCGGTGTTGAAACCCTTACCGATTATAAATTCAAATACGGCCGAAATCCCCTCCTCGAGTTGCCGCTAGCCATCAACCCAAGTGGATGTGCACGGACGGAACCACGTCTCAGAAACCAACTACCGTGGAAGAGGCCCCATACTCAACGAACTGCCTCTAGCTCTGCACGTGCCATCTATGCTCCCGCCTCCAATAGCTCGGGCGAACTTGCTTGTCCATATTCTAAGCAGTTTGTTCATTCGAAAAGTTCTCAGTACAAAAAAATGAAACAAGATTGGCGCAACAATGTTTTCCTGGCTAGATCAAAAATACAAGGTTTGGGCCTCTACGCCGCCCGAGACTTGGAAAAACATACAATGGTTATAGAATATATAGGAGAAATCGTCAGGAATGAGTTGGCTGACATCAGAGAAAAACAATATGAAGCGAAGGTACGTATATCGGAAAGCTTAACCCTCCGAGAACAGTTTGCATGCAATGTAATTCTTTATAATAAATGAAAAATATTATGTTTTCAGAATCGAGGAATCTACATGTTTCGTTTGGATGAAAATCGTGTGGTTGATGCGACTCTGTGCGGGGGTCTCGCTCGTTACATAAATCACTCCTGCAATCCAAACTGCGTTGTTGAAAATGTTGAAGTTGAGCGCAAGCTTAGGCTAATAATATTTGCAAAACGAAGAATCTTACGTGGTGAAGAGGTAAGATGATTGATTCATGTTTCTAGTTGAAAAATCTTATCCTATAATACAATATTTAAGACGGATATTTTTTTAGCTGGCATATGACTATAAATTTGATATTGAGGATGACCAGCACAAGATAGCATGCGCGTGTGGAGCGCCTAACTGCCGCAAGTGGATGAACTAAAGAGTATGATCCACCGTTGTTATTGTTGCTACGTTATTGGGTAGGTTTTACATGGAAAAAAAGAAATATATATATATTATATATATAAAATAGGCATTATTTAATTTGTAAAGTGCCATTGCGGTTCAATTAAACAATTTTATAGTGAAGTTGGTGCTACGCCATCACGACATTCCTCCAAAGTTGTACAATATTAGTTTTACTTTGTATTAAAACGACAGATGAATTATTTGTATATTATACTATCATGATCTTGGAAGGAAAAATGAATTAAAAACACGACTCAAGTTTATGCGAGAGCTTTTAGTCGTGGATGTGTATACTAGAGAAGTTTGTATCTTTGTATGTTTAATGGAGTCAACCGTCTTTGTTGACCTTGTTGTAATATAGAAATTTATTAAGTATTATTGCATAAACAGCACACTATAAATGTACATAAGTAGAAACATACATTATTTTGAGCTATCAGAAAAATTATGTAAAATAACAAGTACTCTAATATAGCATTGTACACGATTATACGAAAATAAATCCGTATAAAATTTAATAATTATCACGTTGCGCTTTTCTTGCTATCCTTCAATAAATGAGATTGAATAAAAACAAATATCAATGTGATAGGAGTATAAACAATAATGTAAAGCATGAAGTTTGCATTCATTTTTTTAATTGATCTTTTACATTAACTACTATTATACAAAAAAATACGCTGTACATGTGTAAATCATATTACACTAAAAGTAATATTATGTATTTAAGAATATTTGAAGGTAGTCGAAGTATATTTTTGTAAAAAAATCTCAGAATGACAATTATTTACAATTAAAAAGGACATTTTTTATTTTTAACTTAAGCTCTAGGAACATGTTGAGTTTTTTTAACGCTACTTGAGCAAAAAAAATATTTATATTTTCATAAATGAAAGTGAGAATCGATGTAATGAATTGTTACACAAGTCTTTTATTATGTCATGTAATCAACCAGGGTATTTTAACAAATAACTATATAGATACAGTAAGAATAACTACAAGTAAAAAAGACGTTTTTAAATGCGATTCTTTGGCATTAACACATGCTATAATTAACAGTCGATGAATTTTCACAATTCACGCATCTTTGTACAAAGATATAAAGTATTTTTCACAAATAATAAAATGTACTTAAGTACAAGCAGTTGACTATGATACAGTAAGTGTCCTAAGACTTGGAAAGGTTGGGCCATCCACATCTATAAATTGAGTTACTAAACTTTTTTATTTTTTTAACTTGAATTTCCGTAGCAATCGAATCGATAATCAGATATACGGCTTCCCATTTTAAACCATTATTTAAAGTGAAATTTTTTCACACATTTTTATAACTTATAGGAAGGAGTATGAAAAAATTCGTTTGCACACCCCTTTAAATATTCGAATGCATAATTTTCATCTGAACATTAAGGTATCAATAAATAATAGTCTACAACTATTAAAAGCTTAATTCTTACGAATGCAGGTTGTCCGTTAATTTATTGACGAATAACGTTTTTTAATCTCTCGCGAATCAGGAAAACAGCACGTAGTTTAGTTGGGAGCGCTGTCAACAGGTTCTCTGTCGTGAGAAGAACAGCTTTAACGTCGTTTG
The DNA here is from genome assembly GCF_009193385.2 of Nasonia vitripennis. NCBI lineage: Eukaryota > Metazoa > Arthropoda > Insecta > Hymenoptera > Pteromalidae > Nasonia > Nasonia vitripennis. The sequence goes on along the minus strand of NC_045761.1, from coordinate 12,761,491 downwards.
CTCAAGTCGTCACCAAGTCAACCCTGTTGCACGTAACAAAGAAAGATGTCAAACGATTTTCAATGCATTTTTCATAAGCACGCATGTTCTATGATTTTGCGAGGGTCGACGAATATTTCGTTCCCTATATTATCTTTTCATACAAATGTAAAAACGTAATTACAGAATGACATCATTTTACAAAACAATATTCCAAAATGATTCTATACATTATTTTTCTCTCTTGATTTGAAACATGGCTGGATTTTCAATTTTAATATTTTGCTGCATTTACTCTAGTATAAAAGCACGACACATTTGAGATTTCATTGTCATGCAGTACACATTTACTAGGAATCGAAAACATGCAAGTATTTAAACAACACATCGTAATATTTCTTATTTGATGTTAAGGGGTCTCTTAGGCAACATTAGGTTGCGTATACGTATGTATAATCTGCGTACTGCATACATACCTATATACCAGGAAAAACAAGGATATCTGCGCCATTAGATTTCCCCAAAAAAGCGTTTTTGAAAAATAAATGGCGTATTCATGCACCCTTGTTTTTCCAGTCTACTTAATTTAACATAAGATGTTGCCGTAAAGGCTCCTTGAGAATACCAAATAATTAATTATTTTACGTTCTAATATAAGTAATACTGAAAAAATTATTATTATTATTTTGCATAAATTAAGAAATTTTTTTAGATGTTAAATAAAAGACTAATTATTAAATAAAAAACAACTCCAAGTGTTAATTAGTGTTAAAGAAAATGTGCTCATGCTATTTTAGTCAAACTTACATGCAAAAAAATCGTACTCATACATACCACATACGTTAAAATTATACAAGTATACATGCAGATATTTTTTTATGATATAAATGTTATTCTAGCAAAAGCATTAATCCTCCGTGGGTCACGCTATATATAAACGAGATTATTTGCATAGTTTTAAGTTTGATCTTTATTTCATAATATATTATCCACATATATTACAGTTTTATATACAAGGAGTTAATTATCATTTACGAATTTTAAACGCAATTAATGAAAATTTTCCGAACTTATACAAATAAATAGTTTATAAATAATAACAAGAAAAAGTGATTCAAAGGCCTAGCCGCGTGATAAATTATATTCACAAAAACATACAATGTAAAAATGCGGAACAGGGCAGTAAATTGTCTTGAGTTCAGTTAGATCTATAGTCCATATGATTTACTTTTGCTTTCATGGTAAATAAGTGAATTTATAAATGGATTGATTGTTTTTAATTAATCGAATTATTCATGGCAAGTTCAGTTTTCTTCTATAGAAATTGAGCTTATTAGATGTATAGATATATAATTTTAATATTGTAAGTATTATTTATAAAAAGCATATTGACCATAGATGATACAAAATCCATCATAAATAATGAATAGTGAAAAAATTAAACTATATTATAATATAAGTAAACTTAATGTAAAGGCATCGGTAACAAGAAGAGCAGTAGTTGCACTACTTAATTTATCGTATTTCAAGTATAAAAAATTAACAGTTGTAAATCTATCTTCTAACTTAAATTTAATAAATTAGCTCGTAAGCTGCGCAACGAAAAAATATATGGCAATATATAGTTTGTAATTTTTAATTTTACAATTTTTGCAACTTCATTTTGTCAAATAGTTCAAAATCTTTAGCAGTTACTCATTTTCACATAATCAACCAATTGAATTTAAAAAAATTTATATTAAACAAAATATTTTAGCACTACAACAAATTATAAAATGTGCTAGCTACCCAAGTAAAAATATTCGCCTTTTTATATCACCATTGAGATAAGTCTACCTTGCATATTATTAATAATAACTATTATATTCGAAAACGTATGTCTGTTGGATGAATATTTTCTAAAAGAAATTCGTATAAAACTTAACGATCATGATTCTAGATTTAACAGTTTGGACGCAATCATTATTTTAGTAAGCCTAAAAATTTGTAGAAAATATACAACAACAAACACTCGTTTTCATAGTTTCTCAAGTACACAAGTCCAGTCTTAAATTTTATTATAATTAACTCAACTTTCACTAAGGAAAACTTTGGCTCACCTAACGTAGCAAAAACAAATATACTAGGAAAAATATAAATAAATGAACATGAATGAAAAATCTTAAAAGCGAATAATCAAGTTTCTCTTACGCTTGATAAAAATGCCTATACGGTATTACTTCATCTAAATTTAACAGATCCAAGTATAAATTTATTACTTCTTAAGAATGAAATTTTATACACAGCCTTGCCAACTTAAAAAGATATAAATATAACTTGGATGAAAATCTCGTAATTAAATGTTTAATCTAAATATCTATTTAATATCAAAAGTACTTTAATAATAGAAAATCGTATTTGATAATTATATTTTGACATAAGAAATAGCTTTTAAAAACAAAATAAAAAAATTTTGTTTATAAAAATTAAGAAACACTAATTTATGTCCTATGTATATATTATATGTCTAACTGATTTCACGTTTTTCATTTGATATGAAAAAGTTCTTCAGGGGACATTAGCCGTTTAATTGTTTCAAATTTTATTTAAAATTTTTTCTTTGAGAAAATTACTTTTCTAGGATAGATTTTATTCGTAGTTCAAAGTGTAAAGTGTCGCAAGTTTTTTTATTTTGAGTATTTAGAAATCATTTCTCAATTATCAAGGTAGATTATACATTGATTTTTAATAAGAAAAAGTTTAATACTGATTTTCATCGAGCGTTACGAATTTATTAATAATCGATAAATTTCTAATTTAATGCAAATGCAATTTAAATGGTACGCCCTTGTGATATTGGAAACCACAATACGTGGAAAAATTAAAATTTCTGGCTGAATTTAATAAAATTTTTACCTCGTTAGAGTATTCAAATAAATTGCAAATGTTAAGAATATAATGGAAGCCCGTAGTTCTAAAACGTATTTCAAAAAAAGTAAAGAAAAAAACTGCATTAAAATTTAGTTAAAAAATAGTATGAAACTAAATGCACAACATTTTTTCGTAATAATTTTTTGTTAATGCTCAAATTGGTCTGGACAGTTATTATGATTAATCATTAGTATTTCGTATGTTAACACTTAAACAAAATTGAATTGAGAATAATCGTAAGGCAATAAATTTCTTAAAGTGTATCAATTATGTATTAATTTGTTATTTCATTAGTAATCAATGTACAATACTGTAATGTATTAGTTCTAAGCCCTGATCCATTAACCATCTAATCATTGGCATGTTGGACTAGAGATCCAAATACGCAGATAAATCCAGACGCAACTGAGCTTGGTCATTTTTGATTTCCGCCACAAGGACTTTGCGCACTTTAAAAAAAAAACAGTTAAAATCTAGTTACAAGTGATTTGGCAGTCTCGGTGGTCCGCAATTCACGGAATTAGAAATTGTCAAAATAAAATGCTGACTTAAATGTCTCATTTTCAATAAAGTATTCTGCTGGTTAAGCATCTGCGTATGTAGATTAAACTAGACCACACATGCGGAAAAGACACCCATTACACGTCAACCAATGTCCCCACTGTAATCCTGATCATTTAAAAGATTACGATTATAAATGGCAGCCCTGTAACTGTACCTATTTGTGGTTGGTCGGTCTGGAACTGGAGGTGGCACCAATGCTACATCAATATTCATGAAAGCACCGCTACCTTCATCAACCTCCCCAATACTGCTCTCCGCTAGAGATGACTCAATTTCCGTGTAAGCTAATCTTGAGCGTAATAAATACGCGTATGTTTTGTACCTTTTAAGCTGAACAAATAAAAAAATGAATATTGTAGTATTTTTAAAAATAGTATATTGTGTACCAAGAGCATAAAGTTGGCTTTTTAGACCGAATGTGGAGTACAAGTCGAAGCAACTCAGCACAAACCAAAGGCAAGTGCTGCAAGCACACAAAGTTTAAAAGCCCACTTAGCGCACTCGGTACATCATAATTTTTATAACGCACGTATGGATTATTATGTTATCATTACGACTTTTTTTCATAAACTGTAATTAACACGAAAATCGTACTCGTGTCACTACAAATTATTATGATACAATATTTATTAAAATATATTGAATTATTACCTCATAATGTAAATACGCGTCTTTTTCTTTATAATTCTGTACTGTTAGAGCCTTTGCGCCCCTTTCCGGCGGATGTCGCCTATGTTCATCCAACTCAGCTTCCAACTTATTGACCCTATCTTCATGATCGCGAAGTTGTTCCCTCTGTGTATTTGTAAAAATAATGATTAATAAAATTAAATGGTTATGTGTAAAACATTTGATTTTGTTTTAACAAGGGGCCAGTAGCGAATTGCGCGCAACTACTCACTGGACTTAATTTTGTATGACTGCATGGAAGCAAAGGCCGTTGAAACTTTCGTTGAGAACCTACCGCGCCGGCAAGCGGCTGACAGGAGAAACTGGCACAGACAAAGTTTATTGTATCTATCCAAGATTGCAATTCTTTGGAATCACTAAAAATGTTAATAAAAAATATATATTAGTCCACTGAGAAAGATTAATTTTTACGACTTAGGAGAGTCTTGAGATAATAAAAATTACCTAGTTTGAAAGAGGTATTCGGCTTGATCAGCAGTTTGCAACCTAAAAACATGTTGCTTTTTTGTATAGTCGGACGCTTTCGTTGCTAGTGCATGATGAATACGTATGGCATTGTGCAAGCTGTCACTACGGAAGCCATGTTCATCTTTGTGCAAATATAATACAAGTTCCCTTAATGTACAATAATACATTTTCCAACCCCTTTTGCCAAATGGAGCTACAAGAAATTCATTAAATTTATATTTTCAAGCAATGATTTAAAAAAGAGGGAAATTGAAAATTACTTTTTTTTCCGTTGGCATCGTAACAGCACTTGCGCATGACGTAGCCTTTTTTGAACTCTGTAGCGCCAGTAACGTTTGGCACATCAAGAAATGGATTTCCACTAGCGGATATAACTGGACTATCTCCCTGTTGCATTGCCTGAGATGCAACTTCATCACCTTCTTCGTCACTGAAAATGCAAGATATATATATATATATATGTGTGTATTTAGATGAGCAACAAAACTGTCAAATAGTCTTTTGGTAGTTTTATAGTGTATGCATACAGAGCCCATTCCAAAGGAAAAGATTTTATGGCATTATACAGCTGCTTCAATACTTCGCGCGGAAAGTTGTCACCGTCATTAAGCTCTGAAAGATTTTCTATGAATTCAGAGCATGACATTTTTCTGCCAATATTTTGGCCATGTAAGTCGGTATTGAGCAACATGATTGCACAGGTTAGTGTATGCACGGCATCTAGAAATCAAATAAAGAGTAAGATGAATACATAAAAAGGCAACCTGAATGCATGCTACATAAACTTGAGTGTTTGCGCGTACAAACCTTGAGAATTGAAAGATCCCGGATTGCAATCAAGGTATCTTTTAGAAAAATGAACGAGTACACGCTCACGCTCTTGAGTCTCGCCAGTCAACGAAAATTGAGCAAGAAACTTCCTTAGAGCCACGTCCAGCGTGTCTCGTTCAAAGTTGAAATATCTTAAATATTCTTCGGCGACAGCTCTGCTAAAGTCGTTGCTGCAACAGAGAATAACGAAAAATTCATGTAGGAATAGGTTTACGGCGGATGATCAATGGCAATTAGTTAAGGCCCGGCGATTAGCCTACTTTTTACTCAGGTGTCTCGAGACGTCAGACTTTTTGAAGCCATCGAGAGAATAGAGCCTTTTGGCTAGCCTGATAGCCGAAGGCAGATCCACGGCCTTGGGACTATAGTGGAAGCTGTGGAGGCTCTCAATGTCGCTCTCTTCGTCGGCAGAATGCGGCGGCGAAGGGCCGCTCCCCCGCTGCTCATCGTATCCGGAGCAGCCACCCCGTTCGCGCTCATTTTCCAGGTCCACGAGTTCCTGATAGCCCGCATATTCGATCCCGTTGTTTCTGCTTTCTTGACTTCCGCAACAGACCGGCGGCGCTCGGTCTGTTCGCCTTGTCTGCTGGCGCGGACTCCCGTGCCGTTCCTTTTCCGCCGGACCTTTTACTTGAATGACTATCCTGTGCTGCTCGTCCAGTTGTTGTTGTTGTTGTTGTTGTTGTTGCTGCTGCTGCTGCTGGTGTTGCTTGAGACGCTGTCGCTGTGGTGGCTCACTAGCCAGGATTGTCGAATCGCTGTCGCTAGGATCACTGACCATCATGAGGTCGCGCGCGCTCAGGATATCCATGGTCTCCTCGTCATTGTAATCGGGACTGGACATGTTGCTGATAGCTTCAGACTGACTAAGATCGCCGTTAGTTGTGGCGAGGAAGCCAGACTGCTGGTGCTGCTGCTGCTGATGCGGATGATGATGGTGCGGCAGCTGCTGCTGGTGGTACGGGTTGTTGGAAGCCGAGACCGGTGCTGTCTGCAGAGCCGAGGCTGGTACGGTGGGGAACCTACGGGAGCCAGAGTTGGAGGACATGACGGAAGAAGAGACGGAAGTAGGGGAGGCGGGTGAGAGGGATCGCTGCGGGCTCGTGCTCTCGGTCGAAGAGCCCGAGCTGCTGCTGTGGCTGTGACTGGGACTGGGCTCGGCCGCGCAGCCGTTGGCCGACGAGTTCTGGGAGGAGGATCGAGAGCCGGCTTCTGAGGAGTGGGAACTGACGGGAGCGTTGTATGTCCAGACGATGCGCTCGCTCGAGAGTCCGGGACCGCAACTCTCGGCGCGCGTGTCCAGCAGGGTATTGAGCGAGGACGTGACGTCGTCGTCGATGTCGATGTCAACGGTCGACATGGACGGATCCTTCTGGAATTGCAGGTGATCCTCGGAGCGGGAGGTGCGCACGAAACTGGGCGCGGCCTGCTGCTGCGAGTGCTGGTGCTGGGGCTGGCCCGCGACGCCGGGGCCAGCCTCACGCTTATTCAGACCTACGGGACTACTACTCGCGGAGCTCGAGCTGCCTCCGCCAGCGCCTACGTCGCTACCGCCGCCACCGGCGTTCCGTCGCTGAGCCAGTGTCTCGTTCGGGCTCGTTGGTACCGAGTTATGGTGGTGGTGGTTATTGTGATGGTTATGGTGGTGATGGTGGGTGTAGTGATTGTTGTACCTCAACGAATCCACCTTCTTCTGCTGGTACTTGGGCAGAAAACCGCTGCTTTGCTGCGTTCTCGAGAGATTCAGCATCAAGTCACCCGTCATCATATACGCCTCGAACCTGCGCAGGTAAAAGACGAATTAATCGTGACCACGTCAAACAACGGTCCAGGTCTAACCTGGATAATCTTCTACTATTACTCCTAACTTGACTTGCAAGTACTTGTATAATATTAAAAGTCAATTGCACTTTTTCGACCACGTACTATATCTAGTTCAGCAAAAAATTATTCTAACAAGTATAACGTACATAAGTGAAGATGACAAAATTAAGGGCTACTCGCTGTTTAAGATTTATTACGCAATAAATATAACTGACTAATGGGTAATTATATTAATAATAAAACTTAACTCAAACAGGTGAGTCGACGAAGTAAGGACATGCGCATAGCAAGATGTTAGCCTATTGTATGTCTATTGAAAGAGGAGGAGGAGAGGTGGATTGATTAAGTTTACTTATAATATAATACTGCGCAAAGGGTATTGTTGGACAATAAGCCTTGGAGAGTAGGGCGTAACGTAGGTATCCAATGACAACGATAGTAATAATAAAATGAGAAAATGAGGGGTTAATATTGCATGCTGGTATATCGAGTTGCAGAGAGTCTGGAGCGCGCGCAAGTCTGGAGCCAATAAGATTCACGACGGACGGTGTATACTCTCAGTGTCTGATAGAAAAAAATACCTTTTGCCATGAGGTAATAAGCGCAGCAGGTGAGAGAGGGCGAGCGCACTTGCTTGATTTAATTTAGCATCCCAAGACATTGGCAAAATGAAGAAAGGACATGCTCAAGAGCGGAGATCGGCTATAGTTAATATAATAAATCCTGCAGTATTATTAATTAGAGCCGATTCGAGAGGACTGCGGAGCAGGGTGTGGGCGTGTGTTATTCGCACATATGCGAGGCGATTATTTTCGATGTTTATATCAGAGTGGAAAGGAGTGAAAGAGGAGCGAGGAATGACCGATGGCAATCGTACCTAGGTGGATTCTTCTGTCGAGAGAACTTGTCGGCGACAAGCGGCTCCCACTGGGCGCGTTCCTCCTCCTTAAAACTGTCGTGCTGCTGCTGGGGTATGAGAGCTTCGAGATCCGAAGAGCCGGAAGCGTCGCTGCACGAGCCATTGCTTCTCGAGTGCGAGCTGTAACTGGCTGTCTGCTGTTGTTCCTGCTGCTGCTGCTGCTGCTGCTGCTGCTGCTGCTGCTGCTGCTGTGACTGTGGTTGGGCAGAACTAGTCGAGAGCTCCGGCGAGATCGAAGAGGACTTGCTGCGCTGTACGTTCTCCTTCATCTCCAGCTCGTCGGAGATCATCTTGGTCGACAGCAGCCTCTGGACGTGCGCTTTTATTTCCGGATCTGTGTAAGAACGAAGAGGGAACGAGAATTAGTTGCGCTGAAGTTTGAGTCCCCGACTATATGGCGTGAGCTGTGAACACACTTACCCCTTCGCAGCTTCAGCGTCACGGGATCCGAGGAGAGCCGAAGACATTTTAGAACTGCAATCAGACAGAGCAACGATGTAAGTATCAAAAATTCGCACGCGCACTTTTAGGCTCGGATTATAAATAGAAGCTCGGGAGAAGGAGGATTCGCGCGGCTTTTTATTTTCAAAGCTTCCGCTTGCTGAAGCGGTTCGCCGCGGAAAAAGCAGATACCGAGTAGACTGTAATTTTAAGCTATACCAATGACGACACGCGTATATTTACCTTCTTTAGTGCTGAAACGGTTGACATCCACTTCGTTTATCCTGAGTATAACGTCGCCAGCCTCGACCTGCAAACAAACACACCCGTCGCGCGGGTTAATACAATTAGATACACGTGCGTAAAGATTAATACGTTTCGCGCTGCTTATTCTATTATATATCGCGCGCGCTCGCAATGCATGTGACACATAACGCGCGCGCACAGGCACGGTATAGATGAAAGAGAGAACTCTTGCAATTGCGCCAACAGCGCTCGAGTCACTTATACTTTGCTTTCTCATCTAGACGACCTCTCTCTCTCTCTCTCTCTCTCTCTCTCTCTCCGACGAGATAAAAATCGTAGGAAGCAGAGCTACTACTTTGTACCTCCTGCGGGGCCAAGGGCTCGTACTTGACGTAATCGAAGGCGTACTCGGTGCGCCAGCCGCAGCAGTACGACTCGAAACCGCGCGGCAAGAAAAAGCAACAGTAGCTGAGGAGCCTCATAGTATCGGGGCCCGCGCACACCTCGTCCACACTACTAACGCTCTCGACACGCGGATACACAGCTCGTCGTCGTTGCCTCTGAGCGCAGCCCTGCCAATATTATTTTTATCCCAAACATTGCCCGACATTGACTCTGTTAAGTTTGTACATACGCGCGGCGCTCATCTCTTCCCCCTTCATCTTGACCTATTTTCCGCCGCGACTCTTTTTATTTTTGAGAATTGCAATATATATATATCGCGCCCGAGCGAGCCAACGCTGCACGGCGTTGATGTCGTGTATCGATCGGCGCGCTCGGGCGCCTTTCATTCATATATGTATAGAGAGGGGGGGGGCGGGCGAGAAAAGAGCCGGCCGGCGGCTTATCGCGCTCGCGAATCATCTTAAGGGAGTTGCCCTCTGACGTCGCCGCGTCATAGATCCAATAATCGCTTTCGACTCGCCTCTCGCATATTATCGTGGAGTCTTGCGAGGCCACGTGGGAGGGCAAAGTGGTATACGCGACTATTTTTTATGATTCGTATATAAGCTTTGTTCCATCCCTCGCAACCTCCGCCAGTGCGTTCTCGGGAAAGAAATTAAAATTTATTGCGATGATGTATAGCCGCGGGTTGTTGGCGACTGTGCTATGCCGTAGCTGCTCTCTGCAGAGACACTTAGCCCCTGAACTTGATACGCGCGCGATGCGTCTCTCTGCAGCGGCGCACAGCTCAATGACTGGTTTCGAATCGGCCGACGGGCTCTCTCTGTCTCTCGTCGATATATCGGCAATGGATACACGTTACGCAAGCTACAAATAACGCAAGTCAAACACCCACTACACCTGATATCTAATGTGAGAAAGAGAGAAAGGGTGAGATGGAGAAAAGTAATATGTGTGCAAAGGTGTGGTCCCCCGTGTGGGTAAATGCCAACCGGCGCGGTTAAACGATCGATGCAGGGAGACGCTACGTAGCAGAGAGAGAGAGAGAGAGAGAGAGAGAGAGAGAGAGAGAGAGAGAGAGAGAGAGAGAGAGAGAGAAATGAGGAGCAAGTCTCTCTCTCTCTCTCTCTCTTTACATAGACGTGCTGCATCAGACGCGTTTCAACTCAATTAAAGATTCAAGTCGCGAGAGAGCTGCAGCAGTACTAACTGCGCGTGTGAATCTAACCGGCTCTCTCCGCCGCGCGAGCAACTACCTATACGTGACGTAATTAACGACAGTCTGCGTACTTGCCGCCATCGCGAATATTATTCGAAACAACGCGATCTTGGCGGCAAAGACGAAGAAGCGCAAAAAAGCCTCGCGCGGCGCCAAAGAGCGAGAGAGAGAGAGAGAGAGAGAGAGAGAGAGAGAGAGAGAGAGAGAGAGAGAGAGAGAGAGATCCTTGTAGGCGGACGGAAATAACCGTGCAGCAGCCGCGGTCCATGAATCCGCGCATAAGTTTTCCACCCACGTGCATACGCGCAGAGCCTCGATGATAAACACTCCCTCGCGCGCGACTGTTAGTATGGAATATTTGCTCTTTAATATACAGAGAGAAGATTAAAACACAACGACGCGGAGACAAAGGAAGCGTCTTGGTGGTGAATCGCTAGCAATGTTTGGATGACTAAGCGGAGGTTACTGCACTAGGACACTAGATCGGCCATGTATAATCGGATACGTTCATCCGCATGCGACGACGGCGTATAGGGACTTTGAGGTAATTCACAGACAGAGAACGTGCCTTCCGCGAATAAAGCAGTTGTTTGTGTTACGACGCGAGCGAGCGAGCGCGGAGCTTCGTTTCTTGAGTATCCTTTTGACTTTTCAAAGCAACTGCAGAAAAAGCTCTCTCGAGAGCCTCGGCTCTCTCTCTCTCTCTCTCTCTCTCCGACACTTGAGCCAGATTAAGAAACGAGCCGGAGCGCGAAGGGCGTCAGAAGATAGTGGAATATAACTCGGACCTTTGTCTCTGACGCGCGCGCGCGCAAGAGAGAGAGAGAGAGAGAGAGCCGAGAGAAAATTATTCGCAAATTTATACGTCTTAGCAAAAGGGTCGCCGATGCGATACGCCCGCTCAACGTGAACTATATCTATATTTGGCGCGGCGCAAGTGAAACAACACGTATAAGGGACTCGCTGCTGCTGAATCACGCGGCGCAGACCAGATGACAAAACGCTCTCTTATACGGCGAGGGAAATAAAAATGTCTCTCTCTCCTTACGTTCTCGCTGAGAAAATACAGAGAGTCATCGCGAGGATAGGTCGGAAATCCCATCGACTTCCTAATGGCCCAGTTCGATTATCTCCCTTTTCTTTCTCCTCGGCCGTCGTCGTCGTCGCTCTTTCTCGTAGTATACCTATATCGTCGACGGGCACACGTACACAACTGGCCCAAGGGCTGGAGGCAGGCAAAATCGATACGAACCCCGCCCACACTTGGCAAAACAACAGCCCTGCGGCGAGCAAAAGCTTTTACGCGTTGCTTTGCTTCGGCATTACCTATATACGTGGCCGCGCGCGCGTGGACGTGCGACGAAAACGCAGCGTATTGGTTTAGGATCTCGTTATCAGCCGTCCTCGTCGTAGCTCACACTTTTCCCTTGGAATAGCAAAGAAAGCTGTGTACGAGTCCTATTGATATCGGATAACGATGATTGTCGTTTTGCGTGTGTCGTTTCAAGGTGCCGTCAGCAGAGCATCTGCGAGCCAGATTGGACCAGGTCACACGCGCGCGCGCGCGCGCGATCCACTTTTGCAAACTGCCGCGCTGCGCCGATACGATTCATCATCCGCATATACATCTGACCGCCGCATCAGCGAAGCGGAGAGATAGCTCGCTGTCGCAAAGTTGAGCGTGTATTGTGCTTTAAAATTGACCGAATCTAAAAACAGAGGGCTTCGACGAGGCGGCAAAAGTATCTCAAAGAGCCATTGCCTAATACGAGCCGGCTCGCGTTACTACCTATACACGCGCCAAGTGTATGGAAAGCCGCCGGCTGCTACAAGTACACGCGCTGTGGAGAACCAAGGCCGCGTGTATGTGCGTCGACGTAACGGACACAACTAACCTCCTTTGATATCGTCCGTATACATACATATGCCATATAGCAGCGCGTGTCGCGTGGAATAATATCGTTAAATTCAGCGTTTATCAAAAAGCAGCAGCAGCTGCTGCATATTACGAGCTGCGTCTGTTTAGACTATCTTGAGCGGGTTGATAGCGCTCGGCTATCTTTTTCTCGGTTTAGGAGTTTAGGCGTGTCGCGTGGAATGTATCGGAATTTATGGGCGGTAGATATACGAGAAAAGTCAAATCTGGGAAAGCGTTTATAATATAAAGGGATAAGAGAGAAACGCGTTCGTTGAATTCGAGTCTCTTGCCTACGCGCGCCATGCGTTCGCCGCGATAACAGCGTCTCTGCCTCTCTTGTCGCCCGAGGATGTATTATAAAGCGTATAAACTGCGTGAAAAGAGGAAGGAGAGTGAGAGAGAGAGAGAGAGAAAGAGTCTCAGCACCGTGCGGAGCCAGCGATATTTCTCCATAATTTATTGGTTATCGATAATCGTGTGTATACACGCGCACAGAGAGAGAGAGAGTGAGAGAGAGAGAGAGAGAGAGAGAGAGAGAGAGAGAGAGAGAGAGAGAGAGAGAGAGAGGAAGGGAGACGAAGAGATGGAATTATTTATAGAACGTGTACGCGCGCGGAAAGTAGGCTGAAGAATCGGAGAAAAACAATCCTGGCACGTCCAGCAGCATATGTTTATGAATGAGTTGCGAGAGAGGCGCGACTTTTTCGCCCAGAGGACGCAGAGCTGCGCCCGCGGGAGAGGTATTTCACGCATAGGCGGACGATGAAAAGAGAAGATGCAGTTTCCGTATATTAGGCGCGATATAAAGAGGGGCGGGTCGATACCGGCGCCAGAGCAGAGAGCAGAGAGAGAGAGAGAGAGAGAAAGAGCGAGGCTCGGAGATATTATACGTAGGTATAGCGCAGGGTAGGTCTACCACACAGGGATGACGGGAGGGGAGCGAAGGGGAAGAGGCGAGACAGAAAGAACTCACCTTGCCACTGTCGGCCGCGGGCGAGTTCTCGACGACGTCGTAGATGACGTGCGGCAGTCCGGCGGTGCGAAGCAGCGAGATGCCGAAGCCCGTGGAGTCGCTGCGGTTCAGTGTGACCAGCAGCTCCTCTGCCATGTTCTCGCTCTCGCAGCTCTCACTCCTCGCACTCGCATTCACTCACTCGCGCGCATGCAGCGGAGAGAAAGAAAACAAGACGCACGCACGACTCGCTGCACAGAGTACATAAGTAGGTGTATACGTGCGGGTACAACACATACACAGGCACATACACACGCGCGCGCACACACGCAAGGTGTGCCTGTCGCTGCTCACTAGTCCCCCTGGACTCTAGACCAGGCTGCTGCTGCTGCTGCTGCCGGTGCAGCCCGCGCGGCTCTTCCTCCTTAGTCTCGTCCTCGATGCTAGCGCTGCAGCGGGCTCAGGGCGCCGCTTCCAGCTCCGAGAAAATAAGCCGGTTCTCGCTGCGAGCTGCTCCCACCTCGGACGCGCTACTGCCCCGGCCATTCTCGATGCTTTCTCGCATGATAGGTATACACGCACGCACACGAGGGCTGCGCGCTGCGCGAGCTCGTCGCCAAGCCTCCTCTCTTCACTTGCGCCTGTGTACTTATATACCTATGCGCGCTGATGCGCACCCTCCTGGCTCCAAACTCTCTCTCTCTCTCTCCCTCTCAATGCTAATATCGACGGCTGAACGCGCGCACGCACCTGCACACACCAACGGCTCGACTGAAATTCTGTATTGGTGCACTACGCGAGTCTGCACTGCTGCACTTATCGCGCGGCTCTCTCGCTGCACGCCAATATACAAGCCGCCGCGTAGAGTCGCGTGGGAACTGCGGACGGTAGATGTACTACCTACGCTGCTGCTGCTGCTGCTGCTGCTGCTTGTGCTCAGCTCGCTCGTCGCGGCCGCTCTCTCGCGGCTCGCCATTCGCCAATATGCGAACTGATCATGTTGCCGAGCAGCGATGGCGCCACCTGCAAGGATCATCACACTCTAGCTGCGCTAGTGGTCCTTCACCCCGCCACCGCGCGTACCTAGCTACTGCTTTTCTCACCAGACTCGACACTCCAGCAGCACTGCTCTAGTCAGTTTCGAACGATTTTTTCAGTTCCGAATTTCACTATACATCGCGCCACTGGCTTCTTGTATAATAAGCTGATATATACCCCGGTATACCCCACCTCGCTTTGCTATCTACTCGTTCGACTCTGCTCTCCTCACCAAACTTTACTAAAAACACACTTTACTAAAAAAAGTGTTTCACAACTAGTTCTATATTGTCAGTCGTTCGATTGGTTCTTCAGTCGGCCGTAAACATGGAGCCCATCGCACACCTCGTCAAAGTGTCTGTCCCGAATTATTTAGCTGGTCTGCCGATTCCCGATTCGATCGGAGGATGGTTTCGACTCGGAGGTACGTATTTTCCATTCTTCTTTGCGCATTCTTTCGCCCAGTTGCACACTCTGTCGAATGCTCCATTGCACATTATGGTTTCACCTGCTGCACTACTGCAGTAGGTCAGAACATTCCACAATTCCACTAGCATGAAGCGTATGCATAAAAAATTATGAATGACGATGACAAATAACCAGCCTTTTCTTTCTCCTCTGTTGCAGTGAGGGACTGGTTCTCCCTGATTCCACCCACTGCTGCACTTGTCGGCCTCGGATACATGTCCTACAGGGCCTTCTGCCCAAAAGCTAGACCAGCGGTAAGCTGCCACCTGCTCAGTGAATTTATTGCTCAATTACGCTCTGCTCACAACCTATAGCTATATATCTATATCTTACCATGTTAGATAAACTCGCACGCTCATAGCAGTGTGCAATGACATTTGAAAATTTTTCATTGTTCCAAGTGCTCTGTGAAATAATTCAACCCGAATCATTTTCAGCCCACTGGTCAAGTGAACCATAAAATAAAGAAGGACTGCAACAAAGTTGTTGATTCTGTGGATGTAGAAGATATTACTGAGAAGGTAGCCTTCTGTCGCTGCTGGAGGAGTGAAAATGTAAGTGAAAGTCAAAAATTGTTTGTTGTATCACCTATGAAATACTCATTACTCAAAGATAATTATGATACGTTTCCAGTGGCCTTACTGTGATGGAGCTCATGGTCGTCATAACAAAGAGTGTGGTGATAATCTAGGTCCCCTTGTTATTAACAAGAAACAATAAATGTAAAAATTGTAAAATATTAACTATTATGTTGTATATGAATTTATCAGCATGTTGCCAATCTTTTATAAGCTATTGAAATATACTGCAGTTGTTGAATTAACAGGATTTATTGACTTGTAAAAAACATTTTCTGTTGGTTACTAATTATCAGGGGTAAACTTTCAAAATATTCTTCGATATAAACTGACTTGTAACAGTAGAACAACTTTTGAAAGATAACATTTTCGTTATAAACATTTGATTACAAATCTTATAATTAATATTTCAAGTATAACAAAAAAAAAAACATACACATTGAAAATAATACTTATATTATTATTACTAATACATTTGTAGTAAAAATGTTTAGTACAATCCATGTAACTATGATACACTTCTAATAATATAAGTAGAAAATTAATTACTTTTCGACGATTTTATCAGAGGCTTGCGCGTAAACTTTTTTAACTGCTATTTCTTAATTTTCTCGTAATTTATTCGTTTTACGTTCTGATTGCTTTGTCTTCTCTTATCTGCTGATAAAATCTACGCTTCGCCTTTCTTTTCTTCTTAGATGTTCATAAAACTTTAACTATTATTAATTATTAATACATAACATCTTGTTCTTGGTCATAAAAATATTTTAAAGTGTAAATATAACTTCTGAATGGTCGAGCCTTATCTATATTAATTACTTTATCTATATAATATATATATATATATATATATATATATAACGTACGCGCAGATAAAACGATGACTTGATACAATCAAGAAGTAGGTGTATGGACTATAACGTTGTGCCACTTTGGCAATCAATAGACGCATACAAGCGAGTCGTTTATAATATCACAGAACAATCAGTTGTTGTTTTTTCTTACAGATAGTAGTTAGCATCTGCCTCAACAATGAGTTTAACTGGTGTGCGTCGTCATCATCAGAGCTGAAAAGAACGTTTTCCATTTTTAATTAAAATATTATTGCATACTTTTCATGAGGAAAATAGATGTTACAAAGGAGTGTTTACCTCAAAGTGACGCAGATCGTTGGTATCGAATTCCAAATCATTGACCAACAATTCACGATTTCCATACCGAAACCTGCGAAAAAAAGAATGAACATGACTGGATTATTTCAGAGACGTCGACGAGCGTTAATACAAGATGATTCAGTATAATCTTACTCAAGATAACGCCTCCAGAGGAGAAGACCGACGTAGACGATTATAACGACAACGGCAAACACAATGGCCATGACCAACGCTATGATCCCCGACGACATTCCCGGATCCTTGGCTTGGGTCGGTTCAACTTTGGGATCTTCCGTCGTTTTTCCAGCGGTGGAGCTTTCCACCGTCGAAGTCACGGTCGCCATTTCTGGATCGGTGACGGCCGTAGTTTGGGACGTCGACGCAGTACTCGATTTTGAAGTACCAATACTTTGAGTGACCGATTCGCTTGTTGACGCCACAGATACCGTTGAAGAAGGATCCGTTGTTTTCTTATTTGTCGTCGTTTCTGGCGAAAGGGTCGTTTCTAAAAATTGTTAACGTAAAGCTTTACCGCAAGCCCTTTTGATCACCAAAAATTGTTCACTTTTACCTTTGTCGCTTTTCGTTGTTTCAGCATTTTCCGAGTTACTCGGATTGTCGCCGATTTTCGTCGTTGGTTTCAGGGTTGTGCTAATGGTCGAATTTGTCGCGTTATTATTTCCGTCGCTCTTAATCACACTTTGCAGCGGATGAACTTGGTCAACCTTTCCTTCGTCATCTAGGTATGAAGAAGCATCGCATTAAATTCTATAATTACATGATAATTATCGAAAAAAAATGTTAACGAACCCAAATTAGCAGTGGTGTTGTACAGGAGCGTGGAATCAGTTTGATTCGTTATTAGCGGCTTATCTTGAATTGTATTGGTTTTATTTTCTTTCGTCGCCGCCTGAATGTGTAGCTCGTCAGAACTGGCATTAGTTTTTTTCACGGCATCACTGATATCTTGGCCGTGTTCCGATAAGACAGGTGCGGCAGTAGTGACGTTAACGGGTTGGGTGATCAATGCCTCCCCTTTTCCCGCAACATCCCCTTCGTTGACCAGTCCGTCGACGCTCAGCTTCACTGGAATAAGCGATCGTTAATTCACACGCACATCTCGAATTCCACACGATTAATCAGACGCAGATTGCACGACTTACCAGAAACGAGCAGCAGTACAATGGAATAGTGGACGACCTTGCGAAACATCGTGCCAAGAAGTGCGTCTTGTACAATAATTATAAACGAGAAGACTGAAATCGCGCGCGCGTCCGCACGCACGCACGCGGCTCAACAGCGGATCACTATACTGCGATGTCTATCCGGCAGGAGTCTTATCGGTTTTCACTCCTGAAAAACAGATAACAAAAAACGTTACAATCGGATCTTATCGCGCGATTTTATCGCGGCTCGTCGCGAGAAAACTCAACAATTTGATTTTAACGAGATTTCCTATACATTGTTTCGTACGCTGTGCATTCACACGCGCGCGCACACACACACACCACCGCACTCATTTCTGAGCATGACGACGCTATATTACAGGCACTGATGGTCAATTGGAATTTGAAATTCATCTCCGTGGGTATAATCTCATGAGCCGTCGAACGTCGATTGGGACTGATCGACAGCTGCACAACATGAAACATATACGTGTGACACACACGGGGATCCCAACGTATCGTCAGCTCGCGTCAATAAAGTAAAATTGAATTTATCCTCGGCGAGTATATAGCTAGTCTTATAATCAAATTTGCGCAGCCATGCGACTACACGGACTCTAACGCGTGTAGCGATTATATACACACACACACACGCACACACACACTTGTTCTTCGAGCCTTCGCATATCTCTCGTCACTGCACTGTCGCAATGTAGTAGCAGCGACAGGTGTATGCCAGCTGAACTTCCGTACAGTAAACACTATGTTTTTGACGATGTCCAAGACTCTCGTGTGCTTCGAGTGAAAATGCGAGACGCAGAATCCAAGGAGGAGCAGCATTCAAATCACACACGCGCCGCGGTGCGCGTTTAATCGTGCCGCGCGACGTCGCTTGTTTTTATCTATACCTTGTGTTTGCAGCCGCTATCGAGCGAAGAATGTGCCTTACGCTTTTGGTATTAAATTGTCGAGCATTTTTCGTCTTCTTCGCGCGCTCTCCCTCTCTCTCTCTCTCTCTTTGCGCAATGCTATTATACTTATTAAACTGAAATGAAAAATCGCGGAACACTCGCTGCAGCGCCACAATAACTGCAAGGCGTATAATAATGCACAATATAGCGTACAGTTCTCGCGCATCGATACCCGTTGCTTAAATAATTTACAACTTTTTTGCAAGTTTTTCCTTAACGACGGATGCAAGTTTTTATGCGTTATGCCTATATGAATTTCTTGCTGTGTAAGCTGCCCGCGCGCAGCGTTTTCTCGATGAAGAATTAACAGCTCGCGTTTGCGCAGATCGGCGAGTATATACTTGCATTGTTATCTCTCTCTTGCTTTTGGTAGTAATCTAAATGAAACAATATCGAGGTTAAATAAATTAATCGATTTTACATTGCGCTTGAACGAGACACATTACAATATGCGAGTATACACCGACTTAGAGTTGTACTGTACGTTGCATATAACTGCACAAAGTCATAACGTCAATAAAATGATACAAGCATCACGTGGTGGAGTGAAAAATGTGCCTCTCGCCGAAAGAAAATCACGTATAATGATATGCTCAATGATGCGATTCTGCGCGCCTTCTTTTTAGCCGTTGCCTTGTTCTGCGTTACCATTATACATTCATTATTCGAGCGTTAGTTAATATTGTTTATATCGATCGGTTCTAAACTGAAAACGACTTTTTCAACTTGACTATGCAAATCAGAAGACTCTCCTAGAGAATACTTACATATCACTACGCAGAGGTGATGTACAATATTCGAGGACGCTATATTATCCGAGAGCGAAAACGATCGAGCGTTCAAAAGCAACTGACTGCGAGCCTCGCGCAGATTTGCACTCTTACTCCTTCGATCGCGCGCGGCGCGCACAGGTGTCTGACAACTGTTCCCGCTGGAGCTGATCAGCTCTGACACAAAATACACGCAGATATCTGACAAATCTGAATATTATGGGTACACGTTACACGCCAGTATAGACATTTCGTTGAACTTATACCCTTCGCATTCATTTGTGGTAAAAATTATGGACCTTAATACAAACAGTATAATTTTTTTATTCGACTATGTGATCATAAAAAAAGGTACATGTAATGTAAGAGATAAGTAATATTAGACTAGGAATTAAGCCTTTTGATCACCGACATGTGTTTTTCTAAAACTAAATAATTGACATTTACAGAGCAGACTTAAACATTTTCACAGTGGATCTATTATATATATATAAAGAAATACATACATGATCATTTATTTCAAAGGCACAGTAATCTTCTGCAAAAAAAAAAGAATCAACAAAAAAGACGGTACATTTAAATTTGCTTTACGCACTATTGCAATAATCTATAATAACTGGATTTCATAGGACACATTTTTTAAGAGCTTTGAATAGTTGTATAAAAGCTTTTTTCGCATTATTTTAATTTAATGATGATTGCGATGCTTATATAGATTTTCTTGAAATTGATTATATTCAGTGCCTAATTTGATGACTGAAATATCGTCGTATAGTGTTAATATCACTCAAACAATACGGGAAAAATTACAATCTCACTTTCCTCGCTAAGTAAAATTAAATACAGTTTCATACAATTCGGATAATTACTGCATAAATTACAATAAATAATATAAAACAGCGTATTTTTATCCTATCGTACTCGTATTAATTCATGATTTTGCTAAGAAATGCATCTGTATAGCAAGTGTCTATATATGTGTAAAGAATTACAAATTTAAATAAAATATATACAATTCCAGATTAAATTTTCACAAAAATAATAAAATGCTCAAAGCATCGAAAACACAGTTTTCTTCGTGTTTTAGTGCAATGCAATTTTTGTATGTACATTGTGCACTTAGAATTATATAAATCTAATAATATTTATATCTATATGTATATTTTACTCTTTAATAAATGATTAAATACTTCTCCACTTTGAAATTACAATAAAAAGTTCTTCTGGTAAATATAAATAGATTTTTCAAGTAATTTTTGCCCTTTTGTAGAAATCCTTTTTCGATTATAAAAAATAATTTTTTATAAAATAAAAAGTCTTATATGCTACTAATTATAAGTCTGTTTGATGCACTTGTAAGAGTTAACATTTTTACAAAATGGTTAAAAAATTATTTGAAAAATCTTTTTTTAGCACCAGAATTCAATCGAAAAAAGTATCACTTTTGAATTGTATTTTAACAATTTTTCGAGTGTTTAAAATATCTTTATCACTAACTGTGCCATATCATTTTCTTCGTAAATCAACAGCTTCTATAGGTGCCAGAGGGTCCAATATAAAATGTTTTGCAGTCTGTAACGATAAAAAGAAATTCTTAAGTAAATTTTTTGTTGTATATTTGTGTAGTGTTAAAATGATTACCAAGCTATATGTAAGTTCTGAAGTATGATTGCATTTATGTCTTACAGTGAATAATGGTGGTTCAGAAGGGTGCGGATGAAAACCAGTTTCTCTGCAATTAGCTATATAGTTCAAACCATAATCTGGTGTCAAGTGGAAAAAGCCGGTCCTATGGATAAAGTTTAGCATTAACAATTTTAGATAACTCGCTGGTATTAATTATATCAATTTTTTTCTTACTCATCATATTTTGGAGCACAAACTATTGCAATTGCTTCAGCCATCATAAGTTGGTAAGCACAGTGAGTATGCAGATCTACGCTGGATAGAAACGCCGTTTGTGTTGGATGTGTCTGAAAAACACTATGCATGTCAACTCTATCCCTGCATATGTAAAGATCACGTCTCATTCCTTTTATTACATTATATAGTATCAACTTACATGGATCCATCCAAGAGTAATCAAATTATGTTGATCTTGAAAATCAAAGATGTCCTCTTCATTGTGTGTGACGCAAGAGTCGGGAGAACCAGTTTGCTTTGGTATCAAGAAATGGGTTACTAGTAATCTGTTTCTTTCTAATCTTCCAGCCAATATCCCGCAGGTTTCAATATTATTAGAGGTATTACTGAAGGCCAATTTCAAGAAATTTTGCATTAATTTGCTTGGTACTACTATGTCTCTAAGTCTGTCACCTGATGTCAGCGATGTTGGTTTAGTCGAGCGATCAACGGATGGTACTTTTCTATATGTAAAACATACAGTTTTAGTATATCTTTTCTTTGCACATTATTATACTGAATATTTACTAAACTAAATTCTCAAATTATTCACTCACCTATCTTTCGAAGATTGGGCTTGCTCATCGTATTGAGACGGTACATATGTTTTAGGGGGTATAACATGACGTTTCAATCTGAATTCATCTGCAGATGTTAATGCTCCAGCAGCTACTCCGAGTTTAAGAGCTCCTGAGTGTGCTGAAGAATTTAATTGTAGTGCTCGTTCTTCTTCTTCTTCTTTCAGTCTAGAAAGGATTCATTTTATTCATTGTGTACATGTGAATAGTGCAACTCCTAATCAGCAATTATATTCACATACCTTTGTTGCTCTTGTCTAAGCCTTTCGAGTTCTATTCTTTCTTGTTCTTCATACTCCTGTTTTTGTTTTGCATATTCATGTTTATATTGTTCCAAAAGTTTTTTCTTCAGAGCTTCAGTCTTTGGAAATATTTCTTTCAAAGTGTTCTTTATATGATCTTTATCATTAGCTGGGATCGTATGGTACTCGGGATGAGTTTCTAATTTTTCCAGAAAAATTCTGTAATGATTCGTACAATAATTATTGTATTTGGTTAGTTTTAATGTTATGCAGGTCAAAACTCATAGTACTCACGTTAAACATCTTATATATAGAATATATCCTTTCTCCAAATCTCCCTCTTTTGTGTATACATCTGCTTGTCGAATTAATTCTTTTCCTGATCGATAATATCTAAAAAAGGTTATAGATTAAGTCAATAATTCATTTGGTGCAATGAACATTTGAATGCTTACCTCATGATCGAATTATTCACTTCAAAGGAAAACTTTTTCCCAGTGTCAAAGCAGTGCTGTAATCGAGTTTCTGGAGAAATCAACTTTGGCATATCATTTCTTAATGATTGTTTATGACTTTTCACATCTGATTTATCTTTTTCTCTTTCCATTTTTATAAAAATTTTAGGTTAGATACACTAATCATAAAATTGTGAAATATCAATTACTCGGTTAACAAAGAGCGGTCTTAAGTCACATAAAAAAGTAAATAGAGATAGTCAAAGCACGTCACAATATTCATTAGAGACATTTATAAAATATGAAATATCACGACTAAATCAATCGCGATTTATCATTCACGAAATGTAGCAAAGATTTTGCCATGGTGTCGTTGTGTGTGTATACTTATATATATATATATATATATATATATATATATACATATATATATATACACACACACACCTTATCAGCTGTTATGCTAGTGCGTAATGTTGCCGCAACGTTGCCGGTTGCATTGATGCAAATCCATCCCATCGCAACAGCAGGAGAATTTCTTTGGTCCCCGCGACCGCAATATAAGAGCGAAGGCTTTTTTCACCTATTGTATTGTTTTGAATACAGTACAAAACGCACTGACACGAGACAGTGGAAATATTCGAGATAATAGTAAGATTTACTCTATGATCAAAGGTACGTGAAATATTATTAGAAATGAGCAGTGATAAAGAAATTTCTAAAGATGCACCGCAGGAGAAGAAAGCTAAAGTAGATGATGCAAATTCATTTGGGGGTAAATATTTTGTCATTATTGAATGAAAAACCTTAAGGACTTATTATGTTTAATTACACTATCATCACAGCTTGATAATAATTGATACATTTTATTCACAGCTGCTTTTAGTAACCTTAAGAAATCTGAGTTCTTCAAAGATGAACTTCCAGAAAGTACAAAAGGAGAATCATCCAAAAATAAAAATACGAATTTGAATCCACTTTTGATAAACCCAAAACAAGTAAATTTTTTGACACATCACTTTTTAATTTAGAAATATATGTCCATGTAATGATGTGATACTTTTTTTAGAGAGGTAATCCATTGTTGAAACATATCACTAGCGTACCTTATGAGTATTCTGAAATTATTCCAGACTATGTTGTGGGTAAAACCTCTTGTATTTTATTTCTGTCTCTTCGATATCATCAATTAAATCCAGATTACATTCATGAACGTCTAAAGACACTGGGCTCATCTTACAATCTTCGAGTATTATTAGTTCAGGTACATTTACTTCAATGTCCTTATCATTACAATTTTAAATTAAAAATAGGAGTTTAAGTATCAGTATTTTAATAAATGTGTATAGGTTGATGTAGCTGAACCACATCATTCACTGAAGCATTTGACAAGAATTTGTATACTTGCTGATCTAACACTAATGCTGGCATGGAGTGCAGAAGAAGCAGGAAAGATTATCGAAACCTACAAAGCATACGAAAACAAGCCTCCTGATATGATAATGGAACGTAGTGATACAGCTCCACATCAAAAAGTATTAAGTTCAACCCTTATGTAATTCAACACAGTATTGGAAGAATTGTTTATTTACTTCTTTTATTTTTTTTTTCAGCTAATAAATGCACTGACTACTGTCAGATCTGTAAATAAAACTGATGCTATGACTCTTCTGTCAACATTTGGAACTTTTAAAGATATAATAGAAGCACCCTCTGCTTCATTGGCTTTATGCCCTGGATTTGGTCCGCAAAAGGCACAACGGCTGAATAAAACTTTGCATGAAACATTTTTACGGCAAAAAAATACCAAGGATTAATTTTGTTTTTAGTTTATGCGACTTGTGATTATATAAATTTTGTAAATTTTTAGTCTTATTTTTTTATCGTTACATAGTCAAATATTAAATTAATAAATTTGTTATTATTTTTTTTAATTTTCTAAAATGTTTGCGATTACGTAGTTACACGACACAAGTCACAAGACTGTATTTTTCCGTAACAATACTCGCGCACGGACAGCTGATACCGTCATTTTAATTTTATGCGGGAAACCTTATGCATTGTTTTCATATAAACTGCCGCACTGATGTGTGAGGAAAGTGTGCCTTATTATAGCAGTATTCTTTAAAATTAATTATTGTTAAATAATTGAATTGACAAAATGTCAATGCCCACCAGAAGATCTACGAGACATCAGAGTCGAGAATTAAATAAGGAATCCATTGCAGGTTAGAGATTTTTAATTGTAGAGCAGCATAACTAGATTTCTAACCTACAACTATTATAGTTTTTATTAGTTTATACTATATATGTATATAAAATACATAAATACTAAATAATGATATAGTTTTAACATCGCAAAATATAAATTAAATTCAAGTAATTTTATAATAATACCAACAATAATCATTCACACTGCACAAGTATTGATATAATAATACAATTTTCAGAATTAATGTCTCCAAAAAAGCAAAAGTTGAATCAATCTGATGATGAAAGTTCTTGCTTTAAACATGATGACTTGAAAGAAGTATTAGATAATATTATGATGGAAGCACCAACAGGTAAATAACAGCATTTTTTACTATTTTACCATTAATCTGCCTATGTATTACAAAAATAAGTATATTCAAAATATATTGTATTGTAGAATTGACCAATGAAGATGATATAGATGGCAGAGAATTGTACCATGTGAAAGATTATAATGTGCGAAGTAGTGCAATGATGGAAAAGGCTATTAAAGAGCGAAAGTCTCAAGATGACCAGAAAAGTTTATTACTCAATGAACCACGTGTTTGCCTTACTAAAATAAAATCAGAACTGGTTAATAAAAGTTGGTATATATAGTCATGTCATTGACTGTTTATCTGTTATTAAATATGTTTATTACTAATTAGATAGTTTTAAATTATATTTTCCAGATAATATCAAAAGCAAAAAAAGCAATGCTACAGAGCTCACTGTTGGTGAAATAATAAATAAAAATGTACAATTAGACTCACCTCCACAAACATTAAGAAGGGGCAGATCAAGAAATGTAGTCAAAGACTATGTGAGTTTTGTGATACACTATATTATGTGATGCATTTGCAAATTATTAGTAAATTTCATTTTTTACTTTACTAGATACTAAAATCAGATGAATATTTTGCTACTCAATCAGAAAAATCTGTAACATCGAATAATACTTTGAGTAAATTAAAGAAAAAGCTTTCTGATGAAACACGTGTAAAAACTAGTAATATTTCAAACCATCATGAAAAATATATTCAAGATATCACAAAAAATTTAGAAAGTCATTATTCTGAATGGATTCACATAATGGAGTAGGATAATTATATGTGATTTTTAGAATTTATTTGAAACAAAATTTCCACTGTTGATTATTCTTTTTTTATTCTAGAGAAGGTTTTACAATCTTGCTTTATGGTCTTGGTTCAAAAAGGTTGTTAATTAACAATTTTCAAAAACAAAAGCTATCTGATGAACCAGTATTAGTCATCAATGGCTTTTTTCCCAGTTTGACACTAAAAGAGGTAATAATTAAAGTGTACCTTTTCAACACATTTATTCAATTATAAAATCATTCAATGTGTTTTTAGATTTTAGATAGCATTGTAACAGATTTGTTAGGCATAGAATCAGTCAATAATACAGGTGAATGCTTTGATATTATTGAAAAAACAATGAGAACTCATCCAAAAGATGCCATATATTTATTAATTCACAATATTGATGGTGGAATGTTACGCTCTAACAAAGTGCAAGACATGTTATCTCGTTTAGCAAACATATCAAATATTCATGTATTAGCTTCAGTAGATCACATCAATGCCCCACTAAGTAAGACAATATTTAATTTTAGTGAATTTTCTTTCATAGATATATTTGAGTAACCATCGCTACTATTACAGTTTGGGATAACGTGAAAAGGACAAGGTATAATTTTTATTGGATCAATGCTACTACCTTTATGCCATATGAAGCTGAAACTTCTTACGAAAGTTCATTGCTTGTCCAAAAAAGTGGAACATTGGCCTTACTATCATTACAAAACGTATTTGCGTCTTTAACTAAAAATGCCAAAGACATATACATCTTACTTGTTAAATATCAATTGACAAACAGTGGCAAAGATTATGCTGGTTCGTATTTTTCATGCATGATTGTATTTTAGAAAGCAGTATAAAGCTTGTATTAAATAAAAAATATTTTTTTAGGAATGGCATTTAAAGATTTATACAGAGCTTCTAGAGAGGGTTTTCTTGTATCCTCAGATCAAGCATTAAGATCTCAACTAACTGAATTCGTCGATCATAAGCTTGTCAAAAATAAAAGAAATTCTGATGGAGTTGAGTACCTTGTGATTCCATTAGACAATGCACTGCTGAAACAGTTCCTTGAACAACAAGATCAAGCATTATAATGATTGTACATACTTTATGAATTTAACAAAAGAATCTCAGTATTATCTATTTATACTAGACAATTTACGCAGCGCCTGACGTCGTGAATCAGATTGTTTGAACTAAGTCTTGATCTAATGTGTGTAAACCCTACTGCACTACTCTCTGTTCTTTATAAATAGAATCAATGTTGTATTAATAATTTGAAAAAAAAGATCTGCCTAGAAATGTACATACATACACACATGTCTATTTTTGTAAGGATAAAAAGTAAAAGAGCGCGTTTTGTTCAAAATAAAGCATTTTTTAATTTCAAAATACTGGCATATACTTATGAATACGCTTAATATCGCTTCAGTCCTATTTCAAGTATTCTTTACGACGCTGACGTCGGCATTAGCTGCAATATTTTTTGTTCCTAGCTCTTTAAATAAATTCATAAAGCAAAAGTAAGATGCGCGAATTAGTGATCGGCTGATCGAGCTATAGAGTATACCTAGTTGTACAAGCAACGCATAGCGCATCAGTGTGCGCGTCGCGACGTCCCGTCGTCGGGCTGCTGCTGATCGTTCTCTCGGTTCTCTATATATCGGAAAAAAATCGTGTAAGATGCCGCAGAGTACGAGTTTACCCTAAGTCTAACTGCGTGCCAGAGATCAAGGACTTGACTCGATTTAGTCGGCATAATCTCTCGACTTGGACGCGTTAGCTCAAAGCGCGTCTCAGTGCGTGTAACAAGCAGGCGGCCGGCTAATGGTCGGCACCTTCACCAAGGTTGTTGGTAAGTTTCATATGTTTTATTTTATCATTGTCGGCCGGATAACGAGAGGTTTTTCATTCTTTTCGCCGCTTCGTTCCGATAAGGCCTCTCGTGCCAGAGTTGTTTCGGCTGCGGAGCCTCGGCCGGATTCCATGTTACGGGGCGTCGATACGCGTTTGCGAACTCTTCGATGAAAAGCTAACCTAGCTTTTTTGCACTGCATCTTCTTTCCTTTCTATAAATTTTCGCAGAATGTCTACTCGGGCTAAGTTTAGCTTTCTTGTCATGCTCTATGCACATTTATTCAATACCGTGTACCGTGCAGATCCCTCGACACGAAAATAATTTTCTTGGTTGATTTTTTCTGCGTCGTTTTGGCTGATTGATCTACAAAAATAGAAAATACCTCTATCGATGAAATATCGAATGAGTTATTGAATCAATATTTTTTTTTCGAAATCGTACTTACTTGCAAATCGAGCTCGCATGTTGGAGTTATATAAATAAACAAATTCAGTTGGGTATCGCGGCGTGCCATCTATCGTAAATATACTTATTTTTGTTTTTTTTTTTAATTCAAAGATGCGCGTACGCAATTTGAACAAGGTTTGAAAATGCCAGTGTTATTGTAATTACACTAATGAACGAAAAATCAAAGGAGTGGGTCATTGTAACTGTATTTTGAAATGAAATTAAAAGTGTTGCCAGCAGTTGTCAATCGAAAAGCCGCGTCGTCATCAAAATTTAACGTAAATGTTTGGTTATAAATTCCCCCGATACACTTTCAGCGTTGTGATCGGTCAGTTTTGTAAGCATCAATGAAATTTGTTGTGTTTCAGCACCATCCGGAAGACCCCATTCCCATATCCAGCAGTGTGACTGCGTGGATGTGGAATTAAACCCCCATTGGTGAGTCTCGTTTTCTTCTACTTTACAAGCGCCTACTTATACATATACGTCGTCTACTGCGACAGTATTCAATAACCGCATTAGACACGGTAATTAAGATGCAAAAAAATCATTTAACAAATAATGTCCGAGCATTCGAGCGGAACGTGCGGCTCGTGCATACGTATAACTGGCGTGTGTTGCGTAGCGTGACGCAGAAATAGTTAATCCTCTTTTACGGAAATTTCTGTACTAACGTTCTCGATGTAACCTCACAATTATGGCTTGCGATTGTGCGCATGCAAACGAAAAAATTGCGAGTGCGTAAAAATGTTCGCATAGTACGATGTTTCACAATGGTTTGCCATACATGTACATTCGAATTTTTCTAGTGCAAAAATTCACGCTCTGCGTACCGAGTATACTTATTTTAACGGTCAATTTTGCTTGCAGTAAAAAGTTATTACGTAAATAACAAGACGATAATATAAGACGAATCTGAAAAAGAGAGAATAAACGATTTTCAAGCTGCGCAGTGTTTGCGAAATAGTCCGTCGGATGTCGCTACTCCTCGCTCTTATTAATTTAGGCGACTTTTTAAATTCAACTGCATGCTTCTCTCTCTTTCTCTCTCTCTCTCTCTCTTGGATTCTCTCATTCTTGTGAAATGGTGCATAACTTGCCGAAGGGAAATCCGTTTTGAGACATTCTATATATTGGATTCATTCTAATGCTTCGTGGCTATCTGCACTCGGTCCCTCGCGCGTGTTCCACTCTAGTCGCAGGAGATACGTTATGCGTGTCGGTTCAGCAAAAAGATGCGCGCATAATTTCGCAGGAAATCGAACGCGTCGACTCCTCGTTCCTGTGTAGAAGACGCAAACATCGCCGCTGTATAAACGTGCTCGGTGTATATTCGAGAAAAAAATCGAACGAACCGAGGCTCGAGTGCAAGGTGATTCCCGGAGCCAGCCGAGTATGTAGGTATATATGAGTATATACGCGAGATAGACGGAGAGAGAGCCGCCGGCAACACGTTGGCACGTTGTAGCCCTAACCACGTGACCCTAAAGCATCAAATCGATCGTTGTGCGCGCGCGCTCGTGCGCTCGGCTATGAGTTCCGTTGGAAATCGTCGTCGTGTTCAATTTTTTTCGCCTCTCGAGGCGCTTTGGCGAAAATTCAATCGATCACAAAACGGACCGAACACTCCGAGCTAAACAAAAGGCCTCGAGAGCTTGGCGCAAACGCAGGCGTAATCGGAAAATGTAAAGCGGAACAATCGGGGTCATTTCCATGCGGCCAAATGAAAAAAAATGGTCTCCTTTTTTTCGTGTCGCGACGGCGGCGTCCGGCATCGCGTATAGAACAATATCATATTAACTGTGACCGTGTTACAAACTGAGTCAAGTCAAGGGACAGACCATGAGAGTATAGAGCCGCCGTGTACGTACACACGGACCGACTCGTTGTCTGCGTGTTAGCATTGTCCTTGACAGCGCAGTGTCAGTCCAGCGTGTAATGTCTGCCACGATTTTTTCTCTCTCACTCGCGTTTTGAAGTGTAACTATACACACTGAAAAGTAATTCGTCGCCGGCGTTACACTACACTACAACAATCAACATAGAGCTCTCTCGATTCGGGTCATTACCGTGTGCGCGCGCGCGCGCGTGCGCAGGCGAGGAGTCAGGGTCGGAAAAGCCGCTGAATAGAGCATCGCAGCGCGCGGAGATGTATTGGTCTGTTAACCCTTGCGCGTATGCGTGTGTAGATGTATTGTGTGAGGCTCCGCGGAGAGATTTACATATACAGAGAGAGAGAGAGAGAGAGAGAGAGAGAGACAGGCGGAGCGAGTGATTTCCGCTTTTGCCGAAATGGAGGTCGGGGCGCCGTTATGCACCCACTGCTCCGTTCTGCTTTTTTCCGCCTCTCATCTGCGCTCGCGATCTGCTTGACTTGTGCTGCTGCTGCCGCTGTACACGCGCTATATAGGTGTACGACGTCAGAGTCTGCGGCGGCGTGTATAGCGCCGGAGGACGGATCAATTAGACATGGCTAAACAATGGAACCGACGAGGACGCGCTCCTGCAGTATACTCGAATAACGCGTCGCTGCGGCTACTCTCCGCGCGTTGCAGCTAATTTTCAATTCGTGTGCTCGGCTATCTTTCTAAACTGGAGATCGGCTCTTTCTCCTTTCTCGAGAGAGAGAGAGAGAGAGAGAGAGAGAGAGAGAGAGAGAACTGCTGCTGCAGCACACGGCCTACGTATGTCCTCGATAATAACAGTTATGAAACTTGGCTGCGATAGTGAAAGTGGCGCATACTATATACGCGCGTTTCACAACTTAGTGCCGGCGCTGCGCAAAGGCGCGACTCTTATATATACATATATATATATATCCGAGTCCGTTCTCCCCGCGCGCGCGAAATCTTGCCTCTCGGCGCGCGTATGCATCGCGTGTGCGCTAACTGTTTGGCGGAATCGGTAAATACTCATACATAGTCGCAAGTGACGAGAGAGAGAGAGAGAGGAAGAAAGGGCAAGTGAATAGATTGCGCGGCGAGAAAAAGAAAAGACTCTCCGGCGTCGAGGACGAGCCGACCTCGACTCTCCTCTTGTGCGCCGCGATTCGCCCCGTCCTCATCTTGTCAGCTGCGCGGTATACTCTATAGACGAAACCCCGAGCGCAAAACTGTATTACCTATACCCGATGAGCGGGAGGTGCAGCGTATATGTTTCCGCCCTCGAGTTCAACGCACGCGTACACGCGGTGAGTACTTTCGGTCCTTGCAACTTATATATAGCGCTCGGCTCTATGTTACAGCCAGGAAAGCCGCGCGCCGCGAGGCCTTTCACCGCGCTCGCTCCCGTATCTCTAATTTATAATCTGCGCGCGAGAGCGGCATTATTAGAGCTGCCGCGCTGTGTCTCTGCACCCCGAGAGCGAGCGGGAGAGAGGGAGGAGAAATGCAAGTGCGGCGGAATGCAGCTGCGAAACTAGATATACCGCTCCGTCGGGCCAAAAATCCGAGGAGATTGGCGAACTTTCGCTTCGCGACGCAACAAGTATACCTGTATACACTGCACACTGCACACACACACAGAACGCGCTGATGGGGGAAAATTTTAAGCGACCGCAAGCGCAGTTTTTCAGAGCCGAAAGGCGAGCTCTTTGCTGCGTGCGTGTACGTGTATCGGGCGTTTCGAGGCTATGCATCTGCGAATTTCTCATGGCGACGCCGAAAGAGAGAGAGAGAGAGAGATGACCTCGATTGAGAAATATAAAACCGGGAGAGCGCTCTCTCTCTCTCTCTGTCTCTGCGGCGAATCTGTCGAAAAAGCGAAATCAGAGTGCGCGCGCGAGCGTTTCCCGTACGCGCACACACACGCGCGCGCGCGAGTGTGTCGGGAGAGGAACACGCGGAGAGGCACAGATAGAGCGAGAGATGGAGGGCAGAGCGAGCTGCAGAGCGCGTGTTTGAGGTCAGAGACGTTATAAATAAATGTTAATATCAACTCGAGCTCGCGCGTATATACGGCAGAGCCGCGCACTCTATACCTCGGCTAAGAGCGAGAGAGAGAGAAAGACGAGTAATTCGAGAAACCGCGCATCGGCGCTCGCCAAATCGATTTCCAAAATCCAAAGAGCGCATGCTGCTGGCCCGATTGATCTAAAATTAGTCTCTCTCTCTCTCTCTCTCTCTCTATACTCCAGTCCCTCTTTGGAGAGCAGACGCGCGTTCGATGGCACATTATATGAGCGACATAGCCGCCGACACACGACTTATCTACGTAACCTACTCTACTAAAACAGTTTACGGACACTTCCTCATTACGCCCTCGCGGCGGCAGCGCCGGCTGCTTCGCGCGCCTTACCTGTCTCGCTCGCTCGCTTTGTGATCCGCATCGATCTCTCGCTCGCTTTTTATCCTCGTCGTCGGAATTCACACTAGACGGCGTAGTGTTTAGCCGGTAATTTCCTCGAACGACGTCTATTATAATATTGCGCCTCGAATAAAACATATAAATAAATGAGCTATAACAAAACGATGTACTCGCGAGTCGCGATCGATCGGTCGATAATCCGGCCCTGACCTTGCGTCCGACATACACAATTACACACATGCACGGCCGCCGCGGGGGGATTCGAGGCTAATTCGCTAATTCGCTGGAAAAGCTGCCGGCGGAAGGAGCTCCTATATCGTATCTCGGGCCTCTTTTTCTCTCTCCCATTCTCTGAAACGAGCGACGACGACGACGACGACGACGACGACGACGACGACGACGACGACGAAAACGACGACTGTGCTCCCGATAGAACGAGAACGCGCGCGCAGGTGACGGGTCAACGCTAGGCTATTTACCTACTTGGGCTCCGAGAGCTATAAGCCAGCAGCAGCATCGCTCGACTTGTCCAGGGAGCAGCAGCAGCCAAGTTGCTGCTCCTCTTCGCCGACCCACTTTGCGCAAATTCAGCCGTCCGATATGCTCTCGGCTCTCTCGATATATATACCCACACGGACACATACACGCCACTCTCCGAATCTGTTGCGACCTTTGTACATCTTTTCTTCCTCTCCTTTCCGGCGACGAATGTAGGTTGCTAACTCGTCCTCCCGCGACGACGCTGCGTCTATATGTATATCGTATGCTATTCTTCGCGTGTATTTTTGGCTGCTGTACTTTCACCTCCGCGCGCGCGCGGAAATCGAAAGAAAAGAGCGCGGCTTTACGAGGTAGAAAGTTGGAAGGGCCTCTCGCATTGTCCTTTGCATAATCTATAGCGCTTCTATACGCTCGAGAATTGCACAACAGCAATCCCCTGTATACACGGCAGCTCATCTCGGAAACTAGTTCAATTATAAGAGAAATCCGCGCGCGCGCAATAAGGTATGAGGGTTTCGGGGGCAGAGACGAGTATCGCGCTCGCGAGAGAGGCCCGAAACTACGGTTCTTTCTTTATATATATATATATTTCGAGAGAGCTTCTAACGCTCGTTGCGTAGCGGCGATTAATCCGCGAGCGCTCGTTTTACCTTAACCCCGTTGACGAGAGCGTAATGTAATGAATGAGCGCGCGACTCTGTGCACTCTGAATGAACGGCGTGTATTTTTTCTCTCTCCTGATGGGTGTCACCCCCTTAAGCGCAGTATATATGTGCGCGCGAGCGTTATCTCTCGACTGATGCACAAGCTTCGATAAACATCGCTGCGGGAGAGGGAACATCTCTCGCGACGACGACGATCCCAGGGTTTCTCAGCGCGCCGGCGACTCTCGCGCATAATATAACTGATCAAAAGAGTAAGTGAGTACGCGGGAGAGAGAGAGAGACGTACCGAGGCTGTGACCGCGTTTCTCGTGCGCGCGCGGCGGGCTAAGTGGCACGCTCCTACCTGCCCTCTCTTATACTAATTCTCCGGCTATATCTTTCTTCTTTTCTCTCGCGCTCTCCCGCCTGCCTGCCGTATCCCCACCCTCTCGCGTGTGTGTGTGTGTGTGTACTTTCCCACTCCCTTTTCTTCTCTCTCTCTCTCTCTCTCTCTCTCCTTATCTCGCATACTCGTTTTCCTTGCGCTGCACCCGCGTGCTTCATCATATTTATTTTTCTCGAAACTTTTTCTCTCATCACCCGCGCACGACACACTCGTGCGTGTGTATTTCGTCGTAGCCGCTCTCTTTCGTTCCGCTCCGGTAGACACGCGCGCCGGCAAGTGTCGATGAGCTGTGTAGTTGCGCGGAGTAGCAGTAGTAGTAGTAGGGGAGGTTGGGCCGTTCATTATATCCTGCTCTCATTTCATTACCCTCGTTCGAATCTCTGTATTGCTCTCTAGAGCTCTCGGCCTGCGTCACTGGAGGCTTCTTGTTCTTCTTCTTCGATCGTATATATAATAGATACCTGTGTGTGTGTGTGTGTGTGTGTGTGTGTGTGTGTAGGCAAAAATCCGCGAGAGATCTCGCGCCCAGGTATACGCACAAAGCCGCGTGAAAGTCTCTCCCGAAGAAGTGAATAAATGTGTAGGAGGAAATCGAGCGCGTGGGAGGTTATGTTTCACGCTCGAGTTTGGGTCAGACGCCGCGGAGAGGCTTAGAAAGTAATGTGCCAACTGGTAACCCTATATCGTC
Source organism: Nasonia vitripennis (assembly GCF_009193385.2). Lineage (NCBI taxonomy): Eukaryota > Metazoa > Arthropoda > Insecta > Hymenoptera > Pteromalidae > Nasonia > Nasonia vitripennis. The sequence goes on along the minus strand of NC_045761.1, from coordinate 12,726,619 downwards.
GACACGCTTAGTCCGCCTCGGCCTGTTAAACGCGGGTAGGCGAGCGTAACTAACTAACCGATTCAACTAGGCGAAATAAGAGAGAATGTCCGTGTGCACTGCTCATCGAATGTGTCTTACCGCGGATCCAGCGCAATTGTTTTGAATTTCGCGCCAATGTAGCGCGGCCCCGCGCGTTTGTGTATATTAATAATTGCAGTTCGGAAATCGCGCGCGCGACGATGGTTTCGCCAAACTCTCAACGGGCACACGCGTACGCACACTGACGTAATTCGTGACGAAATGCTCAATAAGCAGTTTTCGCTTGTAACCTACATCCGCCGCGCGCGGATTGCCATATCGACGCGCACCACAACTCATCGCGCGAATATATAAGACTCGCCGATGTCTCGACTATACTATTTCGTACACAAATATATTCTCCACGACAGACCATCACAATGCGCAGTATATAGGTATTCGTAATCGGGAAGGGACTACATTCGAGAGTTCGACACGTACGAGAGAGATGCTTTCACCTCGCGAAGAAAGTAGTGTAATGGCTTATCAAATGAAAGGCCGACGAGAGCGTTTTTCGGTTATAGAAAACGTATGCGCGCCTGCAGGAGAGGGAATAAGAGGCCCGAGTGTGCTGCATTCGTGTGTGTATATAGGAAAACTGTTTAATTTAACGAAACGAAGCATTGACGGGTCTATCGCATATCTATAGCAGCGGCAGCAGCTCTCGACGCCGTGGCGAGGTCACGTCTTTCTCTCTCTCTCTCTCGCAATGGGCCGCGCCCACACGTCGCTCGCTCTCAACATACCGGCTCTCTGCGCGCGGTGTATCCCTCTATTCCGCGCACAGCTCGCTCGTATAATGTGTAAGATATTCCCTCTTTTTTTCGCAAATTCGAAGCCATTGTAGCGCGGTGATACCCTCGATCAATTCACTCCTACGTGTACGTACTATGCACCGCAGAGATATTTATTTTTTTCAAACGATACACAAGTTAGTAGTACACGAGCGCTTTTCTCTCAACTTTCCCCTTTCCAGCTTGCTTTCTCGCGAGAGGGTTTCACCAATATTCAAAAGTATATACAGTAATATCGAGAGAGAGAGTCGGAAGAGAGACGAGCTGCGAGCGGAAATTGACTTTTTTAAAGTGTCGCAACGATATACCTACAGCGCGCAGAACAATAACGAAAGTCAAAGGCTTTATGATTCTCCAGCAGAGTGAATATCCGTAGGGATCGAACTGCAGCTTTCACTCGGCGTATGCGCGCGCGCGCGTGTGTGTGTGTAGACGCGCGCTGCAAAGAGAAACAGAGCATTTATTCATACACGCGGCGGCGGCGAATTTCGACTAATTTACTTTCAAAACCGAAATCTTCGCCGGGGTAGCCATAACGTTCGCGCGAGTGGTAAGCATTATATCATTCGCAGGCGCGGGCGCCTTTCACAAGCTTTCGCCACCGCTTGCGATCTCCGCGAGAGCTAATTCGTTTGATTCGCGTCTTTGAAAAATGTGCAGCAGCCGGCAGTGAGGTTATAGTATATAGCGACATGAAAACGTTTCCCAATTCGAGAAAGCCGCTGTGCGGCGTCGCGCTTACGTAAGATTCGCCTCTCTCTCCCTCTGTTCTTTTGTTCGGCGCAGCTCTCACTCGAGGGCGGTTATATAGGCTCGTGTACGTGCACATGCACACAGAGAGCAGAGAGCGGAGAGAGAAGAGAAGCCAGGCCGAACTTCCTGAATCCTTTTGCGCGCGCGCGGATTGTGCTTGTCGCTGCTGCTGCAGCGCTAAAGTTGATGCGGCTAACTTTCACTGCAATACACTGCAGCGTACCGAATGCTGCAACACACAGCCCACGGCTTGTATATAATTGGGAGTTTATGCCGATTTCACATCGAGCGCGAGCAATAGGAGAACGCTGGTGCTCGCAATTGGATGTATACGACGCGCGGGGGCCATATGGCCTGCAGCACCCCAGAGTCGCCGATGAAACGGGACACGCTTCAGGTGCGGCGCCGCTTCACCCTCTACGTCTCTATACTATGTATAGGTTCTCGATGGCGGATTTCGAAATCGCGCGCGAGAGATATCGCCGGACTGGGGAAAAGAAGCCTGCCGCCAAGCGAGAGAGCATAATCGTTTCTAATTTTAAAGACCTTTCTCGAAAATTAGAAAGCGCTCTTTCTCCCAACGAGCTCGAGCGCTAGCGCGCAATCTCTATTTTGACTCTATATACAGTTCCCTCTCGCGCCGCCGCCGGTTTCGTGCATATAATAGTTTAATTATCCGCGCGGGCACTTTCTTCTTTTTGTCAATGCTGCGAAGACTGCAAGCGCGCGTTCGCGCCAACCGAGGGGGAGTTTCTTTTCCGTTTCGCCGCGAGATCGGGCCCGAATAGCCGTAGAGCTCTCGAGGATGAGACGGCGCTGTGTTATATGGGCTGACCTCGAAAACAGGCCTTGTCTTGGCGTAACGGCTCTCTTTTTTTCGACAGACGTATTTCGTGCGTATCGCGCCGCCGCCCAAGGGAACCGAGTACAGTGATAAGGCGAAGGAAGGCCTGCCCGCGTTATACTTGTGTCCGTTGCGTATAGGTATATACACACGGAGAGAAAAGAGTGTGTAGCAAGCCGCGCGCGTTTCTCATGTGTATTACACGAAATGCGGTGGTCGCGCGAGCGGCTCTCTCGCGTATATATAATGGAGGCTCGAAAAACAAGGCGAAGTGAGGTGAAGAGAGCTGACCTACTGTCGTGCGCAAGTGGCTCAGGGCCGTCCCTGTCCAAATTGCTCGCTCGCGCGCTCCCCCCCCCCCGCCGCCGCTCCGCTCACGTCCCCCCCCGTCTCGCATCTCGAAAAGATGCGCGATGTCGATGACGATGAAATAGGAGTGTGTAATAAACGAATGTCGATGTGTGTGTTTGTTTCAGATCCGCTGTGGCATCTCGTCGCTGCATGGCTGGACTGTTGCAGACTTTCGTAAATGAGTTATGTTTACAAGTAAGTATATGCAGTAAACACGGGAGGGAACTTCGAGAGCGCGCACGCGGCTGTGCTCGCGCGCTTACATAAAGAGGCATATCCAACTATGCAGCAGCCGATCTTTAACCAAGTATACGCTTACGTCCGCGCATTTTTCAAGCAGGAAACTCTCGCACGCGCGAGCGATTCGACTTCAGTCGGCCGACAAGGTCTTGAAAAAAGCCGAGCTCGCTCGCGCGACGTTTACCCATCAGACACTTCCGCGCTGCTGCCAGCCTGCACATTATGCTATAGATACTGTTATGTAGGTGTATCGCGTGCGCGCGCGTCCAGCAGTAGTAAGAACGAGGCTCGTTTTCGAGTGTCTGCGATGATTGATTCGAATGTCTACATCAGCGCCGCAGAGAGCGGCTATATTTCGGCGATAAGGTGATCGATTAATCGTGACCTTTTTATTATCAGCTGTCCTCGACTCTTTCCGAAATATTCCGAAGAAACTCGACGCTTAACATTATTCACACGCAGTCGGACTCGTCGACCTTGCAAAGGCTAATCTCCTCCTCGACTATACACACACATGCACACAATAAGATCCACTCCGTGCGAATCGTTCTTTGTCGCGCGCGAGGGAGTTTTCACTTTCCCGCAAGCTTCTTTAGAAAGTGACGGCTGCGGTGGGTAAGTAAATGTGAGCGCGCTGTGCCTTGACCGAGTTTATCGCTATAGACATACGCGACGCGATGATGACTTTGATGCGGAGAGAGAATAGGAAAGAGGGTGGGACGCCCGCTGATTATTAGCGGAGGGCGAAAACGCCGAGCTTATAGCCTGGAGATTGCAGCTCTCTCGCCCCTCGCGCGCACCAGAGAGAGAGAGAGAGAGAGAGAGAGAGAGAGAGCTTGGTTCTCTATCGACCGAGCGCCGCTCGCGGAGCCTCGTCGTCCCGTGACCTGACCTCGCCTGAACTTTCTTTCTCTCGCTCGCTGGCTATGTAGCTCTCCCGTGCGCGCTGCGGAGCACAGGCTTATAACGCAATCAGCGAGCGACGAATTTCTCTCCTGCGAGTCGCCCAGACCTGTCTCTGTGTGCGCGTACCTTCCTCTCGCATTGTTTTATAGTACGGAACCTCGGCGCCACCGGTGACTTTACTCTCCCGTACAGCCGTATAGCTGTGTATAGATAGACTTCTACCGCGAGTGCACACACACACACACACACACGCGCGCGCACGCCGCGGCTCAATTGGAGCAACGGCCGAAATTCGAGTAGAGGGGCGCTACGCTGCCGTCGCTGCTGTTGCAGAGAGAGGGCAAAAGCCTTTTTGTTGGCTCTGCTCTCTCGCGACCGAGAGAAAGTTTCGCAGACTATGTGCTCACTCTCTAAGATATACGCCGAATCTGTCCTGCCCGGCGTGTGAATCATTAATCGCCGGATATGCGCTATTTGCGAAAGTACCCCGGCGTCCTGACGTAACGCGGAAAAAAGCCATATCCTCGCCGCGGACACAATCGGCGAAAGTTGGCTGTACAACACTACTCTGTGCTCCGAGTGTAATAAAGGAGATGATGATCGCACGCGGAGAAGAGTATAGAGGGAGGGGGGAAAAAGAACAAGGTGGCCGGCGATTCTCAGCCGCTTACTCGAGTCGTGCGTGATTCCGGTGTGCGTCGTCACGGTTCCATTAATATACGACCCCAAAAACGCGTTGCTCCTCTATACGCTCGCGCCGGAGAGACAGAGAGAAAGAGTAGGAACTGCTCGTCGGCCCTCATCCGCGCGCGCTACTCCTGCAGCACTATACTATATACCTTTCCATTCCGATCTGCTTTCACTAGCTATTTCGGCCTTCGACTTCTTTACTCGACCTTTTCCTCCCCCTGCTTTGTGTTTTTTCACTTCCATTTCTCTCCGATTTCCGAGAGAGGGACGATTCCGTATGGGTGTGCGTGGGCTCCTACCGCGTAAGTGTGCGGCAGATCGGGTGAGGACGCGTGTGTGCGCGCGATACACATGTACCTATAGTCTATACACGCAGAGACTCAGAGAGCAGAGAACCAGAGGAGGACAGCAGCAGCGGCGGCGGCGAAGGCACGCGGAAAGCCGCGAGCGACGCACGAGGTCGCTGCTGCCGCTGCTGGCGATTTGAGGCCGCCGAGCGAGCGAGCCGAGAGCCGAGCGCTGCGATGGAAGAGAGGAGCGGCGTGGTGGTGGGGAGCCAGGCCGAGCGTTGGCGGAGTGACTGCAGCGCTGCGAACGCCAGTCGAGCCAGCAGCAGCGCCGAGGACGGAGCTGGCGCCCGTCGCGTGTGCTTAGCTTTTTTCCTCGCTTTTTTCGGCCCTTTCTCTCTCTCTCTCTCTCTCTCTCTATCTCTCTCTCTCTATCTATCTCTCACTTTCTCACCATTTCCATCTTCCTCAGTGTCCTGTGTTTCTCCGCCACGAGTCTTTTGTTGTTAACGCGATCACACACACCACACACACACACACACACACGCAAACCCGCGTCGAGTGTGCAGCAGCAGATACAGTGTGTTTCGGAGCAGCGCTATAGCGCAGTGTGTTGCGCGTGAGGGAGAGAAGGAATCGGAGAAGAGAATAAAATTGATACACAGTGCCTCGAGCGGAATTGGTTTTCTGGTTCGAAATTAATGACAAGTGGTGGGCAGCGTCAGCGGCGGTGGCAACGGCAACGACTACGGCACACATACTGAAGCGTCGATGTTATACAGCAGCAGCCGCATCGAGGCTGTTGAAACTCGTCGAATCGAAGCCAGCTCCTCGGCGAGCTGTGTCGAGCATGTGTGAGATGACTACGACGTTATGACAGGCTCACCTTGTTACGGCCGTGAGAAAAAACGTGCGCATGTGTTTAGTGGCTTATAATACTATTAGCGTCAAGGCCTGCTACGCAAATCTTAAAACACAGTCGACGCCCCCCGTTGGATTGTACCATAACAGGATGGCGCTCGCGCGGTGAGTACATTGCTCCAGAGCTCTTTTCTCCCCCAATCAGCCCTTGCGCCCACCTATAGCTATACCTATAGGCGTCATACTCCGTATCAGCTCGTCGCTCTCTTTCTCTCTGCGTGTCCACTTCCGCTCCGCTCGGATCTATACTCTGTCCTCCTCGAACGCATTCCTGTATGCGCAGCTAAAACAGCTGACGGATCGCGGCGGAAAAGAAAGCAGTGCGGTAGCCGAAAATCTAGACGTGCGAGAGGGGGGGTGGGGAGGTCCGTTGGCCGTTTTTCATTAATCGCTCTCGTGCCGCGCGCGCGATGCGAATTGATATGGAGCGCCGCAGAGGTTACAAGAGAGACGCCGTGTGGGGAGGGGTGAATAAAAAACGACAGCGGCGAGGGAGGGGAGGAGGCACAAGCGCAAGCAAGCGAGCAATATAATAAAGTGCACGCGCGGCGCGCCGCAGCGGCGAGGACGCCGTAGCGTAGAGCGAGGTTGCAGTACGACGACGTTATGCGCCGCCGCTGCTGCCGTTTGCTATATTACCTCGAAGTTACGCCAACCAGCAGATAGACAGATATCTCTCTCTCTCTCTCTCTCTCTCTACGTATATTCGAGACTTTGGCTTAGCGTCAAAAGAAAGCCCCTGCAATTTCGTCGCTCGCGCACTTTTCTTCCCGTTCCCGTTATGCATTCTCTGTATAAGCAGATATTGGCACGAATCTCGGCGAGATCGTTGATTCGTACATAGCGTACTAGTATCCTTACTAATCGATTCTCCGGCTAGAATGCAAATGAGTCGCGGAGAGACAAAGCAGAGGCCGTCTAGAGTGCGACCATTCCGAGGCTGTCGAGCATTCCGACCCTGAAGAGGTCGTCGTGGTCGTCGTCAGCAGCAGCAGCAGCAGCAGCGTTCCTCTCCAGTTTTTCTTCCCTCGAATAAGAATTCAAAAGATACATCCTTCGGCCGTATCTCCTGCCGCTACTTCCGCCTGTGCTGTATATCTCGTCTCATGCTAAAACATCGTCCGCCGCGTGCGCGCAACGAGTCGCCGAGTTGTTGGTCATCGCATCATCAGTCCGTCGCTTCCTGCTTCGCGCGCTGATGATGAATCACCGCTCGCGCGCGACTGTAAGTACGTACACGCGCAAGTGCTCGCGGACAATAGATTGATCTGAAAAAGCGTGTGCAATTATTTAGTCGCGAGAAGCGACGTTCGATTTTGTCGCTAAAAGTCGTCGTTCCGAGGTAGAGGAGCGTAGGAGGGAGGGCTAGAATGAAACAAGTCGCGATATAGTATAGCTCCGCTGCTGGCACAAAGGAAGGGAAGGGAAGGAAGGTCGCTGGTATACACACTCGGGCGGAGTGAACGAGCGAGCTCTGCAGCCTTCGCTTCAAGGGTACATGTATACACACACACAGAGACGATCGTCCACTCGGCGGGGCCAGGGTTCTCCCTCTTTTCAACTCTCGCCTGCCCGCTTCTCTCCCTGTACACAAGCCGGTTTCTTTTTTCTTTCTCTCTCTCTCTCTCTCTCTCTCTCCAACTATGTTATACTCTCTCGCGGGCACTCTCACGAAAATTTCTCTTCTCGCCGGAATCGCCAATCGATAAAGCGATAATCCGAGAGCTGACCATTTTTATCATCTCCGCCTGCATGAATAGAGCAGCGGCGGCGGCGGCAATAGGGGGTGTGTACATAACGGAAATCCCTGACGCCTCATCCCTTTTTCATTTGTCTCGCTGTCTGCAGCAGTGTAGCAGCGACGGCTCAGGAGGGGTTTCGTCGCCGTCATCGTCCTGCAGCCAACTAAAACCTCCTGCACGCGGGCTTTTTTCCCTTTTGTGCAGCGCGCTGAGAGAGAGAGAGAGAGAGAGAGAGAGAGAGAGAGAGAGAGAGAGCCGCAGGCTCCGATGCGGTAGCTCTCGCGTGTATAGAGCTGCCTCGAGGGGGGAGTAGCCGAGCGTTTCTCCGACTCGCTGCGTGTCTAGCTTATAAGCTGCTCTTTTTCTTCCTCTTCTCGCCTCCTCCTACTCCTACTCCTCCTCCTTGCGCGAGCTGCTCGCTCCTTCTTCTGCTTCTTCTGGCTTCGGGGAGAGCAGGGGCCAGTGCCCTCGCCGGCGGTATGTGTACCGGACGACCTTGGGACTCAGGGCCAATTTGTGAGCTGCGCCTGCGCGGCTAGATCGCTACCCTAAGCTGCGCACCTATTCTCCTCCTCCTGCTACCTGCTGCTCTCCCGATGCTGTTCTACTATTCATTCGCGCGATTCGGAGAGCTCCGAGAGATCGCTTGGCGGCGCATTTGTGCTCCGAAAGTGCGATCTACCGTTATGTACGTCCGCGATATTTACAAGGGTTTATAACACACGCGGAGAACAAAGCGAGTTTCTTCGCCTCTTCCCCCCCCCCCTCTCTCTCTCTCTCTGATAACTCGCTGTCTCGGTTATTATCGCTACTGATAAACTTCCTTCCTCGCGCTGCGGTATACACTTATCGTCCGCAAGCTCGGGAGAACCGCGCGCGAGCACGAATATATGTGTCTAATGATGATTATGCACGATGAAACTTGATATACGGCTGTGGCATTGTTTTTTCCGAAGCTCCTGCAGTCGCTTGTTAAATTCGTTTCCCTTTGTGCGTGCGTCTTTATCTCTCTCTCTCTCTCTCTCTCTCTCCTCTCTCCCGGTTATTACGTGCATCTATACACATCTATACGCGGGGAACTTGAATAGCGCTCTTTCTCTCTCTCTCTCGTCTAATGCTTCTTTTTTGTACAAGGGGTTGCCTGCATTCGAGCTCCCCTTTTGCCCTCGCCGAGCCATATGGACGGCGCGCGATTCACTTGTAAATCGATATACACGAAGCACCGCCGTAATATGCCTCGGGGGTGCATGCACTCTCCTCGCCGCGACGACAGCCGTAGCGAACGGAGCGCGCTGAATTTTTCCTGCCTCCTGTGCGATGATAAAAGCAGTCGTGAGTATTAAGCGCGCGGTAGAGGAATAAATAAAAAACATCTCTCACCTTGTCGGCGGACGTAGGTCAATGCGTAGCGAGAAAAAAGCAGACAATCGAGCGGCATTGTTTACTCGAACGCGAGTAAGTACTTATCGCTCGTCGTGCCCGCTCTGATTAGCGCATGGCAAGAGTGGATTCCGAAATTCGAACGCTGTCGTTAAATTTCTAAGCCATGCGTAATATTTCGTTTCGCCGATTCGGAATACGAGATACGATGGAAAAAAAGAGACACTACGATGGTCCGGTAGAGGACATGTAATATGCGAAATTGTGCGCAGCGCGGCGAGCGCGAGAGACCTTGAGACACAATCATGCGAGGCACAAGAAGGCGGGCGGAGAGCAGCGTCGAGTTAGTATAGAAAAAGGTCTAGTCTCGACTCAAGGTTGTCGCTAATTTTAAGAGCTTCTTCGCGAAGACGACAACGACGATGACGATGTGTATCGCGCGGGTTGTGTACAGCATAGAATATCACAATATATACGCCGCAGCGAGCAAGAAGACGCACAGATATACAAGTCTCGAATTTACGTAATAACTCGCGCTTGTTTTCGAACGATTCCAAGCTTGCTGAATCTTCACGTATATCGCGTTTGTCCTGAAAAGCATATTCTCAAAGTCAATAAGCTCGCGTCTCATTCATATACGACCTCCAAATATAGTCAGACATTTGAGGTGTGTAAATAGGCGCATAATCAGTCTCTCGCTCATGTGTGTGTCTGTGTGCGCGCGTTCGCCCTACTACTCGCTCCTCCTCGCACATATATTATAAGCGAGCGTATTCTTCTTTTCCAAGGAGACGAGTGCGAATATCATTAAGAGCCCATTACCGCTTGCGCGCGCGCGAGATCGAGAAAAAGAAGAAGAAGAAACGGCGATGAAAAATTAAAAGCGAATATGCGCGCGCCTGCGCGTCACGCGTCATTTCCATCGATTATGTTCTCTCGCAGGTATATAATCGTTCTTGCTGTAGCCACGCGCGCAGTCGAGAAAAAAAGTCGTTCGACATTGAACTTGGGTAGCAGCGGCGGCAGCGCAATCGATCGAAACGGATTTTCCTCTATCTCTCTCTCTCTCGACTTTTCAGCGAAGCGCCAGTGAATATGAATGAGGAGGAGGAGGAGGAGGAGATGTAAGAAATGCATTTCCTTTGTCGGGAAAGGAACTGGCCTTTCCGCGCGACGAATTATCGGCCTTTCCTCGGAATCTCACACGGACACACACGCAGAGTCTCTTCGTGGAGCTTAGCCTTTGTCTTATCAAAAAGAGCTGGAGCAGCAGCTCGAGTTGATTCGTTGGCTCGTTCTCGCGCGCGCACACTATAGCCTTGACTCGTCGTCGTCGGCGGCAGCGGCGGCTCCCGCCTCTCTACTGACTTTCCTGCAAAACTCGGCCCGTGTCTGTCTCTCTATGTGCGTTGCTGCGCGTTCGACTGCGTACGTCCACGCGCGATTCGAACGCGAGCAACAGCCTGAGTGGTGTATTATATAGTTAAAAACCGACGACTGCAGAGGGAAGCACCTCGTGTCGACACTCTTCTCTCGCCTTTTTTTGCCCCATCTGCCAGCTCTGAAATGCAATCTATTATCGCGCGCAGAGCGGCGGCTCCGAGAAAATTGCTGTTTGAATGATTGCAGAGAGTGGCTATCGAGGTCGAGGGGGGGAATTCAAAATATAATAGTGGACGCCAGGCTCTCTTTCTCTCTCTCTCTCTCTCTCTCGCTCGCTCGCTCTCTCGAGGCTGCGCGTCTGCGTATAGCACTCGCTCGCTGATCGATTTCCCTTTCGAGAAGTCCTTTTCCTACCCCGAAACCTTGACTTCTTTCCCACGCAGCGCCGATGTGGAAAACGTATATCGGATACACGCGGACACGTGCCTGAACTCTCTCGCGACTTGGGCTCGGGAAAAAATAGGTTAACACCGGCGGACGAGAAGCAGTCGGAATATTAGGCCTCATACTTATTCCTTTTCCGTTCTCGCCTTCGGAAAAGCCTCTCTCATAACGGCCGATCGCATAAATATTTAGACTGCCGCGCTGCAGGGATGCGGCGGCGCGCGACCTCAGCCCGATTCGCTGCACGCAAGTGTTTTTCACTAGCGCGACACGTCCTCGCTCCACACAGAGAGACGTCGCGCGTACTTATAACTCGTCGTCGCGCGCGCGAGAGAGAGAGAGAGAGAGAGAGAGAGAGAGAGAGAGCGCGTATTAAGCGCAGACAGCCGTGCAATAATAATTCCGCCCAATTTCGCGGCGCGGCGTGTCCGTGCCTAATGCGCTTTTCCTTTCTAATTTTCTGCGAGAGCTCGCGAGAGAGAATTCGCCGATCGAAAGTTGCCCGACTTTCACCGCGATACTCGCGAAAAAGCAGCGAGCGAAGTGCTGAAATTTTTCCCCCGCTCGACGAGGAAAAACGCTCGCCGCCGCCGGCTATACGTGGGAGAGAGAGAGAGAGAGAGAGATTTCGAGGAAAAGGGATTCCTCGCTGCCCCGAAAGGACAGCTGCCTGCGCGGAGAGATGCATGCATTATGCGGAGAGGAGAGGGGGTCGGGGATAGAAAACGGCGTGTGCGGGCGGCCGATGCCGGCACTCGGCGGCTATTATATTATACTCTCGACTCATGGCAAGGGAAAGTAGAACGACGCCGGTGAAAACGAGGAAGTTAAGTGAAAACGACTCGTGCCGAGCGCGCGCGAAACTCCCTTTACTGCGCGCGTGCAATTAGACGACGATATTATATATTCGCCGTACGGATCAAACGTACAGATAGACGCGTACTCTATACCCACACGCAAACGCACTTTCACCTCTCGTTTCGCGAAAACTAATTTTTCTCCCTTTCTCTCCCTGTTGCAGACTTTCCGTAAGCGACTGTGCGCCCCAGACGTCGCGGGTGAGCTCGAATTTGCACAGCAGCAGTAGCATGGCGGTGAGCCGCGTGCCGAGCCCCCCGCCGCCGGAAGTCAACACTCCCGTAGCCGAGAACTGGTGTTACACACAGGTACGTATGCTATGCATATACCGAGCTATTTTTGCTCCCTACGCAGTACATTCTCTCTCTCTCTCTCTCTCTCTCTCTCTCTCTCTCTCTCTCTCTCTCTCTCTCTCTCTCTCTCTCTCTCTCCAGCCAAGTGCCAACGACCCTCCGCTCTCTATCTCCATCTCTCTCTTCCTTTGCGCCTATACATACGTGCGCGAGATTCACTAATCACTTCTATGGGATTGAAAAGTATACACTCGCGCGCGGCACTGGCGTGAACCCGCGACGATCCAAGGCCGTTGCTCAAGTAGCAGCGGCAGCGGAGCAGCAGCAGCAGCAGCAGCAGAGCGAGTTGAATGACTCGCAGGCCGTCGACCCGCGCCTCCATGCCGCCATCGCTTCTTCTTCTCCTCTTCCTCCTCCTCCTCCTCCTCCTCCTCGTTGCTGCTGCTGCCTCTGCTGCCGACGTTTATTTATATTTATTCCAACTTACCAGTCACCTCGGCCGCCGTCTAATTGTTCTTTCTAAAACCAGCCCGCGAAGCGCCGATGGTCAATCTCTATCGCGCGACATTAAAAATTCATCTGTAAATCCAAGGCCCGAGCGTGACGTCAACGCGCGAGAGATCGTTGACTCCTGGGGGCTCGACCTCGGCTCCTCCGACCTCCGGCTTTTCGGCCATCTCTCGCGCGCGGTATACTGGTTATGTAAAGGAAAAAAAACGCCGAGATCATTCCGACCTTGACTTGCGCGCGAACTGCACACGTGCAATGAAGCTTCTATCAGGGTCGGCTCGCTCAATGGCAACGCGCAATTCCCCCCTTGCTTTTTTCCTCCTCGCTCTCTGATGCATCCGATGATGTCCGGCGTTTAGAGCTAGCGCGCTCCGACGTATTCCGACACGTAGTGTCTCATTTGAAGGTCTTGTATGCGCAGGTGAAGGTGGTCAAATTCAGCTACATGTGGACGATAAATAACTTCAGCTTCTGCCGCGAGGAGATGGGAGAAGTCCTCAAGTCGTCGACCTTTTCAGCGGGAGCTAACGACAAACTCAAATGGTGAGCCTTGATTTTTTTCTTATCTTCATCGTCTTCTTCTCACGAGCGAGCCAGATTGCGTGCAGACATTCACGATTGTCTATCCGCTTCTTACAGGTGCCTACGAGTCAATCCAAAAGGCTTGGACGAGGAAAGCAAAGACTACCTGTCTCTCTACCTACTTCTCGTGTCCTGCAACAAATCAGAAGTTCGGGCTAAATTCAAATTTTCAATCCTTAATGCCAAAAGAGAAGAAACCAAAGCGATGGGTAAGCAAAGATGCTCTGCTTGTTACGACGGCTTTCGGTGCGTTACACATTATTATTCTCGTTATACTAACGAGGCTCCCCTCGCCCTCTTCTTATCTGATTGCAGAAAGCCAACGAGCGTACAGGTTTGTTCAGGGAAAAGACTGGGGCTTCAAAAAGTTCATTAGGAGAGATTTCCTCTTGGACGAAGCGAACGGTCTGCTGCCAGATGACAAACTCACGATATTCTGTGAGGTATATACCTTTGTATGTTGTGTTATTACCTTCATTTTCGAAATGATAAGAGTACCTGCCAATTCGAAGCTTCTCACACTGCAAAACCCTCTGACATTTCTTCTTACAGGTTAGCGTCGTCGCCGACAGCGTCAACATCTCTGGACAGAGTAACACGATACAATTTAAGGTACCCGAATGCCGACTACCCGACGATCTTGGGCTCCTCTTCGAAAACCAAAAATTTAGCGACGTCACGCTCTCCGTTTGCGGCAAGGAGTTTGAGGCGCACAAGGCGATACTGGCCGGTCAGTCATTTCACCTACTATTCGCGCCAATTATTCTTGCTCCCGATCCCCCGCCCTGTGCACACACCTAATACAAACGCTTGTCAAACAACTAGATTGTGTCAAGAACTGCGTTTCTTTGCTATCAAGTTCGCAGCTGCTCACCCAGTAACCTCGTTTTTTTTTCTCTCAAAGTACGCGGAAAATTAGTCTTCCATTCAATTGTCATTCAAGGCCCCCCCCCCCCCTCCACACCTATACCTAACAGTTTTTCAACGTAACGGATAAAAATTAATTGATTTAATTGCAATTTCCGCAGCGCGAAGCCCAGTGTTTTCGGCCATGTTCGAACACGAAATGGAGGAGAGAAAGCAGAACAGAGTCGACATCACCGATGTTGACCAAGATGTATTTAGGGAAATGCTACGGTTTATATACACCGGTAAATCCCCAAATCTCGAAAAAATGGCGGATGACTTGTTAGCTGCTGCGGACAAATATGCACTTGAGAGGCTCAAGGTCATGTGTGAGGAAGCACTTTGCACAAGCTTAGCCATCGACAATGCGGCAGATATTCTTATTCTTGCCGATCTTCACAGTGCAGATCAGCTCAAAGCGCAAGCCATAGATTTTATCAATACGTAAGTTGCTCAGTCTAGTTATCGATTGTGAAAAGCTATTCAAATGTTATTTGCGACAACTCACCGATTTTTTTTTTCATCCTTGTTATAGGCACGCAACAGACGTCATGGAAACTCCAGGATTCAAATCAATGGTGACTTCGCATCCAAATCTTATCGCAGAGGCTTTTCGGGCACTCGCGACCCAACAAGTACCGCCTATCGGTCCGCCACGGAAACGAGTTAAACAGAGCTGAAAGCAGTCACCTCTAACACCGGGTACAACAACAACATCGCCCCCGCCTCTATTACATCCTTCTTGACTTTTGTGTACAGTGAGAAAAGAGTAGTGCTAAATAAATGTTTCCTGGTGCGCCAGCCTCTGGCCCACTCGAAAAGAAAACACAAATTATCGGAGATACGGATAAAGACAATTGAATGGAGGGAAGTAGAGAGAAAGAGAAAAAGTCATGCAAAGTGAAATTGAAGGCCAGTAGGTATGACGCGGGCGCACCTTTGGCAAACAGCTGTGTTCAAGTGTGAGACAGAGGGAAGGATAGTGTGGGGGGATGGGAGTAAGATAACGGAAGAAGGAGAAAGATGTGTCAGTGGCGATGAAAGACTATTGATAAAGCAGCATCGTGTAGCTAAAAACAACACAGAGACGTTCATCCTTGTATCTATCTGTTTGTTCTACAACAGCGAAAGGTGATCAGAAAATTGATGACACACCAAGCTGGCCACTCACAACATCAACGTTTATCTCTCCTTCGATGGGAGCTATCCTTCTTCGCTAGCGCCTCGCACACACCTCCATCGCCGATGCGACGTTTCGACAAACAAGGAAAGCTACTACGTTTTATAGTTTCAAAAGCTGCGTGTGATGGCTTTTTCTTTTTGCTCGAGACCTACAGAACGGATATTTATTCCGCCCTTTGCTTCCGTATTGAGAGGATGGCACGTTCATGAGCAAGAGCTAGCCAACAGAGGACCAATACGATCTAAACTCACTACGTTGCCACGAAACAACACAGATGATGTGATAGGCGTCGGCCAGACGATTAACAATTTTGTTCCTTTGTCAGCGGATCAAACGATACCTCCCGTTTAAAAGCCTCTTATCTGGGCTCGGAGCCTCGGTGAAGGTTCCATCGGGAGGCTCTAGACACTTTGTTTATTACCGGATAGTAATTTTTAATTGTAAATCATCAAACTCTTCCAGAATGGAGTAAATGATTCTAGTTAGCATTTTATATGATCTCTTTCTCTCAATATGTACGATTATTATTACTATTAATGCTATTTGCAACCTGTGCCCTGTATTTTTGTATATTTTTTGTCTGCAGTTATGTCTACTCTTTACCCTTTCGCTTGTTTCTTTTACAATGTCAAAGGTTTAGATGTAAATTATCGGTATTTAAATACATCGGGCACTCTGATTTTTCTTTCTTTATATTTTAACGTGATTAATTTCATCGAATCGGTAGGCAAATTTTTTATCCGAATTTCTTTTCCGATTAAAAATTTTACGGTTGTCCATAATTTAACGACATATTATGTACGTTGCTTTTACATTGTAAAAAATCTTGTATATTCAACCGTAGTTGTTGAGTTTATTGGCAAATATATGGTTAATTTGAATCGAGAAATCGAGGAAAAATTGACACTGGCGTTTATTAGATGTAAAGAGGCAAATATTTCAAAAATGCTAGATAAAATGTATAGTAAGCGTAGTCAATTATAGTAAGAACTATTCATCGTTTTCCGTAATTAACTGTTAAAGATCGAAAGAAAATAAAAAAATCATGCCGCTCGAGCTGAATTATGGGCAACCAGAGACAACAATAATCATCGTTTAGTACTATACTGGCTTCCTGATCCTCCAACTTAGTTTTTATCAAAGTTCTTGAATCTAATATCCTAATACTACACTAATGACGACGATAATGAATATTCATGCCATACATGTTCTGTGATAAGTCCATTGTAACAATTGCAACTGTATCTTTACTCCTGCTCTTGAAACTTAACGCCACGTCCTAATTAGTCGATCCTGGCAGCCAGTGAAAATATCCATTAAGTATCGACCTCTGTCGGACGGCCCCATAAAATAGAAGTCGTTGAAGTCTCTGATGTACATAATATCTATATTTTGTAAGAATCAACACAGCTTAAGCACAATATGCAATTGATTGATAACTCTTAATTTTACCATATCGATTATTTTCCAAATCGCATGTTCCTTCTTCTAAAAGACTAACGTTTTTTAGTTTGCGCAATGTGATAGTTAAATTTTCGACTTAGTAATCGCTACGTGTGTAACTATAAGAGTTCTGCAAATTAAGATTGAGTCTTGCATAAAGCGTCCATGTATATGAATTTACGTTTATTAAACTGAAGTTTGTTGAAAACAAAAATGCTTAGGAACGTGCGTATATATAATTTGAATTTTCATTTATTTGTATGATAATTATATATTCTGGGACTGTCCGACAAATAATGAAAAATTTTGTAATAATCAACGATCTTCTTAAATGGTAATATTGTTCGAATGAAAGTTATTGTTTAATGACACCGATCTGCAGCAAGAATATATGAGCGTATGACTGGATAATTTGATAAACTAAGTACAAGTAAGACAAATGTTACCTCATCATGGAAATCAGTACTAGTGAACTATGGATTGCCGATGTTTCTTTGTCCAATGCACTTCCATGTTTATGTTGCATTTAACTTTGAAGCCTTTTGTTAAGAACATTACGACAACGGCAGTCCCTGGTGCAAAGCACTGCTCATCAGAACCAGCTCATACATTCATTTTTCCATTATTTTAAGTCATTGCACCACATCAAATAAATTACATTTTCATTATAAAAACTATGTTATTATTTTACCTTGACACCCAAATAATTAGATATACACGTAAAAAAATAGAGTGGAAAACTAAAACCACTGAAATTTATAAGAAAACGATTCAACAATCAGTTTTATTACTCCTTGGAATAAGTGATTTTCTTGATGATAACAAAATGAATCGGATTTTGATATTAAACAATTTATACACTAGAAGTTTTGTCATTCGTGATCTTATATTTTCCTATATTATAAAATGTCTTAAGTAAAATTTCAACTAGTTAAAGTAATTAATGCTTCCACAACTTCTCCTCTGTGTTCCCTTAAAGTTTGTTCTGCCAAATTTCTGTTGATTTCCATTTCCTTCATCTATAAAATGGTAATTATGATACATAAATTTGAATTGAGTCATTAATTTAAAATTAACTACTATTCTACTTACTATAATTTCCACATCTTCCTTGTTTATTGAAACTTTCAAAAGTTCTTTTTCTTTTGCTTTCTTTTCTGCAGCTTCCTTATTCCGTCGGTCCCCAATTATGGTCATTGCCTGTGCAATAAAGAAAAATGCTTTTATATTTAAAAGTTGATATAAATGACAAATAAATCTATTCAAGTGGATTATGAGAATGTCATACACAGTGTGCAAGTAACCTCCAGTTTTTTTTTTATAGGTTAGGAATATTTTTGCATGAATATTATTGGAATAAATAACATTAAATATCAATAAAAATACTGAAAAGCTTAACGAAAAATGTTGGTGTTGAATTAATTTTTAAAACGAAGCACGTGTTGACGAAAGTAAAAAACTTACACTGGAGAAACCTTCGGAAGACGATATTTCTTTCTCTTCTGCATAGTCAGTGACTTTTTCCAAATCCGCAGCTCCGCTGTCATATTTAGCTGTTTTCTTCTGTGATTTTTCTTGCTGAACTTCGTCAGAATCACCGTTTACGTCCTCATCAGCCATGGTTTATTATAAATAATAAAAACTGAATTAAATGTAGTAATCTCCCGGACCGATATGGTATGGTCAGATCAATGGTTGGTAATTTTCTAGGGGGAACTTTATCGCAGTGTTGCTCCATACATATTTCATCTAGTAAGAACCTGATCTCACTTGAAGGTATAGGGACTTATGCAGACAGCGTCAATTTAAAATCTTTAAAGGTCAACATAGGATTTCATAAATAAATATGATTTTGTTTAATTAATGAAGGTTTTATACACTGTTATTTATTACTATAAAAAATATTTTTATTCAAAACAATTTTTTTTTAGAAAAGCATAAAAAAAGATAACAATTTTCCTTGTTAGAAGGCACACTATTTGATGGATTTTATGATCTCAAATTATGCATTTCATCTTTTTTGTTTTTGTTTTTGTATAAAATTATTGTAACATTTTGCTATGTATAAAAGGTGATCTTTATAAGAATGTAGAAAAATTCATGAGTATCCAACAAATGTAACCTCATGATCATCTGTATTATCGGGTTTGCGCTTCTTTTTCTCAGCATAGCTTAGACTAGATTTATCAAACTCAAGAACCATCATTCCTAAATCACCACAATATCGATTTTTGGCTATCTACGAATAAAAACAAAGTTTTGTAATATTTTTCTGTAAATTATATAAATTTATTCTTATTTGCTTATCTCACTTGTAAATATTTTTTCCCCCGAATACTCGATAGCCTCTTGTCTTGGATAATTAAAACATTATCAGCCTCTTGACTTGCCTTTGCTCCTCCAAAAATTGAAGCTGTTGTCAATTCCCCATCTTCTCTTTCTTTTCTGGGATGAATCACTAATGTAACATGGCAATTAAATTTTGTTGCAAATGTTCTAAAAGATCCAATTATTTTGTCTTGTTTCCAGAATCTATAATATATATATATATATATATATACAAACAAATGTATGTATTTTATTACAAAGTAAACAATTTATATGTTATGTCACATTCTGGTTCATTGTTTTTAATATACCTGTCTACAAATTTTGATTCATCTGACATTCCCATCATAAATTGTACATTATCAATAATCACATGAGCAATGTCATGCACATATGTAGCATGTTCCACTGCCTTAAAAAAGTTTTTATTTGGTATAAGGAGAATAGTTTTTAACACAATTAATATTCAGATCCTTAAACCTTACCTCCATAACATCCGTGATATTTTGTTGACCATGAAATGTCATGAAATAAATTGGTAATTTTTGAAACTCATCCGCATAAGACTCAAATTTATTTAAATTCTCTTCTAAAGGTACACCAGCCATTTGCTGTAGCATAGTTTTTGCTAATCTAGCATTTCTTATTTCAAAGCTACCCCACAATGTATTCACACCTTGCAATGCCAAATCTAATGAGTACTCGCTCATCAATGTTGTTTTACCACAGCCTTAAAAACAGAAACTAGAACACAGGACTTTTTTAAGAAAACAAAGCTATTATCTATTATTGGTTTATTACCTGTTGGTCCTGTTAAAACTGTGAATTCTCCTCTTCTGTGGCCTTTTAAAATTTTGTTCAATGTTGGATATCTTGACCATTTTATACCTTGTACTTTATCTATATTTTGTAAGTCACTCAAAACATCTTGTCTTAAACTTTGAAAAGTAGTTATACTTTTATGCCAAATCGGTGTTGCATTTTGAATGATTTCTTTCAGATCATATCCCAAATGTGCTGCAATTTTTGGCTGAGGCTGATAATCTGTTGGCCTTACGAAATGACATCTTTTTTCATCAAGTTTTTTTGCAAAATGCCTTGCACTATCCCAACTTGGTTCGTCATTACCAAACCATAAAATCAGTTTTTTATAAGATTCTAAATTTGGCAGTATTTGCTGAGGTATATTTTGTAATCCATATGGAAGACAGATTATCAAATTTGCAGCTTTTTTTGAAGCAACAGCTAATAAATCTTCTACATTTGGCACAAGGACAGCTGTGCCATCTGATTTAAGATTTTTTTGTTTGTATATTATAACTCCGCTAGTATTTGTTGCAGGAATAGTTTTTGTTAAGCTAGAATCAGCAGATAAAGATTTATACCCAACAATTAAACCACGAAATGTGAGTATTGGAAAATATAAAGACTGTGTTGATTCGTTATAAAGTAAATTCATTTGAGACATAATTTCTTGAGGTATATGCTATAAATAAATAAAATAAAAATAATCCATAAAAAAGATGCAAAAACAATAATTCTAAAATTTGATTTTCAAACATTAAATTATTACTCACCTGAAGATTAAACTTTTCAACAACATTTTTATAAGCATCAGGTGATAAATTTTCTATCAATTCACTTGATAATCTTAATTCATTCCACTGTTTACTATAATCAGGTAAAATATCTATCGCCTTTCGAAGAAATATTATTTCTTCAGATTTTTTCTTTGTTTTTTTAGGTTCAACAATTCTTTCTAAAGTTGTCCAAGGTCCAACACGATTACAATTTCCACACATAAAGAAACCTAAATGATGAAATTTTGATATAATTTAATGCATCAAAAATTTGATTTTCAAATAAACTTCATTAAAATCTATGCTTTTCTACCTGTCATTTTATTTATGTATAATTTGCAGTTTTGTTTTTTAGCATCTTCACATAAAGCATAATTTGTTACAAGACACGCATGGCCTTCTAAAACATTAACACTTGCAGATTTTAATAAACGCTTGATTTCAAGAGTTGTAACTGTAGACACATCTTCAGCTAAATTGTGATAAAATCTAGCTCTTTGAGTTTTGTAAACTTTTTTTGAAAGTAAACCTTCCAATGGTAGAACACGTTTTAGCAACATTTTTCTTATTATCTTGATGATAACAATTTAAATTGATAAATCCATTTTTTCTTTATTGACGAAGTTTCGCATAATAATTACTTTTACTATCATAATAAGTACTTTTTATTGTTGCGATCGTCCAACAAATGAAAACGCCGGTTCTCTATACCAAGTCTATTATCAATTTTAAATTCAAACATAACCTACGAATTCGATCTAAATTTCGATTTTCAATTATACATGCTATAAAACATGAAAACAAAATAAGGTTTGATTTATTTATATACATACGCAAGTAATTAATATTATAAGTACTTTTATAAGAAAATATCCAATTTCATACCTGTATTTTTTGAGTGTGCGCAAAATAAATGATACACGCATTATTTCATTAATCTTTAAATATGCGATTGAAGGTATATCGGGAATCTTTTTGAAACCTTTACTTATTATTTATTTAATATGAATGCAAATATAGTAGGCAAATATTGCAAATGTTTATTCAAAATTTATAATATCAAAAAGCGGCAGCACGTGCGTAGGTATGGATGCAATGCGTGCGGTGGTTTACTGCGGTTAGCATATATAGTAATAGCAGATCATATCAGCTGACGTAAAGCCGAGCAGTCCATCTTGTCTGCATGGACACGAAAGTGTAAAATTTTCTCATCGTCTTGGTTGTTTTATTTTAATGGAAAACGGTAAGTTTGCAAATTTTATATAAATCATTGATCATTGAACTGATATTCGTTTAATAGTTTAATCTAACGTCTTTATTTTGTATCAACGGAATGAAAATTTATCAAACCTTATCACCTTATGATTTTCTCGTTTTTGCTATATTTATTTTCATTTGCATGTTAGTCATGACATTTTGAGTTGTAGAAATATTTATTGCACCATTTGAGACAATAAAAATGTCGACAAGTAGGAATTTTTTGCAAATTTATAGTTACATAACCAAGTGTTTAATAATACAAGCAAAAGCGTACATAACCTTCTCAACACTTTGATGTGTAAAGTATAAATTCCTGTTTTCGTCTCAAACTGAATTTTTAATTTGTACATTCGATGTTTATTACAGTTTGATGGGTTCTACAACTATTGGATCACTGATTAGGAAATACGCAGCTGTTGTCATATTTCCAACTATTGTATTTTCATCAATATTTGCTGATCTTCGCCGCACTCAAAGGTGGAAAGCAAGATTAGCTGAGCAGAATAAAGAGCAATAATTAATACAGCCATGCGTACCCAAATCAATCTGAAAAGAGAATATCTCGTTTGCGTATTTCCTTTTATTGGATATCTCATTGGCTGGAAATTGGATAAAATGGAAGACGAAAGACTTACTAAATTTCGAGACAAGTCAGCTCTGTATAGAAGAGATCCTCCTCCAGCTGAGCCATCATGGTAATAGATAATTTTGAAAATTCAAAGTAACTATTATTAAAATATGTCATTTCTCAATAATATAATGATGTAAAAAACAATTAAACAAACTAGTTTTTGTTTTGTTTAAACTGTAAGTTTATCAAATCAATTAAACTGTAACCACTCAAAGTTTAATTCCATTATAACATGCTGGTTGAGAATTTGTTAAAAGTAAAACTTGAAATAAAAAATACATTTCAACAAATTTGATATTTTTTTATTTTTGTTAACAATACACTATTCACAACTATTAGACTTAGAAATATTTCATTTTGTACATTCAGCGAAAAATAGAAAACTTTTTTCGAGTATTTTCTTTTTTTTTATTCATTTTTACAGATTTATTTATTTTTGTCTGGACACTTAAATTTTCTTT
The DNA here is from genome assembly GCF_009193385.2 of Nasonia vitripennis. Lineage (NCBI taxonomy): Eukaryota > Metazoa > Arthropoda > Insecta > Hymenoptera > Pteromalidae > Nasonia > Nasonia vitripennis. The sequence goes on along the minus strand of NC_045761.1, from coordinate 12,703,789 downwards.
TTCTGCTATACTTTCAAACAAAGTTTTATTTGTTGCCATGTTATAAGCTAGTCTTTTCCTTTTTAGCCAGTCATCTGTATCTTCACTCCATGATACTGGTCTTTCTTTGGATACAATTTTTGATTTTGCTTTGCTTATTGACTCTAAGTTTAAATAAGAAAATCTTTTTTGATTGACAGTATCTTTTTTGTCAACAATGTCTACATTGACTGAAGATTTTTCATCAATAAGGCCATAGTTTAAAAATTTTGTTTCATGATTTTGAGAAGCCAAAATGTTTTCGCTTATTTTTTTAAGTGTTTTCTCTTCTATTACTTCTGCAAGATCATCACCACGTTCATCTTTTTCGGTTACACAGGAAAGCCTTAATGTATTGATTTGCTGCTCAACTTTTGGTCTTCTTTCACTAGCTGATCGAATAAAAGCAGCTGGCTTTTTGAATGTTTCCGGATCAAATTTTCTAGAAGTTACTACAAAAGATGAATCTCCAATGTCAGCTGATAAAGTTGAATCTAAATCTTCGTACCTTATCTTAGGCCTTGACCTTGATCTAACACTGCCAATTCTATTGCTAAGTCTATCCGTGGTCAGTAAACTTCTTGAGTTGGGAGGATTTTTAAATATCCTCTCTTTGCTTTCTAATGAAGTTTTTGAGTTTGTTTTTGAAGGTAAATTTGTCATGGATAAAAACTCTTCTGATTTTGTGCCATGTCCTTTTGAACCGTTAGAAGACCTAGATTCTAAGTCTCGATTATTACTTGGAATGCTTTCAGAACTCAAGGATTTTTTATAACGTTTTGCATAAAGTTCAGCTTGTTTCATTTTATCCTTTACCAGTCTTTCCAGGATTCTCAATTCCTTTTCTTTTTTAAATAAAAGTCTTTCCCGTGACTGCAGAGCCACTTCTTTGTCTTTTAATAGTGTTTCAAGTTTCCTTAAAGAATCTAATCTTTGCATCCAATTTTCTTTAAATATATCTTCGCTTATGTCTTCTGGACGTTGATGATCGAGTAAGCAACCATTTATGCGCCCATGACAGCAAATTTCTTGTAAAGTCTCTTCGAATTGTTCTATGTCTTCAACAATGGATTTCAAGCTACTCGATCTTCTTGGTAGTTTAGGAGCCACTATTCCAAATCGGCGGTATTTAGAGTTACCTAATACCCACGGTGATAGTTTTAAATGGTCTTGATCTTTCTGCTGAGTATTCAACTTTGTAAAGTTGCCTATGAAAGGCTCATCATAAAGAGGCTCTTCAACTCTGAAAATAGCCTTTGTGTATTCTGTATCAGTTTCTGTATTAGGAATCACTTGTGTCTCTTGCTTTTTTTCTGGTAAAATAATTTCATCGTAAATGTGTTCGTTAATTTCAAAAAAGACTCCAGATAATTCGAAAGAAGATTGATCATTTACTTCAGTGCAAATATTTGAACAGTTATTGAGATTTTCTTCAATTTGACCATTGTTACGCTCGTCTATTGTTTCATCCGATGAAGATATGGAATGGTCCTTTAATTTCTTAGCTAGTTTTACATCGTCTATTTGATTAGAATCCACTTCTTTATTACCATTAGTAGGAATTATAAAAGCTTCAACCCTATATTTTTTCATTTCAATTCTATTTAGCTAAAAAGCAAATAATAATGAAAATCAATCTAATCTACATTGAAAAGTAATTGTGATTGAAATCATTTTTTTTATTTCTCACCAGTTTTCTTCACTTTTGAAACATTTTCTTCACTTAAATGTTTTAAGGCACACACGGAGAAATATTTAAAAAACTGGTAAAAATGGTTTGCAAAAAAAGTTCGTTTTCCGGTTTTGATTGATGAAAAAAAAAAAGAAAAAAATATATATTTCGGAGCAACGCTATGTCAGGTGCATCTTGGAAGACTAACGATACAGAATAAGCGTAACGGCCGCCGAGCGAGTTGTGTATGCGAGAGCCTGCTGCGACGCCGCAAGTGGACCCTTTTCAAATAATCCGCAGCAGGCCAGCCGGCAGGTAGGCAGCGACGCAGGTAGAGGAATTTAAACTTCTTATGAGGGATGCTCTATTGATGCTATGTGCTCCTATTGGGGATTCCACCTTACCGCTGCGCTACCATATACTTATGCTTGTGTATCCATTTTTCAAAAATCGACGAAAAAGTGGAAATTTCTTTTTTTTATTGTTCGGGCAAACATTTGCGTATTTTTGTAGATTTTTAAAAATTGTGCGCAATCATTTATATATTTGTACTCTGTTTCTATTTTGCATTAGACTCTTTCTTTATTTATTGTTTTTAATGATTTCAAATGTAGAGACTATAGCTATGGCTTATACAATTTAATAATTATTCGTCCGTTCTCAAATATTTAAAAGTTTAAAATATTTACTTTCGATCGATACAAAAGGTCTGTTCGGTAGAAAGGAGCAATGACTGGGCTTGACAATTCGATTCTAATGGTATTATTTGAATCGCGTTCAAAACTTACATGCTACTGAGTATAGAGAATGACTTTTGTTCAAGAGAGTGCCGGCCTCATTTTTAATATTCATCTCTGCATACTTATATGTTTTTAGCGTTTTTGCGTTGGACAAGCGACTTTTGACAATATTGTGACACAGGCGATGCCTGCGGAACAAACCCAAATAGGTGGCGCTTTGAACAATGAAACGTTGAAACCGACGAACGAAACGAGCTTATCGTATATAGGAGTGACGATCGTCAGCTCAGCAGTACACAGCTCGTCACAGTGGACAGGGTGTTGGTGTGGAGCTCAAAAATCCGAGGCAGTTTAGCGAGCCGCTCGAGAAGAGAAGAACCGCGTAATCGTAAATACACAAGTAGGTACTCGAAAACTCGCTAAAACAGCTACCCTATCACAGACTAAGACAGACACTCGTCCTCGGGAGACATTAGCTCGCGGCCGCGACACGAGATTAGCGTCGCCGATATATAAGTATAGTCTCGCCAGCTAAGCACTAAAAGAGTCGAGTCGGTTCTCCAGGGCCCCGTCGCGAGTAAGTATTCATGTACGTGGATCCAAAGCAGAGTTTCTCTCCGAGTTTTCCTTGTCGCGTAAATTTCGTGCGCGCATAGTTTGAGTCGCCGATTTTGGAGCGGACGGAAGAGTGAGAGAGAAAGAGAAGAAAAAGGCGCGAGCGAGAGAACCTTGTCATCGCGCAGCGCGAGTCTCGAAAAGGCCGTAGTATGCGACTCGCGACTGCATGCATTACTTATACTTTTCTTCGCGTGAGGCGAATTATCAAGGAGCCACGACGATGATGCAGTGCCATACTAACATCGCGCGAAAACGAAAGGAAAGCGCGAACCGTATAGGGGCGTCCTTGCGCCATCCCGGCTGTGTGTATGTGTACTCATACTTTACGGGGGGTGGGGTGGGGGGGCAGTTTCACGGTTCGCGAGTATTGCCATTTGCCACAACGTACCGGCTACTATATAGTACGTTGCCTGCACGAGTGTGCTGTATACGCGTATTTAGCCCGCTGTTGCAGGGAATTTGAGATTTTGAGAAAGACTGTACTTATAGGTAGCAGTTGCCGTAGTTGCTTTTTTGGCTTCAACGGCGACGGCTGACGACACCACCCCCTGGAGAGAGCGTGTGTGAGAAGGAGAGAGAAGTGCGCGAGTGCAAGAGCGACGGAAAGAGAGCTCTCTCTCTCTCTCTCTCTCTCTCTCTCGGGACTTGTCACGTTCCTCTCTTTCTCCCTCTCGCTCCTTTTTGACTCATAAAGATATTAATATACTTATACGCATTCGCGCTTCATCGCAGATCTATTGACACTGATAACAAGATAAAGACTGATAAATTTTGGAGTCGTTGTTGGGCTCCTTTTGATTGTTGCTTTGACAACCTACACTTGATCTGCTTCTGCAGACTTCTAGTGGCTCTGCTAATTAATCAGTTCTTTCAAAGTATTCATTGCTATTTTAATTAACATCAGATACAACTATAGAAGATGTCTGCTCCAACTCTGGATCATGTCGACTCAGTGGACGAGGATTTGGAAGTAGAGTCAAATTACAAGCCACCACCAGAGAAGAGCATCGAGCAAATTCTTGAGGCTGACAAGGAGGATGAAAGTCTGAGAAAGTACAAGGAAACTCTGCTAGGAGAGGCAAAAGCTGGTGGTGTAGTTGTTGGTTAGTGTCTTTTATAAGGATAATAAAAGGTAGTTGATTATTTGATATTCTTAATAAAGTGTTGTTTTTGTTTTCCTAGAGCCCAATGACCCAAGGAAAGTCATCGTTAAGAAGCTTGCACTGTGTGTCACAGATAGACCTGATATGGAGCTAGATTTGACGGGTGATTTGACACAGCTGAAGAAACAAACATTTGTTATTAAAGAAGGAGTCAGTTACAAAATTCGTATTGATTTTATTGTACAACGAGAAATTGTCCATGGTTTGAAGTATGTGCAGAAGACTTACCGCTTGGGTGTACCAGGTAAGGTCCCTTCTTTCTAAATTCAGTAAGTAGTAACAATGTTTTTTGGCAAATTCGTTTAATATTTATAAATTTACTATTTTCTAATTGCAAACGTGGAAAATGAAAATCGGTAGGAGTGACAGGTAATCCACAAATTTTTGTGACTGTATGAATTCATTGTAGAATTCTGTTATCCTTGTAACAAACTTTGAATTCTTTTGGGTATTATTTTTCATTTGCAGTACACAGTATCACTTAGTCAATAATGTTTTAGTTTATATGACATACACATTTCAAATTCAATAGAATTTTCATAATAGTTTGGTTTATTTTTCTATTCTGCATTTCTTTCGATGTGATCGAATAATTAAATGTAAAAATCATTTGAGAGGATCAAGTAAAGAAAAGCATCGAATTTTGCTTTTCAGTCGATAAAATGACGCACATGGTTGGCTCATATCCTCCGAAAAAGGAGATCCAGTCTTACACGACTCCTGCCGAAGATGCGCCGGCCGGTGTGATGGCTCGGGGCTCTTACACCGTCAGTTCCCTGTTTACCGACGACGACAAAAACGAACATCTTAAGTGGGAGTGGTCGTTCGACATCAAGAAGGACTGGAAAGAATAAAGTGGGAACATTTTTCTCTCGAACAAAAAGAAAATCCGCTGATTAAGATCCAACGATGGTATTCGTTTCGCCTTCGTTTTGACCAACGTTATAAGGAATTACGGTTAAGGACGGATAAATTCTTCGTATGCCAAAACGTATTGGATGAATTTCAATTGCTTTTGCGATTTCGCTGTTAGCGGCGCGTCTAGTAATGCCATAATTTTTGATGATTATTACTATTAATTAATATTATTGTTGAGCAATAAGGGCGCTGATTGATTTTTAATTAGTACTTTATTTTTGCTTTATACTGTATACTTTGTAGCTACATTACGTTCTGTGAATGTGTGTTCTGTGTCCATAGTTTCGCGAAATACTGGCGTTAAACTGTTAAAGTATACATATGTAGGAGGTTAACAATGTTATTTATCCATTGCATTTTAAAGAGTAAAAGTGCTATATACAGAGTATTAAAAATTCCAATAAGAAACATAGTGCCGATTATACACATAAGAGTCTTAAGAAAATTTGTGCACAACGAATGAACCTGTTATAAATATGAATAATATATTCTTGACGAAAATTTAGATCATTTCAGGGAATTGTCAATTTTAGAGAAACCAAACAAGTGCAATACAATCCGTAAATACGACGTACAACGAGTCCCTTGTTAAAGGAATTTTGATTCTTATATAGAAAAAGCTATAGGGATTGGTAAATATTTTTTGATATTACCTATCAGATGAACGTAAGATACGGATTTACCTTTTTAACGTTCCCAAATTTAGCTGTTAGAGGAGTACGTTACGTGTTTTTAGCATGTTGCACTTTTATAAGAAGATTTTTACACATAAATACAGACACACATACACGCGTACCCACACGTAGTACAAGTACATTTTTTGCACTGACCATAATACAATCTTGTCAAAGGTAAACGATTGATGCAACATTGAGCGTGAACCGAAAATGGTACTATATAAGTAGCATATATTAAAAGTATGCAGGTATGAGAGAATTATTGGTGCAAGTTTTGCATAATTGCAAATTATGTATACAAGAAGATGCATTTGTTTATGCATACGCATTGATAACAGTATACTATATATATATATAATTAATATATATGTATACACGTTTGTGAACACTGTACCCGTGAATACAGTTACTGCAGCAAATATACGTTTTTCTACTATCACTTCCAGTAGTTACTTCCAGAATTCAAATATCAACATTAATTTTTTTTAATTTTCGTAATTTCATAATTACGTTTACCATCCTAATTTGTTTATTTAATTTTTTTTCATATTATCGATCGCATTAATATAACTATGCACTCTCACGCTAACTGTTTAGCATAAATGTAAAAAATCGTACTATTGATGAATTTTTTCATCCATCGAATTGAATAAAGCACTTCATATGTATTTTTATTTTCAGTATACTTTCATTTCCTCTTTTTCATTTATTCTTCAATAATTATAATCGCACGCCGAAATAGATTCAGATAATAAAAATGCATAATTGTTACAGTATTGAATACTTATTTATCATCGTGATAACACGCCCTACTTTCGAGGCAGTATCTTGCAATCGGTAAAATCATTGAATAACTAAGTTATTATTTCATTCTTTAAAATAGAAAATTGGGCTTATTCCTTCTGCATGAAAACGAGTAGCTACGTGCTTGTCAAATTTTTTTTGTAAGCAACAAGTAATCATTCTTCATGATGTTGATCAATTACCTCATCTCTGATGAGTAATCTTTTTATCACCGCTGCAATCGATAAGCGCTTGGACTCCTCCATAAATAGATCTTCGCTTTCTCACGACTTGTATAAAACTGCGTTTACCGTACTAGTAATTCTATTTAATTTTTATCAGGCTATAACACGAAACATTGTATTACTGTAGAACCAATTAGTGAGTATAAATTTCGAGTTCCCCTCAGTAACTTGGAGTTTTCCCATGTTTTTTGGGATGCTGAATCGAAATTTGTTGGCTACGAAGCCCGTAACCCGTAAGTTTTTTGTTATAAACAAATTACTGATTTACAATAAACAAATAATCGTTATTTGCAATTGAAAATATTTAGTTACATTATTTAGGTATTTATGAATCGAAAGTGCTCTTACAACTTTTTTCGTAAAACGCATACTTTTTGAGTTAAAAATCGTTGAATTTTTCGATTTCACGAGAGTGAACGGGAAAAACAGCTCGAAAAATGCGGAAAATCGTATTTTGTGAAAACTTTATTGCAAATCAGTAATTTGTTTATAACAAAAAAACTGACGGGTTTCGGGCTTCGTAACCAACAAATTTCGATTCAGCATTCCAAAAAACAAGGCTTCAAGTTACTGAGGGGAGCTCAAAATTTACACTCAGATGGCACCAGCGCCCGGACTAAATTGTAATCTCGCTATCGATATTTTACTTTGCGCAGCTTCGATCGATCTACTCAACAAAATGATAACTTTCGACCGATTCCCGGTCGCGCCCAGCGACGGAGAAATGGGTATTTGGGTCGCGGCACGGCCGTCATCATCGCGTCCAGTCCAGCAGCACCGGCAGCGGTGGTGCGCTAATAACAAATCGGTCACGGTCGCGATAATGGTCATGGTCTGCTGTGCGCCGGTCAGCGAACTCGACTCGCGCGCGGGCTCGCGTTAATGGGCCCCCGCAAGCCTCTTCGCTTGCCAATTAACGTAGTATGTATCTATGCGACCACCTATGTACATGTACCTCTGTGTGCGTGCATGTGCTTGCAAAAACCGAGCTGGAAAAAAGTTGAGGGTACTGTAATGCGTATGAGTAAGTAGTCGCGAGCGGTGAGTTGAAAGAGAGCGGTGGGAAGCACTGTGTGACGAGGGTTTCGAATTGCACTGAACAAGCAGCTCGGTTTTAGCTCTTTTGTGCACATTTGTTTTTATTTTTGCTCTTGACTGAACGTCAGATTAAATAAGCTTTAGGAAAAGTGAAGTTTTTGCACGTTAATGCAATACAATTTGCAATTGATTACGGATCAAGAGACTGTAAAGAAAACGCATTGTACATTATCACTGTAATTGCCCACTAGGCTAGATGGGTATAATGAACGTTAGAAAGCTGGACTCGAAACAAAGTCTTTAATTTCGCGGCTGTAAGAAGCACAAATCGAAAGCAACATTTCAATTATTCAAGCTGATATTATAGATTTTTTCTACGACCCAGAAGAGTTTAGAAAGCAGAGAGAGAGAGAGAGAGAGAGAGAGAGAGAGAGAGAGAGAGAGAGAGAGAGAGAGAGAGAGAGATCACGAAAGAAAATAAGCTAAAACGAGAAATTTGAGTAAACTATATAGAGAGTCAGGTACATAAATCTGTTCAACACTTTGCACTTAATTAGCCCGATGGTATCAATTAGCATGTAAAGTACATAATGATAGGTATACTTTGATTTTTCCATTCCATTTATACATACGTCAGTTCAAATCACATTCAAATCTACTCGAGCTTCAATAACCAAACTCGATAGAGCAGATCAGTCAATCAGCCGCAGCTCGTCGAATTAACGCGCAGATATCACAGACACACATGCAAACGAGCCGCGCAAAAAGTTCAAGGTAGAAACGTTATTCGGCAGTGGAAGAAACTCCTAAGAGAACTTGAACTACGCGAAGGTTGAAATCCACGCGTCCAATAACTCGGCAACAATAGCCGTGGGACGTACGCCATGTGCTTATATGTTTCCGCAGGAAACGCGCTGCCGCCGGCACGTGTGAACTTCTCGACGTGCCGCATCGACGTTTCGCGACTTTTCGCTCTTTTTTTACACTCGACCTCGTTAATGCACGTTGTACATACCTATATATATATATATATACGTGTCTGTCTATCTCTTCGCTTCGACGGGGTTTACGCGTGTACACGTAATACGGGCATTTCTCGCATGTATGCATGTACACACAACATACATACAATACAAGGTGCGATTCTCACGCGCTAAATTTTTTTGTCGCGTCTCGGCCTGCGGGTCAATGTGTACCCGCCAAATTAATGCGAGTATGTGTGCAGTGAACTCTGTTCCAAATGCATTTACGCTTTAATTGGTATACAGGGTTTCTTCTTTTGATACCGAAAAATAGTTCGATGCGCTAATTGCGCTATATTTTCGTCTCTATTCGAGCTACCTAAAATTACCTCATCAAAACCCACGCTACAACTTTTTTCCCGCGTAAACTCGTTTCATTCCACAATTGTGCAAAAGACTACTATATAGATACTCGTGTTTCGGGACAGCTCTTATACGAGGCGCGCAAAAAGTAACCGGTCGGCTCTCGCCGATCGTCCGCGCGAAAAATCGGCGCGTAATCGACAGCTGTCGGTCGATCGCGCCTTCACTGGAGTTTCATTATTTAATTACCGTTTTTACGTTAAAACTTATCGCGTGCAGCGTCGAGTAAAAGATCGTCCTCGAAACTCGCATGTCGGCTATGATGCTTGTATGTACAGTATAGACGCGAAGCGTCGATTCTTCTCACGTCCGCGCCGCAGCCACTTCCGATCAGTATGTGTGCGGTCGCTTCGGTATCGCTTGTTCCGGTGAGTCGAGTGTATACTTTTTGGTCGGAGCATGAAAGCATTAATGAAAGCATTTTTATTAAATCCTCTTAACTCGTAATTAATTTATACACGAATTGTAAAACGAAAATAGGAAAAATGCACGAAGAGCGATTGCGTGAAACCGTCGAGCGAAAAACGAGAGCGAAGTGTACATACATAGATGTATAAGGAAAAAGACGCTCGATCGCCGAGCTGCAACGAGTTATCGACTGCGATCGTGGGAGTCCAGGGCCGGTCCGTATATAGTCGTAAGAGCGTATAGCACCGGAATCAAGAGCTTCGATCCTCGTCTAATCACTTTTAATTGCCGCCGTATAGCTGACTCGGCGACGCGGGGATATACCAATAACTCGAGAGTTCGGTTTTTTTAACTTTGCTGTGGGCGGCAATTAGACGCGGAGTATGATGAAGGCTTCTATTGTTTTTTTTTCTGGGCTCTGCAGTCAGTATATTGGTTTGAAAATAGGGTGTACGAAAATAGAACGTACGTCGGTATGAATGCAGTTGATTCGATTGCTCTACTTACTGTTCTCGTTTTCTTTCTTCACGTGGGTTGTGCGCAATTTATGATTTGCCTGAATGAACGATTTAAAACGCACGTAGTTTTGCGAGTCTCTAAAACGTAAATAAACCATAGTAATAGCGCGATATATTCATGGCACAGAGGATGCGTATGAAGAGCATTTGCATAGAAAGTTGTCGAGCGTTACGCTTTTGGTGGAGACAGTTTAGAAACTCCGGCTCATCTCCTACATTAAGTTTGAATTTATAACTTTTCTACAAAACGCTCCAAATACAACGGACAATACGCCGTTTAAATGGTAATATTTTTGAACGCGGATTTGAATACATCTATTCACATAATTACTTCGACGAAAGGCATTTGCATAAGCGCAAAACCAACAATCGAAAACAATAAACACACGAATATAGAGATCAATCTTTTCTTCGGATGTACGGACCTCGTCCGAGATTTATGAAACTCGAAGGTATATTGTCAAACGTAATCAACTGCTGACTGCGCCTTTAGCGCGAGTCTATATTCAGAGTAAGTCTACTGATGAGCTTTGCATTAACGACACCGCGTCGCTAAATAATAATACACTGGCAACAAAGGCGCGCATACTTGGACAAACAATGAGCAAAGCAGAAAGGGATCAGTAGAAGCGGCTTTTCGTAGAAGCGCCGACTGGTTGCGCGGATTTTCGCGAACTAATTTTAGTACAATTATTGCATAGTATACATAGATATTATTTCATCATCGCAAAAGTCGAAACCGATTCCTAAACTCGATCACCTCAATTTATCTCAGCCCTTATATAAAAACGCAACGCCCTAACAATCATCGCTAAAAAAAATTTAAACTTGTTTGTACAGAGAGCAGCGATCCATCATCCATCTGAATTGAAATCTCTGCGCTCGTTCCACTTTGCCCACCAGGGATATACACTGTGTGCACCTGCTGCGCGAACTTTCCTATGCGTTTTTTTTTTTTTGCCGCGACGAGTTAACGAGCTTTTTGCACGCACCAGCGACTCTCGCGCGAGATGAAACACTTTGTAGCTAGGATTGTGGGTTACATTGCGCGAACGAGTGCACGCGCGGACATATTATTTACGAGAGTCCGAGGTGATGGCACTGCAATGGCTGTGATAACGATCGACTTTTTTACGGATGAAAACTAGTTCGAAAAGGTGCGCGTTAAATAAACTAGTTTAGCGCGCGAACCTGTTGTACGACTGCGATCACTGCGTCAGGCGCGTAATTGATTTACAGTATAAAGAAAAAAGCGTGTAAATTACAGCAACGATCAGTTTCATCGAGTCCAGCCAAATCTTTCCGCTTCCAAGTCGCATCAGCACTTGCTCGCGCGCGCGCGCGCGCGCAGCCGTATAGAAAAGTAGAAAAGAAGCATTATAGAGGAAAGAGCTGCGCTTCTCGTGGAATATAATCGCTCCAGAAATCCCGCTCGTTAGTCACGCGCTCCTGCGGATATCTCGCCGCTTCTCTCTCGCTCGGCTACTATACACGTACGCGCGTACCTCTCTCTGACCACGCGGCTAATTAATTCGCAATTAATTAACCTGCGCTGCAAAGCCAGCGGCCGCGGACAGTACGCGCAGTTATATCGTGTAGCCGTTGTGTGTAACCAGAGACGGGCCTTGATGTGTACATTGTCCGGAGGCGAGAGCAGATTTACACCCCGTGTGATTCGCCGCTGCGGGGAATTTATACATCTGGCCTAATTGGGATAGCGTATTTTCGTTCTTTCGTCCGACGCTATTTGTGGTGCGATTTCGATCTGGACGGAGTGTAAACTCGGTTTTTAAAATTAATTAGTTAAAAGTATGGAGTGGTAATTGAAGACAAAGCGCTGCAACCTTCAACCCGGGCTCGGCTTTTAACTCACGTCATCGTCCGCGTCTTTCTCGTAAGCTAATACGGCGTTTAATTGTGCAGCCTGACGTGTCGCGCGCAGAGGGACTTGAATTTCCCTCCGGCGGAAAATGGGTACATCGCTACGCGGATGTTATATAGCTGGAATAACCGCGCTGATGGTGGTGGCGGGGGTTTTAAAAGACGTGCAATGTCTATGGCGGCTTGAGATGCACCGATGATCCTTTGTTCTATTTATTTGTGATTTTTTCATCACTGTAATTGCATTTTCTATAGCCCAACGTCCAATAAGACACATCATCCGAAACAAGTGAAACCCACCGAGCCGCAATCAGCATAAGAATCATCCCATCACAGCAGATCTACAAGTACCAGGTCCCACCCACGATCATCCTCTCACACCATATAATAATACTCTTCGACAAAAGCTTCAACGGTAATGATGCCCGAGCACAAAAAGAGATGAAATTTAAATCGTCATTCCTCGCGCAGTCGACGCGAGCGACTATAAGCAAGCGCATCAGAAGAAAGGAGTCTCCTCTTCGAATTCCATCATCGAGAAAAAGAATAGGACGAGTCGTCGCGAGCGAGAATGAGAAAGAGAGCAAACTCGAGCGCGCGAGCGCGACAAGAGAGAGAGAGAGTCGCCGAGTCGAGTTCACCGTTCCGGCGAGTTCGATGCACATTCTGGTCCTCCCACTATATACATACATCTCGGTGTGTGCCGCCACCCTTCCTTCGATGGCCAGGGCCGTAGGTAGCCTGGGGGTGGCGTTTACTCCTAGTACGATAACTGCGTGGATCGCTTTGAAGGTGGCGACTTCAGGGGAGAAGTATATAGTTGTTTATGATTTTTCTTTGCGTTAAATCGTCAGGAACTTTTAGTTTTGGAACAATAGCAACTACATAAAAGCTGAAGTGAAATTTCTTTCGAAAGAGAAAAGCACGGAAACTCAGAATGGAGTGACTCAGTTTCAAAAATATTTCGCGCTTTTTTACAGCGGAAGTCCGCGAGAAAAAAGTATGCCGAGATTTTATTGAAGTGGAAAACACAGTGAAGGGGCGGTCGGTTTCAATAATTTTCAAGAAGGAAATTTGTTCTTCGTCTGATAATGCATTGATGATATATACTTTGTAATTGGCGAAAGCTTTACTCTTAAAACACAATTAAAACTGATAAAAAAACGCAGTACTATTATTATCGTCTCCTACCGTAATTCGTCATTTCTTTCCAATGTTTACCCGACAACACGACAACAAAAACCAACACCGAATAAATAAGTATAATAAGTACAGCGGGGCGCGCCCTTGCTCCGAAAATTTCAGGGCTGCAGCAGAGTACACGTCGTCAGCGGCTCGTCCCTGCGCAGCGGCATCCCCCACCACCATATTATAGCGAGCGATGTGTCCTCGCGCGCCGGCTCGGCCCAACCATCTTTCTCTCTCTCTCTCTCTCTTCCTCGCCGGCAGCGCCAGGCTCCTCGCGAACTATAACACACAGAGCGGTGAGTCTCGTCAGTAGTCCGACAAGCGTCGACTCGCGAGCCTCGTTCTTCCGTTCGGTCGACACGTGCGCGTCAAATTTTATACATCAGCTTATCCTCGCTTCTGCTCTCTCCACACACACACGCACACACACACACACCGTACACACCGGCTCTTTCCTTCGAGTCAGCGGATCTTGTGTGTTCTCTAGCAGCAGATTTGCACACCGGCGGCGACTCTTCTCTCTCGTTCGAGGACTCGCGGTGAGTACAGCGTACTTATGTTCATGGTTTATGAGATCGTATTATCCTGCGTGTGTCAGTAGTGTTGTGCCGACGTCTAATGGCTGCGCGCTCCGAAAGCCGAAAGGTTCGCCGAGCCTGCGTTCTGCAGTTCCAGGGATTCGACGTACATACCATATTCCGCCCTTTCGCCCTCCCGTGCGCGCATTATACGCCGGCTCGCCATACTCGCGTCGGTGTTTGCGTGCGCGTGTGTGTGTATAGGAGCTCTGCTGCTCGCGAAAGCCACAGAGAGCGAGCGGTGTGCCCGGTGCGATCGATATCATCCGCTAATTTTCCTGCAGCCGGCTTTGCAGGGGAGATTGTTGACGAGGTTCGATCGAGTCTTTTTTCGGTGTTCCGTTTTTAAGAAGCTAGTTATCTATTCAGTTGATGTGGATTCAGTGTTGCTGTGTGTGTGTGTGTGTACAGACACCTGCCGACAATTTTCCGGGTTTACAGCTTCCCGGGTAAAGTCGATCATCTTCCGAAAGCTCGTTATTTTGAATTCGAACCGGAGAATAGAACGATAAAAGAATACACCTAAAATTTTGTAGAACTGAAAAAAGTCGGCAAAATTTCAGTAGATAGCTGAAAAACGTGCCGCACGCTCTCCTGAGGCTACACGTTAGTAGCACTTCGAAGCGCAACTGCACTTGCGCTCTACGCTCTAGAAAGCCGAGTAATTAAAGCTGATTAAAACATCGCGTATATGAAGTGCGCTCGTGCACCATAATAATAAAAATGTATTGCTTTATATTCTTAGTTTTAATGAAAATATACAGTGCGCACATTGCTATAGAGTCGCGAGAGAGAGAGAGAGAGAGAGAGAGAGAGAGAGAGAGAGAGAGAAGAGGCAGTTTCATAATCGGCGAGTTATCACGAAAGATGCACTTATATCTCTTCGCGAGCTCTTTCACGCGGATATTTTGTAACTTGTAATAATGCTACATGTTTTAAACATGAATTTTCGTAATTATTGTTACGGGACGCTTTTCAAATTGCACACGCCGCTCCGAAATTATATTTGTTTTGTTGTAAATTAAAACGCCGGATTTTCTTACTCGTGCAGGTGTGTTTCGAAAGGATTCTTATGATTATTCTGTTTTGGATAATTTTCTTCGTGCGGGAAAAAACAAACTATTGAGAAAAAATAGAGTCGCTGCTCGAGTTTCCTTCTACAACTAAAAATCATGTTAAGAGCCGAACACGATGCAATAACGAACAACCTAATTCCAAACAAAGAACATTACGTTTCCACACTCATCATCCCCCCATCACAGTCATAACAATAAAATTCCGATTATATCCCTCCCCTCATACTCGCATAACTGCCTCGGCATAAGATAACGACGAGCCTCGGCTACAGATCGATTCCGCGCGCATACGTGAACCCCCATAACGTCGACTCTATCTTTCTCTCTCTCTCTCTCTCTCCCTCTCGCGAGGGTGGAAATCTCTCCGCGACTTCCTCGCGCACGTACGTATCCACTATCCGCGCAGCCGACGAGGGTCAGGGTCGATTCGAGATATAACCCATACATCCTAGCGATGCTTTTCTCCAGCCGGTCTTTCGCGCGCAGGGGTCGGCGCACTGCGCGACGCCCTATCGCTCTTATCGGGCGATTTTTTGCCGGCAGCATTGTTTTTTTTTTATCGAGCAGTGCACTCTCGCAGCGACGAGAGGAGTGTGTGCTTGTTCATATACTTTCGTAGATGCCCTTAGCTCGTTTTTTAATTGCTTCTTGAACTTATGAGATAAAGCCCCAAACTATACAAAATCGTAATTTCAGACGACAAAGTATAAAGCCTCACAAAGCCATCGCACATTAGCCAAAAACGATAATTCGTGCATACCACGGCGCATCTATCTAGAATCTGAAGAGACACACACACACATCGCAGAGAGAGAGAGAGAGAGAGAGAGAGAGCACAGCGCTGTTTAGTCGCGGCGCTATTTTCGTGCAGCGGCTCTCTCTTTCTCTCTCTCTCGAGGGTGGCTTTTATTTTGACGGGCCGACGAGCGACGAACTCTTGCGTTTCTCCTCCCCTTCACACGTGTGTGTGCGTGTGCTCTTCTAGGCAGTGCGTGACTCATTTGAGGCTTTTTGTCTGCGCGAGGTTCCGAGGAGGGCATTACTTGAAGAGGAGGGAAGTTTACGAGCGAAGAGTGATGCCGGGGTTTCCGCTGATTTTTATGTGTATAACGTGGGGACTCGGCTTGTCGTTCGCTTGATTGTCGAGTGAAACGTGATTCGGTGTTTCCACACTCTTTCTTTCTCTCTGTCCCAATCAGCTGCAGAGGATCTCACGGAGGTATTGCTATAGTCAGACTTTTTTCCGTCCACTTCAACCAATCGCTCGAAAGCTCTCCCATAACGAAAAGAGTGTAAATTCCATCCGTCGCGAGTCCACCTGAAAAAGCTCTTGACTACAGACGGTAGTAGTTTCTCGCGCTACTCGTTACGCTTTTTTGCTGTTTTGGCTCTAGCGATCGAGAGAGAGAGAGAGAGAGAGAGAGAGAGAGAGACGGCGGCTTTCCCTCGCTTATCTATGCATCTCACTGTACGGCAGTCTCTCTGTCTCTCTCGAGTTGGCCGTTTTTTGCTTCTGCGGGAAGGCATTCGCTCACACCGTCAGTGCATAATAGACACTTGTGTTTCTTTTCGGTAGCTCCGATAGACGGAGAGACACTTGACGAGCTTGTGGAGGAAAATTACGTATGCGATGCTTAATTAGGATGGAGAACTGTTAAATTGAACGCGTGTCAGCTGATAATTATTATAATGACGCTGTGTATGTATGTGCGGTAGGCAGAGAGAGAGAGAGAGAGAGAGAGCATTTAGGCAATTGCTCGTTGCTCCGAGGAAAGAAGCCTAATTAAATTGGAATATAGTAGACACGGTGTAGGTATTTCGGGAAAGTGACTTGCAGTTCTTCACGAGATGTAGGCCTGTGTTTATATAGCAGCAAAGTAATTGTTTACTGAAAGGAGTGTATAATAGAAGCATCGGACTAAAACGCTTATCAACTATTGAGTGAATATTGATTATTGATTAGCCTATAGACGTTACTTTTCTTAGAACAACTGCACGCCGCACATGCACATCACACGTACACGCAAGTTCATTGTCCCGCATACATTATTTATGAAGATATAGCATCGCACCAGAAACGATTCAGCTCCATGCATTGCCTATATAATCGCACAGCAAAAATTCAAACGAACTCGTCGTTAAAACAAAACAAAAAATCGAAAAATAATCACCCATCAATCCCGAAATCCCAAACTCCAAAGCTCGTGAAATATACTCGCTCGTGAAACGCCTCGTTTAATCAATAAACCGCGCTCTCGTGCAGCCGTTCTTACGGCGTCTCGCGCATACATGCAGCGATTCTCTCTTTCTCCCTCGCGCGCGCAGTACCATCTCTCCGTATTGTAAACATCACAAAGCAGAGCTCGCACCGCCGCCGCCGCCGCCGCCGCCGCGACGACAATGACTCCACTGCAGCCGCTTACGTATACATCCACGCGCAGATTTCCGAGTCGCGCTCGACTGATTGCGAATGTAATGCGTCCACTGACACATCACGTAGACTGAGTGAATATTGAGATTGGTCGCTCGGGGAGGGAGTGGTTCGCGTCGGTGATGAGTTTTGGGATGGTTTGCTCGAGATATAGGAGTAGAGCTTATTGCGGTTCGATTTATGGGAAGGTGATTGAATCGGAGAGCTGTTTGATGAATCGATTGATATGGCTGCGGGATTTTCGTTCGAGGGATGGAAGAAAGTTAAAGAAGTGCGCGAGGAAGTGTATAGAAGTCGGATATGACTAAGGCGATGATAAAGTATGAGTAAATTTATTATCGCTTTAGTAGAAAACAAATCGAAAACAAAGCTTCGAATCGTTTCCAAACGATCCTGCACTTGCAGTATAATCGCACCCTTCGAGTGCCACGATGAAGTTGACTGGTTATTTTATCAGCGAATCAAAAGCGATTCGCGATATAGACTCTCAAGGGGTCATTATCGGAGCCGTTTATTGCAGTGCGTGCAGTTTTACGGTCTGACAATTAAGTCAATAATGCTGTATAACGATTCATATATGTCTGCGTTTTTTCTGCGTTTTCATGGCAACCGATTTCGATTGAAAAATTATTTTAAAAATTCATTTTACAACCTCGCGATTTTCCTGTACAACTGGTTTTATGGTTATTGCGAAATACTTTTATTAATTATTACATTCGTCGATAAGTTTAATTTCATCATTGCATTAACAGCATAGTATAATGTTATCAAAGTAATTAATCATTCAAATTCTGCTGATTGCGTCGCCGGCACAGATTTTCATTTTATAATTATACGTATATTCACAATAATATACAAGCCAGAGCTTCGATATCACATCCAATTTTCTTTCTCGACGAAAAATGCGTTAAAAAAAAAAGAAAGACTCTTCCCAGAAACCCGCTACAGGATGAGAAGAATCCATCCAATAGTCGTAAACCGTGTCTCGTCTAGCACTCCTCTTTCGCAGGACGGAACGTTTACTGGAAACTCGGGAGTCTAAATTTAACCCGCCACGGAGTTTTCCTTTCAGACACTCTGATTAGTTTTCATAATCCTCCCTCCTTATACCCTCAAAGAAAGCACTGCGGAGCTTCGTCTCGAAGACAAACAAAGCATTCATCATCCTTTCCCGAAGCTTCCCGCGTCGAAGCTCCTTCTTCTCTTCTCCCGCTCGGAAAACTCGAATCTCGCGCCAAAGTGGATATACATCGTATAGTCCAGTGTATAAATCCAGTCTCATTAAAAAAGAGCCGACTGCAACACGTACACGCGTACCTACACGGCGCGTCGTTAGTCGGTCTAGTTAATTTCTAATTGGGAAAGACATGGGCTGCGCATACGTCTCGGCTTTCTCCAGCGATTATCTTCGCTGCGCAGCTGGACCTCCGTCCGCGATTTTCCGCGTACGACGACGCGTAAAACGGTGCCCACGTACGCTTGCTCGAGATGTGTGTGCAGTTTGCCTTCGGTGCATCACTAGAGGGTATTATTATACGATGGAATGGAGTGGGACACGCGAGCTGAGTGAGATGAATTTTCTTTCGAAAATCGATCGACCGCGAATTCGAATCGTCGCGTGAGAAAGTGTGCATCTTTGTAGGCTAAAGCAGCACTCGATTACGGTTTGATCCACTCGGGAAAAAGGAGTGTGTTTATGCAAAGGAAGATCGCGTATTTGTTCAGTCGCTATACCGACACAAAGTGGATGGCTCGTTCAGGCTTGTTATAATACTATGGAGATAAATTTAGAGAGTAAACAAACAGCTTCCTCGCAGCAGCTAAACGCATCCTGATTTCGCGTAATATAGGTGCGTATACTTTCACCGTACGTACAGTATGCGCTTTAATTAATCGTTTGTTAATTAACTCGCGCGGGCTATTTTTAATACCGTTGAGATTGAGTTCGTTCGGCCGAGATGCGAGATTAAAATAAACATCGAGATATCGGCAACCTGTTGAACGACTGTTATTAACTCGCCTGAAGCGCAGTGTGTGTATTTTAGGAAAGCAGCGCGACGAATAAATAATTCAATAACGAGCTCGAAAATTGCAGGTTGGCCGACAAGACGAACGCGCGCGCACGCGCGCACGCGAAAAAAATACGCGAGACGTCGCGTTTATGCACGTGGCAGGGATCAGCGCGTTACGTTGCGAGTTAATTAAGTTCTCTGAAATAGCTTCCATATTTTTCTCTTTTTTTTAATAATTTATAACATACAAAAACGATCCGTGTGCAGTATAAATAGCCGATCTTTCCCACCTGAATTCCGCGTTTAGTTACACTGTAGCTGCTTTTTCACGAGTATATCTTACACACTTACACTCGCGATCCTTCTCGGTCGCGCAGTGGGCACTCGCCGCTCTCTATATTTGGCCCGGCCAAGTATGCGCTGCCCGACAGCCTGACGCATACGCTCGCGAGTCATACAGCCGCTAAGTACTCTCTGGAGCGAGAAATGTATGCAAAACGCATAGGAAGTCGGCGCGCGTTCGTTATGTCATTTTAATAAACCGTAATACTCGCGAGAGCGTTTCCTACTCGTCGCGAGCGAAGGAGAAAACAAAGAGATATTGAAAACGAATGCCGATCCTAAAGGTGCCTCGCTACTCGTCACGGTCGATCGAGCGTTTACTTCTTTTTGCCTTTATACAGACCGCTTGGTTTAGCACCTGCCGTTGCCGCTTTCAATGCGGCTAGAAACAAATCGTCTCGGTTATACTTACTGTTCGAATTTCTTTGTGGATCGAGTCTCGTGCCTCCGAGTGATCGTGAAAATTGTGCTTTATAGAGTGCTTAACGGGCATGCCAGGCAATTATACACTGTATTATGCAGTTTTTCTGAAAATTTACGGTTAGCGCGATTATTCAATTAACGCGCAAGTTCAATGAAAAAAGTATATTGTGTATTCCGCTCTCAACAACTCGTCCCGCATACCTACCAGGATCAGCGCACGCGTAAACACTGTGCAATCAGAGGACAATTCCAGGCCGTATCCCCCAATGAAATAAAAAACCAAAGCTCATCTCCAGCACGGAAGTCGTAATCAGCTGAGCATCGGGAAATTTGAAAAAAGGAGAACGCCGTAATTGCGCGCCAGCGCGACCAACTCGTTATCTCAAATGATAGGGCATTACGCGTCGCGCGCGTCCGACATCTGCTGCAGAGCTATATGTATGCGAAGGAACGTCTTCCAAGACTCTATGCATCTGCGTAAAGTTGAGGATTTCGCGGGGGTTACGCGATTCGATACCAACGATATATCTATACTTTGTTCCTGTTATTTTTTGCAGCCTTTCTTCACGCTTCGATGTTAAGATGCTTATACAACCAACTTCCTGCGCGCCTGCCGACGTGTATTATATATAGGTGTAGCACGCAAAGAACTGACCGCGGCGAGAATGAGTCGCGGTGAGCACCGCGTGCGAGAGAATCGCTCTATAGGCTTTGTCGATGAATATAATGTAGCTTTCGAGCGTTGGTGAGCCCTCATTGTTGCGAAGCCAGGCGAAAGCGAACTATTTAAAAACTTTATAAATACCTACTAATATATAGATTTTGAATTCGCGCGCTTTCGTCAAGCTCGAGAGCCCTTGAAAAGGGAAAAATCCGCCAACGCCATAGGTATAACATATAGATATGGCGCCTGGCTCAGCCAAAAGCATGGGATCAATACTTACATGCAGGCAGGGCAGGATATATAGGGCCCCTGTCTCTCCGATGCGACCCTCTGCTTCTCTCTCGTCGTCGCTCCTGCTCCCGCGCACGTTCGCGTGTCGTCCCTTATTGTGACTCGGTTGTTGCCGAGTAGCTTTCACACTTGGGGACGTAGTTCGCTTCTATATACGTAGGAAACTTGCTCGAAGCTCTGCGTACGTGAAAAAAATTCAAATTTATACTTCCATAAGATTTTTGCAACACGCATCGACGCTATATGCGTTGTAAATCAATTAGCGGGCGATAAAAAGGCCGAATCTCGGATTAAAAAAAACACGCCGATGCAAACTTATTCCGATAATGATTTAGCCACGCATCAGCATCAACCGACAGTATAATCGCATCGAAAACGAGCGATTCAATTAGCCCGTCGCTCCTCTCGTCCCCCACATATCGCTCGGGCAAGCTGCAATAGCCGCACTCGCGGTAATCTATTCAAGTTGCCATTATGACGCGCGCGCGGCTCTTGCATTGTTCAACTCCTCTCTCCCGCCGACAGCAGAACAACATCCGCGCGCGTAATAATAATAAAACGCGTCCGCGAAAGAAGAGCGCGTAATGCATTTCTGTGCAGTCGACCTGCATACACCTTTATACACACGTATATAGGTATGCGGGCATGCGGAGAGAAAATTTACGGCAAAACGGTTCGAGTTTATATTATGCGTATCCTCTTCCTTAACGGCGTTGCAGCAGAGCCTCGACTCGGAACTTCATTCCACGCGCCGCGCGCGACCCACTAAAGCCCGATCATCAGCTCCTCTTGTGCGCGTATATGTGTGCGCGATACGTTTTTTGTTGCGTGCGCGCTTCTTCGTCTTCTTCTCCTTCTTGTGTTGCGAGAGGAGGAGGAGGGCATTGTTGTCGCCTGAATGGAATCGGACTTGAGTCACGCTTTTTGTACAGACGCGCAATGCATACATCCCGCTTTGCTGCGGGCAATTACCCATCCTCGCGTCGGCTTTTTTCTCTCTTCTGGTTTTCTTTGAGGAGGGACCTTTGGCTTTCTCCCCGCTTTTGTCTTCTTCAAAGTCCAGCTGAAGGAGTGTATATAGATGCAACGTATATACTCCAAACTCGTCGTCGAAAGTCGCGAGGAATCGGCTCCGATGACAGTCGAAAAAACAGGTTCTCCGATCACCAACACGCATCGTAATAAACCCAAACACGACCAAATTTCGCCTCCCGTACAAACTCGCGCAAATTCCCGCTCCTGCACATCTCCTCCGGCCGGTGCGCGCGCGCGCCCGCGCGTATATCAATCAAAAGCTGGAACCGTTAAGTAACGCCTTTTTTTCTCCGCTTCATTATTTCCAGGCGTCCAGAGAGCGAGCAGCGGTAATCCAGCGGCAGAAGAGAGAGGGAAAGCAGCAGCAGCAGCGTTTACGAAAAGGTCCAGAGAAGAAGCGAAGCGAGTCGGTTTCTGGCAGAGCGACGAAGATAATCACCGAAGGAAGGGAGAGCAGAGCGAGAGAGAGAGATAGTAGCGGCGACGCGGAAGTGTTGAGCAGCAGCAGCGGCATAGTCGAGCGAGGCGCGCGCCACGATGCAGAGCAACGGCACGGAACACTCCGAGAACGGAGTCGATAAGACGGGCTGGACGGTGAGTAGCTATATACACTCGTCTACTTACTTCCTTTTTTTTCTTCTCTTTACTTCGCGTCCTGTTCGTCGCCGGGGCTTCTTCCCTCTTCTTCGACGCTTCGCGCTTTTCTTATTGCCATAGCCGGCCGGCTATTATTAGCTCTCTGTGATCCGAGCGCGGTTGCCGAGCGCTTTTTTTGCGAGACGCGGGAAAGTCAATTGGTGCTTTATGCCGCGGAGATTAGAGGATCGATCGGCGTCGGATAATTATACTTTGGTTGAACGCGAGGATATAACCAAGTACCGCCGGAAATGAGCGATTCCTCTCATCGAGTGTTATAAAGCTTAGCTGACACACATCCGAAAACACTCCGTGTGTACGGATGACGCGCTATTGAACCGGAATCAGCCGAGACCCAGATCGCGCGCGCGCACACGCGGCAAACTTCTCTTTCATCGACGTATAGCTACACAAACATCGAATCGAATGGCCCACTGACTACACCTTGTCGCGCATCAATGATGGGACCGTCGCGGTCCGAGTCATTGTTCGCTTCTCTCTCTCTCTCTCTCTATGTCTGTCTCCTTCGACTCGACGTGTAAACTATGCCAGAGAGCGCGTATATAGCTCAACGGGAATGACACGCGCTCGTCCATACAGCTTTTATTTCTCCTCCGCGCGATTCGATGCTTCCGTTACACGCGCCGTTTTCGCTCCGCACAGTGTGCCAAGTCGGAGCGAATTAAATCGCCGGCGTCCCTTTGTCCCCGTCGTCCGGAATCGGCGTAACGCGATGATTCAGCCGATCGATCGAGCGCAAAAGTCAACCGTAATCGCGACTAGCCCTACGCGTTATACGCACTCGCCCTCGCCCCCATAGGATCGTGCTTACACCGCGAGCAACAAAGTCGGCGCGGAATACCCTCGCGTCGTTAAGGACAGTGCGCGGGGCGCGCGGGGAGCAGAAGCTTCGCAGCCTTGGCCGTCTTCCAAAAATTCGCGCGCCGGCTCCGAAATTAGTAACACGCGCGATTTCAGTCCCGCATATCCTCCTGCAGCACG
This sequence comes from Nasonia vitripennis, assembly GCF_009193385.2. Taxonomy (NCBI): domain Eukaryota; kingdom Metazoa; phylum Arthropoda; class Insecta; order Hymenoptera; family Pteromalidae; genus Nasonia; species Nasonia vitripennis. The sequence goes on along the minus strand of NC_045761.1, from coordinate 12,680,047 downwards.
CACGTACGCTCGCAGCGGCACACATGGCCCGCTCTCGCATCGACCTTGAGCGTCGGTGCACCCCCGCGGCGGCCTCCCCTCCCGAGAGAGCCGAGTCATCGCACCCCCTTGGCGGTCGTATAGGTCCTTCTTTTGCGCGCGTGCGTGAGAGAGGGTGCGATTCGCTGGGGTGGGTGTTTTATAACGCGAGGGATTTTTTGGGGCTGCGATCTGAGGTGATAAAAGTTGCTTTTTTCCTTTCAACGACGAGGGAATATTGTGTACACAGCAGCAACGTATTGTCGCGTTCGAATGGGTTCATTCCAGAAGGACGACGAGTTGGTTTATACCGTTGTGTGTTTATTTTCACTTATCCGCGCGAGATGTATTTTCGGGAGGGGGTCAGCGCAGAATTTACGGACTGAGCGAGCGGGGCCAAAAGTGCACAGGACGAGCATCGAATTTGAAAAAAGAAAAACACAGCGATACCATACTCGCTATATTTACAAAGCAAACTCCGGCAGTCCGTACGGAACAAAAGCCCGCGCGAAATTTCAAAATATTTCCTCGACTACTCCTCCGCACTATACTTCATCTCAATGAAGTCGACGCCGCGCATCTTCAAGCCAGACTATGCTCATATAATACACTCCTCCGCGTTTGATTTCGCGAGGCTGGGTCGTCGCTCGGGAAACCGCCTACTGCCGCTTTTAGCCTTTCGCTCTTTCTCTCTCCGACAGAGATGAAAGAGTGCCTGCAGCTCCCTTTTTTTCGCTCGCTCGCCTTTTATTCCCGAGCAGAGTCGTTCTCTCCTTCTTCTTCTTTTTGCCGATGTTTCCTGCAAGCTGAGAGTATACGAGAGTGGTTATTAAAAGCCGCGCGTCTGGCGGAATATTGATTTATTACAGCGCTAATGCGCGAGCCGAGTTCTTTTTCCTTTATAACACAACATCCCGGCTTGAATGAGAAGTTCGTGCGGTTGCGTAGGTGTGGTTTTTTATCGGATGTAGATATAGATATCGAGATGGCACATGCATTATGCATGGCGTTATGGAATTATATTTGGTAATACAATTTGTGAGGAGAATTTAGATTAATTGGCGAGATAGATAAAAGGTGCTATACATATATAGGTAAGCGTATGCGGGACCTCGTGCGTGTGTACACACTACCCAAAGTGGGCTGTCGTGTCGTACCTTATCATCCCCCAATTGTTTAACTTTCTCAAGCTTCAAAGGTTTCGATTAACTCTATGACTTTATCAACACGCCGAATATCCTTTATCCGCATTATTAAATTTACCATTCAAAATTTTTCAGATCGGCCTGATAAACGGCAAGTTCAAGTACCTGACGGCCGAGACCTTCGGCTTCAAGATCAACGCCAACGGCGCCAGCCTGAAGAAGAAGCAGCTCTGGACACTCGAGGGTAACGAGCACCAGGTCTACCTCCGCTCGCATCTCGACCGTTACCTCGCCGTCGACCAGTTCGGCAACGTCACCTGCGAGGCCGAGGACCCCAGCGATCCCGGCTGTGCTTTCCAGATTCAGCTTGCCTGTGACGGTCAGTAGTTTTTCCATCGTTTTATTTCGTTTCCGCTTCGACGTTGCAGCACACAATGGACGTTAAAAAGAAAACGAATGGGAACGTTCTCAACGCGTACAATCGCACTGCATCGCAGATAAGAATTATTACCGCGGAGCTTTACGCAACGTAAAAAGCTTATACGATGCTTTTTGCCGTGGATTATCCTCGCAGACTGTAGCATAAGCGACTTTTATACGCTCTCGACTTCATTAAAGCCAACTACATACACGCGTCATTACGAGGCAGAATCGAAAATTTGCAATCTCAATTCGCCGGAAGCAGCGCGACTCGTCGAGCGCGTTCCACTTGTTCCGATTTTTCCGCGCGCGAGCCGTATAATCAAGAAAGACGTCGCCGCGGCTAATCCCGGCTGATCGAATCGTAAAACGCCGCGCGAGTGTCCCGATTATATTATACGCGCAGCTTTACGACGAGGAGATCTTTTATTTTTTTAGGATTACATGCGCGGTGAGTTTTATATAGCTTCATGGCTTGTGTGTTGTGCTGTTGCAGGAAGCGGAAGATGGGCGTTGAAGAACGTGCAGAGGGGCTACTTTCTAGGCTCGAGCCAGGACGAGCTCAAGTGCACGGCAAAGGCTCCCGGCGAGTCCGAGTACTGGCTCGTGCATCTCGCTGCCAGACCTCAGGTGGGATGTTATTATTATTATTATACGTATGCCGGGAAGGATGGTTGCGGGAGCATTGTTTTCGCGCCGCGGTTTCTATGTATTGTTTTCCACGAGGTATTGCGGGGAAAGTCTGATGGATGTTGGCTTTCCAAACGATGGAATTATAACATAAAACGGAGTTATGGGTCAGTGAACGGATGACTAAGGCAAAACTTCGAGTACACAGAGAGTAAACTCAATATAATAAAAATCACTCGTAAAGGTCTCTGACTGTCTGTTATATACATCACGTGTATACCTGTATAAGGAAGAAGATAGATCCGCGTCTCCGGTCCTTTGCACTTCTCCGCGTGCCGAGAGAAGAGAGAAGCAGCAAAAAGCGCATAACGGTCGCGCGTAAGCGCAGTTATGGGTAGACACGTACATGTATGCATGCTTTTTCCATAACGCATACGTACACTCTGCCGAGGCTTTCTCGAGCGAAGCTTTTGCGGAGAAAGCGGCAGGTGGTTTATAGAGAAGACCTATTTCGAGGAATTTGTTGTTTTTTTTCACAAGTGTCCAATCCCGTAACACGCGTCCGACTTTTGATGATGGAAATGTCGTGCGCTTTATTGATACGAGAATGTTATATACGATTTCCGTGAACACAAATTTAACGATTTACATCGTCTGATAAAGAGCGGTTACAGCCTTAATACGGCCAGCTATATGCCAAACGCATCGCTGTAAATTGAATTGGCAGTTTCGACAGTTGCCGCTTCGTAACGTGGGACATAAACTTCGACCGGTTTTTATAAGATAAGCTTAATTCGGGCAAACATTTACCGAATGATGCGCGCATTTTATATGCGCGGTATCATCAATAGGACTTCGAGTCAACAAACGCATTTTGCAGTCACGACTTTAATTGAACCATCAATCTTATAGCCAGCCCCGCCAACCGCGATGATGTTTCAATTTCCCGGTTTATGATGGATAAAAACCGCAAACCAACTCAGTATATACACACGATTTCCCATTACTCGGCTCATTAGCACCGATAGCTCGCGCAAATTTCCGAACTACCGGTTATCATCATCAGCCTCGCCTATCATCCCATCCCGGTCGATCATCCACGGACGCGCACGTTTTACAATCACCTTATGCACTTCGTGGGAATGATAATCTCTCCCCTCCCAAGCAGCGGGTAATACGATCGTCCGCGAGATATCAGCCGACTTTAACGGTCGCGACAATAAACGGTCGCATTAAAAGGCAAATTAAAAGATCGGCTTGTAAACCGATCTTGCACTAGTAGATTCCGCTGCGATGAATTTCACCAGGATAACGGAGTCCTTTTATAACGTCGCAGGAAAAGGACTATCGTGTCCATCGCGAAAGTAAGAGCAGCGGAGAAAAAAACCGCGAGAGCACGTCGATCGTGATCGCGAGAAACTTTATGGAGGTTGCGGAAAATTTTTACGAGCTTTTCTCTCTAGGCGTGGGTATAAGGCTTCAATGTGGAACTTTTGATACGGACGGGCACGAGGAAGAGGATCTAGCTTATATGTTTTATGGGAGTCGTGTATGCGAGAAATTTATCGAGCCCGATGAAAGTGTCGAGATTCGACTCGTGTCGAGAGAGCTCGTTTATTGGGAAAAATTCTTCGGTTCTTGTAGAAACCTGGATTAAAAGAACTGGATCGTGTTTCACTCTCGCGATTTACTTGAGGTGATAATCGCTCGCGTATAACACAGTTATATACACGCTATACCTTGAATATAGAACAAAGCGCGGTGCTTCGATTTAATAATATTATTCAAAACAATAACCATCATACATTGCTTACCACAGGTGAACCTCCGTTCTGCCGGTCGCAAGCGCTTCGCCCATCTGAGCGCCTCCCAGGACGAGATCCACGTGGACGCCCCCGTACCCTGGGGCGAGGACACCCTCTTCACCTTGGAGTTCCGTGGACCAAGCGAGCACGTGGACGCTCGCGGTAAGCCCGAGGGTGGACACTACGCTTTGCATACCTGCAACAACAAGTACCTGGCGCGTGACGGCAAGCTCCTCGAGACCTGCACCCGGGACTGCCTCTATGCCGCTGAGTTCCATGCTGGGCTTCTCGCGTTGAGGTTGGTTCCGTTATAATCTATTCCGTATCGCTAATGAATCTGTAGTCATGACACGTGCTGAGAACTCACGAACTCTGTACTGCGAAAAAACTGGGTGCAGAAGAGTCGAGCAATCGACGATATGAAGAATTGAATGAGAAACAATTACCGTGGTAATCGTTAATCAAGTGATTGCGACCAATGATAGAATAATCGTTATAGGTTGAAAAACTAGAGTCGGTTCCTCTGTACCACTTTTCCCATATGCGCATTACAAGTGCGTCGATTTAAAAATTACTATAATTAAATCCATCCATTCAAATTAATGAAACATCTCTCGTACTCGCAAAGAAGCATTTATTTCACTCTCAAGTCTATTAATATCCTTTAACGTTGACGCGCCTCACTAAATCACAACGAGAGCATCTCGTGTACGAAATAAAAAAAAGGAAACAGAGTCACGGGCAAACGATACTCTCTCGGATCTTCTCCAAATAAAGCTGTAAAACCCGTCGAAAAAATGAATCAATCCCCTCGGGACGCCAGCGGCGATTAAAAATCGCTCTCTCGCTTCGTATGGAAGCAGTCGCCTCGGCTTTATACGCGCGAACAAGGCGCGTGCGAGTACTGCTCGATGTGCGAAACGAGAAGGCGCAGAGACTCGAATCGCGTCTAATTCGCGCGCGAGCTACTCGCTCCTCGGGGTGAGTCATCGAGACGAAACTCGACTCTTTTGCCATTTTCGGGAGATTTCCAGGTAAAAGAGAAGCGTACGCGCCATGTGTTTGTGTACGCGAAGCGAAATGGAACACCTGTCGACGATTTTTTTTGGCTTCGTCGGATGGTCGCGTGGGCATTGATTCGGAGAATCGAGGTTCTCTAACCAAGTTTTATTCTGTTTACAAAAGACATCGCACCTCGAAAACAATAAAATTTGTATGCTATTGATCGACTCATTTGCGCAACTTTGCTTCTTACAGGGACATAAGCGGCGGCTACCTGGCGCCGATCGGCAGCAAAGCCGTGCTCAAGTCGCGCTCCACCACCGTGACGCGCGATGAGCTCTTCTCGCTCGAGGACTCGCTGCCCCAGGCCTCCTTCGTCGCGGCCCTCAACCAGCGCTACGTCTCCGTCAAGCAAGGTGAGACTACGCAGATTTCGTCCACATGCGTCGTTTATCCGTCTTTTGTATGTATAAGACGAGCTACTCGGCGACCGGAGTTTTTCACAGGCTACCGATGAGTCAGGCGAAGTCGATCGATTCTAGGTTTCTTTAGGACATAATTGACAGTTTGATACGCACTCGAGGACGCGCGCATCCAGAAATAAAACATAATCACTCGTGTACTTCCGTTCGCGCAGTAATCATTATACGCGCAGATAAAAATATGAAATTATATCACCGCGGCGCACTCGAGTGCAAAACCCGAAAGACCTGATTGGGCTTTACGAGAATTCTCCGACGAGGAGTGTCGCTCTCTGCGCGGATATGCTTAAATTACCGACGTTCCTCCCTGTCGCGGTATTCCTTCCTGTCTTCGGGCTCTCCTATACTTCCTTCGTGCGCGTTCCTTCTAAATTTGTTTCCTGCCATTGTGTATCTCGGTAACCTTGAGAATTCTGCTCTACTTTGTGCCGCAGCTTCGCTGAGATTTTATAATATTCGCTGCTGCTCCGTTTGAATGATTTAGCAAATTTCGAAAAAATTTTATTTAAAAATACTTCGAAATTCGCTTTGTCCGTTCTACGAACGAACCAGTATCACAGCAGGCGCGAGGCGTCTAATTGAAGCTAAAATTACACTGAAAAAGGAGGGGACCCATTGAAAAAAAGGCTCCTCGCGCAGCGCCGCTATACAGAAACAGGACGTCCCTCTCTTCTCTCCTTCTCCTTGTATAATCTGCGACTGCAGCCGGAAACGGGGCCTTTTAGAAATTCATGAGATACGCGCCGGCTCGCGCGCGCGCGGCAGCCTGCGGCATGCTAAACGCGACTTGCCGCGCCACCGAACGGACCCGCAGCCGTCTCTCTTTGAGGCTTCGATTCTTCCTAGAGATTTTTTCGTCGGCAAATTATTTCGGATACAATGGACTGTCCTATGCGATGCTCGGCCTGTATAGTTTCGCCTTAAAAGAGAGTTTGATTTTCATTTATTTGGTCTCTCTCGTGCGAGTTTATTTATACACCCGAGGATGCATATTTATCAATACTCCATGAATCATTTATGATTCACGACTGCACTTGTCTTGTATTCTTGCACCGTGAATCACTGTGCAATGAGCAGTCGCTTTGATTAATTTTTGTATTAAATTTTTTGTGCATATGAAAATGAAAAGCTCAGTAGTTGAAGAGCGTCGAATTCCTGATGTGCGTTGAAATTATAAGAGTGCACAAGTGGTAGTGTACTACACAGCACAATCAGTGGTAGTTGCGGCTCTCATTACAATCACTTAGGGTTCATCAACTCCTGCAGTCGTTTCTCGGTCGGGCGAATTAAATCGTTATGCCGAACTTTTACACATAACTATGCAGACGTAATTGCTCCGTTCCGCGTAGCGTTTTTATTGCGGCCTTTCTCGGAAAGCGTAGAGCGCGCATCAGTGAATCGAACCCAGCGTTTGATTGCAATGATAAAACCATGCGACGATTTCCCACAGGTGTCGACGTAACGGCCAACCAGGACGAGATCTCCGGACACGAGACCTTCCAGCTCGAGTTCGATCGCACAACGAAGCGCTGGTACGTGCGCACGATGCAGGACCGCTACTGGAGTTTGGAGTCTGGCGGCGGCATCCAAGCTTCGGAGCACAAGCGTTCCTCCAACGGACTCTTCGATCTGCTCTGGCAACCGGAGGACGGAACTGTCGCGCTTCGCGCCAACAACGGCAAGTACCTGGCGACCAAGCGCTCGGGACACCTGTACGCCAATGCAGATAACGTCAACGTCGAGAACGACGCGTGCAAGTACTACTTCTACCTAATGAACCGACCCGTATTGGTGCTGCGCTGCGAGCAGGGCTTCGTTGGACCCAAGAGCGCGGCCAGCCCCAAGCTCGAGTGCAACAAGGCTGGCTACGAGACCATCCGCGTGGAGAGATGCGAACGCGGCGTCGTCAGGTTCAAGGGTCAGTTTTCTCACGATTGATATTAATTTTATGCGTAAAAAAATTGGTCGCTGTAACGTCATTGTTCGACAGGTCAAAACGGCAAGTACTGGCACGCCGACAGCGAGGGAGTCACCGTGGACTCGGACGTCCCGGCTTGCGGTTTTTATCTGGAGCTTCGCGAGCCCTCGCGGCTCTGCATTAAGGCTACGGACGGCCGGTACCTGAGCGCCGGCAAGAACGGCGCGCTGCGCCTCGGCGAAACCGACTACGCCTCCGCCACCAAGTGGGAATTCTAAGTGTTCTCCTTCTGCTCTCTCATCACTTCTTCAACCGCCTCCCACTGCATCCCCTTTCGCTTAGACCTTTCTCGCGACGCTCCAAGGAGAAAGAACAGGACGCCAGTATCTATACACATCGGTCGAGTCGTCGCGGCGAAATCGAAGTGGAGAGAAGCGAGAGGAAGAACGGCTATACGAGCGAACTTATTTATACACACAAAGCGCAGCAGCAGCAGCAGCAAAGTATAAATGTGTATGTGGCAGTACGTGCCGTCGGTCTTTTTTTATTTTTTTTTAACGCGCGCATGTGCAATTTGGTATTCCGCGCGGCCCCGAGGCACACGTTTGCATAGCGCCTTTGTATCGAGGGTGAAAAGGAAATTTGGATGTCCATTGCACGTCGCGTCTATTATAATGTGAAACGTATACAAGTGACGCGTTCGTCTAGCCCTCCTTGGTCATGTCGTTCAAAGTCATTCAAGCGTGCAGCCTCGAGTATACACTTGGATTTTTGTACTCTCTATTAACGCTGAGGTCGCATAAAGGGATATAAACTGTCTCTCATTTCTCTCGGTCGACGCTGATCGCAGACGAAATGCAGAGAAAGAGAGGAAACAAATATATATATATATAAACTTGCTTCTCGCAGAACTTTAACTTTAAAGAATGATGATGATGATGAGCCAAACTCGCGGCGTCGCATATGTGTACATAAATATATATGCCCGCGGGAGCCAACTTCGAATCAATCCATTCCAATTCGATACCTTTTTATATATATATATATATATACATATTTATATATACACGTGCACTTTTATACCAAATAGACGTTATTTAAGAGCGAGTCAGCTTTCAAAAAATGTGTTAGAATATGAAGAGGGATGATAATATAACGACGTCGAAAGAGAAACAGAATAACGCATATGTTCTTTTAGAGTCGAGGTGCAGTTCAGTCGTCGGGGACGAACTACCCATACCTAAGTGACACATCGTCAGTCGGGCGACTGGACCGCGCAAAGTTTTTACGCGCCGATCATTGCACTTTTTATAATGGTCGTTTATATACAAGGAACTTGTCTTTTGTGTAAATATATACTCCTGTACTTAACCTCTACCATTTTCTACTAATTTTTGGCTAAGTGAAAATTTCGTACTAACTTCTTTTGTTTTCTTATTTTATATATAAAGTATAATTATACATTAGTGCGTGTAACGAAGGCAGATCGCAGAAGCTTTTTGTTTTAGTAAAAGAAAACAGTGCAGTAGATTTAACGGTAAGCAAAATATTTTATTTCTAGCGTCATTCGTTTTGGTATTGGGAGATGATACTCTGTAATCTCGCGCAATTGTCTTACATACGTGTGTGTCTACAAAGGACGTCAAGTATTCTACGCATGAACAAAACGATAAAAAAAATGAATAACACGACGTATCGAAAAGTAATAAACGGTTTTTATGGAAGGTATAATATTCAATTATTTACATCCATCTTATCGACCTCCTCTATATGTATATAGAGTAAAATAAAAATATTTTGTTATTATGTAACATTAAAAACAATATAGAGTACAAAATATATTTATTTTACAAAAAAAAAAAAAAAAAAAAAAATTAACAAAAATCCTGCTTAACATTTTCACCAATGTTTGAGTAACTGCAACAGCTTCTCCAGTCCTACACAACTCTCTACATCAAACACTGCAGATAAAATAAAAACAGCAGTTGTCGCCGACAACATCACTCTCCTCTTATTTTTGTTGAAATATACAGTGCATTATCAGTCAGTTATTAGCTAGCTGCTTTGACTATCTTCTCTTTCGTCCACTCGCGTTTGCTCGCTCGTTCGTCGAGCAACGCTTTAAACTCGCTGAACATGAGGTTAAGACTGGGATAGAAAAGTGGTAATAAATTCAATTGCGCGAAGCTGATCTTCATAAAATCGAAGGCAATTCCAACGCGAGCAAAATCGATGCCGGATTGTTCTACGGACGGCAATCGAGGTATCTTGCTGTAACGCTGCGAGAAGTGCGTCAAGAGTGTAAAGTTCACGTTGGCTTTTACACCTATGCTCACCGCCTGCGAAATCGTCGAGTGACGTTTCAAAACAGCCTCTTGCTCCAGGCCATCCTCCATCGTCGCCTCGTGGATAAGCAGGAAACTGTCTTTAGCTAGTTTCACCATGTTTTCGCACGGTACGGTATCGCCGCTGAAAAGTTATTTAAAATATGAAATATTTCATCTACTTTTAGTTTGAAATTTAATTTAAACTAGACAATCGTATTTTTACCTGTAGCATGTTTTTCGGCCATCATTCAAAGTAATGGCTATACCATACGCGAATGGACAGTGCGTGACGTTTATTGTGCTAATGTTCGCAATACCTAAGCTATCGTACAACGCCTTTGACGTTGCAGATGAGAGAATCGTCTGATTCAGTAATAGATCTCGATTAGAAATTAATCTATACAAATCTTGGATGGGCTCGAATCTGCTGTGATAATAGTTCAAGTACCAAGAAATTTGTTGTGGTGCTAGTAAAAACACAGGTTCGTCAGTTAGGCGCTTCCTCTGCTTTAATATCCCAACGAGTCCTAAATGATGGTCTGCATGTAAATGAGAAACGTAAACAGCCTGAAAATATTTTAAACAATATTACATACAGGTATTATTCACATTAATAAAATTAATAATCTATTAATATATACCTTGATGCTCTTTAGAACGCGATCGGCTTCTGAAACACCGAAAAATCTTATAATTTGACCCATGGTCGCTTCTCCACAGTCTAAGATAATGCTTGTATCTTCATTCACTTGGAAAAGTATACCACTGGTATTTCTTACTTTATTTGGTATCGAAGAACCCGTTCCTAACATTACCAATCGTGGGTATTCTTTTACATTTACTTTTTCATTTCCTAACGGTTTCGTTTTGGCGTTTAACTGAGTTTGCAAATCTGCAAGGGCATCTAAGAATCCGTCAACTGCAAATACGTCTTGAATGTATTCTTTCGGATTTATTCGTACAATCGAAGTCTTGTCCAAGCCAGTGTTTGGTCTTAAATGAATGGTGTTCAGGGTTTGGCATTGGTGAATAAAAAGTCCATCATTTTGCACCTATATTAAAAAAAGATGATTTCTGTCGTAAACAAGTTTAAAGAGAAAAGAATAAGCTTGAAAAATAAGCATCCTACCACAGATACGTCGGTTTCGGTAGTTTCACACGTCTTTGATGGCTCGTTTTCACTTTGTTCAGAATTTTCTTCGATGGATTTCAGCTTGTCTCTGATTTTTTTCAGTGGATCCGCATCTGGATTATGCTCTGCAAAATTTTTATTTTCGCCAAGAAAAGGAAATATATCAGGGTGAATTAGATGTAGTTGATGTTGCATTTTATGCATTGCTTCACTGCAGTATCCCTTATTTTCTTCATTTATGATCAGATGTTGAGTTTTCGAACCAAATTTGCGCATCCAATCTTTGTATTTTGGATTTTCAAGTACATTCTTTGTTGAAAAATGTACAATATACCTTGCTATTTCTTCCTCTATTTTTGCAGTACCTTCCTGATATTTTAGGAAAGCTGGATTTTCAACAATAACATCGATCCAGTCTTCATCAGGGCATTCTAAAACTATTTTTGAAAAAATAAAAATAAAATATTAGTGAATAATGAATATTATTATGATTAATCGTTAAATTATCAACAGCAAGTCTCATACAACTTACCAATAAATAGAGGACCTATTTGTGATGGTGAAACTACATCCTTACTTTTTATTACCCTACCATCAGGTAATGTTATGTCTTCTCCAGCCTTTAATTTTCCTAAATGAGGTCCTGGTGTAACACCTGCATCAACACATTTTGCCATATCCAAAGTTCCAGTTTTGGGATGCACTTTACAAATGTAAACCATTGTGTGATCTATTCTACTTTTATCTTCCAGCGATACCGATCTTGATCTTTGCCTGGGAGAACTAGGTGGTGAATGGGATCTTTTACCATTGGAATTGACCTGATAGTCGTAATAATTAGTATTGTCAACAAATATTCTAGAACTTTGCTCTTCAACTGGTGCAGGGGGTTTTGGACTCTTTATCGGTAGATAGGTAACGGACATTGTTTGATCGCTAAATGGACTGGTGGTATCTTGTGCTGTAACAGTGAGTTGGTTTAGAGTAATGAAATTTTTAGTAGCTTCAATGATATCAATCGATCCATCTGGTCCATGCAAGTTGAGTTTTGGTACTCCAGTGTCTTGTATTGTGAGGGCAACACCTGGAATACCACCCATGTTCTCCCAAGTTGATGACGTTACAAATACATGTTCTATTTTTGTGAGTTTTGCATGATGCTCTGCGGCTAATCGCTGAGTGCCTTCTCCACAGTTGAATAAATAGTTTGTGTGATCGGTCACAAGTAGCAGTGACCTAGACTCAGCACGAGTACCATTGCTCAAAACCTATGAAATTTAAGATGGAAAGTAAATGTGTGATGCAATCTATTTGCTTATGGAGAATAACTATGGTTTTTCAAAATTTGTATAAATCATACCTGCATGTAAATGTGCGTAGGCGTATACTTAGCCGATTGGGCTTTTAATCTCTTGCGCTGCTTTTGTAATTCCATTAAATATTCTTTGTTGTCCTTTGGCATAATCAAGGGTCGAAAAGATTGATATTTAGCGTACTGACGAATAATAATCGTAGTACGTCTGTGGAAAGTGGTCAGACAGTAAAATTTACTGAAAATCATGTGTGCTGAAGACTAGATTCGAACTTTATAAATTTTTAACAATTGTCATTTTTTTTCAAATTACAATTTCGTTCGAAGCGATAACATGTGATGTCTGATGTGTGTTCCACCGTAACCTAACCTCAATTTGCCTTAAAATGTTTCTTACGCACCGCGCTAGAATAGCTAAGCTAAGAAAACATGAAAAAATGAGGGAGGGCTGGCGCTGATGTCAATTTTACACGCGGTCTTACGGAGAGAGAAACCAAATAACCAATCACGCCCACGACGGCCGCTCGAACCGAACTATTTTTCGCCCATAAGATTATTAACGTGGAAAAGAAAAACCATTTCGAGGGCGCCACAGTCTATGCTCACAGTGAATACTGACATACCGACAGAGTGTGATCCCCAGCGAGATCTGTTCCGAGTTGTGACCGGTTTTTGACGTGATATTATCCGTCACAGGGGTGCAGTATACTGCGCATATAGGCGACTGCTGCGGAGCTAAAATTTGTCTTTAAAATTTAAATTATGAAATTTTCATTTTTTTAATTAAAATAAAAAAATTTATTACAACATCGTGATAACGAACTGCAATTCAGTATATCTAAGTGTTCTCAATATTGAATCAATTATTAATAATCATCCAATACTAAAAAGAATGTATTTATAAACGTTTTTTATAATGAAAATTACTTCATCATATTATATAAATTCTCGCTTGACAAAAGGTAATGGTACCGTGAGCGAAGAGGAGAGGGCAGCTCACGTTATAAACTTCTTATATACGCTGTTGAGCGAGCAGCGCTGCGACTGCCGATCAGTGCTGTGCTCAATTCAAAAATATATAGTGTTCTCGAAGAAGAGTATCCAGTCCGAGTATCCGGAGTATCCGAGCCCTGAAGTCCGGCCTGCCTTTTTTTACATGTATATGCGGATCTGAGTGTAAATACGACCCGATCACACGACTGATTACAACGGCAATAATATATACCTTCGATTTTCGTTTTTTTTGCGAAGTTTTGCAAAGAAGAAAGCGCTTTTACCAGAACGCTTTCTTTTTCTCGTTCATACTATAATTATATAGGTACAGATTTTTCGGTTATATACGTTTTACTCGACGAGACAAAAAAATTGAGCAGCTACATTAATTATTAATAATTTTTGTGGTATTTTAATTTTTCATTTTAACAATGTATGTTCAGATAAAAAAAAATGGCACAAGGTTTGTAGAGATCAGAACAAATAACACTTTTGCATTTAGGTGACAGGTCTAGATATAAAGCCAGCGCAAGAAGTAACAAACGAAACGGTGGCACCAAAACAAAGCGATAATGAGAGTAAGGAGCACATTGATCCAGCAGAAAAGTCGCTGCCGCAAAAATTTATAAAGAACGAGCTAGTGAAACAACAAAACCCTCAGAAATTCAAGGGAAAACTTCTGAACGGAAGAATCCTAACAGTCCTCTGTACAGAATCGAAAGTTTTGAATCTTTAAACTTGTAAGTATGAAATTCTTTTGTGAAAAAGTTTAAGGGGGTCCCAAAGTCAATTAAAAATTCAAATTTCGCGCCACAAAATGGCAGACAAAAAAAACAATTAATTTACTTATAACAATTAAATACAGCAAAATTACGAAAAATCAAACGCTAGCTATCCTCCGTTAAATAATTATTCATCATTGTCCAAATTTCCAAGTTATTCATAACAATATGTCGCCGAGAAAACCTTGAAAAAATCCGATTTTTTAATATTTCTCAAGGTTTTTTCGGCGACATATTGTTATAATAACTTGGAAATTTGGACAATGATGGATAATTATTCAACGAAGGGCAACTAACTCTACTCTTATAGTTTTTCGTAATTTTGCTTTTATTAATCGTTATAAGTGAATTCATTATTTTTTTGTATGCTATTTTGTGACGCGAAATTTGAATTTTTAATAGACTTTGGGACCCCCCTTAAGTATTACTACTGTTAAGTTTATAATTATAGTGAACATTGCATTTTTAGAAAGCCAGAGCTGTTGCGGGGTTTTTATGATATGGGATTCAACTACCCTTCTAAAATTCAAGAGACACTTCTACCTAATTTGCTTCGCGATCCGTAAGTTTGTAAAAACCTTAATTAAATGAAAATAGTGAAGACATGAATAATAACAGATGCTATAATTTATAGTCCACAAAACGTGATTGCTCAAATTCAACCATCAGGAACTGGAAGAACTGCAGTATTTGTGTTAGCGATGCTAAGTAAAGTAGATACAAGCAAGATGTATCCACAGGTTTTATGTCTTTCTCCCACATATGAGTCAGCAAAACAAACAGTAGAAGTTGCAACTAGGATGTCAAAGTTTTGCCCAGAAATAAAGATAAAATTTGCAATTGGAGGAGTAGAAAGTAGGTTTGCAACATACAGTATAATGTATTATTTATTATGTTTTTTGGTATGACTAATCGTTTCATTAAGCATAATCCACTTTTTTAGTGGCAAAAAAGAGCAATAAGATTGAGGAACACATAATTATTGGAATACCAGGAGAAATTATGGACTGGATTCTTCAATTCAAATTTTTTGATACCAAGAAGATATCTGTGATGGTCGTGGATGAAGCTGACATTATAGTCGCTACTCTACGCTATCAGAATCAATGCATTATAATACAAAAGTAATAATAATAAAAAATTCATTTCTGATAATTGAACTTGCTTTTTTAGATTGCTACCTAAAAAGTGCCAGGTGATGCTTTTTTTCTGCAAAATACGACGCAGAGGTGTCGGAGTTTGCTAAGATTATTGTTGCAAATCCAGTTATTATTCGGCTGTTGAAAGAAGAGCAATCAATAGATAGTATTAAGTAATATTATGTTAAGTGTAAAGATGTCCTTGAAAAATATGAAGCCATCTCGAATATTTGTGAAGTCATTTAGTTGGACAGTTTATTCTTTTTTGCAATGTAAGTTGACAATAATTTTCAAGTAGATCAAGTGTATTTAAATTATTTAAAAAATTAATCTATAACAAATTTATAACTAAAAATTAATTTTTGTAACACTAAAAGTAATAAATTTTTGTCTAGACTGAAAAGTCTGCTAGCTGGGGTTAGCTGAAAAGATGACTGTAGACGGGCATTCAGTTACCGTTCTGTCGAATGATCTGACAATGGACCAAGAAGTTTGTATTTTGAAGAGATTTAGAGTGGAATTAGCGATGGTTTTAATAACTGCAAGCGTCCTAGCGCAAGGTAACTCGGATATTTTACAAATCTTTGAATACCAGAATAATAGAAAAGCTTTAATGTTTTCAACAATTATAAAACTATTTACAGTTATTAAGGTAAATCAAGTAAAGGTCGTTATTAATTTTGATCTACCAATGGATGAAGTCGGGAAGGCACACTGCGAGACTTATTTGCACAGGATAGAAAGGACAGGACGACCTGGTGAGCACGGTATCGCGGTTAACTTATCGCGTTGATTCGCCTTATGCTATGCAGTTATGCAAAGAACTTGAGGATTAGACCAAGAAAAAGATCGCTTAGTCATATAAGCTGTATGTTAAGTTGTAAATAGGATTTTAAGTGATAGATTTCTGTGTAACAAAATCAATTTTTTATAATATATATATCTGATATCTATTTTATCTACAACAACTTTGTTACTTTTCGTATTATCATTATTGTTGTTGCACTAAATAATCAACGATTACCTTGTATAAGTTTCTTCAATGCAGCAACTCGTTTCAATCGCTAAGAATTTAACTAGAATTTACTTTGTTTTGTCTTATTTTTAAAAAGTATTTATTTATAATTTATTAATGATAGTACGAAGAAAAAGCGATGGCAGCGTCCTAAAATCGAATTCTGTACTCTACTTTGCGCTGCTTTAAAAAATTTTAAATTCAGAATATATGTCTTTCCTATACGCTTTGAAAAATTTTTGATTTTCTAAAACAAAAATCAGTTTCACATATATAACCACGTAATTATCTGTATCTCATTTAACGCTATATTTGATATACCGCTTAATTACTACAGATAATGAAAAATCGCTGGAAATGATTGCTCAATATAAACATGTTTGAAAGCTTATGATTGAGGATTATTACATTTGATTGCAAACATAAACTGCAGGAGTACTAAAAAGATCATACCGATTGGGATTATAATATTAAATAAAATTGAACGTCAGTATTTGTTTATCTTAAAAAACTCGGCCGGTATACGTGTCCTGCAACTGCTGCCATCTGCTAATCTAAACTTTGAAGCTTTCTAAGCGACATACGGGGTTAACATTGCAAAATTATTGCAATTAGATGTGTGTCGTATGTACACTTTGGTAATTGTTATAAATATAAACAATGGGTGTTTGCGAACACCCGCACTCACTGTCCATACTTTACATACATACAAACATAAACGAAGATGAAAATACTTAATTGAAGTAAGAGTCATGGATAGTAACGGCTTAGCAACGTTTTCAGGCCTATAACCTGTCTATAACAATACCTCCTTGAAAAAAACTTCTCATGTTCCACCGTTAAAATAAAAAAATATCTCTCGCTTTTGGAGCTTCACCCACGAGCCAAAAACCCGGCCGCTCCGCAGGAATTCGCGCAATATTGCCTCTCTACACACACAGAGTAGAAAAAGCCTCTCTCTCTCTCTCTCTCTCTCTCTCTCTCTCTCTCTCTCACACGCTACTTACACTCCCACCCTCGATGCTCGGCACCCCCACTCCCTTCTGAAATTCCATCTCCCCTCGCACACATCAGCATCCCTGGCCAGAGCACTCTAGCGTCGCACCCACGCAAGCACGGGCGGGGGTGGCGACGACGACGCCGCGGCTGATGCTGAATGGCGGCTGCTCTACTCCCTCCCCCTCTCAGCCCGCCCACGCAATCAATAGCCAAGGCCTAAGGATTCTACTGAATGGACTCTATCTCTCTCTCGCTCTGCGGACGCCGCGGCGGAGAGACCAGCGGCAGAGCAGCAGCAGCAGCAGCAGCAGCAGCGGCGCTTCTGTATTGATTACTCGCTGCTGCTGCTGCTGCTGCTGCTGCTGCTCTGCCGCCGCTCCATCGACCCGCCCCAGCTGTGTATTACCGTTCATTCATAAATCTTTGCCTTTTCACTCACAATTCTCAACGACGCGCCGCGCGGCTGTAGCTTTTTGACAGTCGACTCGCGACTAGGTTTTCATGAATCCAGGTTTGCCAGGTATTGGTTCGATGCGCGGGTCGTATTAGGTACACGACTCGATCGCGTCGCGCGTGTTTTGGTATATGCGTCCATTCAGAAACTCCGTCGCCGGGATCGTTCATTCAGAATGTGGCTGCTCCTTTTTCGCTGTTTGGGAATTCCGATTTTTAACGACCAAAATTGCCTTATGATCTCGTCAGTCGAAGATTAACGCTGTACGTACGCGCGAAGCGCTGATCCTCCGTCGTGTAACGCACTCGGTTGCAAAGCTGCGAAATTAAAGAGTGAATTATTCCAACAAAGCTGATTGATTCTGATTGTACTCGGCGTATTTATACGAGCGCCATTTATCTATGCTTCTCCTTAGAACCTCGCTTAATTGACGGTACGATTCAATCAGCTGTCCGGGGACGCTTGGCCACTTGGAACGAGTGAATGTTATTGTGTGTGAAATCAGAAATTGTCATAATAAACGTGTTTGCGCATCGTTTCAGACTGGATTTCAAATACGTGCGATGCGGGAAATCTGATATTATACAGCGATCGGACTGCGTATACTTCTCCGCTCGGATAAATCCAGGTCAAGCACGGATACATTCGAATCGCACGTCCGAGCCGCGCTCTCTCCTGTTATACTCCTACTATACTTCCGATGGCATTTCACGAATTTCATTTTACATGCATGCATTCTTTCGCCGCTCTTGCGCAGAATTCGCGAGCGTAAGCGTATTCCTTGAAGCTCGATACTCGATCCTTGTTACCGATTTTATAATGATAATATATGCCAAGAAAAAAGAAAAATATACTTATACGATACTTCAAATATAGGAGAGTGGGTAAAAGTTTCGAGCCATAATCTCTCTTCATTCTAGCTACCACTTCCTCTCGATCATCCTCGCTTATTCTCATCTCCTTCTTTACGCTCGATCGTGTGTTGTCGGCTCGCGTTTCGGGTTACATTCTCTGCGCGCTACTCCTTCAATGCCGTTGGAAAATAACGAAACGCGGCTTTTCCACGAGAAATAGACTTTAGCCCGGAAGAGGAGTCGACGAGAGCTTTCGAATTTTGCTTTTCTATAGTGTTTTATATAAGCTGAGATCGCAAAGCGGAGAACATTCTCATTCAAAAGGGTGCAAATTCAGGATTTTTTACTTTTTAACGCTCTACAAATAAGCGGAAGGCACACAACGTTTGCGTAGCAGCAGCATAAGCAATTTGACAACTAATTAGCTCTGATGGCATAATCGTCTGCACAGGAATTCGATGCTGATCGATCAACCGGAAATTTGCACAGGAGAAACCGTTCAAGATGTCTCTCTCTCTCTCTCTCTCTCTCTCTCTCTCTCTCTCTCCATTCGCCGTGTGTCTGCGATATTAACTAAATACCAGGGGATCTTTTGTGTCAAGTGGAATGTTCATAATGAAAATTTAATGCTCTGCACGCCGGCGTGAGGAATGGGAGCATCAATCGTGAAAAGGCCGTGACGTCGTCTTGATTGCCCGACTTTTTTAATCCAGGGCAGTAATAATTTTCGCAAATAAAAAAAAAAAAAAAAAAACGTTAACGATCCCGTCGAGAAATATCCTCATAGCGAGGCGTGTAATTCAGCAGGATGGCGGAAATAAAAGACGCGCAGCTCCCTTATATAATTCCACGCAAACGAGCTGTAATGGCTTAATAAAGGGCGTACGGTATATCGCGAGGGCAAAAACTGGCGCTCGCGCACTCGCAGACGCAGCCAGGGGCTGCAGGAATAATCGAGTCGATGGATCGAATGGAATTCCACGTGGGTGGCTTCCTGTCTGTCGCGTTATTTCCAGAGAGTTGATTGACGCGCCTTGCGCGTATATAATCCTATATACAGTGTCGCCGAACGAAGTTATAGAATCGGCGACTACATTCGAATTACGCGAATTTTTGACGGGACGAGAATTTTCTAAATTCCATTATGAAACTCCTAAACCAATTCAGATCCTCGGCATCGCAGTTCGAAGCTCCGTGAGAAATCCCTTTTCGGCAAAGGGTAGTCGATTTTCTAGCCCCTATATACCCCCGCAAACTCATGCAATCCGCCCCTCGACACCAGCCAATTCTATAGTGTATATATATAGCTCACGCGGCTCTGAACTGGCTTATATGTGTAGGTGTAGAGGCATCATCTACATAAAAACGTCGTTTCGCGAGCACTGAATCTCCTTGATGCCCCGGCCATTTGCATGGAACACGCCGGCCTGGGAAATGCAGCCGGCCGCGGAGATTAGACAATTCGACGGAGATGAGAGGAGTCGACTTTTGGACTCTTCCCGCACACACAAAATCGGTGGCAACTATCATGCAAATAGAAAGAGCAAAAGCGATCGTTTTGCTGCAATAGCCGGTCGCATTTATTTTCGAAGCTTACCGCAAAGCACGCGTACAATCGTTTTCGCCATCATTATTATTATTTTAATCTCGAAATAAAAGTACAAGCCAGAGAGGCAGGAATAATTTAATATCATCGCTGCGTGACCTGCAGACTTTCTCTCCGCGGCTGCTGCTGAGAGTAGAGACAGCGAGAGCCAGATGGTGCCGGAGATTTTTTAAATTATTCCTCTTCTTATATTCATCATCGCGGATGCGAGGTCACGTAGCGATAAAGAAATTGCACCGTGTAACATTATACTCTTCCGACGATTAATTCGGTAGTTTTACATTTTTTTTTCGCGGCGCTCTTCACCTATTATCATACCCGACAGATAATATGCACGTGTTATTTTTGAAAATAAAGTGAAAATTAATGCGTTCCCGGATAAATACGCAAGTGTTATGAGCTTCCGAGAATATTGTTTCCGTGCATTCAGAGCCGCTCGCTTGGCAAATTCTTCGAATCATTCGAGGTGCTTCAGGCTCGTACTTATGTAAGCGACTAATTCCAGATATAGGATATATTATATAATTATTATTGTAACGTGTGCGGTATTGTTTGTAATGTTAAAACGAAGAAGAAAACAAAGCCACCAAGTGTGCGCATAGAGCTGAGTTAGCAAAAGATTATTATTATTATTCCGAAATAGAGCCAGCATTCAAAGTAGTTAATGTCGCGGAGCGGAAGGACAGGCCGAATTTATAAGGTCTATAAAAGCCACGCGATTCTTACTCCTATCCGCCGTAACAGGATTAACGTTAGCATCAATCTTCGAGCCAGGACGTTGAAACGATATACCTCTGCGCGCGATTACGTCTTAATGTGTCACACGTTTTCCAGACAGAGCTGCGGCGATTGTTCGCGCGTCGAATAAATAAAGCGCCCAAGCTCTCTACCACAGCCCTTTGTTATCATCGTCTCGGATTTGCATCGAGTGTATAAGCGCCGACGAAATTCAAATTCATAAACCTCGCGGCCAGATCTTGTGGAAATTAAGTGAAAACAACTCAACTCGCCGACCGCATTGTATTCTGATGCTAATTTTTTGGAATATCATCCCTTTAAAGCTCCGAGCGATACACACTGCACCTCGAGACAATATACGTCGCGCGTTAACAATAGCTGAGAGTCAAAGCGGCGTAAAGAGTTTTTTCTGAGCGGAAGTCCCGGTAACCAAACCCGTTTAGCGGCAAGTGACGCATTCTCGAGTTCAAGCTTATATAGGCAGTATACGTTCATCCGCACTTACATATACCTGCTAATATACGTCATCCCGCGCAAAGGAACTTACATATCTGGGCTCTCTTTCCTGGTGGCCCACCGGTACACAGGCTTGACCCGTCCTGATTGCTCGAGGCATGCGATATTTACCATGTGTGCGTGGCCGGAGCAGGCGGAACTTGGCTGAACTCTGTCGCCGCAGAGTTAGCTACGAATGCGAGTCATCAGAGCCGAAAGCTAGATTACGCGAATTCATATACATAGAAACTGTAATACTTGTTAATAGTAGCATGTAATAGCGGACGCTTTTCCAAAGTCGGCGGGGCTTTTCGCGGAATTTCATCCCGGCTGATGCACTCGCTCGATAATTATACATGCATCCCGTCGACTCTTCCGCAGTGGCGAACGAGTATAAATCCCCGTCGCAAACGCTCGCTGTATCGTTCCAAACGATCTACACCAACATGTGCCACCCACGCGCGCGTGTATAGTCCGATCATTAGCGTCGCTATCGCGCGAGGCTCGATAGAATCGGTCGTTGGAAAAAAAAAAATTCCGGCGCATCCATCATACATCGATTGAAATCGCTATGGTACATCGCGCAGCCAAGGCCGCATAAATTTCGCCTCGGGCCAGAGTATAGAGCTGGGAAATCGATCCCGCGAGGTAAAAGGGACATTTCAAAGACGTACATATAAAGTACCATGTGTCGCCGCGCGCGAGCTTTGTAGTCGTGGCTTGCGATCCTCCTTATTTCGCCGCATCTATATCTATATGCTCGATGTGTACAGAGACGCTCGCGGCTCTTTATCTTTGACCCTATGTACTGCGACGTTGATGCGGTCTACTCTGTGCGCCAAAGGTCAGGGGGAGCCGTCGGGAAATGCGATTGCGTGCTTTATAGTCGCTTTGTGCTTTCCGCTTGTGCTTCGGCTCACTCGGATTGTTTATTGAATGCGATACGTCCGTATACGTCGAAATGTGTCAAAATCATTGTAGCAATAAATGAATATGTATTCGGCTGAAAGATTTCCGCGCGGAGCTCATATAGCGATCGAATACGTATAACGGGGGACGAGACGTAAAAAATAATATCCTCGCGCGCCTTTGATGCTCTTTCTCGCTCAGGCTGGCATATAAACCAGGGAATTCGTCCCCTAGGGACGGCTACGCTACTGCAAGGAAACGTATACACGTATCAAAAGAAGCTAAAATCACGGGAGCAAGGGCGATATTCGAGGAATTTCCGATGCCGAAAGACGCGCAGTCGTGCGCTATAGCTATGACATCGAAATCGCAGGAACGTCGTATGTAAATTTTTCGACTATACACGTTGCTGCAGCAAAAGAAACTTTGTATAGGTATTGTCGAATTCGATATCCCGAAATACCATCGAGAATACAACATCGAGCTCCTGTCGCAGCGCAGAGCCTATCGGAGAACTGGGTCAACAGCGGAGCTCTACTCCACCTGCTATTTACGCGCTGCAGTTTTGATGGGAACGACGCTCCAACGACTACGTGCGCGCGTGTGTGCGTGTACACGTAGAAGCGTAGGCCAGCAGCAACATGCACACGGTATTTACCCTTAAAACCGACGAGGCCAGGTATGCAGCTGGCACTGAGCCGTGAGCCAGAGTATCACGTATGCGCACGTGCGGATGTGTCTCTGCCTAAATAGTCTGGAGACTCGAATCGCGTGTTTAGTCGTGGAGGCTTAAGGAGCGATCGTTATTTATTTATTTGTTCACGAGCGAAGAAGATATCGTAAGCTTTTTTCTTGAATAACTAGGAATGAAGGCGCGCTTCGCGCGCTCTTGATTCTATCTCTGTCTAATAACACTGG
Organism: Nasonia vitripennis; assembly: GCF_009193385.2. Taxonomy (NCBI): domain Eukaryota; kingdom Metazoa; phylum Arthropoda; class Insecta; order Hymenoptera; family Pteromalidae; genus Nasonia; species Nasonia vitripennis. The sequence continues at coordinate 12,656,954 of NC_045761.1, read as the reverse complement.
TAGAAAATCTACCATAAGTGTTGGGCGGCACACTAACGTCTGCTAATATTTTATAAGCATGTAACATGTTACTAAATCCCTCGAAACTATTTTTTAATAAATATATTAGTAATGCTCAATGTCGTCATCATTGCTTTGAATAGTGAATTTGAAAAAAAGTTCAGTATAAGAGTCAGTGGGTTTGTCTATCATTAAAATGCCATTTATTTGCATTATAAAAAAGCTATACAACTGAAATTTTAAACAAATACTTACTATGCTACCTAGAAAACATGTAACCTACATGATTATGATTTAACTGTTTTCATTCATATTTTCACATCGAGGCCCATATGAATTTTTTAATTTAGCGTATCAAATTTTGCTTGTAGACAGTTACACAGAAACTACCATCTCTAGCACATTGTATTTCTGCTTTCCAGTTTATTTTTACATGAAGAATTTTGACTTTTAACAGTTCTTAGAGTTTTTGAGACCGATACCTGTTTCTCCATTTTTGCATTTTTTCTTATTCGAAAACTAACAGGTCTAGAAAGCTCATATTTTGCATATTGATTTCTTTTGTGATTGTGGAAAGATATTTAAAGTTGAATCAACGTTAACTGAAATACTTTTGTGTTCGACTACAATACCCATGATAATTATTTAGTCGTATGGCATGAGTTTGCATTCACATCAGTGTCGGAGTCGAAATCAGAAGTTTTTCAGTTAAGGTCGAATCAACTTTAAATATCTTTCCACAATCACAAAAGAAATCTATATGCAAAATATGAACTCTCTAGACCTGATAATTTTTGAACGAGAATAAATGCAAAAATGGAAAAACAGGTATCGGTCTCAAAATCTCTCACAACTATTACATTTATCACTTTCTCCATGTAAAAATATGCTAGAAACCAGAAATACAATGTGCTAGAGATAGTATAGTTTCTGCGTAACTGGCTATAAGTAAAATTTGACCTGCTCAATTAAAAAATTCGTATGAGCCTGGATGTGAAAATATGAACGAAAACAGTTAAATCAGAATCATCTAGGTTACACATATTTCTAGGTAACATAGGAAGTGGCAGTGTCATATTTTAGTTGTCTAGTAGCCTTTTTACAATTCAAAGAGCATTGTATAATGATAGACTTAAACTTACTGACTCGGATACTGAACTTTTCTTTAAATTCACCTATCAAACCTCACCGAGGGCGACTTTGGGCACAGGGACACAGTATATCTTCAAACTGTTTATTCTTTTAATTGAACTTCTCACTGACATTAAAAAAAAAAACTAAATAATATTCACACACTTTATTACTACTTCAAATAGAGTTAGGGTGCCACTTTTCAATACACATGTTGTAATACTAAACACTCTTGGTAATGATTAATTTTTACTAAAATTTCTTGCTAGTTATATTACATATATTCTATCTGTTATCAAGGTTTCCACATTTCATTTTAAACACCTCATACATTTCTACTAGGGTTATGAGTTATGACTGTTTTGAGGGTTATGAATTTAATTTTTCTCGTTCCCTAGGCAACCAACTAGCAACCAATCAGAATCACGTATTAAATGCTTCACAACAAAGGTCATCATTTTTTTAAGAGAGGAGGATTTCTGAATTTGCGAATCGCGGCGCGCTGGAGTGGCTTATTGTGCGAAAGCTTTTATGAATCGTAAAAGGAGAGAAAGCCTGGGCAGGATGAAAAAAAAGGGAATTCGCCGCTTCAATCTGAATACCTAAAATATTTGTGTACTATGTAATACGCAGTGGAAAAGCTCGTATAAAAGATGTCTCGATTATTTGCAGATAATTCACTTTAAAAGCTCTCGCGATCTGGCTTTGCTTTAATACCGAGATGACTTATGAAGCATTTTCTCCTCTTTATTTCCATTCGCTCTTGAGAATATTTCATCGAGATGTGTGCCGTGTACGTCCCGCCGACTTTGTATACACACCGGCAGCGCAGGGAATTCAATTGAATTGAATTTTAATCTAATTCCAAAAGCAAACGAGTCGCGTTTATAAGTAGTTGGTATATTCCATGAGAGAGTTTGCGTATTATAACGAGGTGCTTCATTCTTCGCGTGACGTCCACTTAAAATTTAATCAAAAGTCGTCGCGATTCCCACTGGGTGTATGGAGTGCACAACAAAATAAAAACAATCACATCAGCCAATCCCTCTTATATACTAGCGCAAAAACTCATCAACATCTCGCTCATTACGGCACACGAGCGCTCGCGCGAAAGTCTCCTTCCAAAAAACTCGGGCCATTCATCTTCGCGCGAATTTCGCACTCGCCGGACTTTATCTCCGCTAACGTCTCGATCGCTGCGTGTATACGTGTGTGTGATGAGTGTATACGGATACACACCCACACGCGGGTGATTCATGAGACGTCGCGTGACTCGGCGCCGCTGGAAAATGGAAAACCGGCCAGAAATTTGCAGCGGGAGAAAAAACCGGAGATTTTTATCGGCCACCCCGGGATATAATGAATCGAATACACACGAGCCTTACGTTGCGCGGGATTCGAATGTCTATAGCGGAGGGATGAGGCATGGAAGCTTGAATCCGGGGCGAGCGCTTTTTTTCACGAGTTGCGGGTGCGAGGAGTGGGAAAATCGTCTTACTATTTATTAAATATCACACGCTTGACGTGAAGCCGCAAAATCTCGAGAAGCTTCAGTAGCTCATGCGCTTGACATCCAAAAATAAATCGACCACGGCGCGATGCACTTGCAGACGGTTCCGCGGGAGAAAAGTCAAAAAAGACGCACGACTGGAGACGTTATTTATAGGTAACCCGACCGAGTGCGTAATTCATGTTTACTGCAGTCGTTGCCGTCGAGCGAGTATTTTTTGATTCATTTTTATACAACATTTACCGTGCTTGTATGCGCGGGAAATTGAAAAGCGCGCAACTAGATGAGAGGCCGCTGTGATATACTCTACAGCGTCGTCGTTTTTCGTATATATAAATCATCCGGCTAATTAGTTTTCACAATCCAGAGCTTATTTACCCGACGTAATCGAAAACCGCGGAGACACAGAGGCGGGCAAATAGAAAAAGCTCCGAGGCTGAAAATCAGCGCTCTTCCGACTTATTTAACGCTATTTCAGCCAATTACACGGCGCCTGTAAATCAGCCTGCAGCCATAATTACACTGCCCCCTTATAATGCCAATAGCAGAAAATTTGAAAAAAATTTAAGGTAAATCCTGGCAATCGATCGCTTGCCTCGGGATACCGCTTTTCGAGAGAGCTTGCGAAATTTTTCGTAATCTCGTAAAGCAGTTGTGCTGAACAGTTAGCGCGACTCAATTGAATTACCCGGTACAGAGTGCGCGGACTCACGCCCCGCGCGTACAATGAATTATATCGGAAAATTGTACAGCCCGCGGCAGCTCTTAATTACAGCGCCTCATCGCTTACTTCTCTTTCGGTAAAACGGAGTAAGGTAAGATTTTCCGTGCGCGGCTGTGCTGTAGGAGGAGGAGAGAAAATAAACGAGTGCAGGGTATATAGCCGTGGGGAAGAAAATGCAGTAGTGCTTCCCGGGAGTGAGCTATAGCTGCTATCGGAAGCGGAAAAAGGTCATTGTAGATAGCCGAGCTGAGGGGGGTTATTCGAACGTGAGCTAAGTCAACACGGGAATTCTATTGGCGCTTCTGAGAACGGAGAGTTCTGCTTTTGAACGCGTATGCTTACTCTAGATCACGCGCGCGGAGGGAAAATATCTTCTTTTTTTGGCGGAGTAAAAGTTAATATTATCGATGGGAAATAAAATAGACGATTCGGTTTATATCGAAGATTTTCAAGTATTTACTCGGCAAAAGATCAGCTTCGATTCAAAACAAAGTCGTTAAATATGTTTAAAAATCGATGATAATTTCGGTATCCTATACAATACAAATATGACTAGCTTGCTCAAACCCACAAAATATTTGCAAACTATATACAAAACGGTATTTCACAAAATTACACACACACACACACACTTTCAAATTATTTCATCATACAGCGTTCGCACACGCCCTCTTATCCCGCCAAATTCAATCCCCCTTTTTCCCAGCAGGAATTCCCGAACCAAAAGTCCGACGACTACGACTACGACGAAGCGTATTCTACATAATACGAGCGAAGCGGCCTATATAACGCAAGTTCGCGCGGTAACTATGCGCGCAACCCGCGAAAGCCACTTTGGACGGCACAGGGCCGCCTCTTCCGGCGACGTTCTTCAAAACTTCCTCAATCGTGGATTTGCCCGAGGCGAAATTCCGGCCTCCTCTGTACTCCGTGTATTACGCGTATCTCGGGATATGCCTGTCCCGATTACCTGTACCGATACACACAGCTGCTTGTGCGCATAGCGTGACACGTTCTCCGAGTAAACTAGAAGATCGAAACGGCGATTATTCGAACGTATAGCGCGATCGCGGAGGTTATTAATCAAGTCGTTATCGCTGATGCTCGCGATTTATTTAGCGCTTTTTCTCTTGCAGATTTCATTGCGAGGATATTCAATGCCACGATAGTAATAATAATAATAATAACGAAAGGGACGACCAATCGAGCGAACGTCTCTGCTGTAATCGTTATCCTAGAAAAATGCCCATTATACGTGAAATTCACACTCGCACGCACGCGTCATCGAGTATAGGCCTCTCGAAATCGCATTTGCCTTCCCGCCCTCAGCATCCGATACAACGCACGCCTCTCTCATTCCTTCGCCCCTTTCTCCAACTCCGCGCAGGAAATACCTCGTACCTTCAGCCGCGTGCTTTACGTTGAAACGCGAAATTCATTTCGGCTACGCGTGTCGCTTGATTTATATCGATGACCCGTTGTATTCTCCTCACAGCTCTATATAATATACAGCTCGGATTATTTATGTCCCTCGCGCCCTTGCCGCACGTCGTATTTATATATGAGAACGCGATCGAGCCTTATGAAACGGAGAACGAGCGAGGCTCGATTGGGAAACAAAAAATGACAGTACAGCCGAGCGAGATAACGCTTGAGATTCTGGAAAATCGACGCTCCCAATGCGTGCGGTTATGGTACATTACGATACTAGTGGCATAAGTCGTACTTTACGACGCGTGTATCGTACGATATTTTATAGCACTGATTATAAGCATAAATCCGTGACATTAGCAGTCCTTTTTTGCACCGCGAGGTTAGCAGATATGCACGGTGCAATAAAGGACTACTTATGCCACGGATGCGGATTTATGCCACGCAGTGCTATAAAATTGAATTTAGCGCGCGGCGTGGTATTAATTTTTTTCCCAGCCGCGCGCGTTCGAGTTTTAATTGCTACGATTTATCTGTGCTTTTTTTCAGGCTAACGACGTGTAGTTCAGCTCGCATTACGTGAATAAAAATCGATTCTCAAGACCCGCAGGCTATAGCTACTCGTTATTTTGTAAAAAATAAAAAAACGAAATATTTATCGCACGGAAAATCCCACCACCCGCGCAACAATCCAAACACAATGTACCCTGCTCGATAATTCCATCCCGTGCGTTTACCCTTGTTGTATAGCAGCCGACAAAAATCGCAGACCTTCGGTTAAAGCATTTGAAAATCTAAATATTATCGCGAAATGGAATTAACGCCCCCGGCATCTATGCAGTGACACTCGCAGTTTTGCAAAATGTCAAACTCTTCGTAATACGTATCATCGCGACCCTGATAGAATGGGTATCCAAGTTATTTGGAAGTTCTGAGGTTGTCAATCTCAGAACTTGGTAGTTTTCTTTGTCAGTTTTTGTTACAAGATGTAACGCTTTTTATCCTAGTTCTTTGGCAGTTTTTAGATTGAGTATTCTTAACTATTTTCTTCCGAAGATAGTTGGTGAAATAATACGACACAGGTGCACGTGGTTAATGACGATTCGAGGTCAGAATTGGAATATCATTACTAGCAGGCTTGTATTCGAGTTTTTTTTTTAATGAAAGTATATAGAATAATGATTTGCATGCGAAAAATCATTCGAAAAATTTCGAGCAACCGGGGACTCGAACCCGAGCCCTGCAAAGGATAGTCGCGCGCCTTAGCCAACCGAGCCAAGTAAACGTTGTCATTTGACCAACTATCTTGGGCATTACTTTTCAAAAACAGCTCGATCTAAGAACTGCCAAAGAACTAGGATAAAAAGTGAAAAGAATCGCCGAAGTGTAATGTCGACGATCTTGGTCTTGACGAAAATTAATGCGTTAAGGCTATTCAAATAAGTTGCACACGTAACGAACAAATATATTTTTTCTTATTTATTTAATATATTTGGCAAAACTTAGAATAATTCACAAATATGAAAGTAAACTTAGAAAAAAAATGAATATTACAAGTCTAGCGCTAAAATGTATAAGTTTCTTGCGCTTGAACGAAGTGTTCAAGATGTTCCTTGCGCGGCGGTCAAGCCGAATCTCGATTTGTCCTCGTCGTCTGTCTAACAAGTTGATGTGACAAGAGGGATGAGTGCTGCGGGAGGGGATGTAGGCGTTGCATTGAAATGGGTAGGAAGCTTCATCGAGGACGAATATTTTATTGCAGGTATGATGGAGGGAGAGCAAGAGGCGCAGTAGTTTAGGCTGTGGGCGTGCGATAGAAAAAAATCCGGGTAGAGCAGGATGCAGGAAAAGGTCTATCAATAAAGTCATTAGTGCGAAGGGTCAGCGCATTTTCTTAATCTGGTGCAATAAAGTTAAGAACATAAAGCGCGTCTGCGCCTGGTCCTTAATCGCGGTCGCTTTGCAGTCCGCGTTCGTACGTCATCATGTCGTTTATAGCAGTCCGGATTTGTAAAAATACGAAGCACTGACATCTGCGCAGCAGATGTACAGTTTTATAACTATGGTTTTCGAGTTTTTCCGAGGGTCAGTCGTTCGGGTACAAATTCGGAAATTTTAGCATACTTTTAAGACGTACGAGCATCTGATATAATGTTATATCTAAATATTAATACATTTTTAAAATAAGAAAAACTTATATCTATACGTCTGGAGACGGAAGAAAAAGCGTTACATCTTGTAACAAGAACTGACAAAGAAAAGTATCAAGTTCTTAGCTTTTTCACCATTTTAAATCGGCCAATTTCTACCAGGGGAGTGGCGCATAACCATTCGATATAGAATAAAAAGCTGCTCTCTCGTATTTGTAGAGCCGCTGACGCAACGGTTCGGCGGTAGGGATGTACACCATCGCTCGCTGAAATGAAGAAGCGCGCAAAGCGTGGGCGCTGTAGGAATCCCTTTGACCTCTCAGATGGAAGCGGAATCGTTTCGCGATTCAAAGTGCCGGGCCATTGTGTGTGTGTGCGATAACTTAAGGTCTGATTGTGCCTAAAGTATTCGGACCTCTGCGTGTATGGAATAAACACCGTCGCGAAAATAATCCGAATTAGCGAGGAAGCTTTCAGTGGAAAAGGGACGAGTCCGCCGGGCGCAGACGTGATATTTAGCCTCTCTTTCAGACGAGTGTGTTATATACTCGCTCCGCCCCCGCGGCTTCCAATTACCTCTCTCTGGAGCATCTGCGCTTCAACGCAGCTCCTTCTTCGTTGATGCGAATCTCTCGGGAGGTTCTTTTTAGCTCGAGCTGCCTAGCTTTTCGGCGAAGGGGAAGCGCCGCGTATTTTTTACTCCACTCGTGGGTTGTAACGCTGCTGGTATTGTGGGATGCAGCGCATCGAGGGCTTTCACGATGATTGGAAGGGCGGAAAAATGTTTTTTTTTAGCACTGCGAATTTTGATGTTTGAATTGAATATTCGATATCGAATATCGAGCAGCTACCTCTACACATGCTTCGGAAGAGCCGCTGGTGTATAGCTAACGGCACCGCGGCGCGGATTATAAACCGCTCTTTTGGGACGAAAAGCGGGGAAAAATGATGCGCGAGCCGGGCTTTATGGCTTCCGGCAAGTGTGTTCGTCTATGCTCGACGCGCGCGCGGCTCTGGGCGTACATAAACGTCGCTCCATAAATCTGCGAACTTTTGTGTATTTTTGTGTATACGGCTTTTTATTTTATATTGGAATTTTTCCGTACACACCGTACCGCGGGGATTATTAATCGTACGAAGGTGGAAGGATTATTTGATGAAGGTGTTTAATTAATACAACCTGCGTGTGTTTTGTTCTAATTTCAGCCGGCTCGGATTCGCAGAACTTCTTTTCGCCAAATATGAGAATTCACAAAATAGTAGAGCTCTCGAGTAATTAAAAGTTTTAATTAACGTCGCTATATACGCTACTATTAATTTGGGCGCGTGGGAGCAGATTACGCGGATTCTTTGGGAAGCCTCCGAAATGTTTATGAACCGAATGCACAGGTATATGCATTTGTAAAAGAGCTTATCATGCCTGATTACGGAAATCTCACAGATGTATACCTAAAAGAATTATTAAAGTCTGATCGCGCGTGTGGCTCATAGACTCTGATTAAATATCGTTTATATTGAATGATAATGACGCACCCCCCCCCCACACTTTGATGCAACGTTTAATAACATTCCACGCCCGTATGCTCGTCCGCACGTGCGCTTCTATCGGATTATACGCGATTAAATTTGCGTTATTTGTAACGAATGTTGCATTTCACCACACGCAATGTCGGTGGATTGTTCAATCAAACAAATCCCGCAACTGTGTGACGTCGATATCAAATATATCCGACCCCGAGCGAAACGAATTTCCGAGATTAAATAGATGTGCACACATCAGAGATACGTTATAGAGCGCAGAGGATTAACTATAGGAACTCGAAAGAGAGAGAGAGAGAGAGAGAGTGAGCGAAGGAATGACGCGGACGCTGCGTCGATTTCGCGAGATTAAGGCCGAGCTCTTGCGAGTCCCGATGATTTTATGCCCGCGTAAATCGCTAAAGCACACATGGACACGCGCGCGCGCACTGGGTCGATCCATACGCCCACGCTGCAGATTTCGTCGGAATTAAAACGGAATATACGTGTGACGAAAATTCATATAGGTATACGTATCGTACACGTATACACGATAAGAGATCAGCGCACGCGAATGAAAAAGTTTGAAAACGAGCGGTAATCGTACGTCGTTAATCGTATTTTGCATTCCAGGAATCAAAGAGGGAAGCAGCGATTTCTGAGAAAGTTCAACGGAACGTCCGACAAAGGGAGCAGCCGTCCGTTTGTGAGCGAATTTGAATGCTGAAAGAGGCACACAATAATTACAAAGGCCCATCCGAATTCGTCGTCGTCTCACAGAGCCAAGAGGCCGTTGTCGCGCCTCGGGTATCGAGACGACAAAGCCAGTGTAGCCCCTCTGTCTTATGATCGGTTTGATCACTTTACTCGGAATTCGTTTATCCAGCAGCTCTCGACCCTCTGCGCTGCACTCTACACACACACACACACACACACACACACACAGTCGCTCTCGTCAAACTGGCAGCTGTCTCTGATGCCAGACGCGAATAAGCGCCTTAGCTGCGCTGCGGAAATACTCCCTCTCGATAATTACCTACTGCACCAGCTGTTCTCAATGATTCTCTCGCTCGCTCGTCCGTACAAGAGGTCTGCATGCTTCGTACCCCCGCGCAGTCGTTTGCTTTACTCTCGTGAGCCAGAAGAAGTTTGCGGGTAAGTAGTGCGAGCGCGGTATAGTCAGCCGCTCGGTGTACAAGAGTTCCGAGATTTTAAAAAAGTTTCGCGTTGAACGCGTAGGCTCCTATTTTTTGCAGTCGGAGACAGAAGGAGACGAGCCGCAGAACTGCGCGCAAGTTGAATTGCTCCATTCAACTCTTCCTCCGAGCGAGTACGTGGCCTCGTTACGAAAAGGTTCGTGTGCTACATTTTTCCCGCAACGACGCTGGAAAAAGTGAGAAAAAAGGAGTGAGCGAGAAAGAGAAAGAAGACCGCTCCGTGATGGGAATAACCAAGGGCCGTTGCATTTTTTTTCAGAGGCAGCAGCTTGAGAAATCATCGTCATTTGCGTGGAAGCTGCGGGATGGGAGTTGCTGGTCGGTCTGCTGTTTATAATTGTCGAGTTCGGAAGGGGCTTCGCTGCTGTTTAAAGGTTTTTCATTTAGTTCGCGAGCTTCAGTGGGTTGAGAGGGGTTTGTGACGTTGATTACGTAATTTACATAACGGCTGCAATTTGTTCGCACATTTCGTTTGAATGATTCCCATCGGGCAAAAAATTTGAAATGTAAATTTTCTTGGAAATTTTTTAAACCCTGTCCAGTGACGGTCTCTGCTCATTTTAGAAGTGAATCTCGCCGCACGAAAAGCTTGAACCAAAAGAATTTCTAATCAAGCCGAGAATTAAAAAATTCCTGAAAATATATACGTTTCTAGAATTTCCAGGGTCAATGCGGCGAGCTCTGACACTTCCTTTATTGATATGTTTAATATTTCACACGAGATCGTAGTGTCTCGTATTTATCATCTTCATATATTCAAATAACTTAAAGAAGGGCTTGAAATGTCAAAGTGTACAAGTGACGCCCGTGTACGGTACAGCGATTCTGTCCATATTGCGCAAAAGAAAAAAAGCGCCTAACAATGAGGGCAGAGTGCACGCGTCGGCTCTCAAATTCCAGAGCTATAGGTAAAAACAAAAGGGGGACGTCCGGTGATCCTCCCACTCGCAAAAGACAGCAGGAGAGCTATACATAAATCCATCAGGCCCGAGTCCGCCTCCTCGTTCGAGAGTCTCTCCCTGCGAGCGATCCATCTCTCTCTCTCTCTCTCTCTCTCTCTCTTAAATTCACGATACCTATACCGGTCTCTTTGCTCTTGCACTGCTGGACAGTGTATATTATCGCGGAGTCTCTTTTCGCTTTGTTTACGAGGGTAATCGATCAGAGGATGTCGCTGCTGGATTTTCGGCCGTTCGAAGGAAGCGGCTTGTTTCGTCGAGGCCGGTTTGTAATATCCGCGCGTTTGATGGATCGCGATCTTCTCTATATGGCGATGGAGTTTTTTAAAGGGCTTTAATTATGCGAATTATTTTTGAACTCTTTGCTGTCAAAACGAACATCACAGAAGAGCGATATGTCACAGTTCTACGCACCGTGCGTTGTGTTTCCATTCGAGTGGTCCTAAGCGTAGAAGTACTAAGAAAAAATTTCATGTAGAAACCACAGTGCAATGACGACGAAACCGGAAGAGTATGCGCGAGCTTTTACGTACTTCGCCAACCTGTTACAAGGCTTTAGTAGACTTCAGCATTTTCATGAACCACAAGGTGAAACGGACCAGTGGTGAGCGCAAGCTTCAACATTTGTATAAACTATGTACCTCATTCGATTTATTGATATGTCAACACTTTATTTTCACAGAGGATAAGGAGTCTAGTCAAAAAAATCGAGGAAAGTACCCATCCAAACGAGCGATGAATTTCGAAGATCCTCCAAAATTTCATCGAATCCACTCCGCTCCTAAGGAAACTGATTCCCGATCAATCCAGCAGGCGATTGCAGCCTCGTTAAAACGTCCTTTTTAAAAGCCTGACTAATACGACCACCTCCGCGGCGCTCCCTCCAGCAGCGATTCGCCAAATCCCTTTCTCGAATTCAAAAAAAAAAAAAAAAAAATAGAGAGCGAGCGAAACAAGTGTAGTCCAGCGTCATCCGCGGCAGGAAACAGACTCCGACCCACATTCGAGATCGATCCCGCACTCGATGAATACACACAGAGAGAGTGAGCAGCTGGTCGACGACGTCACCAAAAAGCGGAGGATCCTGTTACGTTCTCGGGCGTCATCGGCCGTGACGTTGCACAGTAGCGTGTATCGCTCGCACATAAATGTCACGCTTTACACATCACAGCAGCGGAGCAGCAGCGCGGGTTACGAACTCTTTTAAACCCGACGCGTCTCTCGAGCGATGTTTCGCCGAGAGCTTTTGTCGCGCAGCAGGAGATGCGCTGCACAAAGCCTGCGCGAGGAGAGTCTTATACACGAGGAGCCTTTCCAATTTGCCTCCCGAGTATCTATAGCACCGCCGCGTCGGTGCGTGACACGCTGTCGGCGACGAAAGAAAGGATGATGTGGATTTCCCTTGTTCGGATCTTTCAACAACAGGCAGCGCGCGTTGTGGAGTTGTGTGGAGTTTTGAGAAAATCCTGTACAACGGCACAAAGAGCCGAGAACATTGCGCGTTTCGCAGCTCGCACATAACATAAGAAACGTGTCCGGGACAGCTTTGCGGGAGAGAGACGCGCAAGCTCGAGCCATCCATCAAGCCATTATTCGCGATTCGAACTCTCTCGAATATCTTAGGGAACACGAGTGCTAATCACGGCGACAAAGGTAGAACATGCCGCTGTGAAAAACGCGATCAATTAAGTCATCACCCTAACGTGATCCCCCCACTCTTGGAAAAAAAAAAAAGAGAAAAATGAAACCGCAGTAATCGATCAAACTCGCCGACCAATTAGTCCTCGCTTCGCGGAACTCACTCATTCGAGCCAAGTTCTCCCAATTTCCGAGCGCCGCTCGATTCACCGCCGCCGCGTCATACATACAGTTTCGGACGCGCACTGAGAGATCTATATATTAAAATTTACTACATATGTAGGAAAAATTACTATATTACTATATTAGATAGTAACGGCAGGTCATACTCGCTCCATGACGATTTTTACTATATTCATAGTAAAAATTGTTACGTGTTTACTAGAAATTACTACATTATATGGTAAAAATTATTTTAAGAATTTCTCCGTGTGCCAGAATTTGAGGTTATAAAGTTGATTTGTGCAGTAATCAGAGACCAAAATCTATAATTTTTTGTTTATCTGGTATTATTAAGTGATAAAACATCATTCGCTGCTATTATTTATTAATTTTGGTCAATTTATTATTAATATTAACTCACGAGTAAATGTGATTTGACGAGTATATCAGATTTGAAATTTAGTACATAACAGTACTGTTTGGCTAAGTGATCAGCGCGCTCGACTCCCATACCAGAGGTCCAGGTTCGATTCCCGTCGCCGCAGAAAAATTTCTCTCACTTAACAACATTACATATCAATAATAATAATAAAAATCATATTCGAATAAGCGCGTAAAATTGTCCAGCAAAAAAAAATTAAATTTAAAAAAGTTTCATTTCTATATAATAGACATTGATACTATCTGAGATAGTAAAATTTAATACAAAGCAAGTATAACCGTCCGTTACTATATAATATAGTAATTTTTCCTGCATACGTAGTAAATTTGAATATCTAGTTTTCTCAGTGCGTGGGCGCTCGAAAAATAATTAATTCCCAACGACGCGGAGGCTCTTCCGTATGGAGATGACTTTTTAGTGTCCCTCGCGCTCTTTCTCTCTGTTTATCTTTTGGGCGTAAACGAGGCTCGGCTCTACGCGGGATAAGGGAAAAAAGCGCGTGTACAGACGCGCCGGGAAAAGAGCGATTCATCAAGCGGGAAAATATAGAGACGTCCTCTTAGAACTTGCGGTGTATACGCGCACTCTCAGCTCATCCGGATACAAATACGTGTACGAACTCGAGTGAAAGCGTATTATACAGTCAAGCTCTCTTGTGCATAGTTCGCTCCAAGTGTCCGCAAGCGGACCGTATCAAAAACCCTCGAGCTAAAAATCTCGACGCGGCCGGCCCTCGAAAGAGCCGATATCCTGAGCTTGCGCGCGCCCGGTAATTGACAAGCGGCGGCCGCCGCTGATGGATAGCTCGCGTCGCCGAGATCGAACGACTCTTTTTCTCCCCCGGTGGGTGAATTTATTCCTTCCCTATCGCCTAAGAGTCGGCAAACTTCCGGAAAGCCGATCCGAATATATAACACTTTTCTCTCTCTCTCTCTTTCTCCACTCATTCTCTCTAGAGCTCCTCTCGCGAAAGGGATGTAGAGCGTGACGTCGGGGAAGGTCGCTTCTCTATTGCACACGTGGATCGACTACTGCACCGCTCGCTGACCGACCGGAGAATTGCTTTTCTTATTTGTCGTTGCGATGCCGCCTATAGGAGACTCGCGTGGGATGTAATGCTTTGGCGTATACGAGAGATTTCTCTCGAAGATGCCCTGTACACCGAAGGGAGAAATAGAATTTTCCAAAGGTTCATAATCATGAAGCATCGTAGGAAACTATGATAACATCGTTAAAGCCGGTATTAAAGCCGAAGCGGGGGCCAATAAATAACAAGTTCAGGCCGCCCTCGGCGCGTATACGTAATTTCACGGAGTATGCAGTTCCCAAAGCTCGCTCGGCCGTTGTAATCTGGTAAGCTGCTATATTTGACTTCCGCCGCACAGGCGCATATGGAAATCAGCGAAGTAATTAACGTGCGCGCGCTCGCTCATGCTTGATAAGCGCCAAATTCGTCGCTTCGACATTCCGACACAGCTCGCCTGTTTGGCTCGAAATAAAAATCGTCGAATATGAAGTGTATAGGATTATACACAGGTATATATCACCTACAAAAGGCCGATTAAGAAGAGCGCGCAGTACTGCAGCGCATAGTTTCAGTAAACGGGAGAAGCCCTCTGTATGCACGATCCTTTGAGATTTGGCTTTTCCAGAAAAGCCGCGCGCGGCAAGCCCGGACTCGCAATTTCCTTACTATTCGCACACAAGGGCGTTCGGTAAACGAGGGGTCGTTGCCATTGCTGCGTCTATATAACGTGCACGCAGTCTCTTTACGACTTTTAAATCGATGTGCCCGCGGACAGCGCTTCAACTTGTTGAAACTCCGTATATAACGTGTACAGAGAGAAAACTTCTTTCGTTACATCAAGCTCGGACTATAATCGCACTAGCTGCAGCAGGATGAAAAGTTTTGTTGATCTCGCGCTCGTCTGACCGAACTCGACCGCTTCCACTGCGTGTAACCTGTTTACATTCCGCCGCGAACAAAGCGCGAGGTCTAGTAGCCGGCGATTCTTTATTCGTCATTAAAACGGCGACACACATTTCAGTCGAGAAAAGGGCTCGACGACAATGCCGATCCGTAACACACACACACACACACACACACACAGAGACAGACAGAGCGAGTCGGGCCGTGTGTCGTGGGAGAGACAGAGAAGATTGGATTCCTTTGTGCGCCGGGAGGGATAATAACGTTATAGCCGAGTATAGCAAAGAATCTAATGAGGGAGACTGATATCTTACCGAGAGAATCGGAGAATCGTATATACACACTCGCCGCTGCGAAGAAGAACGGATACACGATGCACGTATTATATACGAGCTACGGCCTCGTGGGGGACGCGCGTAGGCGTCGAGCCTTTGTCGATATTAAATTTCGTTTCCTCGACGAAACTCGCCGATGTTTCTACGCAAACGCGTGTGCATACGCGCGTCTTGAGCTTTGAGGAGGCGTCGACGCGTTTAAAAGCTCGTTAATGATGTGTATCGACGACGCGAGGAAGGTAATTTCGTATATGTCGTATAGAGAGAAAGTGTGCAAAGTTTGACTCTTCGTTCGTAGCAGAAGTTGGCACTTTCTAAAAACTTGGCACCGAGTCGAATTCGCATAAGACGATCAAGTGCCGCTGTAATTGCTAATGCATGTCGTCGCGAGTAGTTTCGAAAATTATCACAGGCTGTGAAGCTCCGCTCGACAGCGCAACTTATAACGACAAACTTTGCGCATTATGACCCGTCTCTTCCCCGTCGTTCCTACACAGTATTCACTTCGCGCGAGTTCGAATAATCGAAACGTTCGAAGGTGATATAGCTGCGTATACCGGTGCAGTACGCTCGAGCTTTCGCAAGCGGGAAATAAATCGATGGGATAACGTGAAAAAAAAAAAAAAAAGTTTAAACGTACACTTTCCGCGCGTGTCTATATCAATAATTACGCGATGTATTATGCAGAATGAATGAGCAGTAAAGTTCTTGCGTCGTCTCCTACCGACTAATTACGCACGCGTGTATGTGGACTGTATACTTCCAGCTCGGTACGCGCTGTTGAACAAAAAAATATCGAGTAGAACTTCGCTTTTAAACTTGCGCGCGTAATTCGCCCAAGTGGAGTGGATCAACCCCGATGTGGTATATACATATCTAAAAGTATAATCGAAACTCCCGCGAAGCAATTACAAACTCCGCCGGCGGTTCGCTAAAAGCACTTGACCAGAATCGCCGCAAGAACAAAGCTTTTCTCGCATGAAACATTTGAAAGGTATTAACTCTGGCTCCATCAAATCCGAAGAAACAGAGGAGGGAGAAAAACCAAAGTACCTTTTTCCGGGCAAAGTTTCGTTGGGCCGATAAAGAAGTGCGAGAAAGCTCAGCTGGGCGATGACGATTAATCGCGCGCGCCGTCGCCGATGATCATCTCGTTCATCGATTAGCCTATAACGGAGAATCCGGCGCGTCGAGCCCTGAACGAAAGAATCCCGAGAACTTTTGCGAAAGAGTTTTCTTCGCGGTGATAAAGTTCAGATAACGTTGGTCGAATTCGCATAAATTAGAAACTTGGAAGCTGTGCGGTGAGTAAACAAGATCCTGCAAATAAGGCGTTCTTTCGACGACATGTGTACATACAAAGAGCGTAAAACTACCGAGCAAGTCACAACGACCGATTACGTCCCGAAAAAAGAGAGAGAGAGAGAAAAAAAAAATAAGCGTACATGTATAAGCGCAGAAAGGAAAAGCGAGAGGAAGAGAGAGGGAGAACGAGAGTAGGCGGCCGAAGACGCGGAGGTGGGAGAGAGAGAGCGACGTCGCGGGCAGCGCAGCTGCGGCGCTGACTCCCACCCCCGAGCTAAAGAGAGAGAGAGAACGACGCCGATGGCGGCGACGCAGCACCGCGGCACCTCAGTTGCTCCACGGTTTCCGGACTCTGCGGACTGACTGACTCAGGTTAGTTGCCTAACCCTCCAGCGCAATACACGCACACATTACACACATACAGGACTATACTCACCATCCGTCCCATCAGCGTCACACTCTCGTTTACGACAGCCATCCATAAACTTATAAAATTTCATTTTTAACACAAAAAATCCGATTATCTCTGTGCGAGAAGAGTTGCACGTTTTTGTATATCGTTGGCGGGCCGAGTGTGCGCGCGTGTGAGGTACATAACACATGGTGCGACAAGTGCTCGAAAGAGATCCCGACGACGACGATGCGAGCCAAGTTCAGCGTCTCTGCCGTGCGCGCCTGCCTGTTGATGTAGTCGAACTTTATCATAAGCGCGCGTCACGTGCGCTTCCATTGATTTCGAATTACCCATAGAGGCGCCCAGTGCGTGCGTGTCTTGTTCACGCGAGAAGTGTGTGTATGTGTGTGTGCGTGTGTGTGTGCGGGTCCGTAGAATTTCAATTAGCAGCCGCAGTCCGCCGCGCGGCCAAGTTTCGCGCAGGGGCGAACGACAAATTTCTTGCCAACTTTTCCAGCGCGAAAATGTGATTTATCGCTTCTTCTCGGCCCGCGAGCAAACTTTTTTTTTCTCCCCGTTTCCAAGACGAACTATACACGCGCGCAACTCGAGGGTCTGCTCCGGAGCGAGCTTTATTGTGAAAGGGGATTCCTATGCGCTATGTACTCTGTGTCGAAAACACCGGAATCTCATTAGATGCAGAGAGACGAGCCAGTCGGTGAAATTGAAAAAGCACTTTATCTCCGCTTCGTTATAATACGAGAAAAGGAATATACAAGCCCCATTGAAATTCACGAGGCCGAATCAGCGCGGGAATAATACTATAATTGATACAAACATCGGCCTCGATAAAGAGAGGAAGAGAGAGAGAGAGGACATCGGTGCAAGCGCGGGAGCGGAAAATCGCGCCGTTTATACCTCTCTCTCTCTCTCTCTCTCTCTCTCTCTCTCTCTCTCTCTCTCTCTCTCTCTCTCTCTCTTTCGGCATTATTGCTCGGAATAAAGAGAACGAGCCTTTTCTTATGGCACCAGAGCATATCGAGCATGAAACGCCGCACTCGCTCGAAATTTATACGGGATTAAATCAGCATCTAATTTGCTACGCTTGCCGCCGCTGAGTGGCTTTTAACAAGTGCCCTTCTTTAAGGACCTGTGGCCGCCTCTGTTGTTTTATCGGGATTTTCCGCGCAATTTCCCGCGTCATAGTATAGTAGAGTGGCATCTGGTTTGTGACTTGTGCGGAGAATTTATTAGCGCCGTTGACATTGTGATTCGGGTGAATGTAATTTCGAAAGCGTCGCAAGCTCTCGTCCCTCGAAACAACGGTACAGGGTAGAAAGGATGAAAAGTCTCGTTATTTCCCGGCGGTGGACATTTTGAACAACTACTCGCTCGTAATCCCTTTCTGCAAAACGTTGAAAGCTCTCTTGAGAGACAAAGCCAGGGTTTTATCAAAACTAAAACAGCCAACGTAATTTTTTGCGAATTACACGAGGTAGAGACGCAATTTTTGACCGCATCCGCTCGCAGTTGCGCCCGAAATATTTAGCGAGCTTCGCGGTATATAGCGTAGAAGGGTCTGGCGCGCGCTGTCTGAATCGCCGCGTCGTTTCATTCACAAGTGCAGCAGTAGAAAGCTCGTCGCCTCTCCCCCACACGGTTCTCGCGGCCCCGACGCGATTCGGCGAGCTTGCATAGCTATACACAGCCGCGTCCGACCACTACCGCTGCTGCTGCTGTATACTTATTATAAGGCTGATAACGACGACGACGACTGTATATAGCTCCGTGTGCGGTCGCGACTGCGGAGAGAGATAGAGGCAGAGCTGCTCCATTGTGCGGACGGAGCTTTTCCAGCTGGCTTTTGGATGGCACTGCGCGGGCGAGTTGAGTGTCTCTGGCGGTGGACTTTTGGAATATATAGTATCATATAATGATGATTATTAGTGAAATTCGCGTTTCACCTCGATTTTTGGTAAATACCGAATTATTATATTAGCTTCGATTTAACGAGCCCAGTAGCATCTCGCTTTCGATTGCCATCGGTGTGGACCGAGTGCGAGCGCAAGCTCACGCCGCTCCATTCTGCAAGCACATACGTTTCAGCTTGATTGCCTTTGCTCGATAAAGACGGAAATTCGCCGAGATAGAGTAAACGGTTTGCACCATTTGATTATTACGTTTTGCGCGAAAAAACTCTGATGCAGCAGCGATCACACAGGGCGTATAATAAAAGCGAATGGATTCCCCGAAAATAGTTGAGCGGGGGGCAATAATAGAAAAAGCCGTATATCCTGCAAAGACTAAAAGTCAACGGTAAACAGCCTCCCTTCCGACGTTCGATACCGTCGCAAACATCCGAAATCGAAAATAAAACTCTTCTCCGCCTACGCTGCATACATATATATATATAGCGGAAAAGAAGCGCAGGCGCGACCTTTTGGCCCTGCGTGCGCGTGTTTATTACAGGGCGACGGGCATACACATCCGTTTCGCGCATTGCCGAGCGTAAATACACAGGACTGTACTATATACGCGGCGATAAACGAGCGGAGGAAACTTCGTGCGGGATTAGAGGTGTAAGCGCCTTTTTCAGGAACCGTTTTGTTCTCCTCTTTAGTTAAACGAAAAAAAAGCCAAGTAACATCCGAAAAGCTCGGTACCCCCACTTAAATATCTCGCCGAAAAAAAAGAAAGTCCCCGGCGATTCATCTCTCCCGCGCGCGGCGCGGCTCTTCCCACGTCGTTCCTACGACATTCCCGGGGAAGAGGGAAATCTCCCTCGGATATGAGTACAGACTGCGTAGCGGCCGAAAATCGATCCGACATCAGCGTGGCGACGAGCTTTTTTACACAGCTCCACACACACACACACAGACACACGCAGCGAAAACGCCGGCGTTTTATCGGGTCACTTGTTGCGTGACGGAGCTCTTTCCCTCACGATTTTTCCCGTGTGCGTGCGTCGTTCTGGCGACTTCTTTTCCCTTCCCCCGCGCGCGACGTGTTGCTCCGGGAGCGAAGGATTTCGGGACGGGAAATTGAATGCTTCGGCAGAGAGAGAGAGAGAGAGAGATAAACAATCGCGGCTCGGAACGATGATGGGCAGATACCGGATTCCGAGTCGAAGGAAGAATCGTGTCTCTCCTGACAAATAGCGCTTGATTAAATTCTCCGGATGGGGATGTTGTGTAGGTGCGACGTTGTTTATACGCGCGTTGCACGCTGCTCGCTTTATTGCGAGACTTCGGCCCTTGATATGCGAAGCCTGCGCGAAAATTGGCCGTTTTTTGGCTTTATGGCAAAGGCGTTCCGTTATTGAAAAAGTTAGCGAGAGCAACTGGTCCGACACTTCCTGTACAAACTTTTAACGTTCTACGAAAATCTGCTCGATTTGCAGTTTCGATGCGAATCGAATCAAATGTAAAAAATATTTTCGCTCGTTAAAAAAAGTCTGCGTGTGCGAATCGGTCGATTGACGGCGGTGGGAGAGAGGTTAGCGAATTGAAAAAAATAAAAATATCGAACGCGCCAGGGCGAAGCTTTTTGAGTGCGGTGTATACGTACAACGAACCGCGACGTCCGCAGCAAATCGCCTCGATAATTGGAAAGCTCCCGCAGTCGATCAAACCCACGACGTGCGTAATCTGTGTCGTATTTCAGTTCGACCTACGGCCGCTGGGCCACAGGGACAAGCCGGAAGGTAAATCTGATGAGATTCTCCCGGGATCGACCCTACTGGCCATATAGAGAGTTCTATAGAGACCGCAGAAAGCTTCTACATCATTACGGCGCGCGCGTGCGATGGTTTCCCGATTTTTTATTTTTTAAAGCTTAATTTGCGTAAACAATGCGTTCGCATGAAAATCACAAAAGCAGCGCAACCGCGCGCGTACACACGCACACATCAGTGTATACCTCTCCGGAGAAAAGCTCACCCTCGCGGAAAAATCGCCGACAGAGTAGTCTCTCCCAGGAGAGTTACACTCGTTGCGCATATAACTGCAAGACGAAAGTAGGACGAGGCACGGCTCGATAATATGCCCCGCGTGGCCCACCGCTGCAGCCGCGTAAAATATCGTCGGCAAAAGCTCTCTCTCTCTCTCTCTCTCTCTCACTCTCTATCTCTCTGTCCTCTCAGCCGCGAAATCCCCGAAATCCACGCCGGACCGCGAGCTTATTTACGCGTCGGACAACTGCTGCCGACGCGAAACTTAATGTGTCGCGCACTTGTTGCCAGCGCTCTGTGTGTTTTGACCGGAAATATGTGTGCGCGGGCTATATGTATACCGGGCAGCGCTGTAGGTACATGCGCGTATAGTTTACGCCTGTGTGGGCTACGTGCCGCGAGTCGCGTTCGTATTCCGAGAAGCATCGAGTGGGTGCTCGAGAGACATTTTTTTTATACGCGTCTACATCGTTACATCGTTTTCTCGAAATAAAAATGTGCGATGTAATTTTCCTGGTACAAAATGTACGTTAATCCTTTGTGCGAATATAGAGTATATTCGAACGAAATTAAAGTAGGCGGGAATTGCATATACAAGGGCAAGCAGGAGAAACTTGCATTTCAATGAGTAATCAGTAAATATGCTTATACACGTGCGCTTTGTTGAAATCCTACGCGTCTGATGATAAACGCTCTCTCCCGCACCGCTTGTACTTTCCGACTCTCAAGTCGAGCCTCTGGCTAACGAAGATAGGTGGCGCATGGGAGCTTTCCGATAACCCTCATCAAAATTCTGCTGTACTTTTGGGGCCCACTGCTTGGGACGATCGTGCTATAACTGCCTCAGTGTAATTAACAACCTAAATGACTGAGGAGAGATCAATGAATGACTAGAGTTTAGTCTCATCGCAGATGATAATTCAGATCACAGACTCGACGTCGAAAAAGGATCTTCTCTGTCTCGACGACGCAATGACGAGGGTCGATCCACAAAGATAGAGGGAAAAAAAAAGAATCAGCCTCGGGCCTCGTACAGAGAGCGTTATGGCGGACACGAGGAAACCGGACGACCGACAATTTTAACATGCGAGCCTCGTTTCTGCAGCAGCAGCGATATAAACCGCCGAGACGAAGTGATTAATGTACGCCGTGTGTGCTTTTAAGAAGTTTGAATTAATTTTCGGATTCCATCCGCCGACGGCGTCGTTTTTCACCCGCGCGAGTCTCGCCTCTCTCTCTCTCTCTCTCTCTCTCTCTCTCCCTCTCTCTGACAAGACGAGAACTATATCCTCGCTATCCGTCGGAATCAAACAATCGCGCGATCTTTAAAATCCGTGAAAGTTAAATCACCCGGCGGAAGCTTCGCCAAGATGATGAAAGAAACCGTCCGATCGCGCCGATCAGCGACTCGAAACTTTTCCCCGAACTTCCAATCGATCCCCGCCAGCGCTGCAGACGGACTTTGACTAATGAATTTACCCTCGCAATGCCGCCGCCGCCGGCGGAACGAGATTCTTCCCCCGTTCTGATTCATCGAAATCCGCAATGAGCTTTGCGCAGCTTTCACTTCCACGCGAAACTTTGCTCATACCCATGCGAGATCAGCGGACGTGAAAAACGGACGGCAGATTTCCTATCCCGGGGATAATTTTTCGACCGGAATTAAGTTCTCTTCTTTTTCCATACTTTGGAAATAATCGACGCTGACGTTCGCGAAATTAACGGAACATCGGATTAATTAAAATTATTGCGTGTTCGGACATTCGACACATTCGACAAGCGCATAATCGAGCGCGTTACAAAACCGAAAGCTCTTTCCTTCGGTATTACAAGCTTCCACGCGGATTAACTGTTCATTAGGCGCTTATACGCAGCAAAACTTTCACCGCACCGCCGCATATCTAATTATAAGTAGAGTCATCGCAGGCAACGATCGCTGCCGCCGAGTCTTTGAAATAAATTAATCAAGCCTCTCGACAATTAGCGCAGCGAAAACCGCGGGCGCCGGCCAAAGGAATAGCGAACAAAGTTTCGCGGCGGGATTATTACTTGTTGGTAAAGGACTCGAAAGAGCTTGCGCGAGCCTGCTCTTGTCCCCATTCATCCCGTATCACGATTGAAATCGTGACCCGAATTTCCTCTCTCTCCCTCTCTTTCTCTCCTCATCATTGGGTCTCCGATTTGTACCCCTGTGTCTCTCTCGTCTCGCCATGGGCATCGGTATTTTTCCTCGCGCGTGTATTACGATAACAGTCGCCGCTGCTCGTATTACAGTGTCTTACGGATCAGAGCTTTCGATCGTCGCCGTGTTCAGCCTCCCCTGGACCATTCGAGAGAGAAAAATCCGCTGCCGACTATTTTTAACTCGAGCTTGCGATTAGAAGGCGCGAGGAAAACAGATGCGTTTGCGTCATTCGCGCATTGTTGCCCCGCGCGCGCGATGTGGCTTATTTTTATTGAGCTTTAATTACACGCTCAACGCTCGCGGCACTCGAGTGGCTTGTCTTCGCTCGCCGCGCACTCGTGAGACTTATTAATCACCTTTTTATCGCGCGCTTTAACGAGGCGTTTCGAAGAAATCGATCTCGTTATATACCATATCGCGATATATAGCTCGTTAAAAATAAACTTGCCATCGAAATCGCAATCGTTATACCGTATATTCGAAAAACAAACCACCCCCTGAACTATACACGCTACAAAGAAGCAGCTTTCCATCACGGCCATCCCACATCGAGACTTGCGTCATAGGTCCCCCCGCGATAATTGACGCTCGGTAAATAATCCCAACCGCTGACCCTCGCCCGTGAAGACACGCATTCGAAACCATATTAGGCGCTTTGGAAGCTTTCACCGCGTATACATGCACACATAGGCACGCGTGCTTGTTATGCATCGTGCGCTGTACCTATATGCGTATGCGCTCCTCTCGTTCCCAGCACGTGATCCGAGGTGAGCTTTGGAGCTTTTTAACGCGATCGTACATTATGTGCTTCGAGCGAAATCGATTATCCGGAGCGTTTTTGTATTTGCGTCCCGCGTTAAAAAGGACGAGCTTTGAGAGTCGCTTGCACGCGCGAAAAAGAGCGACACGTGTGCGCGACGAGAGAAACGCGATCTCGCTGTGCTGCAGCGCTAGTGTCTCTTTGCAGAACAACGAAACAAATAACCCACTCGATTTGCCTCTGAAATCCGCATGAAGATGTATGTAGGAGGATAGACAGAGGGGGGAAATCAACCTGTGACACTAAACTCTCTTTCTCTGCGCCTGATGTGGAGCAGCTGCAGTTGCGTAAGCAGACGTCAGAGCCGGCGAAAGATGGGCGCGGGAGTGACATACTTTCACCGTCGCTTAATGCTCAATTTCCATTGAGCGAAATCGAACGGATTATATTCCAACGGCTCGCTTCGGCGTGTATTAATTACATGTATGTACAGCGACGGGAACGTATTAAAATTTCTCGAGAACCTATACGCATACAATTTTCAATAAGGAATAGGGGGTTTCCATAAGCGTAACAGCAGTTCGAAAGCCAACGCGGTCGAGCGAAAGTCCGCGGCCCAGCTGTGCTTTTCTCGAGGGCTGTGTGTGTACTTACAAAGCGCGGGCTGAGTAAACGTTGCGACGGGTCAGAAGTTTAGCCGAGAGTACGGAAACTTCGAGGCGGCTGCTCCCTGCCGCCGATGCCTTTTCGATTACGCTCTCGGGACGTCTCACCGCTGAGGGAAGAAATTAAAGACGGATTTCGGTGTAGGTAAATTAATACTTCGCAAAGTCGAGCTTTCGATGGGCGGCTATCTTGATATAATACCGTCCACCGTGATTCGCGCAGAACTCAATTAAAATTTTCAGAATATTGAGAGACGCGATATTATAGAAGGTTTGATTAATTTTTGTTGATTGTAAAACTTCTGCACGCCCCGAAGTTTGCACTCCCGAATCTCGATCGCGAAACTCGTTTTCTCCCATAAGTAAAGCATAATTAAAACTTTTGTAAGAATATCGAATTTCAGCATCAAAAGCCAGCAACGCCCCGCGTGCAAGCACACACGCGCACACCTGTTGACAGTCTCCGCAATCGTCGCCAGGCGTCATCTGTGCTTTCGCATAATCAAGCGAAACAACGACGACTAGGCGAACTTGGCGAGTTCCAAGGTCGCTCATGTACACACATACGCACACACACAGACCTCTTATATCGCGGACAAACTTATCGGGCCGAGACAGCCTCGCGGCGAGGGAGAGCTCGATCGATTATCACCGCCTGCACCGCGCGCCGGTTGATTTATCTGAGAAGCGCACGCGTCTCTCGTTGCGAGCGAGAGGCAAAAGACGCGCACCGCGAGAAGCATTGTTCCTAAGAGCCGAGGCTTCGACATTCAATTAGTCGAGCTGCTGTGTGTGTGTGTTGCAGGAAAGCGGGTCGCAAAATTTAATGCTTCCATGACGCGCGCGAAACAGCCTGTCTGTTTTGTATAGATAATGTGCTTGGAGTGGTACGGGTTTCGGCAACGTCGGACGCTCTGCGATGCTATTATTCGATACTTCGTCGGGCTTTATGAAATCGAATGAGTTTCGAGCAAATAGCAATTTTAACTTTGACTGTAACGCTGTATTCTAGTTTGTCAATATATTGCGTCGAATCGATGCATGATGTAGCAGTATCCACTGCGTTACAGCCAATATTACAAATATAGACGCTCGATTTTTCAAGCAACTTCCGGGTATAGTTCATCGAGAGAAAGAGAGAAGACAATGAATTACCGAAAGTCCCTGATGGAATTGCAGGCGACAATTTCGATAAATTGGCCCTTGCCTCATATCGAGAGAGAGAGAGAGAGAGAGAGAGAGAGAGAGAGAGAGATACTTTCGATCGTGGTTATAACGGAAACAATAAGGCAGCAGTAATGAAACTATAATAACATCGGCAATTCGAGCTAACGAAATCAATCATCCGAAAATCCTATTCGACCGAGCGTCTTTTATTTCCCCAGCGATGACGTCTACGACGCTCGACGGTAGGAGGTAAAAAAGCTCCTTTCGACACTTAAAATAGTTACTGTTATCATTTGCATTTCTGCACGGAGCTTTTTATTTAACTTTTTCCGACTTTTTCACGCGCAGGAAAGTTCGTCCAGCTGCTCTCAATTCACAATTATTAGGATCTATAAAGAACTCGTTGCGAGTGTAGCTACGTGCGAGCTTTTCTCGACGATGCGTGACGTCAGAGATTCCGGAAGATTGAAAGTCGAGTTTTTCATGACCACCGCAATTCTCACTCGCTTTCGTTAAAAGTTGCGAGTGTAATTGTCGCTTCCGATGTAAAGCGCGCATCGATAGACCGAATAAGCTCCGCTCGTCCATTGCGAAATTATCGCAACCACTTCATTCGAGCCAAATCGCGCAACTCCGAATCCCAGAACCTCGTCATTCAGCGCCTCTACGCGCAGATGTAATCATAAGTGCGGCCCTCTCCGCACGGCTGCTCCGTTCGCCCTCGAATAGCGCGCCGTTCGTTCCTGTAATTATCGCGACGACGAGCCGAGAGATGTACAAGCTCCTTTTTATTTTTAAGACGAGTAGGGTGGGTGTATACAAGAGGGGGATGGATTGAAAGTGACATTGATGACGGTATGGTTGTGCTGCTCTGATGGAGGTTCGATGAGGAAGGATGCTGAGGGGTCGCTTTATTGTTTATTCGTACAGGTGGTATTCGAGACGGTTAATTGACGTTGAGAGAAGGCTTAGATTATGCGCATGTTTCAGATCCGTAGCCTAGAATCCGCGACAGAATCGTACTCAAATCGAGTAAAACGATCGAGCGTACGACAGAGAGTCACTCAAAAACGCAACAGCCCCGACTAACTCCTCTTTCTCTCAACCCACGTGTGAATTCCCATCGCCGCGTCAAAGCTGTCAGCGCGTTACATACAGCGAGAAATAAAATAAAAACGAATAGGCGTGTATCTGGCTGCGCGCGCGCGAATTCGCACCCTTCCGAAGAAGAAATACAGCGAAATGAAACAGAACGTGGCAGCCGCATTATAACCGGGACACACACACACGCGCACACACACTTACAATCGCATTATCGTCTCGTTCCGCTCCGAACCGAGCACATCCGTTGTCACACGCACGTAAAACGCGCCCGGAGCGCTCGAAATTCATTGTGCCGTAGGCGCACGTATACGCGCGTTACGTGCGTGCGACGCACAGCTGTCTCTCTCTCTCTCTCTCTCTCTCTCTATGATGTCTCTCCTGTTTTTTTCATTGACGCGCGACACCCTTGCGCTACATACCTATATATGTATAATACACATAGGAGCTATACGAGACGGGCCAGTATTTTTTCTCTCCTGTTCGCTCGCGCTTCTATGTTGTTTCTCGGAAGGGGGAGAGCTTTTTTCGCGCAGGTGCGTTTTTCGAATTGGAATATCCGATTGTGTGGAAGCTTGCGTAGGTGAATGATTTAGTTGCGAGAGCCGCCTGTGCATTTCCAGCGAAACTCTGTTTATCATGCACTACGCGCGCGCGAGTGTGATTACACGTTTACGGAGCATAAAATCGAGTGCATGTACTACTGGAATACGGTGTATTCATATCGTGGAATAATGTTTCACGCGAATTCGAAGCGCGCGCGCGCGAGAGAGAGAGAGAAATGCTTCGTCATCGACTCGGCGGAATTGGAATTTTTATGCTTAAAAAATCGTCTATGTAAATTATGACCTACTCTCTCGCGCGGGCCAGCGTCGTCGTTAAATAATTCATATGGTATAATCAATATATTCTGATCGAGTCTTCGACACGCCCATAAGCTTCCCCGCCTTTAAAGCCACGATGATTTATTATTCCAGTTAATATATATACGTGATATTCGGGCCAGAATAAGAGCGTCTACTGTAGAGCGAGAATAACACCCCAATCAAGATCGAATCTAACTTTTATCCGACAATTATACCGTTCGGACTGCGGGGAGGACGCGCATTATCGAGAAACGTTTCGCGAGCACACGAGGGAATTATTGATAGACCCGTTTCGCCGTTTGTCCATTATCTTTGCTAATAGCGATAAAACTCTCGGTCCACCAGCTGTTTTCCATATACGCGCGGTATGGCTTTTCAACGCAGCTCTTCTTTTCTCATTTTTTGAAAAAACTTGTTTTTTTCCTCGTCGGTTTCGTACAGAATCGAAGCTTGCGCGTGATTTTAAACGAAAATACGTGCCCGGACGAGTCACAAAGGAATCGTCGGCGCATACAGGATTATACGCGCAAGCAAATTAATGGCTGTTTTTTGTGCTGCGCTGCGCTCGTTATGCCGATAAAGCCGGTATTTCGATCGCTCTTTTCAGCGCTCGTCAAAAATATTCGATTGTAAAAAAGAGCTTGCGCGTCAATGTTTACGGTTTACTGCAGTTTATCAAAATAATATTAATTTTAAACCTGCACCTCGCGAGCTTTAAGAGCACACTCGACCACAATAACCTTCGTCGCCAAGACACGAGTAAAAGCTCCGTCGATTAAAACTGCGCTCTATGATAAAACAATTACACTCGCGGTAAAAGTGCAGCGCGGAGCATCCTGAGCGCCGCGTCCTTGACGCTATATGCCGCAGCTCTTCGATCTGCTCTCCGACCGAGTGGAGAATCGAGTTATGGCATACTCAGGCCAAACCATCAAAGCTTGCGTATATGCATACTGCACACACACACGCACACACTTCTTCCGCCCTGGCGCACTAACGAACTACGTCATTTCCCGCTTCTTCCTATTCCCGAGCTTGTGTATACGCGAAGCTTTTCAACGAGACGAGGAAAATTTCCATCTCTCTCGCGGGCGCTTCGCATTGCTGCGGCGAAAGATGTAAAACGAGTGGAATATCTCGGTCTTTCCTCCAGCATCAGCTGCTGCACGAGAATACTTAAACATTATTCCTCGTTGTGGGAGTTGCAGAGGAAGACTCGCAAGAGCTGGCTGTGTATACCGAGCGTTTGCGGAACTGCTCATTTTAATGACGTCGTGCCCGAGTTATAAATAGTTTCGTAGTAAGAAATGAAAAATATATCCGCGCCATAATCCTCTCAATCGAATTGAACGCAAATGCCAAACGGCTTAGTCTTCCTTATCTATAACATCCGCGCGGCGCGAATTTGAAAACAAAGCTGCAAAAAGCTCCCGCGGCTAGCTTGATGCGCCGCTTCATTAATCCCGCGGTTCCCATCGTCTCAGCAGTAGCAGCAAGCGGCGCTTAATCAGAGCGGCCCAAGAGCTGCATAGAGATAGTGCAAACAAAACGAGCCGCACACAAAGGGGCGAGGAAAGCCTGGGGAGTTAATTGCTAGCCTTTTGCCGGTTAACCGCACTTTTCTCTCGCGGAAAATGCCGCATCGACCGGTTTCCTTCGACGCGGCCAACTTGTCATGCCTGCTGGTATACGTATATATATAGGCGGTATCGCTTTTTTATACGCATTTGCACGCGGAGAGAGAACGATCTCGAGTGACTCGTTGTTTGCTCGACTGAGAGTGGCTGCCGACGAGCTTTCGCAGGGGAATTACGCTTTTGCGTTTGACGAAGGAGCTGTTTGAAGTCTCGACGTTATCGTCTTCTTCGAGAGCTTATTACGTGCGCGCGTGTGTGTGTGTGCTAAACGAGTTGCACGTATCGGATACACACGCGC
This sequence comes from Nasonia vitripennis, assembly GCF_009193385.2. Taxonomy (NCBI): domain Eukaryota; kingdom Metazoa; phylum Arthropoda; class Insecta; order Hymenoptera; family Pteromalidae; genus Nasonia; species Nasonia vitripennis. The sequence goes on along the minus strand of NC_045761.1, from coordinate 12,627,480 downwards.
ACACACACGAGCGTTTAATCCGGTCAAAATACTCGGGATTCCGTCGGCGTCTTCAAAGAAAAGCCGAACAGCAGTACAGTATAGCAGGCTTTCGATCAATAAAGCAAAACCCCAACCCGACGCACACCCTACTTTCTCTCGCTCTTTCTTCATACTCGTCGTGCAGTAGAGTAACAAGAATCCCGTTTCTGTTTTTCATTGCCGCGCGCGATGTCCCCGGCACAACAGCGTCAAACAAACGGACCGTGTGTGACGTATCGGTGTCGGATCCGCCAGATACCAATCGATCTTTCCCTATAAAGACTCTATACCTGCATTGTAAAAACACAAAGCCGCAGTGGGAATGTAGACTCTACTTTTATTTCTCTCCGCTAGCTCTTTTCTCTTTTGTTTCCGCTGCTTTTCAGCGGAAACCGAGTGTGAATGAGCAGCCAACAGAGGGATTACATTAAGCAAAAGAGATCAGCTTTGCATCGTTACACATTGGTTATTAGTCGTATACATATAACGCTTTTAATTCGCCGCGCGATATAATCGAACGACACGATTTTAACGCTCGTAGCGACACTGCGCAGCTTTATCTTTCAACAACAGTAAACCGTGGAAACGACTCGTCATAGCCGCGCAGGAGCAAATCGTTTTTCCGATTCTCATTCGCGAACCGATCATTTCGTCGCTACGCTCTCTCGCGCGCTGCAATCAAAGGAAAATTAGTCAGCGCGAGGCGAAGGATAACCTCCCCCCGCAAGAGAAAAGCGCAACCCCCGCGAAAAAGGAGGATCCAATTCCTGCGGCCGCAGCAGCTTTTTCCAGCCGAGCTACGGCTATACGTCGTTATCGATAATCCCGGTGACAATATAACTCGTCCGTCCTTCTTTTTCGGGCGAAGCTTGCCCTATAGAACTGGGCCACGCGCTGATGCCATATACGTCATCATCGGAACGAATTTTCGCGGTGGATTACGCGCAATCGGCCGTAATCAGGCCGTTGTGGTATGCATATATACGGCGCTTTTGCCGAAGGCGCCGATCAGCGGATTAACTTCTGACGCGTGCGCCTGATGGATATCCGCTGCTGTGTGTCCGGGAAATTCGGTCTGGAAAACCGCCGGGAGGTATATATAGAGGAGATTATGGAAAGCGAGACTTGATGATACAGCGATAAAGCGAGGAGGCTAAAAAACCGTCACTTATTTACCGCCAATTTGCAGCGCACAGGTGTGCGGGATATACGCGTGCGCATATCGAAATCAGAGTCCCATTGTTTTGCCGCGCGTGTAAGTTATCGGTTGTCGGCGGCGTCCGCCTTTCAATGGGCTCAATTTAGCGCATAGACGCGTGCGGAGGACGCTGCAGTCGAGTTTGCGCTACAAATCGCTTCTACAGTCCCATACGAGCTCATTTCAGCCTCCTCCTCGTCTCGGTACGAAAATTATCGCCGGAGCTTAATTACTTTCGTTATCCGCCGGCGCGGAATCGCTTTAATATCGCCAAACCGAAAGTTCCACAACTTGCCAGTTATAGCGCTGCAATAAAGCCGGGGGAGATATCTTTCGCACAAGGCCGATTGGATTTCATATTTATAGCGAGGCCTTCCCTTAATTTCCAACTTTGCGCCCAATTAAAAGTATAAACCCGTCGCACGGCTGAAAGCTCCGTGTGCAAATGCGTCAATCGCGCGTGAGCGCGCCTTCCAAGGGATTCGAAGTGGGTTAAAGCAGCGAGTGGAGCTCCTAATCCCGTTTAACGCGTCTACGTCGTCGTTGAAATTTCGCCTGCAGCAACAACACCCCCGCGACTCCGCAGCTGCTTGTATTAGCGCAAAGTCGCCAACACAGCGCGAACAACGCTGTTTCTCCGGCTGCGATGATGCATAGCTGTGTGCTGTGTATAATCATTACGTATGCGTTATTACCCACTGATCGGGAGAAATACGAATTTGGTCGAATCGATTCTGGCTTGTGTGTGTGTATATATATATATATATATATATATATATATATATATATAGCTCTACACCGCCTTCGAATTTGCGGCGTACGTCCGTATATGGAGACCACGAAGCAGAGACGACGAAATTGCCTCCGTCCGCTCGTAAAGACGGCGTATTTTATTAAAAAGTATATATCAGCGCTCACTCTCCCTCTGATGTACACTGTACACATCAGTGGGCTAAATGGAGCGAGGGCTTTATCAACTGCCGTAAAATTCTTTCGGACTTGCGGTCCGCCGAAGCTTTGTCGCGCTCGTACGGGGAGTATAAGTGTCGTAAAAGCGGCGCGCGCGTGTGTTCCGAAGTACAAAGCAACGTTTGCGCGCTGGAATCGACGTCGGCTGACCCGACGCAGGGTCTACCACTGAACTCCAGGCGCGCAATATCTCGGCAGATAATTCAGCGGCGAGCTCCCCTGTGTGTAGCTCAGAGGATCCGCTTTGACTGTTACGCCCTGTATACGTGTACGGGTGCAGCTACTGTGTGCAACTAACGCACTGTGCTGTTGTACAGAGCCTATAATATAATACCGTCGCGTTATCGACTCGCAGTTGAACTCGAGTTTCTCAGGCCTCGTTAGTGCACGCGCCGGAGACGCAAATATTTGCGCCTGCATCCTATATATATATATGCCTGGCAGACTGAAGAGACGGCGGATGGAGTGTTTGCCGACACACCGAGAGAGAGGGAAAGGCAAATTCGAGGATGTATCTACTTACGCGAGATCTTGTTAGAATTTGTATAAACTAAGAAAATAAGTGCGCGACGAATGGCTATTATACTCGCAGTTTATCAATCTATTTGATAGACACGGGCGTTGTATTGTACAGCAGAACTTGTTACGACGTGCTCCGTGTTGTAACGGCTTAATCGAGTTAGACTCGGTTGATCCTTCGACCGAGGCTATAGGACAGGCGGATGGCATTGGAACAGCGATACCTGCAATTTATCGGAAAAGGCGTAGCAGCATTGCTCGTGTAGACGCGATATTGTGCATAATGAAGAAACTCGCTTGGAAATGACAACAGACTTGAAAACTCTCGAAAGCCCCGCGCAAACATCATTATAATACAGGGGGCCTGTATACGGAAATGAAGCGCTTCGTTAGCTCGACCGCTTTTCAAATTAGCATAGCCCGATAAAACGTGCGCGCGCGCGCGTGTGCGGCTACCTTTTATACCGGCGCCGCTGCTGCATTTAAACGTCCCCCGCACACAGCCGCCAGCGCGCGTACAATATTCTTTATCCTTTATTAGTCTACCGCGCACTCTTTTTCCACGCACATTTTGCAATGAGTAATTCACGATAGAGCGGATTAGCTCTATAATTTTAAATGTCGGTTCAATAATTAAAAGCTCTGGGAAATCTAATTACCACGCAGTTCTCCGTGTATTCCGTGCTTACGCAGAAGCGTTTTATCGCAGCGATTCCGAGTCATGATAAACAATGGGGTCTTGAGCTGATTAAAATGTCCAAACTTCATTTCCGGACAAAGGCGAGTTCCAAACTCTCGTCCCCGCGGTTTAATTATAAACCTCGTCGTGTCGCGGGCGCGTGTAGTTATATAGAGCTGCGTCTTCCGCCGGACCTCGTTCGTGAATCAGTCGCGGAAGTCCGAGTCAAGTTTTTGCCGCCGCACAGTAATTGGCGCGCGTTAGACGTCGACTCGCACTACTACACGAATCACAATGAGAGATCAGTTTTACTTAACGCCATCAGCGGAGGGTTTATCATCGTCGTGATTACATCGCTTTGCGTAGCTATATCGCCGACGCTAATGGTGTCGGGCTAACGAGGCATTCGCGTGGAAAGATTCGCTGGCTTATCTTCGCCGCCGAATAAGTAACGAATTATTGCGACTCGACTCATGACTATAATTATCGTCTAATTAGATTTTCATAGAGGACGCGAAAGCGCCGTGTTTTGTGCCTCGGTGAATGAATGAATGCGTAAATATTTCATGAGAATAGCTTCTCTCTCTCTCTCTCTCTCTCTCTCTACTTTACACTCGCATACTTTTCATCAATGTTCCGTCCGGCTTGTATTGTCGATAATGTGTACACCTCGGCGTGTACAAGCTGGGACGATGTAACGATCGCAAACTTTTGACGCGCCTCGCGCTCACATTATATGATGCTATAAATTTATCGCATAAACACAGCTACACACTACATGCTAAGGAGATGCGCTTTCAGTTTCAGAGATAAAAGAACAAGCCTATACCAACCGACTCGTTACATACCGTTCAACATATCGGCGTCGGACGACAGTTCGATCATCATTCGGACCGAAGAAGACTGAGACAATTGATGGTAAGAGGAGCTCCAATTCCCTCGCGCGATAACCATTTCACGCGTCGTTTGCGCCCCCCTGGCGTCAATACGTCCGTCCCGCGCGTTATAGTCTCGTGTACAGACGAATTAAAGAAATAAAGCAGCTAGTAAGCAACGAGCAGCCTGCACTCGATGTCAGGGGTTTCAATTAGCGTCGCTGCTCCAACAGCCGATCTCCGCTTAAACGAGCAGTCGGTCAACAATGTTAATATTCCTCCGACGAGTTTCGCGGTCTGAGCGATCAGCAAAGTTTGGAGGATCCGGCGCCGGCGGTCACTTTAGCTCCAATACCGTCCGCTCCTAAGTAGACAAGTTTCCGAAGCCGTATACGCTGGTATGGTCCCGCGACGAGCTGCGTGTAATGCACGTTATCGCCGAGCAACAGAACGCATTATAGAGTCATCCTTCTGCTGAGACGCGCGTGGAAAAATAATTACCGGAAATTCCCCCGAAGCTCGAGTTTTCGTCGCGAACTTTTTCACACGTGCGGAGCGTGTTTTCTAGCGTCCTCTGTTCCAAAAAGCGCACGCGACGCGGGTCGAGCACGAGCGTATAATCAGTCTCCCTGCTCGCATTGTTGATGCTTGGCAACTTACTCGCAGAGGATGCACATAGCGGAGACATGGGCGATCCTGCTGTTGGCGCACACGAGTACCCTGCTGCTGGTCGGCTCCCAGTACGTCGGCCCCTTTCCCGGCCAGAGGCTAACGCAGCAACAGCAGCACCAGGCGGCAGCGCAAGCACAGGAGCTCGGATACAGCGACAAGCGGGCCTCGACGATGGCCGAGCCAACCTGCGAGGAGCTGCGCGCCATGTGGCGCTACAGCAAGCGCCAGAGCAGAGCCGCCGAGAGCACCAACGAGCTGCCCGTTTACCGCGACCCCTTCTCCTACAACGTATGGGAGGCCTACCCCAGCCGCTCGCCCAGCACCGGTTATCGAGGTACGTTATCTACTTCAACGGAATGCGCGTATAGGTGAAAGCGTTTTCTTTTTAACGCGCGTCCGGCCAAGCATTGACCCTTTTCACTGTATCTATTTGCACACGCGCAATCCGCAGAAGAGTACACGGGTCCGGCGCGCAGTCGAGGTGCCGGTGGTGCGCCTATCTACGGCAAGCTGGTCCACAAGGCGCCGGCGGGTAGTCGTCTGCGCAACGGTATGCCCGACCGAGCGAGGGCCTTCGAGGAAGTGGCCCGACTCTACGGGACGGTGAATAGACAGCCGCCGTCCCAGCGGCGCCGGCTGACCAGCTTCCGAGTTGGCGGCGGACCCGTCAACCCCAACCTACCCCAGGCCGGAAGCTTCCAACACCTCAAGGAGATCATTCTCACCGAGCGCGCCAGAGAGCTACAGGTGATATACAGGCCTTGACTTTTATTAATTTACTTTTATTCGTTTAGTCGTTTTTCTTAGCCCGTGATCAAGTGCGCTGCAGCAGCACCATTAATCCTTTTCCGTGTTCATCATTGAGTGCTGATTAATTGCTCTCCGCTGTATCGAAGCATTTTTTTATTTTATTTATTTATTTATTTTTTTTTTCATCGGACTTTTAAAACGTCCCCCGCCTACGTAAGCTCTTTGTTTCTCGTTTGCTTTTATCATCGGAGCTTTTCCGAGTGCTTAAGTGATTGCAATGCACTTACGCATGCTCAAAGCGCGAGGAGCTTCTTTAAAATCAACAATCGATTCTCCGACGTGAAAGGAGCTTTCACTCGGTCGAAGTGCCTCCAAATTGTACGGGGCAATTATGCCGCATTAAAAATTCCATTTTTCCAACGTTTCATTGTTCGCTTCCAATATACGGCGCGCTATTCAACAAACATAAAAAAAGGCAGATCGCGACTTTTTCGCGCGGCTCGCTCTTCATTCGAATTATGCCGCATTTGCAATTCAATAGCATAGCTACAGTAAGGTAGCTATTCTACAGACGAGTATACAAGGTAGACATACGAGCTATTATATGGCAGGGGGAAGAGGCTCCTCTCGACGGCCGAGTAGCCGTCACTTCTGCCGCTTTTATTGGAAGCCCGGAAATGAAAAATGTGGCTTCGGCCGATGTGAGCACAAATGAAAAAGAGCCGGCGATTTGCAGCTGCTGCTTCTAATTTTTCAAGAGCGCTTTTCGCACACAGCCTTGAAAAGCCGGGCCGGGCTGAATTAAAGGCTTCCGTTTTTTGTCTTGATATTTTTTTTAACGAACTTTAAAAGCTCTGGTCTCGCGTATACCGTATCTATAGATCGGAAAGCCGAAATCGAATTTCGACGCCCAGCCGCGCAAACTTTAAAGCCGAAATCCCGTCGCCAGCTATTTTTCCTTCTCCCTTGTAACGAGTAAAAAAAGGACAGAAAATAACATTTTTTTATACGCACAAGCCTCGCTAAAAAAATCCGACTAAAGCCCTTTCCGTCCCTCGCGTGTGATGAAAAAAAAAAAAAAAAAAAAAAAAAAGCGCGCGCGCCTGTATGCGCACTTATCGCCGCGGCGCCGACTATGACGTCAATCGAGCTTAGGCCAGCCGGGGGTAGAACCGGGGATTTCGAAGGGAAAATGCATGCGTGTACGATAGCGGATGGGGGTAAAGGCTTGCAGGGAAATTCGGCAAAGTCTGAGCGAAATCTTGCCGTAGGAACAGCGCCGAGCGGAGGAGATGGCAGCGCGAGCTGCGGTACTGAAGGAGATGACGTCGGGTGAGCGCATGAGGCAAAGCAACGCGCACGAGTCGCGCAACGCCAACTTCCTCAGCTCGCTGCAGGGCAGCTACCAGTCGGACCCGAAGAACTACGACTTCGCGCAGGCCCAATACGTGCCCGATATCGGCCAGGCGTTCTCGGTAAGTTTCGCAGTCTCCGCTCCTTTGTCGTCGTTGCGTTGACGCATCAGTCGCGCGCTTATTCTTCATCGGGAAAGATTAAATTGTAGCAATAATCGAAATTTAACGCAAAATAACATCAATAATTATCCGCCAAGCGTCAACGCAACAGTTAGACTCAGCCGGGAAAAAAGAGAAAAGGGCGCGCAAAAAGTGCCCTAACGACGTCCATTCAATCAGCAGATTATCAAGCCGCCCCTTGTAGCCGCCTGTGTATACCTATAAAGCCATCGCGTATATATATATATATATATATATATATATATATATATATATATATATATATATATATATATATATATATATATATCCCACTAGCGATCTAAATTACCCGGAGCCATTATCCCGTAATATCCCGAGGCTGACCCGGCCGATTAATTTCTCCGTTCGTCTCGCTCTCTGGCTGTCGCAGAAATCGGATCATCACTACGCTCGGGAGTACATGCTGCGCCGCTAGAGAACCCCGGCTGCCGAGAGGAGCCGCCGAAGAGCTGAGAAGACACACAGCTATGTATACATGCAGAATACTTTGTTCGAGCTGGAGCGCCCGCATTATATACCTATATATATACGCCACGTCTTAGCCTGCACAACCTACTTTTCTCTCTCTCTAGCTCTCTACTACTCTATATACACTCCTTCTTCTGTATAGCGACTGAAACACTACAACGGCATATCTATCTGTCTACCCCCGCTTGCGCCTCTATAGATTTCCCCTGTGGGAAGATCGCGCGGAGAAAAGTTTTGATGCTGCATAGGAGGAGCTGCTGATATGGTATATTTTCTCCGCGCGAGCACTCGAGCAGCCGCATCGAAGCTTCGAGATAGATCATCCGCGGGGAGATCATTATTATCATATCCTACGTGTACTGAGACTATGGAGGAAAAGGCATTGTGAGAGTAGATCGCTTTTATCGCTTGATATTCCTGCGCCAAGTTCGGTTTCTTCACGATCGCGACGAGGTCCTGCTGGAGACAATAAGTTTTCATTTTGTTGCCTATGTATAATAATCCAACTGTATGACAATACCTTTTTCTCGGTGCGAATGAAAATTGAACGATTATACGGCGCGACTGTCGAGAATAGAACACGGGACACTTATCGTTGTGTACAGTCTCTCGCTGCTCTCGCTCGTATTTTTCGTTGATTTCTATAATTAAGTATAGCGTCGCATATCAGGTGTTATTGAACTAGACAATAATGCGTATATCAACGGCGCATAAGTCATTTCGTTTTTCGGTCTTTTGACGTTTTTTGAAAATTCAATGAGCGACACGCGCGAGTCTGCTGTAGGTCTCGACGTACGCGTACGTACCTTTATATAATATTATACATTACCCATCGCAATTCGCGATATAACCCATGACAATAATCGAGTGATTCACTGACTGGAAATTAATAATATGTACAAGTAACTCTGAATAAAGGTTATATGATTTCGAGGTGTACCTATACGTCGAAACCTACCGATGCGAGACTTGAGGAGAAATATTTGACTTCTTGAATGTGGCGGCGGACGATATTTCTCGTCGAATTATACATATATATATACACACACACACATATATATATAAATATAACGTTGACAATAAACTCTTAAATGATAAGAAAAACATCATGTGTGCATTTAAATTTTGATCGAATAATTGTCTATATTATTCTTTATTATTGCATGTAAAATAAGCACGTGCAAACTTGCTGATGGTTCTCGGACAAAAGAAATGAAAATTGTACGCGCGCGTCAGAACTCAGTTCTCTCTCTCTCTCTCTCTGTTACGTTACATATTATAATAATGCATATTTCGAAATAATGATCTTTTGTCGAGTGATATATATCGATGCATATTATATACAACTATTATGTAAGCATGTGTATCTTATTGTATACGAGAAGCTTGAGCGCGCGATATATAACCAACAATTCCTTTTAACGAGAAATAAAGTCATGAATTGAAATTTTCGACAATAATGAAAACGTATTACGGTTTTTCGATTGAATTTTTTCACCGAGAACGCAAATTCAAGCCGGAAAATGATGATGATGAGGCATGGAGATGAAGAGCGAAGAACATAAATGATATATGAAGATGAAGAAAAGTCCAAGAAGACGAACGACAAGTTCCTAGCGCCAAAATTTACTATAGCTAAGATGCGAATTTTTTACTTGTATGACAAATAAATAATTTCTATAATAGTGAATTGGGAATTTACATCAAACAATAATTAATAATCGAGCGCGCTGTGCTTTTCGTTCTTCTTCCAAAAGTGAACAAAAAATAAAAAAAAAATGAAAAATCAACTTGTAAATGCTGTGAGAACAATCGTAATGTAACTAATATGACTAATGTACTTATAAAAAATATATATATATACACATATGAATCCAGTTATATTTACGGTAGATATTTTTCGATACCCAATAGAACGATGGTTTCGATATAAGAATATTCTTGAGAAAATCTAGAACCAAAAATATGAGTATAACAAAAAAAAAAAATTACAAAAAAAGCGAGAGATACATCTCGAGGCAAGCCTGAGAGCGAGCGAAAACCGGATGAGAATCTCTTCGCTCTTTCCCAGACTTTCGTAGGCTATTATTATTATTATATACACACATACACGTAATATCACACGGACACGCTCACTTGTGCGGGAAAGCGTATAATACACACGTACACAGGCGGAAAAATCGCGCGATGGGACAGTGATAAATCATCAGACGTTACTCTTTTCGCGTTCGTTCCTTCGTTCTGCAAACGCCAAATACATTATACAAACTTTGCGCTAATTTGCATGAGAATTAAAAACTAACTACACTCTCTGCGCTACGAGAAGTTTTTGAATTTTCAAACTTTTTTTATGTTTCTCTGACAAAACAAACTACAGCCCGCGGATGAGTAATGTTCGAAAAAGCTTGTGCAGCTTATCAATTGTGAATTCATGAATAATAAATTACACATGCCTATGCGCCCAGCGTTATAAATTTGTAAATACCTCGAAGGAAAGTGATATATTGGAGGAAGAAAACAAAATGAAAGAAGTTGCTGGTGATTTATGATTGAACCGTCTGACGTCTTTCTTCGGTAACCAAGAATTTAAATGTGTCAGACAATAATCGCTTGACAAACGCGTTAAGGCTGCAGTTAAGCCTGATATATATACACACATATATAAATATAACTATATTATATATATAAAAAAGATATATATTACGCGCATAAGAATTGACGAGGAAGCCCTGCATGTGAATTGGGTGCTGTGTTAATTTTTGCGAAAAAGCGAGCGAATGAAGAAAAGAAAAAAAGTTTCTCAAAACGTGTGGAGAAACGATAAAAGTAACAAAAAAAACAACACGTATCTGTAAACACGTTATGCATCAGGAAGAAAAATACTTATGTGACTTCGAAAGCTCGAAATAACTTGGTACGTTATAAGGCGATAAGATATATATATATATATGATATATTTAAATGTAAAGCAGAGTATAAGGATTTCGCGTTTGCGCCAATCACGTCGACGCTTATAAAGACTTGATAAATATATATACATACTAATATATATATATATATATATATATATATATATATATATATATATATATATATATATATATATATAATATAAAAAACGCAATCTCTTAAATGCGTGCGATCAATCCTTTCAGAATTTTTCTTCCTAAATACCTAAATAAAAAAAATACAGCGCGATATAAGGGCATTATTTTAATTTAAGTCGACTTCGTCCTTGGTTGATATATATGTACTTCTATTTTCATTTTGTTTTTTTCAAAGTTCGTGTTTCCAATATGAAGGAAAAAGAAGAAGAAAAAAGTACTCTTATAAGTTGTGTGATATGTCCTACTTTTTGTTCAGACCGATATATATGAACGTATACATATAGATTTACAAAAAATAAAAATTGCCGAAAAGAAAAGTATTTTGTGCTAAATTATTCCTGATTTATCTTCATCTTTAATATACACCCCTGAATGTGAGTGTCCTATTGTAATTTTATTGTTTATTTCATGTGTTATTTGAAGCTCAAAAACATATCTTTTAATAGCGCAAACCGTGTTATAATTGTTCTATTTTAATGAAGTAGATTAAAAAGTAACAATAACAAATAATACGTACGCAGTATTGTCTGAATGGAAAATGAGGTGTAACTTTTGTAAGTGACCTATACAAGTGTACATTCAGCGTAAACGTGTTCGATCAAATATAATATTTACTTATATGAATAAGTAAAACACTTTAATAGGTGAACACGCGAGCTCTAAGGTTGCTGTTAATTATCAAAGACCGGACAATAAAAAGGGTGATTAAACAAAAGTTATTTTTTTGCGTGGAAAACCTTATAGAAATATTCAATATCAAAAAAATAAATGAACATCATTCAGATAACAATAGTTTGCATACATTTTAGACGCATTGTTCTAATTGTTTATAATTATTTGCCGTTTAACAGATATCATTCCTACGTATTTAATCAAATTTTCATTTGTAATACGTTACGTAAAAACGAATAAACATTTTCACTGATGGTAAGGATATTTATCTCTATTTATACTAGAAATACTCGTTGATGTCAAAAAATTGTTTGATCGAGTGACGCAATCACAGAATGTGAACATTTTTATTTTTGTCTCTTTCGAATAATCGATCTCTCAACGAAAATCCCGACCTTCGTGTACAAAATAGACATGTAATCTAACGCATATAGGTACTGATATGCAAACACACGTATACACAAACACGGATTTACGCAAGTGTCAAACAACAACAGAAAAATAGCGAACTCATTAATAGTACAAATAAAAGCGGAGTGATTATACCTTGGATTTTAAATTGACGCACGTATATTTTTTTAAACAACCCCTGTCGACGGATAAACTTGAAGAAGTGCAGTGTTTCCAATCAGTTTTATTTTGAGTCCACTTCGTGTTGTTTATGAATGAAAAATTTGAAAATAAAACAGTATTGACGCTTTTTCATTTTTCAAGGTTAGTTTTTCCGTTGAAAAAAAGCAACACTCGCAATCTCGATTGAATTTGAATATCATAAACTGATTAACAGAACGTTATGTTCCAAATATGTGATGTTAACGAAATGTAATGTGATTGGATTAATCGTTAATTTCCTCACTCCTAACATGCATGATCTATTAGGACAATAACTATATATGATAATAATATAATAATGCGATAATAACTAGATTACGTATAGCTGCGAAAGTGAATTCGGAGGTGTGAATAATGCTGCTATTTGCTCACTAGTATATGTCTAAAAACAATCTCTGCAAGCTTTTTATGACGCATTATGCGAATATGACGTGCTGTTGCTGTAGCAGTTTTTGTACAAATCATGTGTTCGTATAATATATTGAATTTATTTTGATTTTGAATGTGCATTAGTGTTATTGTACGTACTTGTTTATTTGTGGATTACACAGTTGGCAAGATTACGTATGCCGAGAGACAAAAAAACGTCGTTTTGAAAAAGAACAATTTTTATTTTTCGTATACCACTTGAATGTAACAGACTTAAAACATACTGCACCGGTAATTACGTTTTTCATTATATTTATTGTAAATAATGAAATATTCTTCCAATCGAGAGCAGATATATGTATACATATTATAACAGAATAAACTGATGATATAACATATTAATAAAATACTGTTCCAACCAGACGCAGAAAAGAAATTATTTATCGATGCTACATATTTTTGTACTAATTCGTACATATATACGTGTGAGAAACGTAATTACTATAGTGCAACAGCAAGCTTGGTTCAACTATATTTCTCCGAAATTCTACGTAAGCTACAAAAGAAAGGTAACTTTGTGTACCACGCATAATGTTCTGATATAGGGTATGTGTATAAACTTCAATTGTGAAGAACATGAAAAACTCTAACGTCTGTTCGATAAGAAGAAAAAATATGTAAAATAAAAACTCTATACAATATATATAAAGTAAAAAAAATTGTGGCATAACAAGAGTGTCACGCAGTCAATGTCAATAAAATCCCGTAAACTTTAAATAAACGATGATGTGTACGTAATGAGAAATAATAATAATAAAAGCAACAAAGCAAATGACACTAGTGTAAGAGTTGCATTGCAAAAGCCCCTTGTTACCGACAAATTATTCGAATCCAAATATACGCATCCCCTCTTGCGGTAAAATAAATGCGTCACACACGCATACACACACACACACACACATCCGCGCAAGAGCAACGGCAGAGGAGTAGAAGTTTCGCGATATCACACTACTCTATCGGATCAAGCATCGTTGCAAGACGCCTCGACGCGTTCAATGACGAGCTTTAATAATCAAAGCCTCCTGCACGGAAAGATGAGCCGCCCACGCGGTTGCGAAGGTTATATGTAACACCTACACGTGTGCGCCAGCTCGTTGATACATCTATACACCCACACTTAGAGCCTGGATGCAAATTGAAAAACGACTTCCAAGTGGATCGATTTGACAGCGGCTCCTTGTCACATCGCTTGATAGTACATATATAGATAGGAACAATTTTCGAAAACTCTTCAACTCGACGTAAATAAATGTGATGCTCTGCAGTCCACCGGTATAGATCTCTCCCCCCCCCCTCTCTCTCTCTCTCTCTCGCGCGCGCGCGCGCGCTTAATTAACTTTCGACTTGATGAAACGAAGCCGTGCGCGCGCGCGTATTTGGTACATGCATACACGCACATGCCTGTGCGTATATTACCGGCCGCAATTCGGTCTATCGGCCCCAGCGATCGATCCGCAGCGGTATAGCTCTATAGGTACACGATGCGTGCGAGTGCGTGATATCATACCTGTGCTCTTTTCTTCCCTCTCTCCCCCTTTTTGTATCACACAAGCGATGCACGATTGACAGAGTCATGGTTTCAAGAGGGATTGATTCTTCTTCTATACTGGCTTTTTTTATCTCGGATTCGCAGAAAACTGCAGGCTTGAGCTTTGCTGATGGGCTTTTTTCCGTGCGGACATGTGCGCGACGGATGGAAAAGTATATTAACCCTAGGTATACTTTTATAACAAATTCCGAGTTCTTCTAATTGCGGCAATTAACTTATAGTACACACAAGCTGCAGCGCTGCAGTTTTTATTTGCCCTAAACAATAACTCTTTTATTATTTGTATATAAACCCGGCTTGGATTCTCGTTTATTTATAGTTTCGCAAGAGGGACTGAAGTGGGTTTAACTGCAGAGTCGCGCAGGGATATACAAAAGAGTGTAATAAGGGAACCTTCGATTCTGCGAATCTGTAAGCCGACTCTTCGGTTCTTTGGCTTTCTTTTAATTTGTACACAGTGTAGAGGAAACGTAAAAGTGCACAGTACACTCCTTACTTTTCTATATAAACATCGGACTCGAGAAAACAAAAGAAAAAAAGAAGCCTACCTGCGATCGCATCACGGCGTATGGGTCGCGACTCGATAAAAGGAAAAAAGCTATTCTATTCTGAAGGAGGGCCGCTGCGAGGCGCGTACAGAGAGAAAGAAAGCAAAGAGGAATTGGAAAATACTCGAAGAAAGGAAAGACTCTCTTGACTCCGTTACTTTAGAAAAGCGCTTTGTACAAGTCGTTATACTTGTATAAGATATCTTATACGTAATATACATATATTATATATTCGGAAAATGAAAACGAGCAGACATGAAAGTCGCGTGACTTTTGCAAAGACTTTTGAGGAATTATATCGTGTATATGTATCTCCTAAATAAGTAGCTGTCTTTGCGTTCTGCGTCTCGCCGAGAGAAACAAGTATATACACTTTGTGCGAAAAAATCGAATTGTCATTGGCGAGTCGAACGAGGAGTCAGATTTGAAGTCAATACTACTATATAATGAATAAACTGTAAGCCAATATGTTGAATTGTTATTGCTTGACAATAAGTAAATATATGATTATAATGGATATATCGCGTTACACGTAAATGGTGTAAGTAACGTTAAGCCTTAGCGTACGTTAAATAAGTAAGTTCTGAATATTATGTATTTTGAATGTGCAGAATTACTGTGTTATTGATTCAAATGCAGTCTTTCTAAAGATGAATTATTTATTTGTTTATTACAATTGTTTACCTCTTGCAAAAGTTTGTGTCGCCTTTCTTTTCGCTATCAACTCTTCGCTTGTGACAAGAAACAAAAGTACATATTTTTTGGAAACTAATAAATGAAAAATTCGTCGATGCTACACACTAAATCTTGGAGAATATTTGAATTTTGCTATAAAAAATAGAATTTACCTTCTTCGTAGACCATATCGTGCAAAAATAGAACAAAATCTCAAAGCAATATAGAAAGCGAAATTCGGACAAGCGAGAAGAAAGCAAATATGAGAACATCAAAACGTGAATCCAATCCAACAGTAGGACGAATGTTGAGAAAATTCTAATAAGAAAGAGCCGACGGTCGTTTGATGTTCGATCAGAAGACGACATAAAGTATAGCGGACAAAGTTAAATGTGAAATATGCGATGCGAACAAGTAAACAAAGTAGATTGACGGGTCTTATTTGTTATAGTGCAATTGCAAAAATAGGCTCTTGTTCATATGACTTACAGTAAGAGCATCGTAAGCAGTATTTTGTAAATCTCTGTTTAACAATGTTTTACTATATTTTGTTTCTAAATACATGTCTATTGCCGACGACATCATTGAGTTTATCATTTATTTATCTTCCCGCAGAACATGTATTTTCCTATTTCCCATATTGTCTATTTTCTACGCAATATACATTTTCTGTATAATAAAATGACGTGAAGTGCAATTTCTTTGGAACCTGTCATATTAGTAAAAAGGTAAGCTTTTTAAATAATATGTATTGCTAAATGAAACGAAAAATTCCAGCACAAAAATAAAAAAATCTTTAGTCGAGGGATAATTGAAAACGCATTTAGTTATTTCGTGCACTTGAATCTATATAGCTTTATTTACATTATTACAGCTCTCAGCTCGCAAATTTCATGCGGTTACCTCATGAATACAATTCTGGCGCTTTTTTAAAATTTATAAAACCATCTACAGACAACATTAAATTCGCTATTGATTCTCGTAGTTTGTTCAATCATTATATACACTCAGAATAAAAAGTATCTAATTTACGAGTGTGCGCGTCAGCGCTATCTCATAGATATATATGTATATGTATCGTATTTACACGCGGTTCTCGTTGATTACAATTCAACGAGACTTTTCGCATCGAAGCTGCTTTTCATCATTATTTAATTATACATAGCACAATTAAATCGTTCTCATAAAGATCGTTGCATTGAAAACAAAATATGCTCTCGCGTTCTGTTTGTGCTTACTACAGATGGCGCATTTCTGTGCCACGGTCTAATGTGCCCTTTTTTACTTGCACACGTTAAAAGCAGCAGAGATATCGCATTGATTAATTTAAACTTTGTCCCTTTCATTGTCCTTTCTCCAGGTACATAAAATTCCTTCCACGTGCATATATTACGTTGCGAGTTGATTAAAACACTGTTCGTAAATATAAATTCTCACCTTTGATTAGAATATCTTATAGAGTTCAAACAAAAACAATCAACGAAACATTAAAAATCTTAGTCCTCACCGCTACACGCCTTCTTTCTTGATTTTTATAACTTGCTGATATTGAAAAAAAATAAATAAACTGCAACAATAAAAATCATCCATCCGTACTCAAAAATAAAATGCATCAAATAATTGGATCTCTTAGAAATTTAAAAAAATTCAACAATCCGTCCAATTGCATTCCAAGTAAAAAAACTTACCATGCTCCTATACGAAATATATACTTTGAATTACAAATCGCTCTCTCAACACTTACAATTCATCATAAATGGATCACTCTCCACAGTGAAGGTATAATAAAAAATCGATACCTCTAGCACTGTGCAGCAGCAATGCCGGTCTCGCAAATAGATAGAAATTGATTCATCGCTCGAAGCGAGTCCCCTCCTCTGACTCTTTTGATTAGGCGGCGTTGCTTCTGGTTAGGTAGGTCTTAGGTCAGACGCCGTTTGAGGTGGGTGGGTTGATGTTGCTCGGAGGCCGCAGCAAATCGTGATACTGCATGAGGGCCTCTCTTAGCGAACGCGAAACCTGATTCGAGGCCGTCGCTACAGTACACTCAACCAAACAGGGGTACAGGCCGATCAGCTGCTCCCACACTGAGCGCTCCACTGCGTTGGATTAAAAGGTACGAAAATATAAGGTATTGGTTTTAGGCGTAACATTAGTAATTAAGCAATGTAACTTTACACGGTATCATTGCTATATTAATCATTAACCCCCTTCTTGTGATGATTAGTAATGTAAAGAATTTCAAAAAATAGCTTTGCACACCTTACCTTTATAGTACTCAACAAATACTTTTGCATGTTTTGAAGATGTACTATAAGAATTAACCAAGCTACATAAAGTAACTCTAAAAAGAATACCCATCACCACAAAAAAAATCAATGCACAACTCACCCTTATTTGCAGGCGCTTTCTTCAACGAAACGACAAGAGTTGCTACTGCTTTGAGAACGAAGGATATTTCTGACAACCTGTACCTAGAAAACATTTTTATAGTGACCTTTTTTGGAAAGCGTATGCCAATACGAAGCGAAGTGTTAGATGGCTTAGCAAGACAGGCGTTACCTAGGCAGTGGACATTTGCCGCTTCGTCGCTCGTCCTCGATGTATCTCTTTAGAACCTCTTGAAATCTATGAAGCAGAGCTGTGACAGCAAGTCGTCCGGCGACGCCGCCCTCATCACGCTCAGTGATGCTATCTGTGCTGTTGTTCTCGATCTCGTTGTTCAGCCCGTCTAGCAAAGAGAACTGAAGAAGCGTCTCGAAGCACGTTTTCGCAAACTCTTCTCTTAATTTAGGTTCGCCATTCTTTTCTATAAATACAAATAATTAACATTAATTAATTCAAGATATTTAAAATGATAAAAAGAAAAGATATTTCTAAGCAAGTATTGATTAATAAATCTTAATAGAAGTTTGAAAGATTACCGATATTTGAAGTGGCAGAATGAATAGACCCTTTGTTTAAGAGCATGACTACTCTTAAGATAAACTGATGCGGAATATGCTGAGAATGCGGCAGAACTTCGTCTCTCAAAAGCTCCATTACTTGACAATCGACTGCTTCATCTGCCTGGATTTCCTCGACTCCACGATCCGTATTCATAACACTAAACACCAAATAATAAATATTTAAGACTTTGATTAAAAAATGACAAAGCGCTTTTTAATTTTATTTACCTAGACGGAAATAGAAAATGATCAAGAGTATCGGCAAGCTCCTGCCACATATTCTGGAAATGATCGGGATAATTTCTTGCAAGCGGTAATCCTGTATGTAAAATAGCTAAGAGACTCGTTACGGCTAGTTTCCACGTTGTATGCGAAGGGCAGGCATATTTCATTGCCAGAGGAACATGTAGTGCTTCTATAATATGTTTTAGGATTTGACCTTCAATCACAGCCATCTCATCCGCGGTCTTTTGATACAAGCTAACGACCATAGACAGAGCTTTTTCTCCGAAAGGCACGTAGTTCATAGTAACCCAATCGGCCTAAAAATAAAGTGTATTCGTTATAATCATTTTTTAAGCTTTAGACGAGTATTTTTGTGAATTTTATCAAAATTCTAAAAAGAACTTACAGATACGCCTCTGACTTGGGAGATGTGCTTTGTAGGAATTTTCCCATATGTAGGTGCTTCACAAGCTAATTTTGAAAAATATAGAAGCTGTAGGAAAATTGGGCCAATCATAGTTTGCAGATTTTCTGGAGTCGACAGTGCTTCCTTTAATATAGACATAAGATTTAATAAGGTTATTCGTTAAAGCACAAAAGATTAGTATTTATCAATTTTACCTTCTGTAGTAATTCCATTGAATGAAGTACACCATCTTGTAACTGTGTAAGCACGACATCTGGCACAGTTGGTAGTATGTATGGTGTCGATTCGCCGTGTACTGGAACTGCAACTGCATTCTTTAACACTTGACACAACTTTTGCAAATCCGTGGCAGAGAATCTAAATCAATAAACGTTAATAATATGGATTTTTCCGTTATTTTATTCAATTTAAACATCGGCTAACTTACTTATTTTTAACGTGTTGAAAAACCGCAGGGAATATTTGAACGAGTGCAGTAAGGAATGCTTGTGAAGGAATATAGGGTTCAATATCGCCTTCTTGAGGGGGTGATGTGCTATCCAGACCTATGCTCAACCAAATTCGCCACGCAACTATCCACAGAGCCTCAGAATCCTCAGATTGTGCTGGGTCATTATTGTCTGCATTTTTAGGAAGATACAAGATCTCTTGAAAAGACTTTAAGGCGGCTAGAGATACCTGTAACGTCAATTACAAATAAATGATAATTTTAATTCTTTCAATAGAATTACACAATTTTACTTGTTATATTGCATACCTCATTGTTTTTACTCAATGCAGAGTTTTCAATAAATTCTAAAAGTAGGGACCAAGCGCGTGGAAAATCTCCTAACATTTGTAAAAGTTGACGCTTCGTATTAAAAACTCTTGCAACGCCGCTTAAAGTTAGTACCTGTGTAAAACAAAATAACATTACATAACATTCTCAATTATTCAAATGGTAACACTGTATCGCGCAACCTATTATTTTCTTGTTGCGTAATTCACATATAATTATTCGTACCTGTGTTTCTGCCCACTGTTTCTGAGCGGTATTTCTGCTGTGGTGGATAAGGATGTTGCCGGAGGTATCGACTTTCTCACTACTCGCTGAGCTTGACAGGCTCCTCACTTTGTCTAACAGCGGAAACAGTACCTGCCAAAGCACGGCCTGCCAAGTCGGCTGATGAAGCAGGCTGCCGTGAGCAGAGATTGTTGAGAAGAGCGTTTGACTGGCAGACTTGCGCACCGCCGGTCGTGGGTCTACACACAGATCACCTAGACGTGCATATAAGCACATCCAGAGCTTGTCGAAAGGCGGCATATTCGTCGTGCCAGGGAAATCAGGAAACACGGAGGCCGAGTCACCTCTCAGCGAGGCACATATTTTTTCTTGATTTTGATAAAAGTAGTCGCTTATATTCCACTGGAATGATAAAGGTTTAATTTTTATAAAGATCTTAGATTTATTATTTGTATTGGTAGATGTAGTTTTGACCTACCATTTGACCAACAGCGGTAAGTGAAATGTTCAACTCTTGAGTTTGGGAGCCAAACTTTGCTGCCGTATCGACGCAGAGCGGAAGGCACCTCCAAGGCATCACAGGTAAAAAGTCTGTTACGACCAATTGTAAACATTGGAAAGCTATTCGAACTAGAGCTTCTCTGTAAATGCAGAAATAATTTGTTATATACTTTATTCTCTGATGTTATGAGAAATTGATATACGACAGCGATTTACCCATGATGATCAGAGACTGCACCAATGATTCCTAGCACCAATGGCCAGCCATGAAACAGTGTTTCACCAGCACCATGCAAAATCTGTAGTACACATTCTAACTGTCTCTGTCTGACGTCTGCGTGTCGCACAGATGATAATTCAGAAAGAGGTCCTAGGAGAAGAGTTTGTAGTTTCTGGAAAATTAAATAAAATCATAAGTAATTTAAACGAGAAACAAAAATTATTAAATTGAGACATAACTAGAGCAAAATTACTTGATTATCTCGAAGAGGCTGAGGATATTTGTGCTGGAGCGCTGCCTTCACCAAGTATGTAATCGCTTCAACGCCCCACTCTCTCATTCGTATGTGGGGATGCTGACAAACTTCCAACAAATGATTCGTAAGTGGTCTCCATAAAACTTCTACCCTTGGTAAATTCACTAAACCGGTTTCCAAAAGCTTTGCCACCGCGAAAAGAGATGGTTCCTGTCAAATTTAACGTAAGATATTTTAATTCCCAGAATAAACATCCACAGAAAGCTCGTAAAATAAAATAGAGATTGCTTAAACTCATACCCTATTAGTATAAGCAAGTTCCATTGCCTCCTGGCTGAGCTTGCAAAGTGCATCGATGAGATGATGAAGAGCAACGTCATCAAGATGCTGACTGCTTTCAAAGAGCCGGCTAAGCATTGCGCTAAGTACCGGCAAATCCGCCATCACTGCGGTAGTGAGCATTGCGTTCGAGTCTGCAGCACTACGTCCAGCCTTGAGCGACCCGCCCGTCGATGGTTTGAGTCCAAGAATCCAGGCGAGATGCTGCAGGGTTGTTAGCACAAGATGCCAGGCGCTGCCCAGAATACTGCCGTGACAATGGGCTAGTAGCAATAGGGCGCGCATACACTGCAGGTTCTTAACCGTCAACATTACAGGACCTTGTTGAGCACCTGTCAAACAAATTAGTGTTATTATCTCTGTTTTTCTTAACTTACTCTATTAAGTGTAAAACTTACCAATCGGCAGAGAAGCGGTAGGTAGAGGCGTGCCAACGGCAACAACCTGCTGCCTGTAGTCTGAGTCTCCGAGATTTGATGGATTGTACTGTCCACCAGATCCGGAACCTGTTCCTCCGGCATTACCCGCGGCGGAGGCATCTTGTTGTTGTTGCTGTCTCGCAGCACTAGGTATACCCTGAGGCGCGCTGTATAACACTGTCAGTGCGTAATGCGGAGGTAAGGATGCCTTGCAGATCGCAGTAATAAATGCGTCTCGTGGCGTGTGCAAATCAAGCAAGCCGCAGAGTGAAGCGAACGTCTGGATCTCCTTTAGTACATTTTCGGTAGCAGATTCATCAGTACTGGCATCGATAAGCGGACTCAGGGCAGCAAGAAGACCGCACCAGCTTGAGTTAATTAGCTGCACATGCAGCTTGCGCTCAGATTCGCTAGGCTCATAGCGTCGCTCGGCTGATGAGCCTTCCTCCCGAGGACCAGTTATAGCCAGTGCGATTGACCGGATTATGTCCAAGAGACATGCGTATGCAATACTAATACCATAACCGTCCGGAATTTGTGGCGGCTCTACTTTGTCAAGCATTTCTAGACTGTTAGATAAATAAAAAGTTAGAAACAATTTAAAAACTATAAAACAAAATATAAAAGAGCACTGATATTACTATGTTGATTTGGCTTGGCCACTTGGGAAAGTTGCAACTACTGGAAGCCAAATTCCTCTTGAATAAAATCCAGGCTGCGGAGTAACGCCCGGACCTATGGGCATTCCTGCCAATAGTGCAGGTGCTTGACCCTGGGCAATCGGAGCTGTTGATCCTTATAAAAAAGTAATTTATTATAATTCACTACTTTTTTTGGAGTCAATTAAAAAATAAGCTACTAATAATGTGAGCTAACCTGTGTTCGCTTGTACCATATGTGGGTTCACAAAAAGACTATGTACATAGGCGCCTAAACTGTTAACTATATCCTGAAAGATATTAGTGGCATGCGGCTTTAAATCATAACAATTACAGAAACTCGTCAGTAAATCAGCCTGTACTGTCATTTTGTGCAAAACTTCCAATGCCAAAGCACGCTGCCATGGCGGCTTGTCGGGATCCAAAAATTTAACAATCAAGGACAAAAATATTTCGCATTCTGTTACCTAAAACGATTTTCAAAAATGGGTTACAATTTGTAGTTTAGAACTTGACATTAACCATGATCAATGTCTCGATTTCGAACTTACCAGCAGTGAGTGATACTTTTGAACCAAAATAGATACTACTCTCAGTAATCGCATACTGATAGGAAAATAAGGTTTATCGAGAGGTGTTGCTTGCTGCACTGAGGCTGGCACAGAGTTTCGATACTTGATATTAGGTGAAAATAATTTTATAACAAGAGCACAAACACGTTCCTTGAGAAGAAAACTGAATTCTGGGTGCTGGTTGCAAAAATAAAAAAAATGAATATTCGTGCGTTGTAAATTAAATTTGAAATATTTTGAAAAATCTTATGCGTTTCTTACCTTAAAAAATACTGAGGAAAAATTTGTCAAAACAGACTCGAGTAATTCAAGACCGAAAGTTCGCGTCATTTCAGTAATACCAATCAACCAGTATGGTTGATCAGCATTAACTAATTGCACTAAGTCCTTTAAGGAAAAAATACTAATTAGTATAAATAAGAAAAAAAGATTGTGCTGTAAGTGATAGAATAGAGTGGAAAACATTAAAAGATATAGATAACAAAACTAGCATTATCAGGCCATTCCATGACAACTTTGAAAATGTATCTATCAGATATACTTCAAGATACTGAACACAAGCTAGTAACAGTTTTTTTTTTGTGTAAAATATCTTCTTGTTTCAAACATGAAAACAAATAATTTTTTTAATAAATATAATCTTACTTGAAACATTAAATAGGCATCGGCGGCACAAGGCCTAAGAGCCTTTGGTGCTTGGTTTGTAGGCACTTTAAGTTCTTCTAAATTGCTTTCTTCGTTCACTGGTTGATCTGTATATTGCTCATCTTCAGCTACAACACGTTCAAACACCAAGGAAACTAGTTGTCTTACGGTAGCCCCAGCAGTATTGATAGTTGTAGAATCTTTAGTAAAATGTAGTCGAAAGCAGAGTACTAAATTCTGAAATATCACAAAGTCATTGAATTATTGCATCATCTTAAAATTGTACAACAGTATAAAAAATAATAGAATCCTATTAGAACTTACCCTTGCTAATGTGTCTCCATGAACAAGTGAATTACTAGTCAGCAACAGAGTTACAGTCTGTAAAACTTTGACTTCTTCAATACCTGCCTCCATTAGCGTCCATAATGCATCTGTGATGTATCGAGCTCCTTTTTGATCAATAGCTTGCTGGGTTATCAGTCTTTGCATCGTGCTTAGACAAAACTAAAATAGGATGTTTTGTTGTAATGACAAGCAACAATAGACTTTATATTATAGATATTAGTATAAATCTATACCTTAATAATCTTTACATCTTTACTCTCACAACCTTGGACTAGAGGATAAAGGATCTGATTCACAACATAATATATTTGTCCTGGTTGATTATTTGAGGCTGCTTGTCTCAACTTGATTATGCCTTCTTCGCATGACTGAAACAGGTAATACCAAACGAGTTTAGTATTCTATTTTTAAGTTCTGTTGACAGCGATTAGAAGTGATAAACAAAAAGACTTGAAAACGGCGCGCCATTGTTGTGAGAAATATTATTCTATGCAAGAAATTTACTAGAGAATAGGATTGTTACCTAAGAAGCTTTCTGTATCTTTAAAATCATAAAATAGAATAAAAGTCATTTGAATTCATGCCTTGGCCCAATGAAATATTGCTGAACTACGAGATAAATGCTTGAAATGATTTATTTCTCGAATACTCCAGTGCTCAAATGTTCAAAATAAATCTCTTTACTCGATATACAGTGCCTCAGAAAAACCACGTATTCAACAATCGCTTACCTCCTTGATTTGGGGATACTTCTTCTTGGTCTCAGAAGCCAGCGTCTTCAGATCTGCCTGCAAGGACTCGAAGAACTTGGCCACGCTCTCCTGGGGGCCAGCCCCAGTAGCGGCAGAGGGTGCGCCTGACATCCTCGAGCAAATCCCGGGCCAACGCTACGTTCTTCCCTGACGTGTTTGTTTTGTTACCTCGTAGCCTATCCAGCGACGAGGAAGATGCTCATGTCGTGGCGGGGACAGTGCAGTTCAGCGAGGTAGCGACCACACCAGACGATCTCCGAGTGCGGGCTGAGTTGGCAGCATGCCGATTATCAGCAGCAAATTGACAACGAAGCAGCAGCGCGTTCGACGTGTACTTTACCACCTAATTCTGCTGGAGTACCTCGACTGGTGTGTGTGTGCGGGGCATAAGATAGGCGCTCCTCCTCGCTCGCCCTGTTTTCTTTTTCTGCCCTCGGCCCTCCTCTCCTCTCTCACTCTCTCTCTCTCTCTCCTTTTCTTCTTCTTTTATTATTGGCCGGAGCTTGTGTATGTGTACGTGTGGTGCAGCTCGCACACGTATAGACGACCGCCGCGGAATCAGCAGCTGTCAATTTCACGTAGGATCAGCGATCAGATATGGATGAGACAGTTCCTCGGTCTGCGGCGGACTGTAGTACTGGTAGTACTGTACAGTGTACACTCACTGTACTGAAATATAGTATGCACGAATATAGATATATATGATAGATAGGTGTATATAAATACAATGAGAATCGCGCATACGGATCACGGGCTGGGACGCTGCCGAGGTGTCACGTGGGTGCGCGGGCTCTTTAAATTGCTTTTGCTCCGTTGCTCCAAAATAATGAAACTACAGTTATTTTAATCATCCAACTACCAAAACCTGATTTTACTACTCATCTTTGCTCAACAATCTCTGTCTCTTATTTTTATTAGAATTCGAGAAAAAATGCATCAATGTCGTGAAGCGTAGTGTTATAATAAAGACTACTTTATTAACACATTCTATTTCAATATTTATCGATTATAACCTCGCTGAAGGCTCTTTAACTCCAAGATAATTATTGCGCCAACGCATCATGTATGTAAGTATACATATAACTATGTAGAAAACCCGCAAGCCTCGCGCACAAGTCGCATGCGCGTCTGTCCAGTGCTGCAGACGAACCTCGACCAGACCACAGTCCACACACTGTGTGCTAGCTGCTGTGCAGGGCTGTGTCTGGCTACGTCCTCTCGGCAGTTCATTGTCGGTATCTCCTGGTCGCAACGAAATTTTTTTGGAGCAGGTGACTGCACGTCTTGTTTTTCTTCTTCTCTATCTTTTATACCTATCCCATCTCACTTTTTCACAAGTTTCCTCTCTCCAGTCGAGGTCTAATCTAAGCATTGGTTCGCGCAGTATGTATGTATAGGTCCAAACACACATCAGCCGTTCGATATTCCATTACCTTCCTCAAGAAAGAAGCGGACTGTTCCAGCGATTTATATCGGCTAATCTGAATTTTCGGGGATATTCTTTCAGATCGAACAGATCACCAGGATCGAATACAATGGCGCTGGCGAGAAGAGCGAGTCACTCCGGTAGCTGGTACTCGGAGAACGGTAATTTAACTCTGCTGCACTTTTCACCGCGATAAATAATGCAAGTGCGCGCGTGGGCCAACCTTGGCTGTTTAAAAATATATGCACGCGCATATGTGTAGTTTGGTGTCCACTGATTCGAATTGCTTTATCGGAACGGGGTAGACGAACTCGTTATTTATGCGTTGATAAATAAATACTCGGTTTTTATTGTTTCGAATCAGAAGAAAGTGTTGTTCGATTAGAAAGACCCGCGCATGCTAAAATAAGAAGTTTATTATCGTTCAAAAATCAATGCTGCCTGGTTATTTTTAAGGTTTTGAGCTGAATAAGCAGCTTGGGGACTGGCTGAATGCAGCTGACCTGTCTCATGGGCCAGCCAGAGCGATTATATCACCGTTAGTACCAGTCTTTAAATTACATTCATTTGATTCAATGACCGCCTACATGACACATTCTCTTTTAATTTTACAGCCATGCTGGCTACAGCTACTGCGGAGCCTGTGCAGCATTCGCCTATCGCCAGATTAGTCCTGTCGTAGTGTAAGTGCTTATTAATTTCATACTATTTTTTAAAGGGAGAAAAAAGATGGGAATGAACTTCTTAGTTCAATTAAGTGATATATTTCTCCATTCCTATATCCATGGTGACTTGAAATGACAGACTTGCTGTTACGCAGCCGCAAGATATTCATTTTAGGCCCATCCCACCACGTGAGATTACCAGGATGTGCTCTGACTCAGGCTCAGGTCTACAAAACACCACTGTATGACCTGCATGTCGATCAACGAAGTTGGTATTTTTTCTCAATATTCAATGCTGTGTTACTCTTTTTTACACAAACATAATTATTTCATATTGTGCTCTATAGTAAACAAAGAACTTGCGGATACTGGCCACTTTGAGTGGATGGACATGGACACGGATGAGGATGAGCACAGCATTGAAATGCAACTGCCGTATATTGCTAAAGTTATGGAAGAGTAAGTAGTTTTATACTGATTCCCAAAAATTGAAGAAATCATTGATCTGACCAAACTAATAACTTGATCCAAACTTTTTTGTTTTAGCTTCAAGGACTCATTTACTGTTATTCCCATTCTTGTTGGATCTCTTAGTCCTGAGCGGGAAGCTATGTATGGAAGACTGCTAGCACCTTACATGGCTGATCCTCAAACCTTATTTATTATTTCCTCAGACTTCTGTCACTGGGGTCAACGGTTTCGTTATACTTATTATGACAGATCTTGTGGTGCTATTCATAAATCTATCAAGAATCTTGATCAGATGGTTAGAATTTAATTTCTACATACTTTTCTGATCAACATCTATACATTTGATGAAATATAATTAGAAAATTTGCTTTTCAGGGAATGAACATAATAGAAAACATGACCCCATCATCATTTACTGAATATTTAAGAAAATATGGTAACACAATCTGTGGTAGACATCCAATAGGAGTTTTGCTGCAGGTAATTATGATGATCCTATTAAAAACTCTCTATGACTTGAGGAAAAACAATACTTAGTTCACAATATTTTTATTTTAGGCAATCCAAAGCCTTAAAGAGACTACTAATGGCCAACGAATGACGTTGAAATTTTTAAAATATGCCCAGAGCAGCCAATGCAATAATATGAATGATAGCTCTGTCAGCTATGCCAGTGCTTCAATGGTAGTTGAATGATAATAAATTTTGATATAGCTCCTGCCGTCAAGCGTTCAGTGCTATAATACACATAAACGTTATTTTTTGGTACATATGCAATATTAGGTGTCAACTTTAGGCACGAAAATAAAATGTTATTAGGCAGAGCTCAGAAAAAAGGCCTCTTCCAGGTGGTATCAGCGGGTGATACCGTACTTACACACATACTTAAATCTACAATTATTTTCATATAAGAGACACAATCTACATTTTTTAACGTACAAATCACACCGTTATGTAAAGAACGAGGTAGGAGAATATTAAGAAACTAATTGTAAATTAAAGACTGACTATTGTCATTTATGTTTAGTGCATTAAACGAAAAAGAAATATTGAAAAACCAAGTGTGAAATCAATATAAATATAAAAAGATGAGATTATACGTATTATATACGTACGAAAACACGAATCATCGTGAACGCGTGGTCAACTCAATATTGAGTTCCACCTCAAGTTACGAAATCAGGTCCAATACATAAATAAGCACTGCAACATTCGTGATAACAGATTTTTCGATAGAGTGTAGACGAAAATGCCACAGATTGTCAAAGCTAGTTGCGTTTTTCTGCCAAAAGCTT
Source organism: Nasonia vitripennis (assembly GCF_009193385.2). Taxonomy (NCBI): domain Eukaryota; kingdom Metazoa; phylum Arthropoda; class Insecta; order Hymenoptera; family Pteromalidae; genus Nasonia; species Nasonia vitripennis. The sequence continues at coordinate 12,599,010 of NC_045761.1, read as the reverse complement.
AGCATTTAATTAGTTATAATTCACCAACAGATTCTTCAAGTGTATCACCCTTCTGTACACTATGCATAAAATATTAGCACCATAGATATTCTCCTCAATTTTAATGGATTTCTACGGTCAAATTTGTCTTCTAAATTAGAAATATACGTTTTGCGTGTATTATAAATTTCTTGCTTTTATGTAAGTTAAGAAAATTGCTTACGTTAAAGATAACGTTTCAGAAGCCATTGCAAATTTTTGTAATTGGACTTTAGGCTATACCCTAAAGATTGTCCACGGTTATTGTACTGTAACAATCCTATAATATTATATTATAGCTAAAGAATTGTATTGTTTTTCTCTATGTATATTGAGAAGTATGAAACTTCATGGTCTTTCAATCGTGATAAATTGTTACTCTAAATTATGCTTTATTAAAAAGTTAACGACATTAATGATAGTATGCGTTTGTATGACAATAAAAAGCATTTATGTAAAAAAAAAGAACTACTTCATGCACCTTCTCTGGCAAAAAAAAGAGTTAAAAAACCATAAAAAGTTGAATTGGAATTAGAACTTTGGAATAGGATATTTTCAGGAAAAAGTACCATCAAAATGCATTTACTTAAATAAAGCTTTATGAACAAAAATATTCGGCTGTTTACTACATTGTTTATAAAAAAGCACTTATCCTGGACAACTATCATCTCTCAGTTCAGTTTTGTTTGATATTCAATCACAGAAGGATTCATAGATTTTGAGAGAATACAAAAATTCACTTTCGAACTTGTATTGTTCAGTGAATATTTTCTTTTCGTCATCCTTATTATGAATTCACACAATCACGTCACGTAATTCATGAATGCACAACACTTTCAGTTCATTTTTATGCACTATCATCAGAGTCATCGGGGTTAAAATCTGGGTCATCATCATCATCCTCATCATCCAAGTCCAGATCCTCCAGATTTTGGAAAAGGCTCTCATCCACTTTCACTGCATCACCTGTGAATAAAGAATAAGGTATAAAGAAAAAAATTACTTGCATTTAAATGAATATCACGTTTCTTACCATCATCCAAGAATTTCAAGTCAGACTGATCCAAAGTCTTGTCTGTCATGAAAAGTTCTCTACCAGTGAGTTTCTTTCCTTCTTTTTCGGCTAGTTCTCTCTTCTTATTTATTCCTGTTTCTTCATTGAATTTTTCTTTCCAACGAAGGAATGTTTCTACTGTAACTCGCGTTCCCTCAAACCTTTTCTGTCGATACAAATAATACCATGGAAATTAATAGAACAAATTTGATTTAGATGACTTATAAAAATTATTTAGACAAGCTCATTACTCTTTCAGCTTCTTCTTCTGCTTTAAGCTTTTTGGCTGCATTTTCTTCTCTGCTTAATTTGGTTTGGTCCCACTGTACATTAAGCCATTCTTGAGCTGCACTAACCAGTGTAAATACCATCACAGTTCCCAGATTTTCCTTGATCTGCTCTTCCAAATATTGCATAAGTTTTTCAGCATCACCTTCATCAAAATTTTCCTCGTCCTCGATTGTAACAATCAGAGGCTCATCTGGATATTTTGGAGTATACGTGAATTCTAATCGACAGGCTAACCCGTTACCCGAATCCAGCTCATACTCTTCGGACTTGATTGGTATGTCAAACTTATGAAACGGCTCTTTTTCTAGAACTGCAAAGTTTGCATTAATGCACAAAATGCTTTTTGAAATTCTTTAAAATATGTTAGCGAAATGTGAAACCAAATCTTACTTTCTAGTTCACCACAATAGATTGAATCCAAAGCTTCTATTTCGTTGGACTGTTCCTCTTTGTAATCCATTTTGTTTTGTTATATATATATATATTTAACAACAATAACTATAAACTGATATATTAACACAAGGCAATAAATATATATATGTATATAATAAAAATACTACTTATAAAACCCAGACAGTGTTAACACACATAACCTATCATCACTTAACCTCCTTGCAGTGACCGTATTATTGTCAAGGAAACAAAAGAGGTATAAAAAAATAATACGGCTCGTGAACACTTGTAAGTTACGACTAAATAAACGATATGCTGGCGCACAAACTAATCGTTTAACGAACGAATTCCCACATTTTTAGTTTCGCCTCTTTCCTCGTGTGACCGCAAATGCCGAGCAGCAGTAGAAACGCGGCAATTTCGATCAGACCGATCAGACGTCTGTGTACCCGTATATACATAGTATACTAAGGTAGAATATAAGTACGTACTATAGCGCATAAGTGGAAAGAGTGAGGCCAAGTCAGCCCACTAGGCACACAAAACTATATCTGCAACGCTGCAAAAAGTGCACTTGTAAAAAAGGCAAGTCATTCAATTAAGTATATAAGACGGCGTTCATTGTAATCTATGCTATAATCCAACGAGTCATTTGCAGTTATGTATTATTTTATCATTATAATTATTCCTTATTGTTTACTATTATATACTATAATGATTCCTACATAACTATACAATTATTGCATGGTATAATTAAAATAATTTATATTTTTTTATCAAACTTTTAATCTCCAATGAAAATTCGGTTTCTATATTCGGACGATACTTATGTATACATTCCATCATTTCTCGCAAACTTCTTATCAATCAGAAATAAACATGATAATAATTATTCTTCCTGTTGCGTGTAAAAAAAAAAAAACTTTCACTACATAATTCATACCAAATTTCATATAAAAATACGAATCAAAGTTCAAGCAAAGAATCTGAACTAAAAACTCGTTTTCGCAGTGCTCCGAAATCCTGGCAAAAAAAATTCCCCAAAGAAAAAACCCCACTGGAGCTCCAGCAGCGGAAAAAATCTATTAAGCCAAGCTCAAGAAGAAGCAAGCGCAATAAGACATAGCGACGAGCCAATCGGTCTGCCAAAAACCAAAGAGCAAGTGCGGCCCACTTCCCTTTTAGTACAATCGCTGCAGACGAAAAAGAGACGAATAAGTAGCAGAGAGCGACCAGACCAGACCAGACACCAAACCACCCCCGCCGCCCGCCGGCGACTGCCGCGTTAGTGCACGGAAGCTCCGTCAGACGGAGCGAGCATGTGTGTGTGTGTGTGTGCGCGGGTTAGGAGCTGCATATACAGTATATACGTATATATAACATACCGGCGCCGGGCGCGCGCGAGGGAACAATCAATACAATCGACGCAGCGAGTCGCGAGCTGCGCCGCTGCTGCTGGCAAGGGGCGGCGGGAAAAATTAGCAGAAGCGGCGCGTATAATACTTGTTAATGTAAGAGGTGTCGTCGCTGGCAAGTAGAAACAGACGAAGGGGACGAGCCCGGAGAAGAAGTTTTTTGTTGTGCACGCTGGGCGCACGTATATAGCTTCTTTCCGATACAAGCAGTCAATACGAGGAGAATAACAATGATACAGTAATATCGGCGGGGCATCGCACAATACGGTGTCGCATCATCCGCATAGAAGAGAATGACGCGCACATAATTAAGCTGTACACAGCGAAAAGCGCAAGTGTGCAGCCGATGGACCGTCCCGATAGCTAATCGAAGCCGATCTAGGTCGAGCTAAAAAAGCCTTTCTATGACAACGAGTGTATAGCACACAGCGCAGCAGCCGGTGCAAATGTAAGGCTGCAACCGATCGCAGGTATACACCTACAGCTGTATACCTATATATAGGCAGGAAAGAGAAAGAGAGGGTGGCATCGGGGCAGCGTCGCGCAGCTGTTATCGGCGCGCGCGCACGGCCACTTTTCCTGCGAGCGACTCTCCCTCTCTCTCTCTCCCCCTCGCTCAGTAGACACGAGGCACTCGCCGGAGCAGCTCGACCCCGTAGACGCAGCACCTACGCATATACGCATATAGTATAGCTATACATACGTGTGTTGTACAGGGGGGAGAGAGAGAGAGAGAGAGAAAGCTCGCAACATGGCGGCGGCGCAGTGCTGCGGATCATCCAGCAGCAGCAGCAGCAGCAGCTCGGAGGAGTCGCCGCCGCGACGAGGAGGAGTAGCCGGGCGACCGAGGCCCTGAGCGGACGCGCGAGTGCTCGGATCGATGACGACGACGATGAGACTGGCCAACGTGCGCTCTTGTTGTTGTTGTTGTTGTTGTGGTCGTTGTTACTTCGCGGAGATTCCGAGGACGCTCGAGTAGTGCTGCGTACACTCACCACGTACCGCTACGAGGAGGCGAGAGGGAACTGCACCGGTTTTCATGGGCGGACGGAGGCGCGAACGCAGGCTTCTGCTCCTGTCAACGTCGAGGCGGTCGAGGGGACGAAGAGTAGCGGCAGTAGTGTGGCCGGCAAGATGCACCTGTACTTCGAGAGGAACGCCAATGCCAAGTGCGACTGCAACATTTTGTCGCTCAGCTGGATGGGCAAGCTGCCGGACGAGCTGCAAGAGGTTGGTGTTTTTATCTTCTAATAGAGGCCACTCGTTTATCGTTGCAGTTTTCCATACTGGCGCAACAGTCGCTTTATGTATTCTAACGCAAACAGTATTTTCGGTGTTTGTGTCCCCTCCGTCCGCACGAGCTTATGCTTGTGCACAACTCGTATCTCGATTACGTTTCTAGTGTTGACTCTGACTTCGCGCTAATCTGTAACTATATAAGCCAGGATTGAATGGGCTTCTATTCGGTGTTTACTTGCGCTCGGAGAAGTCGTTTGTTTATGCATATACTGGAACGGTTCGTACAAATCTCGCATGATTTAGGCTCAAAAACCACGAGCAGCAGAATAACGCAATAGTTACAAGCTTGTATGCGCGGCTCGATCGATAAAGTAATTAGGTCGTTACATGTCTCGGACTCGTAAATTATTATTGCGGAAACGCCGCGGGAGAAAATTAACTCAAAAAGAGCCTGATACCTACTCGATGTAGCCTCGATGAAAATACGGGCTAAGGATGTAGAGGTACGTCTCTATATCCTCGTATAGTGAATTAGTTTCCTTGAACTATGGAGCCCTTGCAGAAGTTTAACGACGGCGTACAAGTATCAATTTTCATCCGACGCTCTATAGCAGAGCTTAACGGTATTTTCTTCTTGCAATGCTAAAACAATGCAACATGTAGCATACGTATAATCGATACGATAAGACATAACAAGAGTGTAGTGCAACCTGACCTTTCATGCAGTATTTATCCGCGGCAGCTCTATAAAAGCGACTCCTCCCCTTACGCGCAGCTCACGTGTACTTTATTGACAAATTGAAAAATTAGCGCGTGCAAAGGGATCGTTCTATTTTCGCGAGAAAAGACACTCGAATCCGCGGGGCAACGTTTTACCCTCTGTGTGCGGTATCACTCGGCGCGAAAATAAAAAACGATCGCGGAAAATTCCTGGCGTAGTACTGTACCGACGCAAAATCAATAGAGGCGCATGTATTGTAACTCGGTGCGATAACGATGTTCCTCAATTTAGAATGCAGCAGCGTATAATTTTCTCGATGTGCCTCCTTGCAATTCCCTACGTTTATTTCGATTAGCGCATAACGCATATCGGATTTTAAAAGTGTACAGTTGCAGAGATTTTTCCCTCTCGAATGATATCCGATTTACAATAAAGCAGATACTCTCTCGCCGGTGCAGGCTAAGGCAGAAGATGTGCTCCCGTCGCCCTTCATCCGGAGCATAAAAATATTATGAAAATGTATAAAAGTCGCGCACACGAGCTGAACAATGCCTACGGGAATACGGCGCGCTTTTAAAATCGAACTTTTACAACCTGCGTACCACTGACACGCATCACGAAAAGTGTATGCCCGTCACGTTTTAAACTTAAATAAGTATAAAACAGCGCATCCGAGCGTATGGAAAAAAAAAGTTCTCTACCACTATCCGCACGATTAGCGAATCCCGACCCAATAAAAGCTCCCGATGTAAACGCGCGTACGCGCGACCGCCTTGGAGCAACTTAAACAAGAGAATGCGAATTAATGCCGAAGCCAGCGGGCATCGCAAAGAGCGCTCGGGGCACCCCTCTCACTCAATCCCGTGCACGCCGCACACGAAAATCACTTTCAGCCCCGCGTCGCTCTTTTCCCTACACCCGCCACTCGAGATACTCGACCAGCTACACGTGTATACGGCTAATAAAGAGCATCGGCCCGCGCGTCCAAGTGCGTAGAAGGCGCTAAACGCGTAAACGAAAAAGAGAGCGGATACGCGTGACGACGAGCGGGCTAATCGGGCCTCGAAATTGGAGGGCGTTCCGACGCAGCGCACGCGAAATAGAAACGAGCAATTTCACGAAGTGAGGAGCGACGGGTTATCTCCGGAGTTTCTCGCTGATGGAGATCGAAAATAAGCTTTCGAGACTTGCAGTGTGTAGGAGGACGCGATTAGCCCGAAGCGCACCTACTCCGCCCGACGACGCGCCTTTCGATTTAATTCGGCCGCGGAAATGAATTGTCGCGCGTCCCCCCAATTTCCCACCTCGTTTGTCTTCCATCGTGGCTCCTGGGACGAACTGTCGTCGGCTCGTCTGTGTGTATTATATGTTATGCTCGCGATCGTGCGGCGCGAGAAATTTTTTTTACCGAGGAGTATATTTTTCATCAATAATGCCTAACATAATCCGCCGCGCAGGAAGTGTGTATAGTGATTTATTTCTCGTTGCCTCGTATCCAAGGGAATTTTTTATCAATTTCCGGGTTCGCTTATTACAGAATTTCCGAGGGATTGAGAGAAGAAGGAGGAAAAGGTACGGCAAAAAGTGGAGGGGCTCCCGGGCAAAGCCTTTTATGCCGGTATTAACGCGCGAGGACACTCTGATTTTCTCTCCCCCGTGTATAATACGCGTTCGCCGGTTTTTAGGTCCGCTGCGTTTGCCCCGGAATCGAGCGCAGGGATTGTAATAAAAGTTCGAACGAACATTGTTATAAAAATAAAACTTTGCAACTTCGCACACATACGCGCGCGCGCGAGTGAGCGTCCGACTCTAATCGGTTTTATCTACTTAGGTATTTATACGGCGTTCGCGCGTCCCTCGTTAACTTGCGGACCGAGTTTAATATACATTCTAAACTTTCTTTGTAATCGGAATTGTTGCCGTTCAACGCGGTACATTTTCCTTTCAATGGCGACTTATTATCACTTCCGCGACAATAGAGCCGCCCTCGAATTCCGTATAAATATTCGTTATCAGGAGGCACAACACGCTAATGATCGAGATTCCCGATAGCCGCTGATGGTTGTTATATACATTTGTACGCAACAACTTGGCTAAACAAATTAATTCACACATCAGATATAGTCGCCTCCTTAAAAAAAAGAAAGTAAAGCAGGACGATCGTTTTCGCGCAGTCTAGGCCGTCGACGATGTGCCGTGACGGGGCGGAAAGTCTGGCGCAAGGTCTTGGCTCGTTGCGTGCAGGAGAGGAGAGACGACACGCGAGATGCCCCCGTGCATTAGATACATACATATAGACGCCGCAGATCGACAGGCCATTGACGAAGAACGTTTATTTTATTTTTTATTCTTCTTTCGCGACGACCGGGAGATTTTTCGTTTTTCTTTTCCCGTATAAGAGAGCAATGGCAACTCGATTATAGATGCACCGCTTGTAAGACCGAAAAAAGGCGAGGAGGCGAGGACGGGCAAAAAAAGTCCAAACGCGTTTAGCTGATGCCAGTTCCGCGAGAGCTTTCTCAACGACAGCGCGCACGTTGACACTAATCCAATGCTGCGGCTGTATTTCCCGCGTCGGACGAGTTCCCGCGTGTATGTATATAGGTATATGCGAACGAGAGCGAGAGACGAAACCGAATTTATTCCCTGTTTTTTTATTCCTCGCGCGACTTTAAAATTCGCCAAGAGAGAGAGAGAGAGGGTTTCTCGCGATCCCGCGAGAGAGATTTAAAAATGCAGCCGTTTCGATAGAGCTTGGCTGGATGACAAGTGCGGAAAAGCGTTCGGTGAATTAACGATCGATTTATCGCCGAGACTTCGCGAGTCCAATCGATAGATGCGCCAGAGGAAATTGCAGTTACATGATTGCGAAGCGCTTTGTATAAGCTGTACTAGTAGCTCGAAGCCGTGGGTTTGTTGTTTAGACAAGCTTTCTCTGCAGGGTTCGTAAGTGTAGACAGGCACGTGGACGTAAACAGGCGGGGAGATTGAAAATCCGTGATCAGTAGCGTGTATCCGATTTCTCTTAAAATAAACTTTTCGTTAAAGCACAAACGAAGAAGCTCCCAATCATCCTCCTCAACCTCAACACGCACTTTTATATGTGTTAACTTGTGTGAACAGTGCTAATTCCCAGAAGTGTCACCCTTCCCCTATTTTAAAGATTTTGATAAGTTCTTTCTGATCCGTCTATCGTAGTCTTTATTGTTAATGAAAATAATCAAGTGAGTGTAAAAAAAACTTTAAAATACTGCATATTCGAATACTATTTTATCGAATTGAAACTATAAATTTAGTTTTTTTTCTTTTGATGGGTTTGTGTGGTCTGCTTGCGATTGCGCGATTTCGATGAATCAACGGTTGAGGAAAGAGAGACTATTCTTGTTAACAAGGCTTGATTGCTGATTAAAGTGTAAAGCTGGAGATTTTAGACGGATTATAATATTATTGTCTTTTGATGTGAATGTATTACAACGAGTTGATATGTTAATTCTAAAATAAATTATTAAAAATTGTTAGCGATATTATTTTATTAATATTTTGTACTATATTGAGCTATATTTCTACTCGAATAGTCACATTGCCTTTACTTTTTCTCTTTCGCTAATTAGAATATTCTGAAGGAGCTACACTACACAGTCGCGCTGATGTTTTTCAGCCCAGGTTGATATATTCACTATCGCTTTGCTATTAACGTTTGTAAATATATTGTTTCAACATACCATTACAAATTAAGATGCAACATTACAGCTCTCTAGGTATGACAGTTTTTAAAAGAGAGCCAATAGAAATCAAGAAGAATTTGATCATATCTAGAGCGCGTCTACTGGGCAGTCACTGCTTAAGGAACTGACCAGTCCGTTCCTAACTAAAAATGGACTGGCTAAAAACTACGTAACGTTTCTTCCAGGGTAGCTGTGGCTATACCTATACACACGCACACGCACACACGCACACACAGTACCTATATGTATAGCCAAAGAAACCCGCCAACTGAAGCGCTCACTTTCTTTTTCCGAGAGCCGCGCGTATAGCTACTAAGCTTCCTCTCTCCCTGTAACTTCATACCCATCCTCTGCTCTCGCTCCGCTCTCTCATACGACAGATTTTTCACCTCTGCTCGCTTTACTTACCTTCACGCCCCCGCGCAGCGCGGAGAGAGGAACGTGTGCACACGACTGTTTTACAAAAGCTCCCGCTTTTCCACGCAGTTTTTCCCTCGAGCTATACCCGCAGCCGCCGCCGCTACGTTCGGCCGATCGATGACGCGAGAGAGAAAAGGGAGGCGAGAGTGAGAGAAGGCTGCGGGTATATATATCTATACACGCATACGCGGAAGAGAAAAAGAGAGAGACCGCATCACGAGTTTTGCCCCAGGCGGCCGGCGCGTACGCGAGAGCTACTGCCATTCTGCACCTTTTTTATTTTTCAAAACGGCTGTGCTTGTCGCCGGAATGTCGGTTTTTTTGCGGTTCCGCACGTGATATTCCGGCCCGATGGCTGACCGCGATGAGAATGACTCGAATGTATTGCGCTGGCTGATGTAGCTTTTCTGTAAATATTCGATGTGCATCGGTCGAGACTAGGGATTGAATCAGCCGCGGTTTGACTTAACTTTGGTGGATAATTTCGCGGATGTACCTGGGTAATTAAGCTCGAGCACTATAGCTACGTGAATATATATATATTATGTGATGGAGTACGTTTTATCGCATTACATGCGCACGTGTGCGTTTTTGGGGCAGAGTATTACTTAGCAGAGTATATATAGTATATACGAGATCGGATAAATTACTTGGCGCACACTACGCCGAGTTACTATCTATGAGCTTTCGCGGTGCTTGATTGTTTTTTAATTACCCTGCGCGTTAATAAGCCGCCGGTGAGAAGCAAAGTTGCGTAAATTTCAAAGTTGGAAAGCTCGTATATGTTGGCGTCATAGAGAGACGTTGGCAATAATAATCAAAACGCGTGTATTCAAATTCACGTGCGATTCGAGTTATAAGAGACATTTCTATAACGATCTCCAAAAGTTCGCAACTTTATTAAATTTCGAACAAAGTTTATGAAAAGTTACGATAAAGTTTTCGCCAACGAGATTCATCTATAGAATAAATTATATAGGATGCGAGCGCCTACAAACTAGATCAAGTAACAGCCAAAGCCATAGGCTGAGCATACATGTTGAGCTGCGGTTACACGTGCACCCGCGGGTCTGCCTAATATACACTCAAGTATATACATATACAGAAGGGAGCTGCATGCAGTCTTTGATCCAAGTCAGAGGCCGCAGCCGCGGATAGAAGCTTTTATGGTTTTGACACTTGCTTGCCTGCCTCGCATCATAAAGGTCGGAGCGACAATTAAGAACGCCCTTGGGCTATATGTGTACAGCACATCAGTCCTGGCGTGTTCTCTGATGAACGCCCTGTAAACGGATTCCCTCGATACGCTCTCTCACCCGCGCAGAAAATATTCAATTTCAGCCGGAGTTGGGTATTTAATCATTCGGACACTTGAAAAGCGCGCCAGCTCTCGACCGATCGGTCAGAAGAAAAACGCGTTCGTAAAGCTCGCGGAATCCATCAACGTCGCATACTCGAAAACAAATTTCACGCGCAAGAAGCTGCAATATCGTCCGTATAAAGCGACCGCTGAAATTTTCAAAGCTCGCGCCGCGCGATGCTTCAAATTGAAATAGTTAAAAGTTTCGGAGCGATATATCAGGTCAGCTCTGAAAATCGCTGGCCTTATTCCCTCGCAATTTTTTTTCGCGTTTTTGTGTCGAGGTATAGACGAAAATCGCGCGGCCTTTTCAAACGCGAACGTTCATGTACAGCGGGTAATTAACGGAAGTTTAATTTTTCACTGAAAATCCTCGGGCGGCTTTATACTTCGTAGGTCCAAGTTTTTATTAAATCCGCGAGTTTATCAGCTCTATGCCGAGCTCGAGAGAGTCTCAATTTATATTATATATAGATCGAGACAAGAGAGACTTGAGCTTACATTGGCTTTCTTCCTCATAACTCTGACGTGCCCTGCAACCCTCCGCTGCTTAATACAACGAAATTAATGATTGCGTCGATTGAAATTAACGAGCTGCGCGCACACGCAGAGAGAGAGAGAGAGAGAGAGAGAGAGAGAGAGAGAGAGAGAGAGAGAGAGAGAGAGAGTCCTGCCCGCACGAAAAACAATACATTTTTCATATTGGAACATCTTAACGCGATCAAACGCTCATCGACAAGCCATCAATCTTCCCTCGGCGCGCGCGCGAAACACACGCGGGGAAAGCTTATCCATATCATCCAACAAACAGTCGCTTCCAGCTCGATGCGCTTCGACTTATCGAATGATGCCACACCCTCCCGGTATCGAGCATTTCTCAAAAATCAGCTCTCTCCCCTCCGTTGGAAAATTCTTCCAGCCCAAAAAGCTCGATACGTGTGCCTAACTCTCCCTCCTCGAGTCAACACTCGAATTAACAGCCATCAGACTTTCGCTGTGTGTGGAGGGAGAGGCTCGAGTGAAGAAATAATGCTGTGTGTCTCAATTTTTTCCCTTTATGTATGTGTGTAGGTGTGCGTGCGCAGTTTGCGGGTCAGTTGGCGAATCGATTGAATCCCGAGGAGTGCTCGAACCTCATCGCTCGTAATGGACTCGAAAAGTGAATTCGAAAAAAGCTCTCCGCGCACAAAGCTCTGCCGCGAGAGTGTCGTTAAGAGAAATAAAGTCCGTGTGCGATGTATTAAGGCTCTACACAATTATAACAACGCGGGCAAAGACATCCGAGCGGCGGAGGAAGAGAAAACGGCATCATCAACGTTATGAAAGCGTATAGGTTGTAAAAGTCAAACGAGGCAGCTCTAGAGCTGTATATATAGGTATATAGCAAAGAGTTGACAGCTATGCAGCAGTCGCAAGCAAGCGAGAGACGTGTATAGAGAAGGAAGAGAAAGAAGTCGTCGAGTATACAGTCGCGTGCTGGCTGTAATTGTTCGGCGCTCCCTTGTAGTCTCGGACTTTCCTGCCTCTTTATTCTTCCGCTTTGCGCTCTGCTCCTTGATTAAAGCCGCCAGACTTGAGAAGGAGAGAAAGAGGGGTGAGTTTGCTCGACTTGTTACTGCCGCGAACAGGACCGTCGCCGCAGCCGTTATTTTTCGGATGGCATAACCTTTATTGAGTACACGTATATAACGAATTGATATTATTCGTCTCGAAAGCTCGATGAGCCGCGTAATGAGAGGAGCTCGTCGATTTATTAATAAATTGTTTAAAATATACATCGCTTGATTTACCCGTCGAGCGTATAAATAATATAGCGGTATATAAAAGAATTTAAATTTGAACTCTATGCATACTTATAAGTAGTTATAAGCTCTCGGGGGGATCATTTCAAATTTATTAATAAATATTCAATACGTACGGCTCTCCGATAGTAAATTCAATTACTGCTTTTTTTCTTCGCTCTATAAAAATACCCCTTTCCCACGAGTATATGAAGCGGTAAAGCTCCTGTTTCCTATACCTACTATATTTAATTTAAAAAAAGTATCACCTCGACGAATTTCGAGCGATTACTTTTTCATTAACAGCCCGTCGGCGGTTTGTTTCTCAACTTTCTAATTTCGAGTTTGGCGCGCCAGAGGCTGAAAGAAAACAAACAGTCGACGGAAGCCGAAACAAGCCCGCGCAAAGAAAAAGGGAGAATGGGAAGGAGGTGGAGCGGTGTATAGCGCATGGCAAAAGATCCCGCGCGGCTCATTTGCGACGTCACGTAGCCGTTAACGGCGCTAATGAGCGTCGTCGGTGGGGCGTCGCTCGAGCGGAGGGTGTATACACGCGAGGAGGAGAAAAAAAATTGTGTTTTGTAATGGGGATGATTGTGTTGGCGGCTGTGCTCGAGAGACCCTCGAGTGGGCGATTGTGTTTGTTCGAAGGTTGCGGTGCTGTTTTTTAAAAGGTTTGGCGTCGTTTGACTTTTTTGTTTGATCGAGTTTGTGTACGCTGGTGAGAAATTCGATAACGAATCGTTTGAAAAGCCGAGGATTTTCTTTTGTAAAACTACTGCGAGGTAGAACCACACGCTGTTAACGCGCATATGAGGCGGTTAACAAATACGATGCAAAACAATGCGCGATGCAAGTAAACAGAATCGAAAGCACGCAAAAATATTGCACCGGCAATGCAGAACATATATACGTTATACAAAGCCGTACACGCGAGGGTATAACGGCACTACATCATACGAATTACGTACAAACGGCAGGCACGCGCTCGGCATATGATTCCGCGCATACCGCATAGCGACGCGCACAGCTGCATTATATGGAGAGGTCCCTCTACGTATACCTGTATATATGTATGCAAGTTCGCGCGTCGCGCAAAAGAAGAGAATGTAGGTAGAAGCTGGGCTTCGTTGTGGATTTATGATTCTAAATCGAGAAACGTTGCCGGTCTGCTTGTTGCAGGACGAGAGCTGGAAGCTGTACCGGAGAAAGTACTACCAGGAGGGATGGCTGGCGACGGGGAACGCGCGAGGCCTCGTCGGCGTGACCTTCACCACGTCGCACTGCCGGACGAGGGCGCCCGAACTCCCGCTCAGGGCTAACTACAACCTGCGCGGTCACAGGAGCGAGGTGAGTCTCTCGAGGTCTTCTCTTTTTTTTTTTTACTTTGGTTTGCATAGATCAGAAGTTTAGTTGCTTGCTTGAAAACTAGATCGGGGAAGCACGGCTATGCAATACAATCAGAGCTTATTGCAAAATAATTATCGTAGACATTATTCGATTTAATGCTAAAAGTATTTTTACACGCCGAGGAACCACTCGTATTGCTGTATTCAATAATGGAACTGCTTCTATAATTCTATGAAAGTTCTTTTATCGGACAGTGTATATCTGTACTTTCCACGTATGCGGGGCGTAATTAATGAGGGTTTTAGAGACTCTGCTAATTGTATAATTTAAAACACACGAAATCCTTTTTATAACATTCTTCCTGCGAATTGAAGCTGTTTTTATGTACACAAGCAAAAAACCTCTGTACAGCGTCCAAGATATATACTAAGCTCCTTTTGAACTTAATTTGCATTTCATGACTTATTTAATACGCCCAAAAAATTACAAGAATTTTTATTCACGCTTTTTCGTTCTGCGTCGAATTCTAAATCACCATCCTCTCGGTTCCTTTATCTCTTTACCTGTAAAAAAAATCGTGCGCTCAAAAAAAATTTTTCCATCGTGTCTAAAATTGTGAAAAAACGTCGCTTAAAACTACTCCATTGCGCGCGCTCGTGTATGTGTGTGTGCATATATACCCAGCCAACAACGGCATCCTTCTCTCCGCTCTCCAAAGTGAAGAGCTCGCGCGCGTCTTATTTGTATACGGATACGCCCTCAGCCATGTAACCACCCCCGGCAGCTTTTACGTATTACGATGAAAATGGGTTCTCGAGGCGAAACATGTGCATACATACGCGAGAGTGTGTACCTCGTTCGTTCGTGTATTTTTTTTTTTTACTCGTTATTTATAACGACTAGCAGTGATGCAATATTGTCTCGATCTTGGCAGAGCGAAAGCACTTTGCTCATCGTATAACGCGAGAGAGAGAGAAGCTATACGTGTAGCTGTGTGCGTTCGTTCTAGCGCGTCTGACCAATTTCGCGTATCGCTACTTATCCCAGTATAGCAGTCGTCGCCTCTCGGGATAATGAACTGTGTAACTACAGCCGCAAGCGGTAAACTTTTTATCAACCGACCGCGACGCACGTGAGTTTTAAATTAAGATTCGAATAGATGCGACAATTTTTTTCCATCTCGTTACACTACAAATATACGTATATGTTAGTAAAACGCCTACAGACGTTATATAAAGTTCAGTTTCGCAAGATTGCGCAACAAGCGCGCGAGAATACACCTCGTCCTCGTCGAAAAAAAATCCTACTCGTACATCGGAACGATGAGAATTCCGCATCAACCGCGCAGCTAAAAATTTATCTCTAATAGCTCCTCGCTTTATGCAAACCTCGGCACGCAAACGCGCCGCGGAAAAAGATAATACAAGCGCACGTGCCGACTCTGCATCGCTGTAGAGCAAGAGAGAGAGAGAGAGAGAGATTACCACTCAGGAGGAAGGGAAGCTGGCAAACGAAACTTCCGGCCCGCGTGCACAAGTGCGGAGGCGACAATACGGGCCGAGTTTGCGTAGTGCAGCAGCGGCAGGCTGCGTATATATGGTTCGAACGAGCCATATTGTATCGCGACACCCGCCTAGACGACTACGCTCGTGTGTATACGCACATAATACGGACCGCCGCACAACACCCAAATATATTGTAGTTTTACGGCGCCGGGATGAGAGAAGATTTAGAAGATCGATAATGCTACACACCTTCAGTTTATTTTCGACTATAGCCTCCACTCGTTAAACAGAGAAGGACTTTCTCTAAACGCATAACTATACGGGGGCATACCGGCCGGCCGCGCAGTTTACCCGGCGTTTCGAGGAGACCTTAAAAACCAGACGGCGACGGGCTTATCTGCGCACAGTCGGCCAACCCTGTTTTACGATGTCGCCCGGCGACTGCTGCTGCTGCCGCTGCTGCAGACCGAGAGAGCATTCGTGCGTATACACCATGCAGGGCTGTGTTTACTATGGGCGATTTTTCATTCGAGCTTTTGGCTGCGTCGAGATAACGCCACGGTCGAGTGTGTAATGGCTCTAGCGAATTCGTTGCGCGATGTGGTATGCTTAGTTCGAGAGGTTCTTGAGAGGGTTGCGGGATTTTTTGTTCTGTCGAGTCTTGGAGATTAATGTGTGCTAGTATACAGCGGTGGTCTCGCTTAGCTTGACTTGTACTACTTGGCGAGTCTGGTTGAATCGCGTTCTCTGTACTGTATGTCTATTTTTATAAATATCGGACTAACCGATAATCGCTTGCATTAAATTCGATCGATGATTGATCGATTATACAAGCTTCGCCATAAACCGATGAAGAATAAATGTAAATGAAGCATCCGAATTTTATAAATAAAATTTCATCGCGATTCTTCATCAGTTTCGCCACTTCGAGAGTGCGCGCGCTCTCGATTAATAACTGTATGGGCGGGCGAATTAATATTTCCGAATCCCCAGCACGAGCGACCCTCAAGGCCACGACGCAATCTTCCGAGCGCGCGCTGTGAAAAGAACGTCTGATGTACGTTATAAAGTACACAATGACGACACACCGACACGGCGCAGAAACAGCTCCTATATACACCTCAAAATGAAAGAACCTCGATTCACCGCCACAAAGCCTCAAGAATGAATACCTAACGCCCAGAAATTCGCGGCAAGAGAGAGAGCGAGTATAGAGTTCAATAAAAAGCCTCGTCGCGCATCGCCACTCGGAGAAGCAATAAAACCCACCTCATCTTCCGGCAGCCCTTCGAGATTAAGAAGAGCCGGCCCTTTCTCTCGGCACATACATATATAGAAAGAAAGCTTGCGTCGCGCGCGTCCCCCTTTGACTACCAATACTCTCGCTTCGATTTTTGCAGACGGCGAAAAACGAGATTTTCGCAATAAGCGGAGCGAAAAGACTGTATAGCCTCTCTTGAGAGACAGAGGCAGAGAAAGAATGAGAACGAAAGAAAGGAGAGCACGTCGTCGGCCTTATAATCGTCGCGCGTCGCGAGTCAATACCGGGCTCCGCGCGCTGCATCGCGTGCCGAGAGCTTCATTGATTCGCGCGAGAAGCATTGCAGCTCGAGGTAGTAGTCGTGTAGGTTTATGCACTTCTCTGCGACCGTGTCTGTCTGTCTTTGTCGCGCATACGCTCTTTCCCTGCCGAGTCGCGTCTTCTTGCGCGCATGCGAGCTTTCGCTGTATACCGTCGTGTTGCTGCAGTGTGTGCCGAATATGTGACGGTTTCGTATATACTACCTATGTGAATGCAGCTTTCACGGCAGAGTGTCTTGTTAATTGGGACGATGTTTCGGTGGCTCGGATTGGCTCTTGAATTACGAATGATCGTTGTTATATTGACAGCTTGTTTTATCGTTGTTATAAGTTTGACAAAGGTAAAATTCGATCGTTTATGTATTATACACAGCTTCTAGTTCACTTGTTCCTCGGAGCTTTTCCCGAACGACTTCGTTAATACCGCGTTAATGACGATCGCGCAGAGATGGAATCGCGTCGAGACTCTTGGCAGCGGCTCAAAAATCATTTTCGCAATTTCGCCTGGCTTTCCCCAATTTTCCGGGTATTTGTTCCCGATAATTTTCCCGACGCCCATATAGCCCCCCGACAATCGATTCCGAACGCTCGCCGCGTATGGCAAACACGATGCGAATCAATTTAATTCGATTTTCCTACTGAAATAGTGTATCCGTGCAAACACACCCTATGCGAGCTGATGTATTGTTCAATCAAAAATTGCAATAGACGGGATTTCCGACGTGCGTGACTCTTCGTTCTGGGCGATGAGATGAAATTTTGAAAAATTTATCACGTAATTCATGAATTTATTGCGTAAGATACGCGGAATATAGCCGCATCATACTCTTGGGATTGTTAATGCTGTATTTATTGCGCGGATTTTGCGAGGGGAAAAATTACGGAGTTATAATCCTCGAATGAGATTTTCAGACACGTTTGGGTATTGTCAGAGATTATGTAACTGAAGGATAAGAACGTTGGAAATGGAAAGCTCGTTAGCTTTTATGAATAGTAATTATCAGTCGAAATTCAACTCACGTTGTAATACGATTCGAGCCAATACTGCATGCATTATTCACGCGATAACAAATTTTTTAAAAGTGGAAAATCTTTTGTACGAAGAATCCATTGTTATGTGTACAAGCTATTGTTGTAACGACTTCGATATCTCTTCACGACCACCGCAGTTACATGCAAAACACGATCGCCACTTCGCGAGCAATATTGGCGTGTTGCTTCAACGAAATCGACAGAAAATCACTTCGAATTTCACAGAGTATAGCGACTCACCTACTATACTATTTCAAAAGAAAAACTCGAGCGAACATTCGCAGGCAATTTTTACTGGTCAGCGAGCAAGAATTTCATATTCCTCGACACATTTCCATTCGCTCGCATCAATAATTTCGCAGCATTGATTTATTGCTCGCGAGTATAGACGGGTTTCTATATGCGATTCTATTCGTATTCTCTAAAGGAGAGGCACGCGAAAATCGTAAAAAAATTGCAAGCATACAATTAGAATAAGAAAGCTCGATGCCGTCAAAATTTAAAACGCGGCAAACAAGATTTATTCAAACATTAAGCTCGCAGTTTTGCGTTATTATGAGCTTTTAACGACAGCCGCGCATAAACTAAAAGAGAGATTCCGATGCCCGCAAGCACTCATTTCTGCGTGAATTACGATCCCGCTCGGTAAGTATTCCCGCGCTATCTCTTATACCCCTCTCCCCTATATGTATAGAGAGTTTCTATTCAATTGAAGCCGTAATATAGAAGAAAACTTTACGAGAACTCACCGTGCGGCTGGCGAACAATGCTATGGGTATAATAAAAGCCGCGCGCGCGAGGTTCGTAACGATTAAAAAAAAAAAGGCCGATAAAAAGTATAAACTAAAGAGCTCGACGCTCGCTTTCGTTGCAGGTAATACTCGTAAAGTGGAACGAGCCTTATCAGAAGCTCGCCTCCTGCGACAGCACCGGCGTCATTTTCGTCTGGATCAAGTACGACGGCCGATGGAGCATCGAGCTTATCAACGACAGAAGCACGCCGGTCACGCATTTCTCCTGGTCTCACGATGGACGCATGGCCCTCATATGCTACAAGGTGAACTATTTGTTCGTGTAGTAGGCAAAGTATATAAAGCTTTTTTCGTGCATTATCATCATCGTAGCTCAAAGTCCTCTCAGCAGGCAGCGACGTCAAATTCTCACAATTGAATGCTCCAACTCGAGGACGTTAAAAATCCGTATAATACGCCTATTATAGCAAAGCTGAAATCTCGCGTTAATACATAATACTAAATTCCTCGTCGGTCTAGAGGTACACCCCGTATAACGTGCATATTCGCTCGAGAGGCAGTAAAAGCATCGCGTATAACAAAACATTCGTACGGCTAATTAACTCATTTGCATTTTTATTTATGCGTCATTGTGCGTATATTCACGCATTGTGTATAGAGCCTGAAAACGCGACCTTGCAGCGCACACCATATTCGTCAGATTCCATTAAAATAATTGCGAGGTCGTGTTCATAAAAATGTGTGTTTAATACGAGGATGCCGTATATTCGTTAATTTCAGGACGGCTTCGTGCTGGTGGGCAGCGTGGCGGGCCAACGGTACTGGTCCTCCATGTTGAACCACAAGGCGGTGATAACGTGCGGCATCTGGACACCGGACGACCAGCAGGTGTACTTCGGTACGACGGCCGGACAGCTCATTGTCATGGACGTGCACGGGGCTATGGTTTCCGAGGTTCAACTCGGTGAGTCGTTGTGTAGCAACCGCTGTTTCATTGTATAAGGGTTTCGTTAGCGTAATACCTACGTGCAGCCGCTGTGGTAAATAGCGTTTTGCATAAAATTACAATAAATTCTACGGCGGCTATCAACCGCCGGCTCCCGACGTAAATGGGTCAAAGTGAAAAAGGATGCGAATAATGCATTTTTTAAGAGATGTAAGACTGACAGGCTCGAATTACGCGGGAAAGCGTGTAATTTTTATACGTGAAGCTTCTGTTTTATTATTGCAACCGACTTTTGTACACGCGAACAATATTCCGTTCGACAATGTTTACTTTGCTGGTTCTTCGCCAAAGCGGAATAATTTAGCAAATTATCAAGCGCCCACGAGCATCCAGTTGCACGATGCTGCAACGATAACAGCTAAACAAACAGCGATTGTTTCAAGCCGCTGAATGGTATCAGCCTCACGCTACACTGCAAACTGCCAGACTGTGTTTAATTTCTGTAGAATTCGCGGAATCTACGGTCTCGCGAATATTTCAAAGAATTTCGAGAAATTATAAAAAATGTCATCGGTCTCCCGCGCACACTAAATGAAATGTCCAAACACAGGTGCTGGAGTGACGTCGATGGCCTGGTCCGCGGAGAAGTTCAAGCTGGAAGAGGACGAGGACGAGGATAACGAGGAGGACAATCAGGAGGACGACGACCGGGATGACGAGGACGAAGATCATCCCAATACCGGCGGCGGTAACAGCAACGGCGCCTCCTCCGCTTCGGCCAACGCGCGTAACTACGTGCTGGCGGTATGTCTGGCCGACGGCAACGTCGTGCTGCTGCGCTCCTTCGACGACGTCTCGCCCGTGACCATATGCACCGGTCTGAAGCCGCCGCTACACGCCGAGTGGAGCAACTCCAGGAAGGTCCTGGCCATCGCCGGCATCAAGGACCAGGAGCAGCAGTACCAAGGAGCTTCTGGCAATGGAACGACTAGTTTGGAGTACACGAATCTGCTCAAGTTTTACTCGGACGCCGGGACGCTCATTTACACCATTGCCATACCTTATACGCAGGTGAGTGTGCGTATACAAAAACGAGAAAAGTGCGGTTTCGCTTGAGGGATTGAACGACGGAAAGTCGAAGCCGTCCGGTTATTTAAAAGTTGTGTGTCCTCGACGGGTCACTTTTAAATTGACGGTTCGACTGCGGGGTGCGAGTCGATAATTTTAAAAGTCACTTTCGTCACTGACGCACGCACAAAGGAATTGAAACGTGACCCATTTACGTGTACAGATTCGGTAGCGCCCGGACTGTAGTCATTTAATTAACGTTTTAATCGATGCAACGTTGCATTCCGAAAATTTCACCTTTTAATTGACGGGATACATATTATCGGATGCTTCCAATCGGTCGAGTTCGATGCGTGTGCAGCCTATCAATTAACAACCAGATGAATATGCACTTTTGCCCGGTTAGTTTAATCAACTGAAATATTATAATACGTTATACATGTGCGGTTGAACAGACGGGAATATTAAAAAAAAAAAAAAAACGTCGTTGAACGACAAATAACTCGAATAGCCGGTCTTTGAAAACTCACTTTTCAAGCTACAAAGCTTTCGCTCGGTCGCGTCATTCTAGATTTTAAATCTCTCCGACAGATTCCGTTTACGAGCACGCATTGAAAGTGTGTATGAGAATTTTTCGAAATATACTCGGAGAAAGAAATGCCGACGCGCGTGTAGCATCTGTTGTATCGAAAGCTTTTGTAGCGAGGACTTTCGCAACCTTCGCTTTGATATTTCTCACGGAAAATATTATTCTTGGAAGAGGGAAATTTCCGTCAACATACCTATACATGGTAGCAGCTGCAGAAAACACAATAAACGCTGCTCCGGCGTAGCTTTGTCGAATAAACGCGGAAAATAAATTTCGAATCACTGATCTGCTTCGGGGGAAAATATCGAAGCAAAAACGCGTATACATGCGCGCGAAAGCAAGAAAGGCCCATCAGGCTCCGAATGGAAAATAAAACTCCAATCTCCATGGTCCCCCTCCCTCCATAATGAAATATCGTAAACAAAAAACAAAGGTGCGTAATTTGCTCGTTTATTCGCGTGCGACGCGTTTTTATATGAACAATCAATCTCCGCGCTCGGCGCGATAAAAGTGTATATGACATAATGACTCTCGGGCTCTGTATCGATCGGAGAGCGAGCGCGCAGATGTGTCATCCGCAACTAGAGCGGAGAGTGAGAGAGAGAGAGAGAGAGTCGCTCATCTAATTGGCCAATAAATTACAAAGTTAATGAAAGAACTTTTTGCGCTGTGATTTTTTGCCCGACCCGCAGAGTCCGGTGACTGCGATGACGTGGGGTCACAACGATAGGAGGCTTTTCGTGGCCACCGGAGCGCACGTCCACGCCGCTTGGGTCTCCAGGTGGGTATATCGCTTGATTTATTACTTCAGCTCCACTTTAAGTCCCGCCACCTTTTTGCGTCTTTTCTTTCCCATTCCGAACTGCTCTTTAATTAAACTTTTGCAAAGCGGCGAACGCCTATAATACGGCCGAGAGAGCGACGTTGAGATTCAATTTGGGAGAACGAATGCCAGGAGATCGTTCCTTTGAATTTCATGAGGAAATGTTATTCCATTATGTGCAGTCGTCGACATTTTTCGGTGTCCCTGTGGAATTGTTTAATTAAAATTAAATCTCGCGAGCCGCGCGTTGAGTAATTTTAAAGCTTTTAAAAAGCTCAGCATCTTTTTACATAAGAGCGGCTCACAAAGAGCGTTACCTTTGCTTCGTTTTAATTAAAACGCGACTTTTTTACGAGCACTCGTTTACACTCACAAATTTGTATCAATTTAACTCCTGAGTACTCGCGAGTAACGCTTTAGAATGCCATTTACCGTTTAAATCGAAAGAATTTTCGAGCGAGCAAGCAGTTTAGAATATTTCCTAGTGTCCCTAGTGACGCATAGTTCATCTCAAAGCACTTACTTAAAAAATGCACACGCAATAAATAATCCAAGACTTTCTCTACTCCACACAGGGGTGTCGGCTCGCTGCAGTTGCTCTCGCGGCTGGCGCTGAAGGCCGCGCTGTCCAAGGAATCGAGCGTGCAACAGCTGCCTCTACCGCCCCGACTCAAGGCCCTCGTCTCCGGACTCTTCGCCAGCACCATTCGGTAAGTGCTTCCCGCACGTGCGTGTGTACACACTCTGGAAGTCGAGAAGCGTGCTCTCAACGAGGCGATGTGTATATATATACTATAGCTCGCGGTTTTCATCGCTCGATCGATAGACGACGCGACGTCTCGACTACGCTTTGCCAATACGTGCACGGCTTTTTCAGCGATGAGTTACCCGCTGCAGCAGTACGAGGGTGTAGGCCAATGCGGATTTTAATTTTTCTTCGGAACGTTAAAAAAGATGCGTCGAAACTTTACTTATGCAAAAGGTTCGGACTTACGCGTATTGGAAATTGCGTACGAGTTACTTTCCGAGTGCGCTTTTTTTAGGTAAAAATTAAAATGCCTGTATTAGAAATGTTGCGTGTGATGTAAGCGAGTCGATTGTTGTTTAATTATACTGAAAGCCCATTGTCGACAAGTACTATTGATAGAATTCGCGCGGCTCGTGTTTAATATTACTGATTGCGTTGGTAAGGGTTATTTGATCCTAGCGACTCGTGTTTCAAGTATCTACGCGTCCTACCTGCTACTGACCTTCCGTTTCCATTATTAATATCTCATCAGCCTTGAGACGCGCGCGAGCTATTTTAAAAACAAACTCGCCGTTTACTCCCATTGTTTGCGTCGACTCTTCTTTACTCTCTTCCAACCTTTTTCAAAAGTAATCTCCAGCGGGAAGAAGTCCTCAGCCAGGCATTAGATTTTTCCGTATATAACCCGACGGTATAACGCACTACTTAAGAGCCTCGCGCTGTTATATTGCTTTCAATTTTGAACACGCTGAAAAGGCTTTGTAGCGCGCAAAGCCTTGGATATCCGCTTTTCTATACACTGCAGCCGTTAAAACCGGAGTCTTTGTTTCATCGCGGCACTATTGTATACAGTCGAGGTAATTCTTCTCTCCCCGACAAAGTGTATCCATATACTTACACACAAATCGATATTATAGCTCACCTCTCGCGTATAGATTGCGAAAACACGGGATCCTAATAATCCTCTTGGAAAAAGCGCAGAGGTACCCGGCGCGGCGAGATTTATTAAAAACATTTCTATGCAGCATAGCATCGTGCGTCCGCGAGACTGGCGCAGTCAGACGAGTAGAGCGGGAAATTTAAGTGCACGGGGAAATAGCTAAGAGGAAGCCAGATACAAAGAGAGGAAGAAAAGAAAGGAGGACTGGCGTCTGGTGTAGCCGGCTCCTCTTGTTCCCCGAGAGGAGAGCTCTTCAGCCTCGACTCTCCCTCTCTTCCTCATTTCCCGCGCGCCGGCTCTGGCTTTTCACTACTCTCGGTGCCTCAAATTGATAAGATAAACCCCGGAGCGTATATCGGACAGTCTACTCCTCTTATTCTTCGTCGTGGCTGCTGCTGCTGCAGTCGTTCTCTCTGTGCGCGGCTGAGTTTTTTCGCGATCGCTGCACTGATCGAAAAGCCGTCCGATGCAGCTCTCTTTCTCTCTCTCTCGCCTGTACTTACTACTGTCTCGCGTAATGCCGAGACCTGTTTCTCCGCTCCTTTTCCGCCTCGACGAATTGCGTAATATAACTCGGGTAAATCGAAGAAAAATGTTCTCCCCTTGACACTTGGATGACACTTGTACGCCATTTGAATTTCACGCGCGAGCGTACAATCGGAGAGACGAGCGAGGATGTGTTATATTACTCACCGCTTGCGCGTCATTTCTCATTAGAATGCGCGCAGTCGCGATTCGAACTCGGCGACTGCTTTAGCGGACTAATTAACTGTCTGCTGTCTAAGAGCTTTCTCGTTTAAAACTGCCATTTCCGAGATTATACAATTTCAGAATTCATTAGCGAGATGACTGATTCCTCGAAACGAACGTTACATTCTTGATTATTCCAAAACCAACAGCTGCTGCATCCCAGAGCCCCGCGAGCTGCGTCGCTTCGTTTCCCGGCCACCCCCCCTGGGTGGTCGACTGCACTGCACGATGCTCCGCAATCCAGGCGAGCCGCCGCACAGCTACACCCTCTACGTCGAGTATCTGGGCGGTCTGGTGCCTCTGCTCAAAGGTCGTCGCACCAGCAAGATCCGGCCCGAGTTCGTCATTTTCGACCCCGAGACCGGCCACTGCAACGCCCAGAACGGCTACGATTCCAGCTCGAATCACTCGTTCGGCTCCGCCTCGCCCACCGCCAACGGTAACGTCACCACCACGACGATGGCTCTGAGCAGCGAAAGGATGCAGCCGTCCTGCAGCGACGACTCGGACAACGACAGGGATAACGCGGTTGAGCTGTGCGGAGGCTCGCCGAGATTCAGGAGGAAGAACAGGAAGAAGTGCAGGACCTTGTACGAGAGGAGAGGAAACTGCAACGGGGACGACGACGATGCGAGCTACGTCGATACTTTGCCCGAGGTATTGCGTTTCTTCTATGATTACTCGTCGCCGTATTTATGATATCTATACGAATGCGATGCATACTCAATGGTACAACGGATTCGTCCCTAGAATGCGAGGCTCGTCGAAGTTACCTCGAACATTTGGGGCACGAAATTCAAGTTCCACGGACTGGCAGACTCCGTCCCGGCGAATCTCGGTCGCGTGACGTACCGACCTTCCCTACTGCATCTGCAACCCAGACAGATGACGCTCGTGATCACGGAGCTCAGAGACGACCTACCAGCAGGTGAACGATTTTATTGTATTAAATTAGCTTGATTAATACATCGACAAAGTCTACGGTTCATGGGAAATTTCTGATTTGGCGGATTATACCTAATCATGAAAATGCGATGCTCGATTTGCGCTGATGAGGAAGAATCGAAGAGTGATGCGCGGTAATGCAGAGACAAATTAGCGATGAAGCATTGACCGGAGGGCGATATTATGGATTGCCGCAATCAGGATTCCGCTCTCACTTCCTAATGGTACATACCATTCGACTCGATAATTAAGGATTGTCGTCCTATAAATAATATCGATTGCTAGAGTATACGGAGAACAATGAAAGGCTGCTGTTCCGTAGTATTAGAGCTCGCTGATCAAATCAGACATTTTCCGATCGTATACATAATTAATCGCTTAATTAATTTACACATTAATTAAAAAATATCCATCCCCCTATAGGTCCAGACCCGAGCTTCAATCCGAACCTATTCTCGGAGGACGAGGACGAGACGACCCAATCCGAGAACGTGAACCCTCAGCAAGCACAACAAGCCCTCCCTCGAGGCTACCTACCCACATCCCGCTACTGTATGGAGCTGAACCAACAACTCCAGCACCAACAACAGCAACCACCGCCTATCGCGCCAATGACGCCTCGGGCTACGCGAGCCTCGAGCCGACCCAAGCAACAACCACCACCGCCTCCACCCAGTGCCGCCGAAGCTCGTACCGCAGGACCCGACGCCTTTGATGACGAGTACTCGCCGTACGACTATCACTTCGCCCATCAGCAGCACCACATGGAGCACTCGGTAATGAACTATTGCGAGACCGTCAGAGCCGGGGG
This sequence comes from Nasonia vitripennis, assembly GCF_009193385.2. Lineage (NCBI taxonomy): Eukaryota > Metazoa > Arthropoda > Insecta > Hymenoptera > Pteromalidae > Nasonia > Nasonia vitripennis. The sequence goes on along the minus strand of NC_045761.1, from coordinate 12,572,753 downwards.
GCATCATCATCATAGACCGACCTATGCGCCCAGGTGCTGTGACGTGCCCGCGCCTCAGTCGCCGAAGAACGCGGTCGCACCCACGCAGACGCTCATCGCTACGTCCAGTCCTGGTGCTACTCTGGTGAGGACTTCTTTTGCTGTCGGAGTTCTTTAATTTGAAATCCTTCGTGATAACGATGATAGTAATAATAATATAAACATTGCAGGGCGAATACGCGAGTAACGTGCAGCGGATGAAAACGGCCTTGGCCGACCAGCAAGCTAGCAACTTAGTCATGAAGGAGCTCGTGTACGCGCTCGGTCCGTCCGGAGAGGACAAGTTTTCACTAAACGCCGGTGGACCACCGAATCCTGGTTGCATGCAGTCCTCCGCGCCACGAGCTTACGCTTTCGCTAATGGCGCTGCGGCCGAGTGCAACAGCATCCTCCATTCAAGGAACAGTTTTAATAACGCGTCGAGCAAACAGGGAAACACGTCTCCGGTAACTTCGGCTTCTGCTCTACTTACGAGAAATGCAAGCACTGCTGGAGCTACTAATACTGCTGCTGCTACTGGGGCCGTAACTAATACCGCTGCTGCAGTTGCTGCTTCTAGTAGTAACGGAACGAGCGCGGCCAGCGAGGAGGAGGAACTAAGGAATGACGTGCCTGCATTGAAAAATCAGTTTCAGGTGTGTAGAATTATGTGGATGATCTGGTGTTGTGCGGCTTCTGCCGGATACACCTTGTTACACGTTTTTATGTACAATCCATAGTTTATGAACAATAAGTAAAATACTTAAAGACTCGTATTTTGAAAGCATTTTAAGGTCAAAATTTACGTAATTTCTTGTTGGTATAGTTGCACATATATTTTGAGCAATGGGGTAAATAGTTTATAAATGTATATGAAGAATGAAATTAACTTAGTTTCAGGCAGTTCATCGGACGCCGACGGTTGTAAGCATAGGTCCGACTCAGGTCTCGGCTAACTCGATAGTGCGCAGCTGTAGCGTTGGCTACCTTGATCTCGTTGATGCTCAGATCGTGCCCTGTGACGTTGCACTCAATATGCTACGTAAGGATGCCCCCAATAAACGACTCTTCCTCATCTCTAGAAAAAATAAACGTAGAAGGCGTTGCAGTAAGGATAACTCTGGTTAGTACAATGTAGCAGTCTGTTGACGAAACCATTAACTGTAAGCCTCAAACAATTGCTTAAATAAAGTCGAACAACATTTTATTTTGAATGTAGGAAAGGAGAACGGTAATAGTAGCGTAGTGGTTCACCGAACGACGCGACCTCGACTAAGTGATTGCGGCAAGTCGCGTAGCTTGGACTCGAGTGAACTCTTTCCCTCAACTGAACAGATAATAGGACTACCAGAGCACGTGGAAGAGGTAGCCTCGACAAGTACGCAAATGGAGGATGGTTGCACAGAAGCCGAGCAGAACGAATTGAATGTGCGAAAGGAAGCTTCGGACTCGCTCGAATCGCAGAGAATTAAGGAAACGATCGAGGCTCTGTCAAGAGCTGCTCAAGAGCAGCAAAAAGAACAGTTGCCTAGTGTCAAGCCGGGGCCATTCGAGCCATCCTGTTTGTCGCCTATCAAGTTAGTGTTGAACTACTTGAAATTTTTAGTTTAAGTTGCCATTTAGTGTAACTATATTATTGACGGATAAAAATTCTGTTTATTAGAGGATCTAGTGTGAGTACGTCAGTAGCATCATCCCTCGACGGTTTAGCTTCGAGACTAGACGGTCTAGCTGTAAAACTCGGAGACTATGAAGATTGCCACTCACTTCCTCCACCATCACCGCGCCCGACAACAAGGTAATTCATATCTTCATACTTTTGTTTATCATAGCAATTCTTATAATTTGAAAAGTTCTTGGTAATAATAAGTATACTGTTGTAGGTTGCCGAGAAGTTCACCGAGTAGTCCTGCGCCTTCGAAGAAAGGCAAAAGGCCGGCCTCCGCTTCTCCGATTAGAAGAAGACTATTATCGAGTCCATTGTTAAACAGAAAGGCTCGAAAAAATCGTAATGAAAGTTCAGATGAAGAAGGATTAATGGACGATATATCTAATTATCGCGATCTTGAGACGTTCCAGAAGGCTCAACTTCGACAAAAGGTTCGTATTTGAACTTGTTAGAACAGAATTTATTTGATATAAGCAAGCAGCTGTTAACGAGTCATTTGTTCACAGTTAAGGCAAAGAGGAGGTAGTTTCGGCTATGAATCCGAGGCGACTAGACGAGAAATAATAATGCACAATAAGGCACCAATGTGGAACGAAGCTAATCAAGTTTACCAGTTAGACTTTGGTGGCAGAGTTACTCAAGAAAGCGCTAAAAACTTTCAAATTGAGTTTAGGGGAAATCAGGTAAGACTGACAAGTATTACTTCTTTACTTTGGTTTTCCCACTTTTGCTATTAACATTTTTCTTCCTCCACAAATTTATTTTATGGCGTGTGTAGCTTTTCTGCCTTACTAACTAAATGTATGTTTCGAAACAGGTTATGCAATTCGGGAGAATACAAGGAAACGCTTATACCCTAGACTTTCAGTATCCTTTCAGCGCAATCCAAGCCTTTGCTGTTGCTCTGGCAAGTGTTACGCAAAGGCTCAAGTAAAAAGTGTAAATTTTGCATTAAGCTTACATATGCATACTCTGACAGATATACATACATACAAGTATTTTTTTAAATTAAATGTGTACACATAAATCTTGTATTATCTGTCTTTTTGAGAATTTCAGCATGACACTGAGAGGAGCCGCGTTTCTAACTAATTAATTAGATTTGTTTTATTTTGTTAATTAGACTCGTTTTGACGCTGCGATATTATTCATAACGAAGTATTAGTTATACTATATATTATATGTATCTTTATAATTAAGCAATTTCTACAGTTCATTCAATACTATTAGATTTGTTAAATTTTTATAAAACAGTTAATAACGGACTTAGTTTGGGACAAATTGTTTAAAAATTTTGTCGACTTAATCAACCGGTTCTCTCAGTGTACACAGTTAAAAATAAAAAAAACAATGCACATTTTTATTGCTGCTTTTGAAAGAGAGTTGACAACATATTTTACTGTCAGGGTTTTGTTTTTTCACGATATAGTCATATAAGTATTATTGTACTTTATGATATTTATGATAGCGTATACTGGCTGAACGAGGCCTTGTCTAAACTCATCGACAAATTTGCAAAATTAGGTAGTAACACGATTTATTTTTATATTTTAGTGGATATTGCAAATCGATCGTATCGTTAAATAGTCTATTCCTTCATTGTCACGAAAAGTGCGGAGTAAAAGCAGGTACATCAATAAAACTCAAGAAGATTGACATAGAAAAAATAACTCTACACGAGTTTATTTCAGCATAAAAGTTGTGTGTTACTACCTAGTCGTAAACGAGAATTTTTATGCAAAGACGAAAACAAAACGTGAATTGCGAGGCTCCGTTAACTATAATGAGATACGAAAGCGATGCATGCGCGCATTGCCTTGTGTATATAAAACGACGATTTCAAAATAACGGCGAAAATGAGCGGAGTTCAAGGTTTCACACGAACCTTTCGTTGAGATGCTTTGATCCACGTAACCGTCCAAGACGTTTAATTTGACCCCGTTTAAGCGTATTAAGCGAACTATCGGTAAGCGCCAAGCGAGATATATATTTGTATAGTTTGTTAGCCCTTGACTTGATACATAATAGTATTATTATTGATTATAATAGCGAAATTTTCGTACTAATATATAGGATATGTATTGTATTATCTATTTGTGAGCTCCACTCGTGCGCGATTAAAGTTTTCGCTTTTACATGCGGTTCATACGATATGCCTACTTGTTATAATATCTTGTGCGTGTACATATTTGGTAAAAAGTAAAAAAATGGAAAAAAAACCAGGAAGAATTAGGCGATGGTAAGGAAAAGTAAACAATGCGCGAGTGTGAGCATTTTGGTTGTTCGATGAACTTAGACTCTATTCAACGCTGAAGCACGAGCTTCGTTGGGGATATCACTCACTTAAAATTGTCTAAAACCAATATTTTTAATTTTAAAGTATGCATATATTTTATTGTAGCATAAAGTACAAGATGTTATTTTTTATTAACTGTCTCTCTGACTAATATTCTAAAGAAAGATTATAATATACGTAATGATGTACAACTATGATGAATTATGAAAGTTAACTGTTTCATTCTTTGACATAAACTTAAGAAAAATAAAAATTGGTTGCAGACCATTTTAAGACGTCCCTAATATAAACCATCCGGCCTGAACTGCTTGCTTCGAAAAAATTAAAGGAAAAAATAAAAGTAAACATTACACTGATCTAACCAAACTCATACAAGCAAGAATTTGATGATGAGCCTTAAATCAGTTGTCAGCAGAAATGACCTAAGGATTTGAATAATAAATTAAAACACTGCGAGTGTTTTCTCTGTTGAAGCGAGTTATGAAATTGTGGGATAAAAAATATAATGAGGCATATATACGCATAGACGAGTGGAACAAGAAGAAGCAGCAGCACGTTTTGTACGAAAGTAACTCAAGTTAACTAGTCTATTATATCTAAGCGCTCTAAATCCTTAAGCCTAATTAGTGTTATGTTTTTCTGTTTCATTGTTAATTGTTACGTTGTTCATCAATTCTGTTTATCATCGTTTATCCCCGGAGTTCTGTGCAATATAGAATTTTCATAGATATTGCTTGATTAAAACAAAGTAAGCATAAAATAAAAATAAAAATAATGCAAATATGATGTGGATTTTCGTGACTGACGTATTGTATATGTAATAAACGTGTACGATGTATATGGCATCTATATGCGACTTTACAAGTTCTATAATCAATTGTACCATTGTTGTTTTTATTACGGGAGGGCATTGTTATTTATTTAGTTTTGCCGCAAGAATAACGAAAATTATTCTAGATATATGTGCAATACAATTTTGTTACTGAGTATGCATTTAACAAACGTCGACTAATATTTGTAAATAAAAAAGTAAAAGAAAAAAATCTGCTTTGACATATTTATTCATCAGACCTTACCTTCTGATATAAATCACATATAAAGTATTTTTAAATATTTATAAATAGATTTAAAAAATATGTAAATTTTACAAGTCTCAATCATAATTATTATGAACTAGTAAAAATTATAATAAATCAAAAAATTAAATACCCAATGTTATTTTAACTATACAAATTTTGAATTTTTATAATATAACAAAATGCGTGTACAAATATTTTACTATTAATATTAGCAAATAAAAAAATCTTGAGGTATACCCATTCTCAACGAAAATCCAAAAGTCGGCCAGTCTAACTGCCATAAGTGGTCGAATCTCGTTTCCAAGAAAAAATGCCAAAAAAGCAACAAGAGGAAACACCTTATACCTGAAATAGAAAGAATTAAAAAAAAAGTTAATATACAATATACATATTGCAAATAAATCATCTATTGTACTATTTGTGGATAGATATTGAACCTGTTCGCAAAAACACATAATTCGTTTCAACCAACTGCATTAAACGTATATGCATGTTATAAACTGTAGTTTAATCGTTTTCTAACTGCAAAAATTATATTAGACAATTTTAAAAGTTAGGAATTAATTCTACTTATCAGTTGGTTGAATACCAATTTCAAAATAAGACATGTTTCTCGGGTATGGGAGGTTTTAAGTAACCATGAAATATAGTAAAATAAAGAAACATATTACTAATCTAATGAACAATATTCGTTATAAAATTAAAAATTTAGGCCCGTTACACGCAAAAAAGAAAGGGGAACAGAAACAGCTTGAACATGGGTTTGTATATCTATATAAATGAGAAAGAGCAAGTTGTTCCTGTTTCTCATAAACATATACATACAAACCCATGTTTAAGCTGTTCGTGTTCTCTGTTCTTTTTTTGCCTATAACAGGCCTTACACATTATAATTTCAAAGATTAGAAGAATATTATTTTTTAGTTACTGAAAAATTAAAAAATATTAATTTAAATTATTATATTATAGTTTAAAATTTTCCGAAAACTTCCTGAAATAGGAGAGTAGCAGAGGTGTTCTGACTGCCCATTGCAGTATATGTTCCACCGATGATGAACTTTACCGACTGGTAATTGAGGTTGGTTAGGAGTTGAGATGAATTAACACGAGAAAGCCTGTTGTATTGTCCAAACCATTATATAACAGTATAGGTGTACTGATTAGTTTGTGGCGGTTCCCAATTTCCTGATGAGACGTCTTGATTGCCCCTATAAAATCAGTGACATTTAAGAGAACCGTATAATATATATTTGGAAAATAATTACCTGGAAGCGATTATGCTTATAATATATGTATACAATCTAAGATATTCATACGCTCATTACTTAAAAAGAAAAAGTTCTTATACAAGAAACAATTGAAACAGTTTAAATTTAAAAAGTTGCTTCACTCCTCCATTTTTATTTCCTTATAAAATATTAACTCACCATTTACTGGGCGAATACTAATGACAACTACCTAGTTTGTCAAGTATATTTTAAGCATTGTATGCTTTTCAAGGGATCTATGATAAGATCGTTAGTAGATTTGCAGTATTGTCCATCGTTGAGCAGTAATTATGTAGACTTAATGTTGACCACCGCCGTCGTTACCTCGACCCATGGCGAGGTAAGCATTACCTTACTCATTTTTGCTTATTGCAATTTACATTTGTGTAAACTGTGTACCTGGAAAATAAAATAACAGTTGAGACAAGAAAAACTGGCGTTGCACATCTTTCAAAATCAGTTTACCAATGACTTCTCCATAGTCACGTAGTCCCGCGCCTTTGAAAAAGGTTTAACCCAACCGTGCTCCGTTATTCTCCGATCAGAAGAAGACCGCAAATCAAGTCCTCTGCTGAATAGGAAAGTACGCAAAGATCGCATTGAATATTTTGACTTCGACGGATAATTGGACTCATTTACCGGGGTCTTGAGACTTGAGATTTAGCAGCTTCAAATATATCAGCAGTTTAAAAAAAAAATGAATATCCGTTGATTACGGCCACTTACGTTTTTTACACACGTTTCAAGACTGCAACATTTGATTGACTTTCTGTATGTAAATAGGCCATAGCTTTTTTCTTACTATTCTGCATACACCTTTGGCTATTTGTACTCAGAATAAACAAGATATTTCTAAGAAAGTAACGCGAAATAAACGAGCCTGTCCAGCACAATTAACCATTTGTAAAAGTAAAACTACACTGAAAAATATACTTTGCATTTAACGTTTTGTTTTTTTAACACCTGACTTAATCGCAATGTTCATCATTCGAATGCTTTTATTTTACAAATAATTTCTTGTACAATAAAAAAAAGTAAAATACAAATGTGTTACCCCGTGTTGTTTTTTTTTAATTAAAAAAGATTAAAAGATATTTGATTATAAAAAATATAAACTATTTATTTATACACTTGCACTGTTGTGTACATCAGCCAACATTGAATTTTTACATATTTATAAAAGTGAACCTGATTTTGGAAATGCGTATGTATTTTGTAGACCAGTGTGCAAATATTGTTTAATTCTAATAACTTTCACTTTAGAAAACATATGTACAGAAGAAAAGTGAAAGTTCAACCATGGATTGTAGATAACCTATTTTAATTATAAGGCACGAATGTGAAACAAACCCAATCCAGAATCATATTTTTATTTATTATTTTCTTCATTTCGCTGAGTTTTAATGTCAAAAAATAATATTTAAAATTTTTATTCAGCTATATGCCAACGGTTTTTTATGATTTGCATGAAAAAGAATTGTACATGCATTAAAACTCGTGAACTCTAATTACCGATTGACTTTCGTAATAAAAAAATGTATTATTAGCTAAAAGAAACATTCAACATTCATATCATTCTCGTATAGCTGCACACTGCTTCGTTACTATTTTGTAACGAATCGCACCAAAATTTCAAGTAAACATTACGCGAATAAATTCTTTATTCATACTTGTTTAAAATATTATCTTTTGTAGATATCAGTTAAATTAAACGACTTTTTTAACTTTTGCAATCTACTGAGAGAAGTTATTTAAAGTCATTTAAACCGACAAATTAATTTTCATTAATTCTTTTATATCATGCAAAATGTTTAAATGTATTTAATTTTGTACATATCGTATGTACCATTTGAATTTTTATTTGACCAATTACTTCTTTCAGTAGTTATTTTTTTGTGAGAATTCTAAAATATACTCAATTACATACGATTTTTCATACCATAAGGTTTTATGGTTACAATATTGTATTTTGTTGACTGAGACCTTGTCTAAAATAGCCCAAAAGTGAATTTAATGCATCATAATAACTTTTATTCATTAAAAAAAAGGTATAAGAAATTTCGAAACATAAATAAACATGTAACCATTCGGAGTATAGTATATATTAACATATATAAAATTTTTTAAAAGCCATTTACATATCTTAGAAATGAAACAAGCTTCGAATTTCATACAATAAATATTCGAATAGCATATAATAGACAAAGTCTGAATCAACATTAGAAATAGAAATGATTTCAGAATTCAATTAAATCGATATTTGTTAGAAGTCAAAATTTGATCATCCATCAAATTGATCTTCTACCAAATAAAACGGTACATTTTCAGTACAAATAAAAGCATATATTGTACAAAAAAAAATCAAGTATGCTTCTTAATGTTCTTTTTTTTCATTCGACATCTAATAAATGCGTATAGTATATGGCACAAAATATGATATTAAATAATATGATCATCCATACTATTATTAATTTATCTTTACGTCATCATAGTCGAAACCACGTTTGCCGCGCAAATAGTGAAAAATTTTATCTATATCAAGAAATGGTACATTCAGTTGAAATCTGATGTTTTTAAGAATGACAGAAAAACAGAGCAAAAAGTTTGAATACCTATGATCGCGAACTTTCGATTCCTATTTCATTCACACATTTTTATGAAAACACAATATTTGTCTTTCTTTAAAGTGAGTCTTCCCTAGGTCTTCCTTATTTGAGAATTAAATTAAAATCTTTTGGTCCATTTTTTCTACCATTCTTAAAAATACAAGATTTCAATCTAATCGCGCCCAGAAGCTAATATTCGCAAATAGATACAGTTAAAAGAGAAAAAAATACTAGCTTTACATTACTAATCAAGCTAGTGTTCGTAATGACCGAATTTATTTCGAACGGAAATGTACATTCTATAAACAATAAGTTTATAATTTGATAATAGACTATCTAGTTTACACGACTGCATTATTCGTACAATCGTATTTTAGTAATATAAGCTTTCCTCGCTAAATTTTACACGTGTCCGATTCAAGGATCATTTTTTCACACGCGCAATATGTATACATTATATTAATTTTATTGCAAATAAAGTTATTTTATTTTAGAAAACTAAAATCACTTATTCTTTTCAAAAACTTTTATTAGTTTGTATTTACATCTTTTTATTAGACCTTTATCTTTATTAAAGCAAATGAATTTATATTACTTTTTGTTTAGCTAATATTTAAATTAAAAAAAAATGTTGACATCCCTTATGTTAATTTTTAATCAATAAATTATTGATTGGAATAAAAATTGTGTTTTCTTGCGGGATGTTTAAGTTAATAAAGCATGTTTCAAAAAATTTTGTTAAACATTGTAATCTACCTAAACTGCATGTGCATTCATTTTCTCGATTAACACGCGTTTTTTGTCATTAAATATAGATATGCCATGTTCACTACATTTTTTAATGTAAACTAGAAAAATCACTTCGTGAAAATACGCAAAAAATATTTAAAGAAAATGAATTTCTTTTTACGCAACTGTATACCTATATTTTTGTTACTAACGTGATATTGGCAACTTCTCGACCCCTTTTCATCAGAACGAATCAAAGACCGACAGCTTTTCTATATTACTTTTGAACACAAAAGCATAGAAAGCCATGGATTTGAAAAATATTTATAATTCGAACTTATTCTAAGCAGGAACAGCGTTACGCGCGCAAAAAAAAAGATCAAAAGAAAACCATTATTTCGGACGGTTTTTAAGCGTAGAAAGCCTTGCAGACTTGGCTTACTTTGCGATTGCAAATGGGGCAGCGCTGGCCGTTGGTCATCCAGACTTTGACGGAGCAACGGTAGCAGCAACAAATGTGCATCGTTTTTCCATGCACGAATGCGCTGTTCTTTGGGGCCACCGTGCAGATAAGACAGCGAGCATCTGCACTTTCCGCATCCGGGTTGCTAGCCTCCTTGCGCGTCTGAAGCTTCTGCGTAAGTATCGTCATTGGTGACGGGGAGTCTGGGTTACCAGATTGAGATTCGTCTGCTGTATCTTTGGTTTGTCGGTTGTCGGCCTGAATAGGAAAAATAATTTAGATTTTAACAGGTATCTTAGCGCGGGATAAGATGCATGAATCGAAACCTTAAGTATGCTTTAGGTATATTAAAAAAGCCATTAGAGATAAGAACAACCAAGAGAACAAGTGTTTTTCTGTTCATACCCGAAAAAATACACGAGATTCTATTTTGAGTTTAAAAAATGTTCAATTCGCAAAGAGGGTTCACGAATAACTTACACTATCAGAAGAATACGAATCCGAATCGTATTCCTTGGGCGTGCTACCAGAATCGACGTCGTCGATCGAACGAGAAGTGAAAACGATGCGCGTCTTGGTGGTCGTCCTCGTCGTGGTCAGCGTCGCAATTTCGCTGCACTGTGAATCAGACGAAACAGCGCTCGACAACTCGCTGCTCTGGGAGTTGAAACTTGGTGTTACGATGCTCTGCGAACCAAATATCGGTTCTTCGCTAGCCTGCGAGTCCAAGGTTGGCGCATCGCTAGCCTGCGAGTCCAAAGTTGGCGCATCGCTAGCCTGCGAACTTGTAATAGGCTTGTCGAGGTCCTGGCTGGAACCGATTCCTGAGTCTATCTCGCAATGACTCGAGGCTATACCGGAGTCCATCTCGCAGAGTTCATGGCCTGAACTCGCCGAAGCCACCGACGAGGCTGTGGTCATTTTGTTGTTCTGCGATTTCTTCTGCACTCGAGCTCTCCGTCTGGGTCGACTCCGCGGAAAATGTGTTTTCCTCACCTGCTTGATGAAAAATCGTTACGTTCTTGTTCGCTTTCAGTTTTTATATCTTTTTGTTTATCGACTTTTGGTCATTTGTTTGTATTAATTCGTTTTTTATTCGAAAATGCCGCGAGACCTGTTTATTTTCATGCGCACAGTGGAATGACTGGAGTATCTTTGTCCCGCTGAACAAGTTCAGACGTGAGTCAAGTTTGTGGAGCTATTGCGTATGCCCGCGAGCGCGGGTGAGTCGAACGACGGAACGAGATGTATATCTCGAGAGAGCCTCGAATCCTCCGAATATCGAAAGTGCAGCGCCTGCTCAAGGGCATCTGCTGACGTGGGTGATTTTATTTGCGGGAATCTAACTTATCGACGTAGGATTTCCATTTTGAAGTTGATCCTCGATAATTTTAACTGATCGCAATAATTAATTAGACATTATAACGATCAACAAATTATGTTGCGTTCGCAAATTTGTTAAGAAATTTTGGTGACTAATTATTTTTGTTTTAATAAATAAGATTTTAAACTAATTTGTTCAACATTGTTGCATTGGAACATTCGATAATCTAAATTTTTGCAGTTTATAATTTACTGTTGAGATAATAATTGTTACCAATTTTTTCATATAAAAATCGTAAAAGATTTTACCATTTGGAAAAAATTGCTGACTCACTGGGACTGACTACTTTGCTTATTTATATTAATGAAAAAAGTAACACACCTGATAACATTTTTCACAATATCGAAACATAGGATTATTATTTGGATTTTTGCATTGCACACAAGTCCAGAAATCTGCCCTCTTAATTTCACTGTCTATAGAGCTTCGAGAATCATCACTATCATCCGCTAGTCCTTCCGTGTCACGAAACGCTATAAACTCAACTGCTACGATATTCTAAAAGTAAGCGAAAGAAAAATTAGTACAGTGGAAAGTACAGCAATTTAAAAGTAAAAGAAAAGTATAACTACCTCAGGTTCAGAGCACGTAGACATATCCGAGTAACGGACTTCATTTTCAGAGTGTGAATTAAGTTCGTACTCCACATGTACAGAGACATCACTTTCATTATTGCTGAGCCACGAATGTGTGGATGTATCTGATGTATCTCTTGCAAATTCTAAAAATAGAGAGACAAGACTGTTAATCATAAGAGTCATAATGCAAACAGTGAACCTGTCAGTCAAAACACTGCGACGGCTGACCTGTTTCGTATGCTTGAATGCTGTAAATGGACTCATCGTCCTCACTGGTGGGCTCTGAAGATTCGCTCTCCAGTGTAAAGTACCAAGAGTATCTTGACTTCTTAACTTCTCCTTCCCTCTTGTCTTCTGTAAATTCAACAAACCCTGTGAATACCCCATTACTCACTACAGCTTACACCCAAGGATTGTATCTACACCGCTTCAGCTTGCGATTAAACTAAACATTGGTCACTGTGTCACACTAAGCAAGAAAAATTGTTATCCTTCGATCGAATCCCAATTTCTCTTTTTCTACAGCAAACGCTATACTATCACAGAAGACACTTTGAGCACGGAGGAAGCTTCACTTTATCTAATCAAGGCACGTCGCGGTCCGGTATTCACAAATAGTAAACAGCTCCAGTTTTCGTGAGTGTGTAAGTTCGTTCTCGCTCTTCCCGCGTCGAGTCTCTCTGCGGCTAGCTATGTAACGTCGCGAGCAAGCGACGACGACGAAGAAGCAGGAACGAAGAGGAAGCGAGTAAGTTACATGTACACGTACGGTCGAAGGAATATGAGAGAGAGAGAGAGGGAGAGTGTAGCAGCAACGAGCTTGTGCTAGCGCTTACCGTCGTCCGAGGCTCTTCGCTTCCATCTGCCCTGATTGCCGATAGCAGCTGCAAACAAAAGTAGCAACGTTAGACATCGTATCGAGCATCAGGTTTTGTGTGCACCACGTGCCGCTGTGCACTCGACTTTCTCAACAACGAGAACCTAATGCGCTCGACATGGAGAAAGACTTTTTTTGTTACAGCATGCTCCTCGACAGATTACGGGCTCGGTGCACATGATGGAAAGATCTTTTCTCAATTCGATACGGAAGAAGTCGCGCGAGCGACAGCGGCAGCTTTCCTCGAGAGCAATGGATACCAACCTGTGGGTGACGAGTCGATCATCGTCGTCATCGTGAATTGTCCGCGCGACCAAGTATCAATACTAATCTAAAAACACGGGCGGCTGTTCCTGCTCCGGCCGAAAAAACGCGCACAACACGGACACACACGACAAAACTTTCGCGCGGCCTCAAGGTCTTTCATACGCTTCCATTCCCGTGCGTGAACTGGAGAGTGGAGGCAAGCCTAGTATATAGTAGCGCGAGTGTAGTATAGTATAGTATAGTATAGTATAGTATAGTATGGGGAAAAGAGAGAGAGAATGAGAGGGAGTCGCCGCCTCTCCTTCTTCCGTTCCACGACGCACGCTATGGGTAACTGGTTCTGGCTGATGCTCAGCCGAACTGAGGCCAATGTGAGCAGCAGAGACCAGTGTGCGTGTGCGTGTGTGTGTGTGTGTGGTGGCGTTGCTGCGCGCTACTCTGTCTCTGTGCCCGTTCATGCCTGCCTGCGCGTGCTCACGCCGTCAGCCCGTGGTCGCGCGCGCCACACCGGCGAATCCTGGCCCACACCGACATTTTAAATGCCGACTCCTTCAACCGTCTCCTCTCGGGCCTCGCGTATACTATAGGCTGCATCCCTTTTTCGGAGAAATACGAGTATAGTAAAAAGGTAGCGCATATATTTTACTCGTAGGTGCGAGCGAGAGATGAGAGTCAAAGAGAGGGAGTTTTGGCGGGAGTCGGATGCTGGAGATGGCCTACAATTGAGCTACACAGCTGATGTCTTGCGGGATTTTTTGGGAAACAGTTTCGGGGAGAGAGCTCTTTGATGTAGGCGGATTTTTGACTTAGCTTTAAAACGCTTTCGTCACATTTTTTCTTTTTTCAGGGCGTGGGATGGCGTATGCAAATTTTTTAATGCGCACGGGTTTATAGATTTATGCCGAAGTTGAATTTTCAAATAAATAATGAAATGATTTTTGTAACAGATTTTATTAAGCGTACAATTTTCTTATAACAAAAATATAAGTACAATTTTTTGTACATACAAACGCGATTTCTTACAAAAGAAGAGCATCACAAAGTATATGTATATATCACAGATAATGCGCCAGCAACGCAGGCACCGATTACGTTCAACGCTGCCACATTTTGCAATAGCGTTTACCGCTAAATATTTGTATATAAACATTCCTGTTCGAACGTGTTTCGTCGCTTGCGGTTTATACCTACATTTAGCGGAAAACACGATGAGTGTGAAAGTGACGTCATGCCGCCGCCGCACTCGATTGTGAGCTGATAATAGACACGAGGCATGCTGGCATGGCAGGCGACGGAACACTAATGCCGATGCTACGTCTCTCTCTCTCTCTCTCTCTCTCTCTCTCTCTCTCTCTCTCTCTCTCTCTCTCTCTCTCCTTATAGTCGACCGGGTTTTACATGACATTAAGACCCACAGGATACTCGAACCTGCTTCGACAGGATAGGATTATTCCGAAGTGGTTCTGAGAAAATGTCCTGCACTTTGACTAATGTACAGGACGGTTATATTGAGTTGATGGATACAAATGAGCGAGAGATCAGGAATATGAAATTTATACGGCTCCATAATGGATTTTGGAGCAAAAGTATGCGATAACTTTTTAGCGAGTAGCGAGTCACTAACGATACTTTGAAACATTCATTCGCATTTATGTACAGCAAAATTTTAATAATTTATCATTTTTAACCTTCATTTTACTACGTTGAATAATACAGGTGCAAATGCTGCTACAACAGCTTTTACATTCAAAAGCTCAGTTAGATATAATTGCTAAGATTAGGAATACGATTGTTTACGGTAATTATGTCACATTGTTGTTTAAACAAGTCAAGTCGTCAATAAAAGGAACAAAGTATGATCGCTACTGGTAAATGGAATAGACTTAAATATAGGTATACGTTATTGTGTCGTTGTCTGCCTAAGTGCCTATCCTATATCCATATTTAATGTTAAATGTTATATATCTACTATCTATAGTCTTACTATACTCTATTACTCTATAGGTATATGTATATAGGTGCAGTGTGATACCAAATACTGGCGTCGCTACTAGCCGCTAGTGTTTATATGTCTGTTAACCTCAAAATTTGAACGGTTTGTTTGCGTATTCTTCTGAAAGAAAAAGTTGCATTGCGATGGCTTCAGGCTTGGAGAGTTACGTTAATCGTATCCTTTTTATATTAATAAATTCCTATGTTTGATAACCGCAATGATTCTTCTGAGTTTTCTTACATAAAAACGTTTTAGATACTGTTTCAATCATTACTTCGGATGGTCGGAATTTCATAGTAAGTCATTGCACTGTTTTACTAATAGTATTTAATTACTAAATGTAAATTGAACATTGAATTAATCAATAATGTAATTGTGTTAGGGAACTTTGAAAGGTTTCGATCAGACAATCAACTTAATTTTAGATGAATCACACGAAAGAGTATACAGTACAACACAGGGTGTTGAACAAGTTGTTTTGGGGTTACATATTATTCGAGGAGATAATGTGTAAGTGTCTATTTTCATACTTGTTTACTGCTTTGATTTTAAGTACTGATCATTGTAAATTTAATATTTTCAGCGCTGTGATAGGAGAATTAGACGATGAAATGGATGCACGCTTGGACCTCTCAGTCATACGTGCAGAACCACTAAGTTCGGTGGCTCATTAGAAAATAATAGATAATAATATGCATTTATGAGTTTATCTTACAATTACGATTGTATGTCTGGAGTACACACTACTGTAAATAGTTATATACTACGTGCGAAAATTCAAAGCACGAATTGTGTAAAAATTGCTAAAAAACGATCTTTTGTAACAAAAAATTAATTTTATAAATATAAATATTTATGAAAAATTAAATGAGTTTAAGAAAAATCTTTTTGTAGAACCACTCGAAATTCAAGATTCATTTTGCATGATAGTATACTATGAGAGCAGATTAACTGGAATAAATAATTAAAAATTGCATAAATCATAAGCGATAGCAATAGAAGAAAAAGGTTAGATAAATTTGAAAAACGAATTTCAGTAATATAGTTTAATATTTTATAAAATGAAAGCTCGTTCAAAGTAAATAAATATAACCATTTCGAAGTTATTGAGAACCTCAAAAATTGATTATAACGCAGACATATGTATATGTAATATACATAAAACACATATACATTTTATATGCAATATATACACGGAAGACATAAGAAAAGTAACATCAAGCATGTAGAAAAAAACTTTTATTCGGCGAGCTTTTATTTACTTAAACCGTGCTTTGTTGGAACACAAGCAAATGTTCCCGACAATCAACACTTACAATCTCATATAACTCTCATTTTATGGCCTTTATGTACAATAAATACTCATTCGAATGATGCGATCAAATTTCCTTTGTACGTTTTTTCCTAATGTTTTCGCAAAAATTAAGAATATTTTCATATTATACACAATGTCCCTTAAACAGTAAATTCATTCTCTAATTACGATATTGGAGAAGCTCCTAAGCAACCAACTCCGGGATTGCCCTTTATGAAAACGTTTTAATAAATTCATCCAGCTTTATAAAATTCATATCATGTAATAATAAAATTTAATAGAACAGTCCTTGATGTGCTTTACATCCATCCGGTATATAACAAAAATTTTATATAGCGTACGAAATGTTGAAAGTGACAACTCGCTTTATGCATTAGCTGAAAACGCACATAGTCACTTTGCATATCCAGTATCACCTAGCATATTTAAACGTCCATGCTGAGTGGAGAAACTCGGCTCCGGCTTCTCGACTCATGCAGAGACACGGTTCCTATACAAATATACACTATGCGCGGTCAAACGCACATTCAAAATTTATACGGTTCTATCTTACGAAGTCGGGTCCTTTTTCCTAGACAGACCACCAAACTTCCCTCGAGTCGTTCGTCTCCTATCCTTTCTGTTCATTCGGCCTTGGCTACCATTCCAATCTCCTTGACCTCCACCGAAATTTGGTTCATCGATGAAGTCCTGCCCGTTCGGATTGTAATCTCGTGGGTCTCTTCGATCTCTTCTGGGCCCGTCTCCGTAATTGTTGTAATTATCACCTGGATAACCCCTGCCTGGTGGTCCATCGTACGGAGCTCCTCTGACATCTCTGACATCTCTCACATCTCTTACGTCTCTTACGTCTCTGACATCTCTTACATCTCTTACATCTCTGACATCCTGATTGTAGCCACCTATACCTTGTGGTCCGGCGCCCAGAAGTCCGACACCAACACCCCCTTGAGAATTGTAACGTGGATCGTATGGATCCATCTGACCTTGCCTTGGATGGTTTGGTCCTGGTGGACCATCCATCCTCATGTTACCCATGCCACCCATTCTCATTCCGGGGGGTCCCATTGGTCCACCGCGATCAGCACCCATTGGACCGCCGCGATCTATGCTCATTGGACCGCCGCGATCGATGCTCATTGGACCGCCGCGATCGATACCCATCGGTCCACCGCGATCGACCCCCATTGGTCCACCGCGATCGACACCCATAGGTCCACCACGATCACCACCCATAGATCCACCACGATCAACACCCATAGGTCCGCCACGATCAATTCCCATAGGTCCACCGCGATCAACGCCCATCACGGGGCCATCTCGCATCATCGAACCCATGCCACCCATCATAGCGCTGCCGGACATCAGCATAGCTGGACCCATGCCTTGCGATTGATCCATCACCTGTGATGCACTCATGCCACGGACGGGACCCATCGGACCCAAGCCCTGCATGCTTCTTGCGTCCACCGGCATATTATTTACGCCCTGCATGTACGGAGTGGACATGCCCATGCCCATACCTGCGAAAAAAGATCATGGTTGGTTAATCAGGTTTCGTTTCAATGAGTATTTTGAAATTAGAAAATATCAGCCTACTAACCAGGTATGTTTGAATGCTCTTGGACAGGGTGTTGCAAAGTCGTGGGTATGATCTTAGGAGGTTGAGCTGCGGCTTCAAGAGCCTTACGTCGTGGATCGGTGCGTACTAGCGGTGGCGATTTCGGCGTGTCCAACATTTTCACCGGAGGAGGCGACATAGGCGAGTCAGCCAAATCGTCATTGCCTAGTCGGAAAATTTTACGCAACCGTGGGTCATATTTTACCTGCGGATCGTTTCGCGTGAGCTTGAGACCAGTATAGTCGGGCCTTGGAATGTCGACTACGTACACCTGGTAAATTATATCATAGATTTATTTATTTCTTTATTATTGTTTTACTATGTGAATGTCAAACTAATTAAATAAAGCCAAAACTTATATTCACCTTATATGGGATGGCCGGATGCGACGACAAACTCGCTTCGATTTCTGTACAGGGTATATGCGAGGGCACCGGTTTAAAAGGCAAACTGAGCATCTGCCTGAGGTCGACATCACCGGACTTGGAGGCATCAGGGTACTGACCACCAACCATACGAAGATCCGTGTCCCCAAAATTCGATGTTGGTGGGAAGCATCGCAGGTCCATGTCCTTTCTCCTGTGATCCTGATCGAGTTTGGCTCGAAGGTCCGTATCCATGGTTGTGTCCTGAGCTATGATGCCCGAGCTGTAGATACTCGTTTCAAGTCGTAAGGAGCGTGAGTCTTTCGCAGTATCAGTAACTTTGGGAGTAGAGACGTCGCTGCCAGTACTACCCAAAGAGGACGTTCTCTGTTCATCTCTGCGCTGCCGTGGATCGCGGCTCATTCGTGGGTCTCGAGATACAGGTGCCGATTGTGGTGGGGCCGCTACAACTATACAAATTAAAAGGTTATTTAATTGTTTAATATATTGACAAATTTTTCATATTGTGTGAAGAGTTTACTAACCGGGTGATCTGCCGGGTGATAATCTTGGACTATTATTACCGGTATCCGCCATTACGTACGGCGACGGAACCTCTGGCACGTTGGGCTTAATGGCGTCTACATGGGAACTTGGTAAACCAGTCTCCTTTTTAACTTTGATAGCTTCTTTATCTTGCTTAGCGCTACTCGAGCTCTGAGCCTTGATCGACGACAGCAGCTTCGATACTTCCATACTGATGTCGATTTTACTTAAATCACCGAGTTTATCGACAATCGCCGCGGGCTGAGGTATACTCGCCGGCTGCGGGATCGAGTCCTCTTCGGGTTCCTTCTTTATATCTTCCTCCTCTTCCTCTTCTTTCTGAATATCTTTCAATACGATTGTCAACTGATCATCGTCATCATCATCGTCATCATCGTTGTCCTCATCTGAGTACCAGTCGTCCTGATTAACTTCGTGGTTCTCGGTGTTCTCCAGATTTTTGAAACTGTCTTGCGCTTCTCTTTGTTGCTGCTGTATCCGCATGTACAGCTCCTGGGTTTTCTTTGGAAGGTTGGATGGGATCTCCTGACTTGCGGAAACCGGTGAATCTTTCGGCCTTTCTACTGTAGCGCTTACAGCTTCTTTTGTTTCTAATGAAAATAAGATTTAAACATTATACATAAAACATAGTTTAAACAATGACTCAGAGCCAATACGCTGAAATATATTAAAATACCTTTCGCATTATTAGTGTGCTTATCCTTCTCTTCATCATCGGCCGGCATTTCGATGACAAGGTCTGTTTCCTCCTCACGGTCACTCTCTTCATCTAACTTAGATTTAGTTAAACTAGCTACCTCCTCAGCGAGACTGACGACTTTCGCCTTTTTCGCTGCACCTTTTATCAGTTGCCTTAGATCGACATCCTTGTTGATCAGACTAGCAGCCGGCGTGTCTTTCGCCTTCTTCGTTGACTCCTCTTTCTCCTTCTCTTTATCTTTATCTTTCTCTTTCTTGGCGTCGTTTGGACCACCTTCATTGTAGAAGTTTGCGGCCGGCTTATCCTGTTGCTGACTGTTGGCGAGCAGGCCTAGTTGCGTTGCCGACTGCACAACCATGTCATACGGGACGCGATCTTCATCGGGACCCCAGCGTGACCTCTTGCCCAATGTAGACTTCCTCTCCTTGTGCGATGATCCATGTCTGTCTCGGTGAGAATGATCATCTGAAAAAAGGGTTTGGATTAATTTGTTACGTAGATAAAATTTTGATTTCATATGTATGTCGCCGTAGTTACCATCATCTTTTCCAGAATCGTTGAATGGGTTATCATTTGGTGTGTGTACCTTTAGCTCGAACAGACTCGGTATCTTTTGATTTGACATCTCCTGACCTTGGGCCAGATTTTTCTCAGTATTGGATATCAGATACATCGCACCTTCTCTACTCAGCCGAGGAAAGTTTCCGAGTATCTCTTTCGGAGCAGTCTCTAAATGTTTCAGTAAAATATTTTTCACCTGTAAAATTTAAAATAACATTATAATCTATTCTAATTCATTCAAATTCACGAAACTTGTAATAGTATGCAAACCTGATCGCTCATGGGTTGATGTGAGAATTTGCAATTCTCGCCGGCCTGGCACTTGAGACCTGTATGGAAGAACTTGCAGGGGAAGTCGTGATGCATATATAGGCACTTGTCTCTCTTGGCGCAGCAGTCCATTAGATAAAACTTGCAGAGCTCCATTTTCCTTGGCGGTAGAGCGTTGTGTGAAAAAGGGCAGTCGTCGCCCCGATGGCACTTGCCCTGCATGTAGTACACACATATCGCGTCCGGGTCCTGATTGTGATCGTTTCCTTGGCGTCGACCGTTCCTGTCGTTGCGCATTTGTGCCCGGTTTTTGTTCTTTCCACCCCGCTCGTTTTTAACACCTCTTCGATTAGCTGCGAGGGAGACTTTATTATTACGATCTTGCTGACGCTGTTCGCGCTGTTGCTTCGTCCCTGAGTTCAGAAAATTTCGTTGTTGCATGTACGATCGATAGACAATTTGAAAGCAATAAAAAAGATATATACAGTAACAGTCAAATTCAAGGTTATTCAACAAGATTATTCTTAATATTTATGAGTTAGAGTGAACTGGCCGATTGCATGATTACATATTTATAGCATTGCATTAATGAATTAGTAATGGTCAATGATGTATTAGTTTAATGCCAAGTGCATTGTGACTTTAAATAATTTCAAAATCTGACCAGAGTGCTCTTAATTTTGTATCAAATCAAATGAAATCATATTCTCTAAGTTAGTATAATAATATGCCATAATTTAATTAAAAAGTAAGCTAATATTTGATTCTCAAATTGCTTATCATTGCAAACAATGAAATTTTTTGATGTTCAAGAAATATAACACCCAATTCATTTAATCATACTCATTCATGCGTTATTCTAGTTCAGATTTGACATATATTACAGTATAGCAGTCAATCAGACATTATGACATGAAAATAAACAGCATGAATGGAACTGAATGAAAATGATAAATTGAACATTAGAGTTTGCAATGAAATAAAAATAGAGCTAAAGATAAAATAAAATATAAATAATAATTACATCTTGCTCCACCTCTTTTATTATCATCTCTATGGCGATTAGACAAAGACCGATCATCATAGTCTGAACCACTATGATAATTGTCTTGATCACCACGCCTGGGAGAAGTATTTTCATGGGAGCCCTTTCTGGATGGGGAAGCACCTCTTACAAATAACATTTCATCATCATCTTCATTGGCATTTTCTTCATCGCTTAACTTCTTTTTCTACAATGTTACAAAAAAAGTGTATTAGTAAACACTAGAAAGTTATAATTTAATGTATCCATAAATAATTATACACACTTTTTGGTCCTTGGCCCTCTCATCTTCCTTCTCTTCCCGATTTCTTTTTCTGTTTTTATTTTTATTGCCTTTGCTTCTGGATTTGTTTTCGTGATTTTTTGACTTATCTGCGTCAAGGGCAGCTCTAATGGCTTTTTCAACATCTCCTGCCCAATCATCACTGGTTGGACCTTTTTGCTTAGTTGACTTCTCAGCACTTCCAGCTTTTTTACTTTTGCTAAATTTATTGTCAAAGCTTTTGTGCTTTGGTGATTCAGACTTTGCTGGTGGAGGAATAGGTGGTTCCGGAGCTGGTTTGACGGGTTCCGCAACCCGCATTGGCTCATCATCTTCATCTGAAGGGATCTCTCCATCCTCCAAGTCATTGTCGTCATTACTGCAGATAAATATAAAGTTTAGTTTATATTTGTTAAATCTAATGTATACGCATATTTTGAGAAAAAGAAGCTGGTGCAAAGTTGATTCTAAAATGTTGAATTTAACTATCATAGTGATATTGTACATAATACATAAAATATGTTGTACTTCTATTTATTTAAAGTTTTCTGTAACTATAATCAAAGTTGATTAAAAATTCAATCAAACAATGACTATATTTCAACATTAAATAAAAAAGCAAAAAATAGACCCACTTTAAGATCGTTCAATGGTGGCTTTAAATTTACAAGTCTTGTACTTCTAAATAGTAGTATTTTTTATCCAGTTTGTTTCTTGGGCAATTTTTAAAATATATTAGCAAAGAAAATGCTTAATATTTACTAGCACACTATAAATGACACGACTTATACGCAATTAGTGCTTATAAAACTTTGATTTCTTATAATAAACGTTAATCTAAAATGTTCCTATAAAATCATTCCTCCATCTATTTTTAGTGTTTCTTTACTCGTGAAAAACGACGTCGAAAAGAAACAGTTATATATTTCCTATTCTGATAAGTATTCATTTCAACAGAACGGAGATAACTTTAAAATACGTAACTTATTCCAAGAAAAACAAAATTACTTAAAATTTGATTGATTTTACAAAGTTCGTCAATCGATTTTTCTGATCAGTTTTAAAAACAGAAAAAATATGTGCTTTTGCCAATTAATTTTAACCAGACATTTATCTAAATTAATATTTTGAATCGGCGAATATGTCAAGCAAATTGGAAAATTGTCCTAAACGTATCAATTCAGGAAAACATGGAATTATTCGCGGTAAAGAACGCATTGTCCGCATGGCAACGCTTAATTACGCCTATATATGTCAAGTGAACGTAAATTCCAAGGCCTTCCGATCCTCTCGTGCAGTAACGCAAGCATATGTTTGCATTTATTCATAGCTAAATTATACTAATTATTATCGCTTATAACTCAAAGAAGAAGCATTTTCCGTTACCGGTCACCGGATGTATGGATTTTTGTTTTATAAACCGGGTCATTAGTCACTGAGTTCGTGTGGGTCAATTTTATCACTTTCATTGTTAAGCACTAAAAAACCATCATAGCACATCGTGATTATTTTTCAATTCAACGTTTCATTTATGGAGTCATTGAGAAATCATGAAGCACATTGATGATTTGGTTTCGTTATACCGAAACCATCATATAGTCATCATCATAATAAACATCAATAGCGTCAGCATCATTATCACTTTTAGCACAATTGTAGTTTAAGTCGGCATCATCATTTTCATCATCATCAAGAATCATTTTTAGCATGTCACTGAAAATCTTGGGACAGTGTAGCTGCATTAATTTGGAATAAGATCGATATAAAAGTACGTCTGCGGCGTACTCGTCGTGCAAGTCATAAAATAATATTCTATATTATGCATAATTAAAAGCTTTGTGCGAGCCGCTTATCAAGCTCAAGGCTCCTCGCATGTGTGATAAAGAATTTCATTTTATGGCCAAATGCGCAACAACTTTACGCGGGACATTAAATTTATTGACGCAGTTCGTTTTTACTTTGCGAGTTCGATGAGTAACGAAGTTTTTAAAAAAATGTCTTGTCGACCTACTATACCGAATAAAAAAGTCAAAACGAAAACAGTCGCCGCATCTGTTGGAATAAGTATCGTGACGCAACTCTTCTCCTGCGGTTTCTTTTTTTCTCGGTATAAGCGCGCGCGAAGGATCAAACCCCATTGATGTACATTTGCCGACAAAATTGTTTCGCCGATAAATTTTTAAAATAGGTAATATTCGCTAAGGTAGATGCTAGGGCCGCTTTTAAATCGAGGTCCGAAATTCTGTTGAACCGAACAGATGGTCTAAACGCGAGATCAACATATTATCAAAAAGCGTCTACAAGGGTCGCGATAAATCGCGCAATATTTTGTCTTTGGTCAATGACGCGCGATTCAATTGATCGCATATATACACCGTGTGAACGGGCACGTATGCCATCGACTCGCTCATGTTTATCCACGATTGTCCGAACGTGAGTTGGCAAACAGTAAAATCAATAATTGCGAAATAAGGAGGGTCGGCATGTAATATTCTCTAATGAAAAATCAGTCGTTTGTCCTACTGATCCGTTTAAATCGCGAAAATTCGTCTCCCAATACGCAGCGACTCGTTAAACATAGTCGATACGCCAAGGTGCGTATGCAGAAAGTACAGTGCAGTCCATAGAAAAAAGCGTGACAGTCGCCGAGGCTAAGCAGCCTAACATTTACAATAGTCGCCCCCGACATTCAGCGATGCATTCAAAACATTATACTTCTTTTTCTCCTAGAAATGCGCAATAAATTAATGAATAATAAATGAATCAGTCAAACCTCTGAATAACGGTCTCAGCCGCGGAAACACTCTCGAGAGCCATAACGCTCTATCGTGCGTTTTTCTCTTTCTCTCTCTCTCTCTCTCTCTCGACTAAAAAAGGGGGCTGCTCTTTTAACCAGCCTCGTCGAGCTAAAAAGGGCAAGGATCGATCAGCGGCGTCTGGTATCCACTCCGCCCGTGGGTCGTGCGTATATATATATATCTATACGTGCACACGCGTACACAGTGCTGTATACAGGTATACAAGTGTGCGCACTCGAGAGATACAAAAGTGATGGGGCCTACGTCCGGGCCGTAGCTGCGGCAGGGTCTGTTCGCCTCGATATCTTGCTGATGGCTTCTCTCGATGGCGACATGCTGCCACAGACAATCACTCGTATTATCTCTTTCGCTCTCTCCTTCTCCTTCTTCTCCTCCTCCTGTGGTAACAAAAGAGAAAAATCGAGTGAAAAAAAGCGCTTTGGTCAAAGCTGGAAGTCGTACTCGGAAAATTGATTAAATTCGCCCTGTAATTTGAATCGTTTTTCGAGCTGCTTCTATTGTACATGTATGTTATATAGCTATTATGTAAGTATACATCGATCTCGGTATTCTCTCTCTCTCTCTCTCTCTCTCTCTCTCTCTCTCTCTCTCTCTCTCTCTCTGTTTTCACGTAGCGGAGCGAAAATCGACAAAGTAAGTATTTCTTGCGGCGAAGAGACAGCTGTACAGCGCAACATGGTATATGAGCCTATAGGCAAAAAGCCACAGGATATGTAATTGTACACCTACACACTATAGCATCGCAGTCCACGAGTCGCCCCGCCCGACGTGGCACGTGCGTACACTATAATGCGTGTTATAAGTACCTATCCATGCATGCGTGCGCTTGTATTGTGTTACGCACAGCTGGGGGGAGTGTAGACCGACTATACTCGTAGCCGGGCTAATCAAGCCTCGAAACGAAAATATTTATTGGCGTCTATAGCTGTGCGTATCATGTGTGAAAGACACTATCAATTATTCAATACTCCGTATATCATAGTGTAAGTTCGCTCTCGTATGTCGAGGGTTTATCGTGTAAGTGTCAGCGTAAACATTGTCTGCTCGAATTGGCACAGCTGAGGAAAAAACATTGACGACTCGTTCTAAAATGAGAGCGAACTTAAAATATTATATTTTCGGTATATTTAAATATATACCTGACTCGCGGGATATTTTAGGGGATTAACACACTGCGTTCGCTGAGCCTTTGGCTCTATACGCGACTATTACACGCTCTCCCGCGCGCCCGTGCCAATGGAAGCGTCGCCCTGAGATAATGCAGCTTTTATCGCGAGCTTATCGCAGATTAATTTTTCGTTGCAACAGATCGAAAATCATCGGCGATAAGGTCGAGTAATGAGGAATTTTTCGCGACATCATCTGAAAGAAGCGATTAGAGGCGGTTTTTTATGTTCAAAGTTGGCGCGTGCGAGGAATCCGGAAGCCGAGTTGACTGCCCTCGATTATAGAGGAAAAAAAAGGGAGAGCAGCTGCCGCCTTCTGGCGTAACTCGGTTTCCTCCTGCAGCGAGCGCTGAAAAACGCGGTGGATTCGGCGTAATGCTTAAACTATATTATTTTCACAGTAGCTGCGATTTTTTAGCGATGATCGAGAAATCCTGGTGCTGGCTGTACTACGTCAAAAGCGTTAATGAAAAACAGATGATTCACCTCGAACAAACATCAACTTGCGTATATGAATAAAAAAATCATTTAAATCGACAAGTCTCCGTTCTATTTCGGAGCAATGACTGACCCAAATAGACTCCGATCAATGCTTATCACCGTTAACATATAGATACTAAAGCCAAGCAATTTCCACTCCAAACCAACAGGATTTCTCGATCCTCACTCCACGGATTAAGTGTAACGATAACCAGATGCGTTTGCGAAAAATTTTCGGAGCAAAAACTCTGCGCCGCTTTCTCGAACAAAGTCGAGCGTACAGCACTCGGCTATACGCATATACACTTATAAGAAAGGCGGCGGCAGCAGCGTTTTCACTCCGAGAACTCAATATATAAGTGTCGCGTCGTCTTCGCGATGTATTTTGGACTCGAGACAGGGACAAGTTTTCCGCGCTCGGAAAGAGCCATCGATCTTTCGATCGACCGTTTATGAAAAGACGATGAGAAAAACAATGAATGGAAAAAGACAGTTACAGTTACTGGTGCGGGACGGGGTGGGGGGTGGGGTGTAGAGTCACTGGGAGGCAATCGGAGTAAAGACACAGAAATTAGAGTAGGAAGAAAATAGCGATATAAAGTATGTTAGAGAATGAGAAAAAAATACCTCGCCTGGAGTGTCTCAGAGTTTCGTCGATTAGACCGTACCCTCTGTGTAGAGACAATGATCGTCAGCGTGTCCGTGTACGTGTGTACGTGTGTGCGTGTGTGAGAGAGACTGTATGTATATACCTACTTTGCATTAGAGTATACTTGACCTATCGTGTGCTTAACTCAGCGCAACACTATGGTACTTTAAATGGATGCATTAAACATGCTACACATTCGCCGTGTCATTTTGCGCCCCTCGCATCAACCTCTCGCTCTCTTTCTCTCCCTCATGCTCGCAGTAGCCGCTGAAGGTCTCTCAAAAAACATCTCCGCTTATACAGCTGTCATTTTACATAATTCACTCACACGGTTCGGCTCCTGTATGCGCAGCGCATACATTACAGAGTTATATTTATATATAGGCGTATACTTCGTTACAGCGGCGTCTTTCTCTCTCTCTCTCTTTCTCGTGGGCTGGGCGCATACAATAATTGTTTGTCTCAATATGTGTTTGCATACGTCGACAAAGTTACTCAGAGGGCATCTTTCAGCGGGCTTGTTATATTTTTGTATGCCAACGAACGAAAAACAAATGCGCGACGACGATCGCGATCATAACCTGTTACATCGATCGGCAGCAGCGATTTCTCTTTCCCTCAGGGCCTCTTCGACATTTTCCTCGAGCCGAGATAGTCAGCAGCAGTAACATCTCCCTCTCTCTCTTTCTCTCTCTCTCTCCCTCTGTGGCTCCGACTAATGCGAACTGATGCGCGCGGGCGCGGCGACTATGTATGTATTTCAACGACGCGCGTGCGGTATAGTGTTCCCTTGGAGTCCTCTATCTATATCTATATATACTCGCATATATAAGCACAGCTGTGGCCTTATATACCTATAGGTATACAGTAGATATACCGAGTACCAGGAGCGCACTACACCAGAGCGGATTTTCCGAAGTTTCCTTGGCGAAGGACCGATTCACCTGTCGGAAAATCGATCGACGAAGCCTCGGCTGCGAGAAAAATCAAGCCACGCCGTTTTCGGGCTATGCCTTTACACCGACTTACAGCTGGCTCACACAGAGTCGATAACGCGCGCGCGCGCGCGCGCAGCTGCGACGAAGGCGAAGGAGTATAGTGGGAGGTCACAAACAAGAACAACAGCTGCGCGTGTACGTGCACACCATGTACATCGGCGTATACGTTCAATGACGTGTACGCACATCTATACATGCGCACACCGACTCGCCGCTGATGGTCGTGTCCATCGTTACCTCTCCTCTATCTCCTCCGAAAAATATGGCCGACGATTATAGTTCAGAATAATTGCGTCGTACCGTGATTTTTTCTCTTCCACAGTCCGAAAAGCGAGCTTTTCGACTAAAAAAACTTCTTCAGAGGACGAGAGAGAGAGAGAGAGAGAGGTTTACAGGCATGGAGAGGGCTACTGCTGACTTTTCGCTCGAGTCATCGGCAACACAAGGAAGATTGAGTAACGAATCTAGCGCGAGTAAAAACTCGGCACGCGGCCGCTCGAAAAACCAAGATGTCGCGCTCGCTCGGCAACGGAGCCCGTCTCGCCGTCGTGTTTGCCGAGCGAGAGAAAAGGACGCGCGCGCGAGAGAGAGAGAGAGAGAGAGAGAGAGAGAGAGAGAAAGCCCGACGCGATCTTCGCGAGAGAGAATACACGAGAGATCTTTTTCCCGAACGATAGAAAAATGAGCAAAAAAAAGATTAATTGAGAATAGGCGTGAGAGCAGATATCGGTTATTACAATATTCTGCGTTGGTCCGTGCGTGTCTCCGAGAGGCGGCGGCAAACAACAAAACAGGTCGTAACAAACAACAGTACAACAACGAGACAGCTGCTGCAGGACGCGCAACGACAAAATCAGCCGAGCGAAATGCGTCTCTAGATAGAATTACGGCGGCGAGTTATGTAAAATGCCTCGTCTATATCTCTGCCGCGGTCGTGTCTGTGTGTATGCGTCTCTAGGCTTTTGAGTGCCGTTGATGAGTCGAGCAAGAACTTGAGAGTTTTAAACTAAACATGGCCACATCTGGAACTATTCTGAGGAGCGGACGCTCGAGCCTCGGCCTGCCAGGTCATGCCTTAGCCCCGGAACGACATTCACTAAGCTTGCCCTCTCGCTCGCACTCGTTAGGCTAAATGGGCTGAGGTGGTGGGGTCTCGACCAATCAGAGAGCCGATCCCTCCAACCATGTGACAGCCGCGCGCACTTCCCTTGTTCCCCTCTCGCAGTCGCGCCTCGTTCATATCTTTTCGCTTCTCTCTCTCTCTCCTTCTATTACAACGTATATGTCTGTCTCTGTCGGCGTTATGCCGCTTTTACGCTTACCTCTTCGATTATACTGCGGATGATCGCCTGATGCCTTATGGGTGACGCTTCGACAAACATGCACTATATGCGTTCTTTTTTCTACAGTGTCAGTGTGACTCTCTGTATTCTCTTTAAACTACTACAACTACTCGTTATAACGCTTCGAGTCAAGGCTTCGACAAAATTATAACGGGTTCGTCGTGAATTATTCAACGGTGTGCAACAAATAGTCGGAGCAACGCCTCCAACGTGTATAACCTACGCCACAGTGTTCTCAATACAGATAGTCACACGAGATTCATCATTGAATTTCCAGAACGCAAAGTTACAACGAGCAAAAATCCGAATACGAAAATGACATCATCACTGCCTTTTACCGAATGACTGCGAGATCCGCTTTCTCGATGAATTGTACGACCGCAGTGGAAAAGCGGCATTTCCAATCTCCCTCTTCTGCAGTGCTGGGCTACCCACACGTCTCTGAGTCTGATGAGCGCGCGCGCAAAATTCCTTCGAAATCGGTGCGCGCGCCGCGCGCTTTCGCCGTTGTCCGTCTCTGTTACTTTTCACGAGGTCGACGCCGTCTTTGTCCCTCCCGTTATAGGTACCTGTACGCAGGTTCTATGGCAGCTGCTGTGCCAGCGAAAATGTTCGCTGAATGGAGAGTACCTGTGCCTAGCTATATTATGCACAGCTCTAGTTTATACCGAAAAATAAACCATTGAGGCTCCGTTTTATTTCTCGACGTGCAATAGTTTAAAATAAAAATTGGTCATGGATCGAGGGAAAAATAATGAACCAAAGTTCATTGCTCCTTGTGGAGTTTACTCGCCACGTTATTTCAACTTTCTTGATGTTATCCTTTTGGAAAGGATTCTTTTCAGATTCGTCACCTTTCATTTTTACGATCGATCGAAAGTTAAAATTTAGAGAGAAAATTTAAAATCAATAACTAATACACTAAAAAAAACTTTTCGGATAGTCAACTTATTTCTTACTTACTTTATTAACGCAGATATTTCATTTGCAGAAAAATGCGTTGATTTAGAAATAAACAAAAATTCAGTATTTTACAAATACGCGATAAAATTCCAATTTACATATCGAATTCTAACATAAAGCAACATTTTCGTGGAATATTAATATATACGCATTATACATTCATTTCTTACAAACGTATTTACTTCTTCAAAAACGCTGTAGGTAATAAATAATTTATATCACATTAACAAAGTAAAAAAGTTTAATTCGATTTATACTATTTACCTATTGCCTAACTTATTAATTATCGATTGATCACAGAGCCTTCAGTTTAACGTGCGAAATTATTTTTGTCTACTTAATTACGACTTCACTTGTTCATGAGAGCGATGATGGAACACGAACGAAATTCCGCTAGACCAACATTGTCTGAGTGGAATGTCTGGTAAATGTTTTGGATTTTGCGAATGCCTCCAATCAGATAAATCTGAGGTACAATCGGAATTTTCGGGTGGACCTTTAACTTCGATGCCATTGATGCAACGCTTGCACTTGAATCTAAAATAAAGAATAAAATTAAATTAGAAATTTGCTATAATATTATAGGTAAACAAATGCATATAAATGAAAGTATGGCATTTAGTAAGGCAAACTTACTTGGAATGTGTATCTGATACAGTTGATTCTTCGAGACTGAATAGATCGCGTAAGTCGTTCTGTGTGAAATGCCTTGCTACATCTTCATCTTGATCAACTACAGTTGAACTTAAAGCTTTTTTGTGGGCTTGTCTTTGGAAGATTTTTTCTTCTATTGTACCAGTCTGAAAGTACAATGAAATCGCGTTAATATTTTTACGTATCATCCATTTAAGAGATTGAAAATAAATTTACTTACGCATAGGAAGCGATATACGAAACAAGGCTTTTTTTGGCCATCTCTCCACACTCTAGCCATGGCCTGATCGTCATTTGCTGGATTCCAATCAGGATCGAACATCACGAGACGATTAGCACCAACGAGATTCAACCCGCATCCGCCGGCCTTAGAACTTAGCATGAATATAAAATCGCCACTGTCAGGATTGTTGAAATTGTCCACGACTTTTGCTCTTTTCTTGATGCTCATTGTACCATCAAGCCTGACATACTTATACTTTCGTTTTGCGCAGAGTCTTTCAAATAAGTCCAAAGTTTGCGTGTAATTCGATACTAAGACGATTTTATCCGTTGTAGTGGACTTAATAAAAGCCAAAAGACAGTCAAGGACCATGAGTTTGCCAGATAACTCTGGCATTACCTCTCTAAAATAAATCAAAAAATAACATAAGTAAGATGTTCAAATAAACAAGATTTCATCAATTTTTAAAGATTTGTAGATAAAGCTTACTTTGTACTATAATTAGCAGGAAGCAATTTAGCAGCCCCTTCAAAGCCATCAGAGTTTTCTTGAATCTTCTCGTACACTAGGTCAGGATGATTGCACAGTTTCTTGAGGAGAGTAATAGCCGATAATGCTGATAGGCTTCCTTTTTTGGCAGTGCCATCATCTACAAAGAAATATCATGGTAATTTATCTACTGACAGTATTTACTAACAACGTATTTCTTAAAAAAGTAATTTTATTACCTTGCATTGATTTTTTAATACTGTCACTTTTGATAAAGTTTTTATAGAGTTGAGTTTGCAGCGGTGTCATTTTGATGCATACGACCAATTCATGTTTTAACGGTAAGTACTTAGATAGTAAGGCACTAGTACGTCTAATAAGGCATTTATTTACAACTGTTACTAATTCTGTCAGTCTTTCTTGAGCGATCTGGCGCTCTTTGTCTGTTGCACCAGCATCTTGTCCACGAAGGATTGGATTCTCGAATTTTTTCCTAAATTCCTGTTGACAGTAAAAACTTTCATATAATTATGAATGCACAAAGACGATTTTTTTGCACTAAAATGTTACAAAAGTATATTACCGCGGCTGTACCAAGCAGTCCCGAGTTAACAAAATGAATTAATGAAAAGTATTCTAGTAAATCGTTCTGAATAGGCGTTCCACTCAACAATACTCTTCTTTTTGCTTTTAGACCCATCAAAGCTTGATACGTTTGATTTTCTGAATTTTTCAATCTATGGCCTTCATCACATAAAACCAATCCTACGTCATCTTGATGTAGTACATGAGCATGTAACCTAAAGGTTTCATAACTAATTATGAGTATAGGAGTGGCACATCTGCGACCATAGGTTTTCATAAATCCAGTTAATTTAGCATCTATTTCTGATTTGCTACCACCATCGATGGCTAAAGGTTTTACACGATTTTGCAGCCACTTAAAGATTTCATTGTACCAATTTTTGACCAGGGAACTAGGCGCAACAATTATAGCTTTTTCAATCAATGGTTTTGCTTCAGGTCCTTGTTTTAATAGAGTCCACAAGAGAGTTATGCATTGCAGAGTTTTACCAAGACCCATTTCATCTGCCATTATACAACCATAAGCCTCTTCTATCCTTTTACCAGTAACGCATTCGTACATAAATTTGACACCTTCTCTTTGATGAGGTCTTAGAACATTGCATAAAAGTGGATCAACCACAACATGTACTAGTTTTTTGGTCCTAAAATTTAAATATTTTTTGTCTAGTATGGCATTTCAAATAGAACAATAATTATTATATGTACTTACTCATCGACTTTTAAACTTTCATGCTCTGACATTTCTGGAGGTGCGTAAACAACGAGAGCATTAGGCTCATCAGGATCATGTAAAGCTCTTCTTGGCCCAGCAAAACGAAAGCCTAAGGTTCGACCAGAGCATTCATAACCTGGTATAGGAATTTTAAATGGTTTGCTAAGTGCCTTTCTTACTCGTTCTTCCTTAAATTTTATATAAAAATTAATACTCTTGCTGCAATTAAAAAATAGCTTTAATACTTACATGTTCTGATATAACTTCCTGCACAGCAGAAATGTCATTTGAAGTCAGAGCAGGTAACTTGCGATCAGATATCTCTATAGTTTTTTCTGTCCTTCGACGCTTGTTTTCTTTGTTCGATTTTTTCTCTTCAACAATTTCCAGTCTTGGTTTTTGTGTCAATTGAGTATTGACCTCTCCAAGTAAAGGGCGCTTGCCTATTTTACTTGGAGCTTGTGAACGGAACTGAAAACAGTGAATCCAATATTATAAAAAATAATATTCGAAAAAAATTATATTTTTCAAATTAACAGTAATGATTTTTAATGAAGTTTTCTATAAAATTAGTTTATCGTACACAAACGGTGATTGTTCCGTGACTTTGACGATTCAAAAAGGTAATTCATGATAAAAGTACAGGTAGTAGAGTAGAGGTTAACAGTTGTAAACAAAATAGTAAAAGGGATAAGAACATGGAAAACCTTGTGAAAATACTCGTAGATCTAACTCGTACAAAAATAATAATTCTGATAATGTTCTTACCATTTTGTACTTTATTTATATTAAATAATCATGAAGATAAACAACATTCTGAAGAAATAAGTATCATAGCTTATAGCGCGCGTTGACTTGTTCGATATGTCTCCACTCCCGCCCAGTTTTCCTGCAGACAGTTCTCGATCGGTTCTGTTCTGCCATTGGCCGCAGTCGGCGCCATTGTTGTTGACAAGAATTAGCGATTGGCCGATAGACTACCCTTCCTTCGGCCTAAAATATGATTCGAAGGTTTTTCAATTAAAAGTAAGAATTAAAATCGTCAAAAATCATTGATTTGTTATTAAGCACTTTTTAACGTAATTAAGTTTTAGAGCAATAAATTTTAGCATAAATGAGACTGACACAAATCAGTAATTCGAATGGTATACTGCAGCGCCGAAACCTCGTGTTAATTTTCATTCATATGGTGGCAGACTGGCAGTACTTATTTGTAAGTTGTCTAAAAGTAGTATTTTGAAATAGTTAGGTATATATAGAAGTAAGAAGTAGCTATAGGTAGACATGTCGAGCTCCAAGCTATAGCGGCTGCATATAGCCAGCTATTCTAAGTACTTATTAATCGGCCAGGCTCGTGACGGTATCGTTTAGTTGTCAAGTTAATGTCGATCGAACTTGACGTGTTACGTCATTTTCTCCTAAACGAAGAGACCCACGTTAGTTTTTTTTTCCTAGTGACTCAGGAATTTTGTCTTGCGTGGTGATTCTAATTTCTAATTCTACTTTACGAAATCAAAATGTGCTGTATTACAGAGAAAGCACACTGGAGCTGATACTTGACAGACGAAAATATGGGCTGCACATAACCTTGTTTGGTATCTGCCAGGCATGACATAAGTGTTGACAGTGATGTGTAAAGTTTTACAAAAGAATAAGACATTCGAATTTTGATAGCTGTTTTTCGTGTTTTTCTGAATTCAAAGTTGCTTCAAAGAAGGTTAGTTCTATAGCCTGTAGTGAAAGAATAAATAAAAATGTCAAAACGAAAGCCCATCCATCCAACTGCAAACGTCAACACTAGTAAAGGCAATCCTTTTGGGTCAAGTTTTAGGAATGTAAATATAAATTTTAGAACAAATTCTATGCCAGAAGACAGAGGAGGAACTCGACCCATAGCTCCTCCAAGTTCAGTTAGCCTTGTTCTCACAACAATGATACTGCATCTTTGCAAAAAGTCTTTGCTATATGACCCAAGACTGAAGGCTGTCGTCTATTTCATAGCTGTATTGGTTGGTTCTATGTTTGCAGATATATTTCCTGTACCTAAGACATATTTTTCTAGGTCAAACAATATCTTAAATAGATTTTTCATTAAATGGGCTTGGGGTTGGCTTCTGACCACAGCTGGACCCTGGATTATTCTGACAGCTCATACCATAGGATGCGGGAGAAGATCGGTTCTTATAAAGCATATTATGCGATTAGCGTTTGCAACTGCAGCATGGATACTGTGGATGAACGTTTTTCATTATATCGAAACAAACTATGGTCGCTGTTTAAATACC
The DNA here is from genome assembly GCF_009193385.2 of Nasonia vitripennis. NCBI lineage: Eukaryota > Metazoa > Arthropoda > Insecta > Hymenoptera > Pteromalidae > Nasonia > Nasonia vitripennis. Next base: position 12,537,451 of record NC_045761.1, on the reverse strand, counting down.
AAAAGTCGTGCTTTACAAACAAAGTCTAAATGTCTACAGGCTGGACATTTTTGGAGCAGTCTTGATATTTCTGGACATGCTTTTATCATCATATATTCTAGCTTGATTCTCTCAGAAGAAGGACATTCTCTGCTTGGATGGGAACGTATTAAGGATTTGATAATGAATGAAGAGTATAATAGAAAGAGATCCAATGAAGCTACAAAAGGACATTTACGCAACTTGTCTGTCAAAGACTTTGATTTCTTAAAGAATGCATACACAGCTTTGACACCGTATCTAAGAGGCATATTCATTGCAATGACAATTCAACAAATAATTTGGGATGTCATGCTTTTTGCAACAATTTTGTACTATCATATAATAATAGAAAAATTCTTGGGAGGAGTGGCTGCTATACTGACATGGTACGTTAGCTATCACTGGCTTTTCAGAATGCCACAATTAGGAATAGTAATGCCAGGAGAAGGAATTTTCAAGTATAACGAGCTTGTTAAAGAGAAGCCACAAGAAGAAGTAGTAAAAACCAAACGTCCTGTATCCAACAAAGTACCCATGTTCATGGGTAGGCCTATAAGAACTGGGAACGAAGAGGTTGAAACAAATGACTCAAAAAATAAAGAAGTGGATCCAGAAGTAACTTTTAGAAAGAACTCATTATTGCGGTAATATCAAGCAAACGAGCGTTTGTTCAATAAAGTACAAAAATTCAAGAGAAGCTCAAAGAATAAGTGGCATAGGGTTTTTGTTATGGTGACAGCTTGCCAATTTTCAAGGGAACGAAATATTTGTAATTGGTTTTGGTTTAGGTGTGTGATACTTATATCCATTTGTAATGCTTAAGTCTAATTCACATCTACGAACATCATAAATACGTAAGCAAGCCATTTTTGGAATGTTGAACTATATATCTTTGTCATCATTTTATTTATACATAGATTTTTCAATTGTGTTATACACTTGAAAGTTTATTTACCTGCTTAGTTGAATTTTTATGTAGTTAATTATTTATATTGAATATTTATAAGTTTTTAGTGTGAATTTTACTTGCAAAAAATCATGAAATGTTAAATTGTGATAACATTGTTGTTGATTTTATTATATTGTATGATTGGAGTGGCTTTTTGAGGGTTGCTGCGTTAAACTATCTCACATGACTGAATATAATATTACCTTTTCTCCTGTTTACGTAAAATATATTTGTATAAATATATAAAACAGTTTGTAATAAATTTAAAAATATTTTTTGGTAAAAAATCTCATTTATTTCATGACCCCGTCATTTTCGTTTGAAAAGACCATCTATTATACGTCGTGGATAAGTGAGTTAATGCCTGGAACAGTTAAGGCTACTCGCGTTCAGTTACTAATTACACATTCTGATAATAGTTAATAGCATATTTTATTTTTGTGACTACATTTCGTTTCGACAGTTATACCTTTTGATTGATGTTTAGTCGATGTGGGGGTCGCGCAAAGGGACTTGAACATTCTACAACTTTCGTGAATATATATATAAATAAAAAACAGTGGCATCTAAGTTGGCTCAATAACGTTTATGTAAAAATCGGCTAAAAATAAAATTTAGTAGCCAACGATCTATCAAATGATTATACACTTCCTCCGGACAATAGAATTCCGTAACGACAATACCTACAAACTCGTTAACAACTTGTTTAACTATACAACAAGTCACGCAACACTCGCGTTCCCAACTCGAAGCCAAAGCCTCGTCGACAGTAAATTAAGCGTACGAGAGAGCGAAAAATTTTGAATCGTTATATATAATACTCATAGTAGTATGAGTGTTGGATAGGACTATATATATAGGATAGAAACTAATCCCACGCGTTTTACGCACGACTCGAAACAAACATACTTAAATTCCGTTCCATAATCAGCAGTGACGATCGACAGATAAAATTTGGGCTAATTCGTTATTTTTATTAAAAATAAAAAATCCAACAATGTTCCGGTGGCCCGCACCTCCTCGCACTTGCGCACAGACGAGCGACGATTACACACATCCTATACACATACAGCTATATATGTATAGAGAGTCGGCAGTTCGCCCGCGATAACTCTCGGCGTCGTCGGGCAACATCTTGCCAGTGTAGCGGCGAACGCGCAGCCGTGTTCATAAGCGTTGGTGGCGGCGAGGGAATCCCGTGACCGCGAGTTCGAGCGCTTTTATGTATATACGTCTTTTTTTCCCGCAGTGTACAGCCGACCTCGCGCTAGTGCAGATCGGTTGTTTCGGCCTTAAAAAGTTGGAAATCCCGTAAACATGATGATGGCTTTGTTTGGGCTCTTTGGGCTCTGCGCACTGCTGGGAGCCAAGTTCATGCTTCTGGCGAAGATCCTGTGGACGAAGGACTGTACCGGTGAGCTCGACGCGCGTATATGTTTTAATTTTCGTCTTTTTTATTCTCGCGGCGGAAGAGCTCGCGGAGCTGAAACGCGGAGTCCATATATTGTGTTGGAATCCGAGAGATAAGCGCATTGTGTAGTTGTTTTGTTGTTGCGCCGAGAATGGAAAAATCCTTCGCGAGTCGAGAATAGAGAAGTGAGTACAGCTCGCGTGGTTTATAATTTTATTTTTCTAATCTCTCCACGCAGGTATCAGCGGAAAAACTCAGGTGCTCTACGGCATCGTATTCGCCACCAGGTATCTGGACATAGTGACGACCTACTACACCTATCCAATAAACGTCTCGCTGACCAGAATATCTTTCACGGTTTTGACGTACTGTATCGTGTTATCGATATTTTTCTTCTACAGCGATTCTTATCAGATTAAATACGATAAGTTCAGGTGAGTTTCCCTCCTATCCTGTGTCATATACCTGCAAGCACGACGCGGTGTGCGTTTTCGATTAAAATAATCCTTTTCATTTCCGCGTCGTCGCGATGCGTATTTTTGCATACGCGTTCAGATCGATCGCCGATTGTATCGGCATCTTCTATGTACGTGTACGCGCAGCGCGTCTCTGTGAATGAAGTCCGCGTGTCGCGAAAACCACCGCATCGCATCGAATGGACGATTGAGTAATTATATTGTTGTCGTGAACGCAATATATGATTATACATCCGCGTGGTAATCTCGCTGACATTGGAATTTTACAAACGTTCAAAAAACTAGCGCTTCGCGCTTTTATCAACGTTTGCGTTGGTTATCAGCTTTAAACAACTTTTTTGAGAATTTTACTTTTGTTTCGACAAAATATTTGTCACAGTAAAAAGTCGCGTTTTAAGAATATCTATATAACTTTTATATTTAACATTTTCATGTAAAACGTACAGCCGCAAAGTTCTATTCGAGTTGAGCAAAAAAAAAAACAGCTGAAAATAAAACCACAAGGTTCTGGCGGTGAAGGGAGATTGTACATCTATATAATGAACTAACTCTTGCAGAATCGAGCTGCTGATCCTGCCGTGCATAGTCCTCTCGCTGCTGGCCAACTACGGCTTCGACGTAGTCGAGGTCTTCTGGGCGTTCAGCGTCTACCTCGAGTCCGTGGCGATCTTGCCCCAAGTCTACATGGTGACACGAGCCAAGCGAGTCGAGAACATAGTCTACTACTACGTGTCGGTCTTGTCGGTGCACAAGGTCTTCGTCATCATGGAGGCTATCTACCGATTCTACCTGAACGAGCACTACGACAGGATCAGCCTGGCAGCGGGCATAGTTCAGCTCATGTTCTACTGCGACTTCTTCCTCAGAGAGGTACCGCTCGGCGACGATCTCGACAAGCTCGAGACGGCCCAGCCGCAGCAGCAAGTGCCGCTGACCGAGGCCGACGAGAGGAGAGCCGCGAAGGAAGCAGAGGCCGCGAGAAGCGCTGCCGCCAACGATGAGTTGAGGGAAGTCGTGCTGACACCGACGGCACTCGAGAGGGATAATGAGAGGGTAAACGAATTTATTGCGACGATGAATTTTAGATGTAACGAGCAGTGGTCAGCGTGGGCCAGACAAAATACTTGGTATTTGCTTTTTCTTAATGGCGATTGCAATATAATCGCAATGACGCGCCGCACAACTGATAGCACGAAACAGGATGAAATTATTTCCTTTATTTGGACGACGCACTTTGAGTTATACCGGACGTAGATGCGGAGTTATTGAATCTCTTTGGTATTCGCTTGCAGCTTTCACATATTTAAAAAAATTATAACTTATACATCTACAGTGGTCATGATCTGGAAAAATAATTTTTTCTTAAGTTATACTTATTTAATGATCGCGTAAATTTAATCAATCAGAGAGATTGATCGTGAAAAATTTTAAGTATACTTGAATGCTTTTGTCTACATGTATAGTACAGTATTTAGAGTACAATTCCTAAAAAGTATGTAATCAAGTACCTTTTAATTAAGCCCTGCTCAATCGTAATATTGTGCTTTTCTCGGTCAAAACGCCCGGTATATGTGGAATAATCTGTTTTCAGGTGGCCGTCGTAACACCCGGAGATCATCGGGAAGCTACAGCAACGAACGAGGCGTCAGTTCGAACATAATTATTATTGTACTTTAATTACTACTTTTTCAGTTCATTGGAGACTTTGAATAAATGTGATAATAAAATAATTTTAAGTACTGTTTTCGTGCATTTTTATAACGTGGATTGACATCAGATTTGAATTTGTACAGATTCTGTGATAAAATCGTCCTTATTATGCATCCGTATAGACATACTTTTGTCGTTGTAAATAATAACGTGTACAACAAGTGTCATTTGTATTACTGAATAAACAGAGATAATTGATGAATAAATAATTTATTAATCCGAGGCTTCCGAGGATGAAGCAGAACAAATAATCGTCTACTATAGACTTAAGACTGGATCTGGCGTGATAGGCCTCTTCCGACGTCATGATTGATTGAGTCGACGTACTTATACGTACAATGCGAGCAAAATGCATCATTTGTTTTGCAAAATTCTGAGGCATTCCAAGCAGACTACGTGCGATTACAGAAATTACGAATGCGCATGCGCTACTTCTTTATGTTTACAATCCCCCCGAAGACCTATTCTATATATTATATCTTGCGTAGCTCGGACTTGTTTTCCTTATTCTCGAGCAGACTCTCGCGAAGGCACTTCGGCACTGAGTGATAGCAACGAGAATTAGTTAATTTATGCGCGATTACTTCTTGTGTTTGGTTAATAATTTATCAATCGCAGCCCCGTGATGGATGTGCCTTTGGTTATCGCTGATTTCGTGCACTTGATGTCGATAACAGGCTTGCTCTTGAAAATCTTGTATACCCGGAAGTGCAATGGTACGTATATAATCCATGGAAATGAAGCTGTTGCATGTATATGGAATTCTTAAGCAAAGGAAATTTCGATGTTTACATTTCTCAAATGTTATATTTTCAAGAGAAAAATATGATGATATTGTATAAAAATAAATTTCTGATACGAGATAAGATTATTTACACATTGCTCACAGAATTAGTCATTGATTGTGTCTTTTCAGATGTAAGCGTCAAGACGCAGTTTTTGCTTGCTTTGGTGTTCATCACTAGATATTTAGATACGTTCACTGCATGCATTCCAACAGCATATGGCTTTATCACGAGGGGATTGTCTATCCTTGTTACATGTTCTACTTTAATTACAATCTGTGGTTGTTGTAGAAAAAGCTATGAGAGCAAACATGACGCGTACAGGTAAAATTCATATTTCTCACAATAGAAAAACTGCGCTAAATTATATAATATGGAATCAATCAATAAAATACGGATAAATCTTCAACAGAATCATGACGCTATTGGCTCCATGTCTGGTGTTATCCGTTTTCTTCAATCACGATTCCACCATAATCGGGATCTCCTGGGCGTTCAGTGAATACCTGGAGGCCGTGGCAATGGTTCCCCAGTTTGTGCATCTAGCTAATGTACGTCGCGCGCACGTATCCGTTCTGTGCTATATCACAGCTCACGCTGTCTACAAGTGTCTCCATGTCGTCCACTGGATACGCCAGTACCATCAACTGAACACCTTTGACAACATTTCGGCCAGTAGTAGCATCATACAGTGTTTACTCTACTCAGACTTTTTCCTTAATATTTGGCACCGACTTGAGCCGGTCGTCGACGAGGCTAATGCTCACAGACTTAAGGATCAGCTAACTGACGTGAAAAGTGAAAAGGTATACGAGGAAAATGGTTATTTGAGCTCGAATATTAACGTTGTCGAGCTAGATTCGTCATTTCTTAAAACTGAGGACAATAACAAGGACTTACTTAAAATCAAAGAAGATTTCTGAAGTATTTTAAACTTAACACATACTGGTGACTATACTAGTAAATTTCGTGAATAAAACTTTTCTAGTTTTTCTGTTGTAAATATTACAGAAAATGTGACAAGTAAGAGAAGAAGTTGATAGACAATTCCTGTGATTAATATAAGACTAATAAGGTTCAACTTCTATATATATATATATATAAAACGATAGCAAAATGAATAGTTCATGTAAATTTTTTAATAAAGCATTATTTTTTTGACTTTATAAGCCACTTCTTTCAACTTGTTATGACTATACTTTCCCAAACTTGTTGCATATCGCGCACGTAATATACTGTGCCCAAACTGTGCGTAAACAATCCGAGTAAAAGATTCGATTGGACGGTATTCTTCACATTTGGAATTTTTACGCGATAAAAAAAACCTATCGCAAAAATGACGCTGGTGGTATAAATTATCACTGCAAAACACTTTCGAGAGGTGAGATCTGGAGGGTATAACTATGTAGCAACTTATACATCCCGGAAAATCCTGGCAAATTGTTAACGCGCATGCGCAACTCTATAGGATTGTAATTTACGATCTACAATGTATTGAATGCATCCCGGCTTTTGCGGTTTTCGTCATAAATCTCGATCAGGATTCTCTACGATTCGATAACACTAATCGAAGGGCTAGTGCGTTAATTTATAAAATCGCAATCAATCTATGATAAATTAACTAAGCTTATAGTTATAATTTTCTTCGATAAGTACCAGACATAGTGCTATGAATATTGTGTTTGATCGAACTGTCTTTTTTATGACTTTGTTGTATTATGAATTAAATCACAACAAAAAGATGAATAACAATTATATAGTTACTTTTTCAAAATGAGACCAGTTCAAATGATTTAAGAAAAATATCATAAAATATATACAGCTCCGCTATATTATATTGTTTTAGTCAGATATTCTAAAATTATAATAAAACACTGTGCATATCAAAGTGCAACGCTATAGAATTTTCGCAAACTGCAATTTCATCAGAAATCTGCTTGAATAAACTATAGCAGCTTTCTTATATATTTTTCTTCTTCTTCTTCTTCTTCTTCTTCTGTTGTCATCAGTTACGGGAATACCCGGTATATTCCCAGCGCGCATGCGCACTACATGGGTTTTTACGCTCTTCTTGCAGAGGCTCTGCACTGTATTTTCTGCATTATGTACGCTATATATGCGTCATTCGAGCTCGGTCTGTCGGCAGAGCAAATTCGAGACGAACAGATAGAATCCTGACGTTTGTGGCTTCGTGCGCGATTATCAATTGCAGTTAGTGTTCAGTTGTTGCTCATCCACCAGCTTCATCATGGATACGGTGTACAATGTTGCAAATTATTTGCATATGCTGACGGTGTTGTCTCTACTTTTGAAAATTTGGTGCACTCAGAACTGCTCTGGTAAGAATGCACATACACATATATCTATATATGTACACGCTTCACCGTCCCAGTTCTTTGGTTATGTATAGAGCACACTTGTTGTCATGTCGGCGTGTTGTAAAACTTGTTTGTTGATGTAATTGCCTGATGCGTTGCATAATTCGTATAGAAATTATTTTACATGATTTAAATAATTTGATGGAAATGTTTGTTAAAATGCTAATTATAAATAAGTACCGGTATGTACATATATTTTTTTAAATCTAAGCAGTAAATATATATTTATAGTTCTTAAACAATTTATTCAAATTATTGATTTCTTATCCAATTGAGGTATCGATTATTTTGTTTTTAATGGTTGAACATAAACGGTTCATACTTTACGTCCTTTTATTGTTACTTTTTTATCTGTTTTCAGGCATAAGCGCTAAATCACAATTTTTGCTCGTGTTGGTGTACACGACAAGGTATCTGGATCTGTATACTACGTTCATTTCAAAATACAATACAGTTATGAAGGTGCTGTATCTCGTTATTGGATACTGTACACTGCTATCAATGTATGCTTTCTTCAGGAAAACATACGAAAGAAAATATGACAGTTTCAGGTAACATAAAATAAAAATAATTTTAAAATAAATCGCGTTCGTTACTCAGCGTTCAATTTCAAACAAAAAGCCTATCCTTTCAACAGAATCGAGCTGCTGCTGATTCCGTGTATGGTGATAGCGATTTTGATAAACTACAATCTGACCGCCATCGAAGTCTTGTGGACATTCAGCATTCATCTGGAGGCTGTAGCAATGGTTCCACAGTTCGTGTTCGTGTCAAAGGCTCGCCGCATCCACAAGCACGTGCTCTATTACGTCCTATCCCTGGCTACCTACAAGTGTCTTTACATCATACATTGGGTCTATCGCTACTACCAGGAGGCACACTACGACAAATTCTCCGTTGCCGGTGGTATCATTCAATTCGTTCTCTACGTCGACTTCCTCGTCAGAATCGTGCCTCACTTACCACCGGTCGATGAAGAGGATAAACAGCAACAGGTCGCGACTGTTGGAGCCGATTTCGCTAGACTAGAAGGACAACTTCCCCAAAAAAGCGGGTATTTGAATGAGAATATGAGCACCGTTGTGCTGGATCCAGCTTTTCTGAAAAGCAAGGACAATGATAAGGTAATTGGCAATAGGTTAACGACTCTGATGAGTTTTTTATCTGGTTATGGTAGATAGAGAAATTCACTATTTTAATGTTTATCGAACTAATCTTTTTAACGTTTCCAGGTAAACTTGCTCAAGGCTGAGGAAGCATCCTCTGGCAACTGAATGTAAAATGAGATATAATTTTAAATATGAAAGGTCACAAGTAATCGTCTTCGTTCGAAATAATGTTTTTTTCTACTACTTATTTACTACTTCTAAGATTTTGATAATTTGTATAAAAATTAAATAAAATAACACGGAAAGACTATTCATCCGAGTTAATTAATTAATGTACATTTCTATTGTTATGAAGTAATCATAAAATTATAAAATGGCAAGCGAAACGTATAATAAAACAAACACTTGAATATTTTCTCAAATTAAAGTATTTTATAAATTGATACATAAAAGTGATACCTGTAGTTTGTGGCTGTGAAAATATTACTTCAATTATTTTGATTGGGTGTATAACATGACTTGTGATAAAAGCTTTATAAGATATTTGTAATGATTTCAATTTTTTTTTCATGTTTAAAATCGAAAGCCCAATATAAAATATCAAATCGAGTATTTGCTAAAATTTAATGCAATAAAGAAATACACGAAAATTGGTCTTATTGTACTTTTATTTATAATGTTTTTTAAATTGTAATTATGTGTGTATACTACTATATTCGTATTAATAAAACTACGTACATATATTATTTATTTTATTGTATTAAGCTTATTAAAACTTATAACAAATAGAAACTTATTTTACTATGTACAGTAAATTACAATAAGTTAACCATTTTCATTAGAATTCTCGTATAAAACACATGTGTAGTATGTCATAATTGACTAACCTTATTACTGAACACATTCCAGATAACGTGAAATAGAGAATGAAGAAAATAAATATATGCAGACGATATCTGGGTAAAGTGACGAATCTTAAAAAAACTGTATACTTGTAGAACATATGCGGTAGTGCGCGTGATATCTACGGGCGTGCGCAAAACGTCGTACAATTTTTAAACTCTCTGATTGACGATGTTTATTGCCGGATACATGGATTGTTGTCAGTTACTTTCGCATGTTTCATCGTTAGCATCTTTGTTTCGATAATAAGAATTTGTTTCGCAGTGAATTTTATGGTTTTGTTTACAAAAACTTTTACAAACTTTTCAAAATCATGGACCATTTTGAAAACATTGGCGTGCTTCTTCAATTGATTGCAATGGTCATGCTTCTTTTGAAAATTGTATCTACACAAGATTGTACAGGTGAGTACTTCCATTCATTACAGATAGTATAACGTTTCGTATAGTCTGAAAATATTCTGAAATATCAGTCTCTTATATCTTTCAATTTACTATCAGTTAGCAGCTTAGTAAGATTTCGTCACAGATCTTTTTTTTAATGTCCCAAACAAAATAAGAATTTTTTCATTTTTTTCCACATATTTTGCAATAAATGTTTTTTTAAACAAAAAAATTTCGTGAAGTAATAAACTTATTTTTTGCTGCTACCAAAGAGATTAGATAATGTTAGGTTAATCTTTTATTGTAAATTATCTCATCTAATCTGTATTTACATCTGTATGAATGTATGTCCGCATACTGAAAATTCGTATTACAATTTAAGTAAATGCATGTTCAACAATTTAAAAAACTTTTGGTTTAAAATTTTTTCATAATTTTAGTAATATTTGAATTCAAATGAATTAAATGCCTGTCGATTGTAATTAATACATTCCACGAATAAATGAGGAACATAATTTTGATATTGTAATCCTATATAGTATATCATTATTAATAGCGGCTTTTTAAATTCGAGAGATAAAACTTGTACCTTTTACGTAATCATTAGAAACTATGCAGCTCGTAGAAATACATGCAACTAGAATTTTACCATACTTTATTATAATTGATTTGATTTACTTATTGTCTGTATACTAAAAACGTATATTTTTTCAGGTTTAAGTGGAAAAGCTCAAATTCTCTACGCCTTAGTTTTTACCACAAAATTTCTAGATCTTCCGAATGACTTGAAGACTTCTCCACCATCTTTTGTATTGAAAGTCGCTTACCTTTTTATTGCGTATTTAACAGTGTTATCGATACATTTCATTGGTACAAAACATTCTGACCGCGAACATGATATTTTCAGGTGAATTAAAATTTTTATCAGTCGTTTTATCATAATAAGAGCATAAATTACATTTTAATTATCAACCAGAAGCAATCAAATAGATAACAATAGCTAAAAATGAAACTGATCATGGTTCTTATAGTGGTTTCTATTTTTACAAAATATACTGCAACGAAAAAGTATTTTGTAATAGAATAAAAAAAATAATATCTTGCTCAATAAAGCCGCAATATCATGAATGTATCATTAACTCAATTGTTCACACTTGCTTTGCAGAATTGACTTGCTAATGGGCACCTGTACGCTACTGGCGTTATTATCGACCCACCGTAATTGGACCATACTGCCAATCCTTTGGCACTTTGGTGTCTTTTTGGAAGCGTTTGCGCTCTTCCCGCAGATTCACTTGACCGCTAAGACACGCTACGTCGGAAGTTCGCTCCTTTTCTACGTAGGAATGATTGGCTGCTACCGGGCCTTTCACATTGTTCACTGGCTATATCTTCTAAGTCGGGGCGAGCACCTTGAAAACTATTACGTTGCTATCTGCGGTTTTGGGCAGTTCTTTATCTGCTGTGGATATTTTGGGTGGATGCTGCCTATTTTTAAGGCCCAGTATGCTCATCTAAAAAATGTTGACGAGGGCCAGTCTCGAGTTGTGGCCGTGGTAGCCGTAAGGGTCAATGGAAATTTGGATGTTGCGAAGAATGCCTCTAAAAGCGAGACTTCGATAAACAACTGAATTCATGTGTTGTTGTAAAATGATGAACTGTCGAGACTGTGAATAATTTTTTCGATGAATTTTTATACTTGTAATATTGATAAGCAAGACATTTTTAAGTGTGTGTATGTGTGTGTGTGTGTGTGTGTGTGTGTGTGTGTGTGTGTGTGTGTGTGTGTGTCTATATATATATATATATATATATATATATATATATATATATATATATATATATATATATATATATATATATATATATATATAATATATATATATATATATATATATATATATATATATATATATATATATATATATATATATATAATATATATATATATATATATATATATATATATATATATATATATATATATATATATATATATATATATATATATATTATATATATATATATATATATATATATATATATATATATATATATATATATATATATATATATATATATATATATATATATGTTTATTCTACTCATGGCAATTAAAGTATTTTTGATTTATGTGTAAATGATTTCTGTAAACAATTTCTCAACGTATGGTTAAGAACAAAATATAAAACCAATTTACTAAAAGTACAAAGACAAGTTTATTCAAATAATAATAGATACCTATAACAAGGAATTTCCATCTATATGTATGAATAGGATGGGAGTAGTTTGGAGCTGCCGTAAAATGCGCAGGCGCGAATGTTCTGATGCAGACTCGCGGCTTGAGTCCGATCAGAATGTATTTTTATTTCAGCTTTAGGAGACAGCGTTTTAGAAGAACTATGGATGAACCAAGCTATTCCAGTCTTAAAAATTATTTATATTTATTACCTACTGGTTTACTCTTTATAAAAATATCATGTTCCGTAGACGCTACTGGTAAGTCTTACTTTAAGTGATATTGGTTGAAGTTGTGATAATAGAGGAAATGCTTCTAGCAGTGGGTGCCATAAATTAACATTATGTGACAATACATTTTTCAGGAATCAGTGGAAAAACTCAAATTCTCAACGCCTTGGTTATATCGCTAAGATGTTTGAGTTACATCACTTTACCTAATGTCCCACTGCATGGAATCATAGTAAACTTCTTGTGTATAATATTTGTGTATGGTGCAGTTTTAATGGTATTAATTGTATTCAAAGATGTTTATTACTCCGATGAAGATAATGTGAGGTATGTACCAATAGACGCTTTTATAATAATTCTATGGCTTGAAATTAAATATCAATCAATTTTTTTCTTGATACAGACTTGACTATTTATTAGTTCCTGTTGCAGTGATAGGGATTTGTCTACCGGACAATCGGACCATGTATAACGTCTGCACAATTTTAAGCGCATCACTAGAAGCCGTATCTATCATTCCTCAGTATTTGTACACTTGTAAGAAAAATCATTACAGTGTGATTCTTCCCCTTTACATAGTATTTTTGATGTTCTACGCATCGTTATGTCTTGGTGAAAACATTTATAATTATTTCGAACATATTGTACAATTTGAACCTTTAATCAGAATTTGTATTGCTAGTGGCGTTATGCAATTAGTTCTGTACAGCATTTTTGCTGTGAGTTTATGCAAAAGAAGTCGAGGTTCTGTAAAATTCAATACTTCCAAAGGGATAAATGTTGATGAGATCTGCAACGAAATTACTCCTATAAGTGAGCCTATTTTGGTAGAATAGTAAATTTCTTTAATCCTTGTCTTTAAAAACTTAAATTTATATTTTTTCAAGCGTTATTATACCTGTTTATAGGATATTCTGTTCTTTGCAATTATTATGTTTATTATATTAAGGCTTCTATTTTCATCAACGATATTGTGGTTAAAAAGTTTTGAAGAATGAGAATCGAATAACAGTAAAAAAACTCAAAACAAGCTGATACGTAACTTCATAAAAATACCTTAAAGCATAAACATAATTTCTTTCATGCAACACAAATTTGAGAAATAATTGTTATGCGCATCTACAAAGAATTTTTTTTTGAATAAAAAGCGTGTGAGATGTTTAAATGCGAAATCTACGTAAACTTTAGAAATATCTTGCTAAATTTAAAAATGTTTGTGTACAAGAATAGAATGTTCGAAGATGTTATGAGAGAGTTAAAATTAGTCGATGAAAAAACCCATCAGTAGGGAGCGCGTAGAGCTACGCCTAATCAAATCGAGTTTAGCTTGCTCGATCTCAGTACGCGTGATCGTTTATCTGTTTGCTCCTTCGCATCTGAGTTTAATAGAAGACGTCAAGTCAACTCCTTACGATGGAGCAGAATTTATTTCACGTTGGAACATTACTATACCTGGTTGGTGTGATGACACTTCTTTTAAAGCTCGTGTTATCGAGAGATTGCAGAGGTACGTAAACCCTGGCTTGAATTGCCATATTTACTAACATGTAAGTACAAAATTACTGATTCTGTTACTTTTTCCCAGGTATAAGTGGCAAAACTCAGTTTTTGTATACACTGGCATTCGTTGCACGGTTTGTTGACTTTGTATATTTTGACTCATGGGAACAATCAACAATGAAAATACTGTATCTTGTTTCTTCCATTGCAATGTTATTTTTGATATTCATTTACTGTAAAAAGACGTACGATGCCAAACAGGATGATTGCCGGTAAGCAAATGTTCGAACTAAATATGTGTGTTAAGTATGTATAGCTATATTTAAAATTACAAAGTAGTTGCTATGTATACAAGCAAAAATGTTTGGATAAAATAACTATTGTGTGTGTGTGTGTTTTTTTTTTGTAATGTAACTCGGATTCTAGAAGACTTCATTTTTATTTCATCGATATATATATATATATATATATATATATATATATATATATATATATATATATATATATATTTATTTAAACTCAAGCGTACATTAGATTATTGCTAAAAAACAAAAAAATTTGCTCAAGGGAAAATTTAGTGTTGCTATTGAACTATATACATACATATGTACATCTATAGATATTTAGATAAAATAAAAATAAATTAACAACTTTCAGGATCGAGCTGCTAGTACTTTGTAGCGGTATTATAGGTGGTATTCTATGCGAACAATTTAGATTCATAGATATTTTTTGGACTCACGGCGTAATTCTTGAGACGGTCGCCATCATTCCCCAGCGTAATTTAATTGAGAAGAAAAAAGATGTTGGCAAAACTCTGATTTTCTATGTTGGGATGTTGATGTGTTACAAAATGATGTATGTCATCCATTGGATCTACTTGTACAACACAAGAGATTATTTTGAAGGAAGAATTGCTATGACGGCAGGAATCATTCAACTTTACTTTTATCTTGATTGCTTTTTAGGAACAATCGTGCCCATATTCAAACCTGTGCCAATAAAGTCAACAAATTTACAGGAATGGTTTTTGTCACATAAACGCCGCGTTTTTAATCAATAAATCGTACTTTGAGAGGCATAAACAATTGTCTGCGACGGATGCTAAAGTGCTTAATTAACTCTTTTTTTACATTAACAAACGTGCAGTGAAAATATCAAAATATTTGTTGTAAATTATCGCAAAAGTTGATACTTATATAAAATCTACTGAGATGCAAGAATAAGTAACTTGCATGGATTGTTATGTTTATTTTATGAGATAGCGTGACAGGAAACTACTATATAAAGAATAACTTCCGAAAAAATTATATAGAAATATATGAATATCAGTTAATATATTTTTACCTATGGTTCATAAAAGACTATTTTTTGTCTTGTGACATAAGTATAAAGCATTCCAAAATTATGAATGTTTGCAGTGATAAAGTATACGCGATTTTCGTCATTATAATAATATATTGATTAATTTTTAAAATATATACTACCACACAAATTATAAGTAATACAATACAAATAAAAAATCAACTTCTCGTATTCATTAAAAATAAAACGATTCGGACAATAAATTGTTAAAAGTAAAGATTCTATCATATGATTTTAATGCGCTGCAGTATAAACATTATTCTAATTATGAAAAAAAATATATAAGTTTATTGATAGCTTTATAATTTTGTATACACAATAATTAGACCAACAGCAATAAATTTTTCCATTTTGTTTGCGTGCAATAGAATGAGTGTTAGACAAATAGTGCAGCTCTTGGACAGAATAAGTGACGAAGCTTTGGTTGTACGTGTTTTTACTATTTTTTGCAATAATTATGCAAAAATCGAAACTTTTGAATATGAAGACTGTCGTCGTAATGAACAGAAACCATTATTATAACATTTACTTTACGATGAGGTAGATAAATGGTTATTTTTTGACTTACAAAATCATTATATGCTTTGTAGGTCATCTTGGTTACCACGGAAGAAAATGCACGACAGTAATTAATAATAAGATGATTAAGCATTCTAACATAATCGGAATTCTGGACTACATATATATTACAAAGTTAAAAATTTTATCATTTTAAGCATTTGCTTTTGTGTCATACAATTTTCGTTCCCTACAAAATGCTACAATCTATATGCGTGTGTGCGCGTGTGTGTGTGTGTATATATATACACATATAAACACATATTCCCTTAATAAAATACTATTAGTTCTCCATATTCCTATACTCTAGTTTGTTTTCATCCTTCATTCGATCAACTTCTGAAACTTGACATAAACTTCAGCAAAGAATTATCAGTATACAAGCATGCGGACCGCACATAAGAGTATTGAAAAGCTCGATGAATTTTCGACAGATTCATTGAGCAAAGAACACTATCGACATATATCCGTATTGACAAGGCTTGCGATAAGATAACGTTCGATAAAAAGGATTAAAAATACACGGAGACTATGTATGCACCGGAAAAATAGCCGGCAGTGATGATTAACAATAGCAACTAGAGAGGCACGCCCGCTGCGTTTGAGCTTCTTAATACGCGTTTGCTGCGTCGCCAGCGTATAAGAGCGCATCGTTGCACGGGAGGAACGAGAGCGCACCGCATAGTTAAGATCTGAATTTCGTGAAATAGACAGAGTGACCATGTATCTGTGAGTGTCCACTCGCCGCCCATGTATATAAATACAGGCTCGTGTGTGCGATTTTCAACGCAAAGATTATGTTGCCGACGACTATGGCTACGACATAGTCTGCGAGCAGCTCACAAATGCGCTTTTGTTAATAAAAATGTGAAGTGTGTTTATTGGTGATTTTTTACGAGAAGAAATTCACGTTAATTTGATTGGAAGAAGCTTTGATATACTGCAGAAAAGTGATTAAGATGCCCGATAATTATGTGACGAAATAAGTGTACCAGTGTGTGACATGCGAACACTAGTTATCGGTGTTTTTTTACACTAATGGAATGCAGATTTCGTCTGCTCTAATGTATTATTTGTTGTTCTCGTAATTTCATTAATTCACGGATATTTTATATTTTTCTCAAATCAAACAAAATTAGCGTCATACACCAATTATGATCTTGAAATTCACGACTATGAATTTGATAATGAACACATTGCTGAGCATACAGCTCATTGGAGATTATTTCCTTTGCATGGGGCAAATTTTGCTTCTGCAAAATATACACCGGAAGAACACTTGTGCAAGTAAGAATCACCTTTTATAAGCGCGCATAATTAAAAGTACACATTGCTTATTAGCTTTTCATTGTTCTTGACAGGTGTCAGCGTGAAAACGCAAATTATTTTTACGATCATCTTTACTATTAGATACGCGGACCTATTAGTCTCATACTTGACAGTCTATAAATCGTTTGAAAACCAGCACTTGGATCTCGCATACATAGTTGTACACAACTTTGTAAAAATTGCCCACATCATTATAATGTACTGGACCCTCTTAGTAATATTTGTATTGTTCAGAAAATCGGAAAGCCGAAAGTTCGACGCATTCAGGTATAGCGATATTTTTTCTAGCGAAAAATAAATTACCGTCTATATATTTTATCCACCTATTTATCTTGGCAATTTTAGGTATGAGATGCTCATATCTGCCTGCGCTATTATGGCAGTTCTGCTAAACGACAAACTCGAGACCGAGGATGTGATGTGGACGTTTAGTATTTACTTGGAAGCTGTAGCTATGGTCCCACAACGGTTTCTCATCTCCAGAACGAAGCACGTCGACGGTATTGTGTTTTACTACATAGGGTTCTTGAGCTTGTATAAGTTCTGCTACATGGCCAATTGGATATTCTCGACGATTTATCTGGACAGTCGTTTTGACAAAATCGCCTTTGCAGCTGGTATCATTCAGTTGATTTCCTATTGTGACATTTTTGTCAGCAGAAAAATGTCAAAGTCTAGGATTTCAATACAGGAGGATGATTATCAATTTTTGCACTGCAGTGAGGGATTGAAGTTGAATTCTGAAGATAGCAACTCGATTTGTAATGCGACTGCCGCTTTTAAGAATAAAAATAAGGTACTGTGCTATTTTTCGAATTAACACAACATTTAAGTGTGCGCTTGAAATTTTGAAATTCCATTAAATGTGTTTTTTTTTTTAATTTTCTTCCAGATAACTTTTCAAACCGTTTGAGAGGAAACAGGATACACCCGCAAATTATGTACGAAATTCTACACGAAAAAGTCTGGAGAACATCAAGTACCTAGAACACGCAAACTAGGCAAACACTTGATTCTAAGCAATTTGAATTTTCACAGAAAAGTGAAATCACAGCATTAATAATCAATAAAATTATTTACGAACGTTCAAAATATAACCGTATTTTTGAAAAACGTACAACGTGAGAATCGGTATGCGGAAACTAGGGAAGACGGAGAAAAGAAAAAACTTTGAAATTCGCTGAAATGCGAAGCAGGAACAGCCGCACGAAAGCCCTATGTAAACAGAACCGGCCGTTAATGTGCTCTGCATAAGAGGAGATGCAAAAAAGACCCACGCGCTAGAACGCAGCTGAGTGAGAAATCGGATAATGGACGTATTATGGTATAGTCTGGACGGAAAATTGTGACTCACAAAGAAGCATCAACAGATGCTATACTGATTTATTTTTAATAGAAAAAACTATCTGGATAGGTTTAAATATTGCGCAACTATTTTAAAATTTCTTGATTAAGTAGTTGTCGACACGTAATTGCGGTTTGTGCTAAATTTCTTTCTAGCTTGACAGTTTGATTAACTCGTCTCTAATTTAGATGAGCGAAGCTTAAATATAAATGTTAAAAACTATGCGATACATATAACTGAGTTGAGTGCATTAAGAAAATCCACATGGCAAATTTTGGGAGCGCGAAACCGCGTCTGGTTTTGTCTGTACCGAATACTTGGCAATCATATAAGACTGCATGTACCTATGTGCATTATGTGTCATGTACATACACTCGGACAGCCTCAAAGGCGTAACGAAGGTGGGGCGACGTATAAACCGGCACGGGATAACCCCCTGCGCTTTCACACACGCTGCACCGATAAAGAAACCCGTCTATATAGGAGTAGTTCTTTACGACTCCGAGTGCGAGTGCACTCGCCGCCGTGATATATACGTCATCGGCTCGAGCGCGTCTTACACGCATCGGAGAGCGTGTAAAATCAACTCGTTCGGGCGCGACGAAAACCCTGCTGCCTTATATACACGGGAAATAGGAAACGACGACGGCTTTTATAAGGCCACTCGCCGGTACACAGCCCACGGGGGCCTTCGAGACGTACTATACTCGCCGAGCGATTGGCTATTATTATCCTTGACATCCTATCTCCTACACGCACACTCGGTTGATGAGCTTCTTGTCGAGTGTATGGTTATCGAAAATTGAATCTAGATAACCTCTAATAATGAGTAAACCGCTTGGAGATAGAGCGCGTATCGAGTGGTTTAATTAACGGCTCTAATCGGATTCAACATCGTCGATCAACATTTGCGACACATAATAGCACACTGCTCGCACACATACCTGCGGCTATAAAGTCGTCGTATTATGTTTGAGAAGCAAAACCGGATACGATTCCCGTGTTTCAGAGTCGCGCGCAGCTCGCACAAACAAACTTCCTTTTCAAGTTGCGAATGCGCAACTCCTTTTCGAGTCCAAACACGAAACCCTTATCAAAGGATAGTCTTATTCCCTCTCTCTTCTCCCTCACTCCCATTAGTTATATACACCTATACATGCGCTTACCTTCGGCTCGTTGGACATTGCTGCTTCTCTCACTCGAATCCAGTCTCTCTCTCTCACACACACAACACGTCGCTGCAAAACAACACGACGGCACGCGTATCCTGCAGCGCGCATGTGTTGTCCTTTCCCCCTCTCGCGCTGATTATTCTTCCACACTCGCTGGCGGCGGCGGGGCCGGCGGGCAGGGCACACGCACCGTCGCCCCAACGAATCACACACTCGCGCTGGAGCGCAGCAGTCGTTGTTGTCACCGTCGCGTCGTGCAGTACTTAGTTGTCGTCGCTCGGTCCGTCTGTCTGTTGTTGTTGCAGCAGCATCAGCAGCAGCAGCGCAGTGCGTTCGCATGCGAACTGCGTCGCTCTTAGGCGCGCGCTACGAGCCGCGCGTTGTCCAGTGCAGCAGTACCCATCGAAGTATAAGGCTCCACACCCATTTTCCCCTGCACGGATTATCATCGGCATCGGATCGACGATCGGGACTTCTCGACATGGACATCCTACAGATTTTCGGCGACTACGTGCACCTGCTGGGGATGATCATACTCCTGGCGAAGCTCTGGCTTACCAAAAGCTGTGCCGGTAAGTCGCTGTTTATAGCGCTCGTTTTCCGTGCGCGGCGTGCGCGCGTGAGCCAGTGCGGCGAATTGATGGATGCTGTTTACGTCTGCGCGCTCGCGACACTATATACTTATATTGATTCACTGCGCTGTGTACTGCACTTTGGAATACTGTTCCTTTTTTCACTTTTTTGCGTGGGAGTCATTCGAAAGTAAATCGGAATCGCGGCTCGATGTGTGTTTACGTATGGTAGTCTCGGATAAGATTAGGCGCTGTGCAGCGGACGGGATTTTGCGACAATCAACCGGTTGCGGACGTTGATTGGAGGTGAAATATTGCACGTGAGAGCTGTAAATTAGAAATAGACGCACGTGCTGCGTTGGAGAGTTGGGTGTGTAGGTTAAAACGAGCCTTTTTAGCGTTGATCGAAGCTGTACTCGTAACACAACTATTAAGTACACGCGGGATTTATGCAATATTTTTTCGATTCTCAATGCGCGTCACGTCGCGGCGATTTTCCCACAATACGTGCAATTTTTCCAACGGTACACGGAGAAACATTCTCGATTACAAGCGCCTTGTTATCTATAAATTAGCATTTTCTAATCGCCCGACATCACATAAACATTTTTTTTTTCATGCTTGGTGCGCGCGTTAACGCTGCCTTTCTCGTTAACGTTTTGCAATGTTACAATAAGCCTATTATCGCCGACGATATTAATAGGACGACTGATCTGGCGCGAAAAATTAATACTTTTCCGAGAATTAAATGAGTTTACTCGGCGGCGGCGGCGGAGCCTTGAATGGCTATGAAAACTATTTCGACCATGAAAGAAAACCGTTGTATCAGTCTGCAGTGAAAAATGAATGAATGTATAATACCGCGTTAATACCTATCTCAATTACATAAAAACGTGACGGGCATTAGAAATTGCCGCAAAGTGCAGGATGCCGTTACCCGCGGCACGTCGAAAAGAAAACGCCTTAGAAATATGTGTGCGCGACGCTTTGAAGCTCTTATAAGTACTATATGTACTTAGCGAATCCGTGAACCGAATGCTCAGCTGAAATTACTTGAAAAAGTCATGATTTTATAGTGCAAATATACCTTTTGGGTGGGTAATAAAAAAATGAATGACCGAGATAAAAATAAAGAGCTTGGGAACGGTTTATCTCGGTTCTGAAATGGCGAAAGTCGGATAAGGCCGCGCATACACGTATACCTTTCTTTTGTGTCCAGGAATAAGCGGCAAAACGCAGCTGCTCTTCGCCTTGGTTTTCACGGCTCGCAACGCGGATCTGACGATTAGATATGTCTCGCTGTACAATACCATACTGAAGATAGTATACCTCGCTATCACGTATTGTACAGTCTTATCGATATTCCTATTCTTCAGGAAGACCTACGACCGTAAACGGGATGCCTTCAGGTAACGTATTACATGTTGTAAATGCACGCGCAGCCTTATGCTTGTGCTCGTGTATGTACTCGTTGCAAAATATACTTTAGCATCGCGCAAAAAGATGCGCGTTGACTCTGACTCTGAGTTTACTAGCGGTTTTCAATTTACTTACGCGTTTGCGAAACAGCTACTACTTCACTACTGCTGCTTCTCATAACTATCATGAGAAAGTCGCTTGAGCTAAAGCCAATTGTTTGGAAACACGCTTTATAACTAACAAGGGGTTGCATTGAATTGAATGTCGACTTATATTCACAAGCGTATTTCATTGAGGAATATGAATTACTTCTAATGTTTTCTCCTTTTGCACAGATCGTTAAACCTCTTCTCACAAAATTAATAATACGCATATTGTGAGCATTTCTATATACATAAAATATTTTCAAGGGGAACACCTACCGGACCAGTTTTTTTTCGGTTCTCTACAACATCCCGGATATGGAAAAAAATGGTTAGCTCGTCCTACAGAAAGCGCCAACAAGCCTTTTGTCAGCAAGCTTGATTTTACTTAAATCAATTGATGCCTTTTCGCATTTGTAACTTTTTCCGCGCCCTTGATTATGTCGTCGATCAAAATAGCTATTATCTTCTCATTAATTTGCCCATGTGAAATTTGCATAAGGAGATTTAATCTGATATGTGTGTCTGCTAATAAATAAACTTGCCATTTTTGTCCACGTTCAAAACGTTGTAGAGAACCGAAAAACCTTGTTGCATATTTACCATAACATTGTAGACATGATCGTTTATGTCGTATACATACGATTGAAAGTACATTATCAATCTCTCCTCTTCAGAATCGAGCTGCTGATCTTACCGTGTGCAGTGTTTGCTCTGTTCCTGAACAAGGCCTTCGAGACCATCGAAGTATTCTGGGCGTTCAGCGTTTACCTTGAGGCACTGGCCATTGTCCCCCAGGTGTACCTGGTCTCCAAGTCGAAGCAGGCCGATTCTGTGGTGATGTCCTACATCTCATGCCTGGGCTTGTACCGTGGCTGCTACGTCTTGCACTGGCTTTACGCATACAAGCATTCGCCGAACAGCCAGCTCGAACACATAGCCGTCGCCAGCGGCGTTGTCCAGCTCATCTTTTACTTCGACATCACTGTGCGCAATCTGCCCATACTCAAACCTAAACAGTGCATGAACAGTACCGAAGTCGCTGCAGCGCGAGATAAAGAAGCGACGGTGAGAGAGACGGTCGCCAAGGACGAAGTAACCGAGCAGGTTGTTAGATTGCCCGATATCGAACGGGACGCGACGACGACGATCAAAGACGAAAGGGAAGAGGCCGCAGCTTGTGGAAGTGCTAGTGCCACGGAGGAAAGTGTAAGGAATCAATTATAATTTTCGTTCTGCAAAGAACTTGAGATTCTTATAGAATTACATATAAAAACATTAGATCCTTTGCTACGTTCATTCCATGTCGTATCGAATTTAACTTTCCCACGTTTTCAGGTCACTTTACTGGTATAGCAAAGGATCAAGGAGCGAGTAACTAATCTCCCAAGGCATGAAATATCATCCTCAGTACTTTCATGCGTGAAATGGTCGCTAATCTGACCCTAAGTGAGCTTTGTTCCAGACATTTAATGATGCATTCCAAAGTCATTTTACTTTTAGTCTATATTAGATATATGTATATGTACGTTTAAGTAAAAGCTGTATATTTTTTGTTTGATTTTAATCGCAAAGAAAATGTGATAGTAAAGATTTTTTTGTAATACGCGCACTTATTAACTTTGTTAAGTTCATGTGATTAATTGTTATTTATCGTCTTTGATTTTTATATCCTTTAAATGTTTTTATTATTCGTGACTAACTCACTAATATAGATATATGATAAAGTACTTTAATAGGCAAGATTTTTACTTTTTACACAAAATTTTAAGGGATAAATTTTATACATACGTACATGGTATAAAACATTTTTAGACAAAAATTATAACTAAAAAATAACAAAATCAATTCTGATATTTTTTTCACGTCGATTGTGGTCAATGAATAAAATGATATACTTTTATATATAATCAGCGTTGCATATGTGTATACAACTATGTATGGTTTCCTATACTTTTAACAAATCTAAATTCGTAATACATCCGACTGATTTATGTATTGTTGTTAATGTAATTTAATAAATATTTATACTTCTTCATATCCTAATTTTCAATACTCGAGAAGGTACATTTTTGTTTAGTAACATCTTTCGAAAATTCAATATTAATTACCAAATACAAGAATGTAAAGGAAGTAAACGGGGAAAGGTTAAAAAATAGAAAAATAGCAAAGTTTTATATATAACAATATATTAATTGTCCTCTATTCAAATAGTATACTATAGATTGTAATGACGATGAATAATGATTGCAGTGAGTGCTAGAGTAGATTGTAGTATTGTAGAAGATATCGTTTAAGAAAAATCATTAATACGGTAACTTTCATAATCTTTGAAATATCGATGACGATGTATTCGTTACAATTCGTAGTTCTTTTTTTTTAAAAAAAGATTATTAGCTTTTTTGTTTTCTACCTAGGCCCATGATACGAATGTAATTGCATATTACAATAGATAAAGTTAATCATTTAAAAATTGCCTTTCGCAAATATTGCGAAACTACGAAATCGGTGGACCCATCTTCCGTCTTTATAAATATATAATATATAAACTATTTAAAAATGAGAGTTTGATGTGCCATGCACAGTTTAATAAAAACTAATTCGAGCGTTTGCTATGAACAAGATTTTTATCAGTGTACGGAAAAAGGCGCCACGCAAGAAGGGACGCATTAGGCTGTACAGTATGTCCTCTCCTTGCGTTTCCTTATAATACTCGTACAGTAGAGAGCTATTTTAAGATGTAAAACACGATTATTAAATCCATAAAAGTTAACAAAAACCTACTGATGAAGTATAAAGTTTGCTCGACAAGCGCGAACAATATAACAACGGGCGAATATCAATGAAAAGGACGATTTTCGATGATTCAGGCACTACCTTTCCTTCAGTGCAAATAATGAACCGTGAGTGTGGTAAACGTAAACATACTATATGTACAATTCTATATTCGAATTAATTCAGTGCGACATGATCCTAAGTTTGACTTTATCACCACGTGGACCTAGCCAATTTGGCTGTTTCTATCGAATCGCACTCCACTATGTACATACAAAAGAAACCTGCAGAGATTCTTTCGGACGGACTTTGGCCAATCAGATTGTTTTTTTTATAACATGGACAACACCTTATTTACTCTAATATTTTTCCCTATGCAAGAAAAATACTGTAATTTTCACCGTACATTGAAAACGTGAGGCATTGAAGCATTACAGTCATTTTTAAAACTCTTTCCTTCTTGGAAAAAAAGATTGTAATTAATTGCTGTTTGATTTCTTTTTGCATCAAAAGTATAAAAATACAAAGATTTTAAATTTAAACAATCATTCAATAAAGATATTCCAGCTAATTGATCCAGCGTCAAATAAAAATATACATTTTCTATACATTGCAAACTTATTTAACTAAGTTGCTTATTAGATAGTAAATAGTTCTGTTGAACAAAAAATCGTGAAAAAAAAAATAATAATGAAAATTCTACAATCATTTGAACCACAAATTACAACTAAAAAACAACAAAAACTTTGTATAAATTATGAATTTCACAACACACGTCACACTTTCTAGTACACTATTATTGGAAGTACATAGAAAATTAGCTCAAAGCTATGTATTAGAAAATCACTCCGATTGATGCTCACGTTTCCAAATCACTGTTACCGACAAAAATTACAAGTTTCTCCTTCCCGCGCGCCAATCACAAACAATAGTCTACATTAATCGACATCGAGATCATCGCGATTGCTCTTCGACTCAAGATTATCGCTACTGCTTTGCTCGTCAGCGGACGGCGACGATTTCACGGGAGTTAAAGACTGCTGAACAACGGGCGATTCCTGAATAGGAACTGTCTCTACCTTGGCATCTTTGACGTAAGAATCAGATTGAGGGTTCAATTCTTTTTCAGATATCTCATCCGATTTAGATTCGTCCTGGTGCAGCCTCTCATCGCTTAACCTCGTTTTGTCGATATTATCTTCCTCCTCGTTGTCGTCGTCGTCATCGTCGTCGTCGCTCACTTTAATACCCTGCTTCACCGGATTGCACATTTGCACGACCCTGTTGTTGCCATTCGACGAAGACGACGGATTTACTAGGTTCAATTTTAGTCGATCGCGTGTGTGCCTCAATTCGCCCAACTGCTGGCGATCGCTGAAAGATTGCTGCTGTCCAGAGACTGCTTCTTCGGTTTGCTGGCTCTGGAATTCCTGGCTCGGACTTTCTTGGGACGTTGATGCAGCGCCACTGCCGCTAGCGCCGGGAAAGAATTGACTAACGCATTTTCCATCTCCCGACTGAAACTGGAACGGACGGTTCGAACTGCTCACAAAGAACTCCTCATCTCCTTCTGAAAATGACATAAACTGTTATTTAGAAACAGTCACGTATCATGATCTACTGCCGCAATAAATGGTAGATAAAAAAACTGTTAGAAGTTAATAAGGCAGCTTTTTTATAACTCTTATGGAAATCATAGTTAAAACTAAAAAGAAATAAAAAATAATAAATGCATGTAGTCGATTTCACGAAATACTTAAGTAGTACAGTTACTGTTAATTGCCAAAATCATTATGTTTATAAGCATTTTTTAGCATCGCTATATAGAGACTAGATATATATCTCTAGTCAAACCTAGGTATCTAAAATATTTTTTCCATGAGAATTTACTAACGATGTTATAATTATTTTCAAGACTTACTGGCATTATTAGTCTCAAAATAATCCATTGGTTGGAAATTCAATCTATCGATGTTATCGATCATTTCTTCCCAGTCTATGTAAAAAAATTAAATTAATAAAATTATACCTATTGGTAGCGATATTTTTTTAGAGAGATAGCTTCATTTAAATCGTTTAAATGTACGTTCAATTTCGACAAAGTAAGTCTCTATGGTAAAAACACAAAAAATAAAGCAAAACGTTACTGATGAAAATATCCTGCAAACCTGTATACGAAGTCGGCTCCCAAGCGGATGTCACGGGACTTTGACTTTCGATAGGCGGCGTCTCTTTTGGATACTCGTAAACACAATGGTAACGTTGCTTTTTAAACCACACGCTCTTCTTTTGATCCTGTACAAATCGTATGCTTTTACATTGCATTTTTGCAATATCTTTTATCTATTTTTAGCATTTAAATTTTCTACTTGCTATGAATCATTTAAAACTATGTTTGCAAGTGGAGAAGTGGATAAAACAACAATAAGATAAATTAGATGTGCATGCAAATAATACATAATTCAAATGATTGAACACTTAAATTGCTTTGGATTGACTAGTTGGGAAAGTAGCACACCTACCACTTCATCCTAGCAGCGAGAGAGCGTATAAATCAAACACGAAATAATGATCATTCATCAAAGACTAGAATTTATTTTAATAGGGGGGGGGGGGGATTAATTTTAATAGGGATAGCGGGATGGGTAAAATAAATCAAATAACCGAACTTACCCCAGTTTTCAGAGCCTTTTCAGGTGATCTGAGGGCCGATCGATGGGGTGCCAAAGTTGCATCCCAGGCCGACGGTGTAAACTCTTCTTCGACTTCGTCTTCAGTCTCGAATTCTTCACCCGTATCTTCTTCTGCCTCGTCGGCTTCGTCCAACTCGCTGATTTTCTTTGAATTTTCAGTCTCATGACTCTCTAGATGCGCTGTACCCGCGCCGTATTGCTACACGATGCGAAATTTAAATGGAAAATTAATTTTTTAGTGATTCTTTGATTTCATGAAGCTACTTACTATTTTTTATTGTGGTAATTACACAAAAATAATGGATATAGTAAACTTGTTGTTTGACGGAAGGTTTGTATATATTCTAGATTATTTATACGAGTACAAACTAATTCATAAAGCAATTTTTTTTAGAAATTTTAGTATATAAAGTTATTAAGGATTACCTGCCAAACAAATTCTCCAGAGCTCGAACTGTTTTCTTCATCGTCATCGTCATCGTCATCGTCCTCATCCATCACAGCGTCTTCGCCTTCATCATCATCATCATCATCATCGTCGTCGTTATCATCTTCATCGCCAATTTCGTTGTCTATGGACTCACTGGGACCCTCTCCGTCGTCCTCCTCATCGCTATCCCAATCTTGTTCGCTTGCGAAGCTTGTTGACATGAGATTGTCCTGGAGCTGAGGTGGCAGCATCGGAAATGCAGACATCTGCTGTTGCCACTTGCAGGCCTCGTCCTCAGGACTTGGAAGCGGAGCTCCAGTGCCACCCGTCAAAATGCCGCCGAACCTCTTGTCTAGTGGATACAAGGGTCTGTTGTGGTGGTGATACATGTTGGTGATGTTGCGGTTGTCATCTTCGGACGAGTCGTGATTTGATAGCTCCTGCGATTCTTGCGAGTGCGTGGAGCCACCCTCTACAAGCGTAGCCCGGTTCGTTTGCGTGTCTATGAGAAGAACATCGTCTTCGGAGAGGGAGTTGCTACCACCCTTAGACGTTATTGAAGCATCTCGTGAATCGTCTCTCGTATTGTTGAACGACTCTGAGTTGCCGGCACTCTCGCGTTCTTCCAGGATTGGACTCAAAGGCGTACCATACGTGTTATACCTAATAGATATGTCAACTGCACCACTACGTTCTGCGAGTTCTTCCTCAACTTCGTCATCCCAATTTTTGCTATCTAGATCGCTGACGAGTGAAGGCTCATCTTCATCGTGGGGTTCCTGAGCCTCGACTACTGACATCTGCGCATGAGGAAGTTTCTCCCGTAGTTCGTTGCGAATCGCCGCGACAAATTCCTCGTCCATACCGAAGGACACGTAGGAGTTGTCGCTACGTAGCGACATTGTCGAGCTATCCTCGTCCTCGTTGTTGTCTAATGAAGCTAAACAGGGCCAACTACTGCTCTCAGCAGCATGGTGTGAGGCGCTGCTGTTTAAATCTTCGCTTAATAAAGCCGCCCGATGAGTCGAATCTACGGGACCACATTCGGAATCCATGGGTTGAGAGTCGAGAACGGCGCTGCAGCTTAAATTCGCCTCGTCGCTACTAGACTTGTCAATCTGCACTATTTCTCGCTCGGTTTCGCCCGTTGCCTCACTCGACGACTGTACGGTCTCAGACGTCTCAGCCTCGAGATCTGTGTCTCGTTGTATGGTGTTCGATGGTGAGCCTTCGGATACCTAGAACGACAAATTTTATAGTAATATTTTTATGGTATAATACTTGATATTAAGGTCACTTATGATTTGTTCATACCTGAAGTAGTAGCGCTTTATCAACACTGGGATCTAAGGAGTCGTTCAGCGTGCCGTAACACTCTGCATCCAGAATAGTATCCAGCTCGAAGAGTATACGCAGCTGTTCCTCCTCAGCACTATCGTGAGTCGTCGTAGACTTTGGTGTGTTGGATTGCGAGGCAACGAGATTTGGCAGCGGACCAATTAACGGACTCTCCTCTTCTTCGCAAGACTCTTTATCACGGAAGCCAGAGTCAGAGCTACGTTCATCGTCAGGAGTTGACATTCGCTTCCTGTCCTCCTCATCGTCTATCGGCAAGTGTCGTTTCGACAATCCAGGTAAATCCTCGGCGTTTGAATACTCGTCTTCGGCATCTTCGGCCGAATACTCTGCGCGCGACTGTGGTGATGGCGTGATGGCTTCTTCGTTTGTTGATTCAATCTTATGTATCGGCGAGGGCGTTGTAAAATTATTAAAATCCGCTGACTTCTGCTCCAGGGCGGTATCAAGAGCATTGTTCCACGAATTCACGTCAATCAATTTTACTTTAACAGCGTGATTATTATTTTTTAAAGTTTCATTTTCGTCTTTTTCCTCCTCATCGTTGTCAAGGTCAGTTACTTGAAAATTATTAGAAAAACAAGAAGGCGCTATATTGCTTCCCTCGCTCACAGCCAAAACAGTCTGAGATCCCGTCACATCTTTTGAAATCGATGTGATCGTCGATGCGGCGACTTGTTCATTGTATCGTATCGGGGATTGGTTCAAATCGTTCCTTGACAAAAGTTTCATTCCTTCATTCTCAGAGGACTGGATATCTATAGAACAAATTTGAGTCATTTAGAAATTTCTTCAGATAGTCTGAAATTAATTTTTAATAAAATAATACTTACTAGGTTCTTTATTTAAAGTTTTTATTTCACTTTTTACGAGACTCTCTTCTTTAAGACTCTCCACTTTAGACTCAAAGGCCAGTCTCAGTATCGGCGTTTGGCCTTGGTCCATTGTTAAAGTCAGCAATTTGGGCCGCTCCGCAGAGTTAGTATTCTGCGTTATTCTTGACCCTCTCAAGCTGTTTCCAGGTACAAGAGGATCTCTGAGCTTCCTTAGCGCGAGATCAAATTGATCGTCAAAGATAGCACTTGGTAGATCGCTATCGCTACCCCTCGCTGGTAGTCTTTTCTTCATTGACAAAGATTTTTCTGCCATAGGCATCTGTCCAAAAATAAAATACGTATCAAGAAAATCGTCTCCGTATCGTATATAAAGTAATTTGTATATATACGCAAATAATTTCAAAACATGTTTATTTATCTTATACAGATATAAGCAATTTTTATTACCTGGGGCCCCAGCGACAAGTCTGCGTCAGAGTCAGGTTCTATGTGTACTAGTACCATTAAATCTGCCACTGATTTAGATTTTTGTTTAACTTTTTCAGTATATGCACCGCGTTCGACTCTGCCCCGCCAGCTCTCCTCTTCTGTTTCTGAATCCGAGTCGCGGAACGGGTATCGGCTTCGTACCAAACCTCCAGGTGCATTCTTTACGGGCTCCTCGGGCCCAAGCCGGAACGATGTTTGAGTAAGACTGGGCCATTGCTCCGAGTCAAGACTGCCTCGTAAATCTTGGAGGCTTGCACTTCTTGGTTGATTTTGAGTGATGTTTGGTCGCAAGGTTTCCCATCGTTGCTCAAAATCCGACGTCTCAGCTTCTAGCTGGTCTTTTAAAAGTACGTGTCTTACCTGAAGTCAAATAAAAAAAATAATTATGATACATTTTTTCAATATTTCAATATTTCGATCTATCAAATATTGTTGAGAATAATAACCTGTTCCAAAGGTGATCTCTTCTCAGGTTCAAGAACAAGGCAAGTTTTTATTGCTTCTAACAAATTGGAAGCGCAGTTGTCACTGTTTTGCAAAAGCAATTGTGAACCAACTGGTTTTAGTCCAGACTTCGAGGATAATAACATCTCTATGACTTTTTCATCTTCTAAATCGTTGTATGGTCGTTCGCCCCACATCGCTATTTCCCACAACAAAACCGCGTAACTCCACAAATTGGCACGCGGAGTTATTTCGCGGGTTTCTATCGTCGTTTCCGTACACTCCACAGATTCTGGAGCCGACCATCTAATCGGCAGTGCTCTGTCACCTAGGCACCAAAAATCATATTTTAATTTCAAGGCTTTGAAATATCGAATTTTAAGTGTAAAATGTAATTTATTATTTAATGAAGAATAGAAGTGTCGTTATCGTGCCACGAAATGATTTCAAATCCTGTTAGCAAAACAGTATTCGCAAAGTACTTAAATGACTTTAGATAATCTATTTAACGCACAAACCATAGCTTGTATCGATTGGCTAGAGTAACAATAAATTTGCAACATCCCAAATACTTAATATATTTTGAACGCTCTGTGCGGAAAATACGATTTGTCGCATTTTGTACCCTTTGCGTTAAAAAAATAATTTTTGATACGAGTGTGAAAGTTGATTCTACACTCGCGTTATTGTCACCGTCGCTTAGCTCAGATGACATCTTTCCCATGAGTGTAAGAATACATTTTTTCGCACTACTATCGAAATATACTATATTAGCTACCTAGAACATAATAGTCTCCAGGATATTTTTCAACGCCTGTCCCATAATCGCCCAACTTGATGGACAAATCTGAAGCGACAAGACAGTTCCTCGCCGACAAATCCGTGTGGGCGAGCCCGTGTTCGTGCATATGTCGTAGGCCAGCGCCGACCTCGATGGCAATACGCGTGGGCATGTTCTCCTTGTCGAGAGCCTGTCGCGACTCAGCGTCTCGATTGGAGCGCAGAAAACCCTTTAAGTCGCCCAAAGGGCAGGACTCGAAGAGCAGCAGGTACGGATCAGTTTCCAGACATGAGCCGAACAGCGACAGGATGTTACGATGGCGGAGCTTAAAATAGGGCGTCGCCTCGCCGAGGAACCAGGCTTTCTCTTTAGCGGTAG
Organism: Nasonia vitripennis; assembly: GCF_009193385.2. Lineage (NCBI taxonomy): Eukaryota > Metazoa > Arthropoda > Insecta > Hymenoptera > Pteromalidae > Nasonia > Nasonia vitripennis. The sequence continues at coordinate 12,505,272 of NC_045761.1, read as the reverse complement.
CCTCCTCGGTCAGTATCCTTACGACGACGTTGCCATTTTTTACATTAGTCTTTCCCTGAATAAAATGAAAAAATATTATTATGGATTCTATAAAATATAATTATTTATAAAAAAATCTGAAAGCTGTGCGTACCAGATTAGTGCCCTGCAATTCGGCACAACCCTCGACAACTTTCCCAAACCATCCATGACCCATCTCTCGCAGGTACTTGAGTTTTTCACGAGGTACGTGTAGATCTGTCTTCTGGAACCATTCATGACAGGAGTCTCGCAGGGTCGATCTGTCTGACTCGGATTCCTCGTCCAACAGTGATGGCGAGGGTGGCGGTGGCTTTGGCCTCGGGGATACGCAGATTTCCGGAACAAAGCGCTCGACGGGCAGGGGCTCGAACTGCACGCGGTCGTTGAGACTGATGCTGACTGGTACCTGCAGCTCCAATCCTTGCAGCTGCGGCACCGAGACGTCATTCTCAATAGAGCTGCCATCCTTGAATTCCTGCAAAAGGGTTTTTTATGATAGACATTGACATGTAAGAGCAAAAGTTTTAAAGATTTAAAAATACAGAATTAAGATAATAATGTTCTACTATTAACAGGCAGTATACAGTTGTTTTTTTTAGGCTAAGGCTAGAACATCACAGTTTACACAGTGTATTAGCTTCAACATTTAATTTTACCTTATTTATATTTCCGGCAGAGTCCTATAAGTAGAAAAAAAAATTGTGCGTATTTACTTTTGACACTTCATGTTCTAATTTGGTTGAGTATTGAAATTGATGTTTTTGATATAACTTTGATGCAGGTGAATTGAAATATGATGATTGGTAGCTCTAATAAATACCTATAATTTTGCGAGGCTAAGCTATGCATTTAGATATCTTTTAAGCACAGAGTTACTGTTAATTGCACATCATTGCCAGTAAATGAATATGAATATTTGAAATTAACTTCTCACCAAACATGAATCCTAGCATGGCTATAATTTCCTAATTTATTACAACAATAATAAGCATGTCTTTCCGGTCTAAGAATTATTTATTTTACAAGGTTGTTGCAAAGTTGATGAGTCGTGAGTAAAGTGTCAGTGGTTGATAAGTGATATTTTCACACATAACTTTACCTGAAAACCCTTTGGCCGACGATTCCTACGACAGCACAAACAGCCTACTAATGTGAATGCTGTAACCATGATTCCTAATAAACCTATGGTGTATTTGAGCCAGTGAAGTTCCCAGTGCCTCAGCGATTCATTGGTACCTGGAAGAAAAATGCTTTAGTTACTCTGTTTCATGCAAAAAGTACACGTGGATGGTTATGTAAAGCCTGTTTCCAAGTCTCTATTAATTAAACTCCAATAACTTATGAAACTTCTGCTTTCTGTGAAAAACTACACTAGCTAGAAAGTTTTTAACTCTTTCCTCATGTTAATCACTGCATCGTAACGCAGTGATGAAAAAAGTACTTCGAAGATAGGTGTATCTCACTGAGTAAAAAAATTCAGAGTCTGCTCTTTGTCAATAGGAGTGAGTATACGAAAGTTTTTTGCACAGTCTAGTTTTTTGCACGAATCAACTGAGTCATTAAGATGCACGGCTTGAAAAGTACTGCAATAAAGATAACTCACCCAGTGGAAGTGTAGGCCCAAGAGGATGAGCCTCCAGACTGGGTAGGAGGCTCTCCCAGAGCAAACAGCTCAGCCAGAGACTCCGCATAGCTTGGCTCCAGTGTGCTTCAGACATCAAAGCCATAGTGAACGCATGACCGCTGCGTCATCTTCCTGATGGTGCCTCCTTCAGCAGCAGCAGCAGACTCGCCGCAGCTGGCGCTAATCTTCGCGGAAGTGGCTCGGTGCAGCTCCGTCCTCCTCCGGGGAAAGGACCTGAACAGCCGCTGCGCTCGCTTCCCTGGCGACGAGCTGCTGCATGATACGATCTCTACGGCGACGTCGTGTGTAGGATGTCGAGATCCTTGCTCTCTCGGGTACGTAGATGTGGGCGTGAGAGATAGCTGCTTGTACGCAGACTGCACCTAGACTATCTGTCTTGCTGCTCTTCGTAAATTCGTCCGTGTGTCTCTCTTTCTCGTCTCGGACAAGTCGAATGTCGAGTTTTCGGGAAGCTCTCACCTCTCGTCGACTGATCGTTACATCGGGGGCCTATGGCTGCTCGCGTTTCGGCCAGCAGCAGCAGCAGCAGCAGCTCCTTTTCTCTTTTCCGTCTCGGTCCCGCGGCTGCTCCTCTCCCGTTTCGCGCACGGAGAGGCTTTCCTCGCGCGACTACTCCCACTTTTTGACGTGTGTTCTCTCGCTCGCACTCTCGCGGCTAATCTTTTTTTCTCTCTCTCCGCCCGCGAGAGTCTGTATACTTGGTTGTATGTACACCACACACAGCTCGTGCAGAGTTATTATACCTATATGAGCGGCTTTCTTTCCTACTAGTACTGGGCTCTATATCCGTCCTCCTCTCTCTTTTTTGTTGTCGTCTCGCTCGCGCCGCCGCACCGCTTGTGAGTATTATATATACACACAACAGCGCACACAGCTCGCGCTCTCGGCGTGTACTACGGCCGACGGCGTCTATGAGTCATGGAAGTACGAGGTGCAATATAGTTGGATAAACGATCAACGAATTACGTATATATCGCGCGCGAACTCGTGCGAGTGTGTATGCATATATAGCCATCGTACGCATGCATATATATATATATATATATATATATATAGCATATAGCTGTCCCTCTCTGCTGAGCGTGAGCGCTTGTGGCCGTCTTACAGGGGCTTTTAAATGTCGGTAAAGTCAACCACTGCACTGTGACATACTGATATGGGGGTCGGATGCAAATTATAAGTTGACAATGCCAAGTGATAAATCACTGTATAACAATTGAGCGCGTTATTTGTTGGATTGCGGATTTATGACTGAAATAGTAGCTAGACGATCGTTTAGTTTATTTATACAAATGGAGATTATGTTTTTTTATTTCAAAAATGTATCATGCATATAGTTATTGTTAGGTAAAGCATTATTCATAACCAGTAGATATTTTTGCAAGGTATACGGTAATAAAACACATTTTTTTAACGCATTCTTATTACCACTTTAGTGTCAAAATCTAACTGTACTTTTTTTGCGTTCTACGATTTTATGTATTCCGGGATATGAGGCGAAGCACGTGGGTTGCGGTCGATTAAGTGAAAAAGTGATAGGTACCTTAATACATAAATTTCTATAGAAAAATGAGTTTAAACAAAATTATAATACTAAGTCTATTGAAATTTATGGAAATACAAAAAGAAAAAAAAGAATTATGAATTAACATCCAAAACGAGTTTAGCATTTTGCATTACATCTCGGTCGCTAAACCGGAAATTCGTCTACACGCTCATCATAGCAACAAAACTTATCAAAACCTCGATCTAGAGTTACGAAATTTTGAAATTACGTAAAAAATAGACCTGAAGCCAATCCGCACCCATTCTTCCGCGACCCTTCTATATATGCATATACCTACACTCGTTCACACCGAATCATCACGTACACGCTTTATAAAAATATAATGGATCTCCTACTGTGTATTACACAGTAGACGAATATAGCGGACGTAGTTCCGCGCATACGCGCGGAGGATTACCGCATTATATTGAGAGAAAAGACGAGCCGCGCGACGTACTGTAAACGTGGACTGCCTCAGCCCCCACGTCGCAGCCATCCTCAGGGTGCCGATGTGTGGGTGCACACGTACGCAGCGAATAGCGCGTTTTTGTGCACGCTAGAGTTCGTCCAGCGAGTTTGACTTTCCGACTCGCCTCTCGTCTGTTCGCTTCTCATTGGCTGGGGATTGGTTTCGGAGCGAGTCAGCGGACGAACAGTGTGACCTGACTTTTTCGCTATTTTCCCGCAGTTTAGGGGCGCATGGAAGACTTTTGCCACAGTCAATGTATTCGGATGTCTTCGCGTTGTTCGTCAGTCGAAATAAATTGATTTCCAAAATCCCAACCTCGGAAGTCAACGGGAGCACGCAGAAACAATTGAAATTCCAAGCGAAGAAATGATGGTCGTAAACCCGCTCCGAAGCCGAAAATGGCCGCGCTCCGAAACGCAACTCGGAGTTGCGAGGGCGGGCCTATCGTGCGTCTGTGTATATCGCCTCTCCGCCGTCGTGTCGGCCATCTGCCGATGTTGTTCCAGCAGGGGCTGCCCGAGCCACGTCATATTTGTGTGCGAGTCGCTGCCGTAGTCTTGGGTTATCGTGGTCGCCCCCGGAGCAGTCAGCGGCGCGTCCAGTTCATCACCTCGTGCCGGTCCATCTTCTTGATCTGGCGATTATCGACTGCTGTGCCTTTCATATCTCGCAGTGTGTGACGTGACGACGACGCTGGACCGTGAGAAGACCAAAGACCGGCCCCCGCGATGAATATTTTTCGACTGCTCGGCGACCTGTCGCATCTTCTCGCGATCATCGTCCTTTTGCTGAAAATATGGAAGACGAGGAGTTGCGCCGGTACGTTCTCGTTGCGCCGTCCGATGTCGTGTGCGAGGTTGGAGGCCGTCGATTCTGCTCTCGCGCGGCTTCCTGGACGTGTCGGAGAAGGACTTCTTCTCGAACCAGTTACTCACGTTTTTTGCTTTTCAGGTATTTCCGGCAAGTCCCAGATCCTCTTCGCCATCGTCTACCTGACGCGCTACTTGGACTTGGTGACGACTTACGTTTCAGCCTACAACACAGTCATGAAGATCGTCTTCATCGCGGCTTCCGTAGCTACGTTGTTCTTGATGTACATGAAATTCAAGGCTACATACGATCACAACCATGATACGTTCAGGTATGGAGTCACTTGTTCTACAGCACATAATGGAGCAGTAGATAAGGGTTTTTTACCGGGACTGCACTTACTCAGCTATAATTACTTCTACATTGCCTGACTAATTCTAAACGCTAAACTGCTGTTCCTTCATTTTTCTGTGTCAATACAGTTCTTGTTACCTTACGCTAAGGCTGGCTTCTGATCTAAAGGTTTTTTTCAGTAACAGTATCAGATAAAAGTCCTCAGCTTTTGATGTATCAAAAACAGTTTTTTTTTTCGACTTCTTTGTTGCAAACAAGCATTTACTAAATATAAATGTTGTACAGCAGTGTACAGACCTGCTAATCTTACATTACAAATAACGGTTGCATACAAAAAAGTGCTTGTTGATAATAAAGAAGATAAGGTTTTTTATGAAGTCTGTATTCTGAATGAAGTATCTGAATCAATGTATAAAAAATCATTTTAAAATTTGTCAGTTATTAAGTAACATTTAAATATAAATAATTGAGGTATAATATTTTTTTACAGAATTGAGTTCCTCATACTGCCTGCTGTAGTCTTAGCTTTATTGATCAATCATGATTTCACATTCTTGGAGATTTTGTGGACATTCAGTATCTACTTGGAATCAGTGGCAATTCTACCTCAGCTGTTCCTGGTGTCAAAAACAGGTGAAGCAGAAAGCATCACCAGTCACTACCTGTTTGCTTTGGGATCGTACAGAGGCCTCTACTTGTTGAACTGGGTGTACCGTTATTACTCAGAGGGACATTACGATCTCATTGCTATCGTGGCTGGTCTTGTGCAGACAGTTTTATACTGTGATTTCTTCTACTTGTACATCACCAAAGTACTGAAGGGCAAGAAGCTGTCGTTACCAGCCTAAGCTCTTGCGAGTATTACAGGGAATAACATCTACAAGCTTTGTGTCGTCAGATGAAAGCCGCTGCAGTCTTTTATACGATTGTCACATGAAACGTGTCAAAAGTTATGAGCGAGTTTGAGAAATGCGCACATAAAATATAACTTTGCCAAGTCAAAAGCGCTTTAAATCTCTGCTCTTTAGAATCTTCTCGATATTCCTACTTTCTTAAGTGGATGTTGGTGATCTTTATACTAGCACTTTAATTTTAAAGAACTATTTAGAAATTCGTTAAGAACATTTGAGTAAGACTTAACATCTTCTATGAAGAAAATCAGTTTTGTTTTTTTTTCATTTGTAATGGCATGTGATTTATTGTCATTTGATTTAAAATTAAAAAATTTATATGTAATAAAATGTTATGCTTCTCAGTGTGTTTTAATTTCATTTGAAATGAATCATGCATCAACTTAAGAATTACTATTCGTTATGTTTAGTAGATTATAGTTAGTTATTAAAATTGAAGTGCTGGTAATGAGAATGCTAGATACAACTTTTGGAGTCTCTTAATGTTTTATAACCCGTTCCATGTATGATTCCCTTTTTTTTTATAAATAAGCACATATACATGAAACGCGTTTTGTAATGAACATGAAAAGTGTTATATTTATGATAATGTAATGCTCCAGTGTCTTAAAGTAAACAAGTGTATGTTAAAAACAAAGAACATTGGGGTTTCTTTGTAGAAACTTTCACAATAAACAAAAAGAAATTAGGGATTGAGTTAAATAAAATATTGTCTACCTATTTTAATAATAAGTTGTTACTTTTATGATTTTTATTATTTAAAACATAACTATAATAATAAAATAAAACAGTGATTGATAAGCAATGTGTTATTTTGACTAGTGTAGGTTTTGAATGCAGAATTATAAAAATTAGAAGTCATTTTAAATTTTAGGTATTTACAAATTTATATTTATTAAATTTTTCTTCAGAACTTTTTATAAATCTGCTTATAAATAAGCATTTCAAATTTCACATAGGGATTGTAGTTAGATCATAAACATGTTGAGCTAATTTTGTAATGTGAACTATTTCACCACATAAAGTTCTTTGAGATACAACTCTAATAAAACCATTTTTTAAACTTTCACTATCTACAGTTAAAATATATGGCACTTGAAAAACTTCTGGTTGTTTTGCAAGGTTCATTAAGACTGTTTCAATGCCTTGTTCACGGAGCAATTGTATAAGGTGTATTGATAGATTATTTAAAGCAATACGTGTTTGTTCATTATCTTCAGGTTTTATATTTGCTTTGCTGTAAGCTTTGTATGGTGCAAGATTTGGATGAACTTGCATCTCTTTACAGTCATCTATTTCCACATATCCATCACATATTAGTGCTAAACATCCCCAATCTAAAGATGTTATGTTCTCAACAATTTTAAGATTATTACTGAATTCACCCTGAAACATACAGTTATCAATTTTCATTACATTTATATTAATTTGACATGCTCTATTTTATTTTTTTTTCAATTTTGAAGTAATAAATTTGAGATAGCCAGAGACAAGGTAATCGATAATTAAACTTATATAAATCAAAAGAGTAACAACATAAGGACGTAGTCTAAACTAAGTATGTACAAGAAATCATTTGTTATATAAACCCAACTATAAAACTTATACTAAAACTGTTAAGTTATAGAAAAACAAATAAAAAAACTTCAATAAACTTTTGTAAATTACAATACTTACTCCACGTAAATATAATTTAGCACTGGGCTTATAATAAATCGTTTCTACAACAATATTTCCAAATGGCAAGCGGGCTTCAATTTCTACATATTCTTTGCCACGCTCTTGTTTTATTTCACCTACGTGAAAAATATTAGGATTTTCTGTAATTCTTCTCCACCATGATTTGCGCTCTCTTTGCTTTTTATAAAATAAGTCTTTCACGCTGATAATATCACCGTCACCTTCATAGATTGTGGTAACTTTGGCAATTCTATGTTTTATGGGTTTTGATTTAGGGGGAAAATATGATTCATTCCAAGTATTTTTAACACTTGATATTTCAGCTATTCCAAATGGTGGGTTACTCAAACCAATATCTGATAAATCTTTTAAATTGGCAGTAATTTGATCAGAATCTACTAAAAATACATTATAATCAGATTGGGTCATGTTTTTCATTAGCCACAATTTTTCTAAATTACGGCGCATTAGTATGCCTTGGACTCCATAAGCAAAACCAAATTCTTTTAAGGTCAACAATGTGGGACCAAGAGTTTTGAATATTTTTTCCATCGTATCTACGATTTTTTTGGTATATTTCCAGATGGAGCAACAAAGTATTCGTCCTCCAATAGCCTAGCGTTTTTCAAAATTTGTTCACGACAGGTATGTTCAGTAACTTTGTCTTCCCTGAGATGCAATCTTTCGTTCTCCAGAACACTGTACATAGGTTTAACGGAAGGATCTAGTTGTACCTCCTGTAGTTTTCGTGCAAATCGAATAGCTGCCTCTAATCTTTGAATACCTCCGTCATTATCAAAATCAACTAATGAAATTCTCTCTAATTTGGATATCGTTTTTCTATCAATTTTGATGTCTGTAGTGAATTCTTTGTTGACAGTTTCTTTTGAAATAGATCCTTGCGAATGTGCAAGAGAGGTGGCTGATCTTTTATGTTTCAAAAAAGTTTTAAATAAAAAACTACCTTTAGAGTGACATCTTGACAAGTAACCCATTTAAGTATTTGAACTCAACGTATATCCAACGATATTTTTTCTTGTTTTAACGTCTATACCACTGTACTCTATAGTTGAAAACGTTCTATCTTATCCAATATTTTGCGGTGATTTCAGGTTATAAAGTGTGCGCCTTGTTCGAAGATCGTCACATATACTCGCGTCATGTGTGCGCAACATATGTATATATCTATACAATAGCTATATATAATTAGCTACTTGTGGCTATCTATTTTTTTTTTTCTATTATTTGTAAGCAAGAAAAAAAGGACTTTATCAGAATTTTTAAGTTTTTCTTGTAGATAATCAAAATTTTGCTTAGATAATATTTGTAAGCAAATATTCACAGTTACATAGAACATTAATGTAAAAGATTATCAGAGTATCGAAATTCGTAAAAACCCGCCAAATAAATGTATTATTAAATTACCATATGTCGGCAATTATTCATAAAGATATTTGATGCAAAAATATTTTGCAGAAAATATTTTTGCTATGGTATTTTGATTACTATTTCAGATTGGCTTATATAATGATAACCTTTTGTATCGGGAATTGTCAGCTTGAATTGCAAATGAAAGTATATTTGCATACCTATAAGTAGAAGAAAATGTTATTCGCATGCTCCGGCTCCCTTCTCTAGCGGCGCGTCGGCAACATTTTATTTGCAACTACCTTCAAGTTACAATTCAAGTTTGATATAAAACTGCTTATATGGACATTCGGTGTTTTCAAACGTTCGCCGTTGATCGCACGAGGTAAATGTCAAAGAATATTACTAAACTACTTGTTGTTGATGGTGTCGCGGGCCTAGAGATTTATAACGGATGCTTGATACAATCAGTATTCTGGCTTATTCATTATAGATAAGATTGTCTCTTTTTGCAAATAACCTAGATGACCAGATTTAAAGGTGCGTCGTTGATGACATTATAAGCTAACGTTTTCTTCCTCTTCATACAGATTCGACTCGTGTCATTCAATCATTTAATATGAACAAAAAGTGACAATATTCTAATTCTCGATTGAGATAAAACAAAAGATACTTAGTCACTTGAGCAAGTAGTAATTAAGGAGCAACTAATCATGGCTTTTAACAATCGAAGGAAAGGAGTGGGTCTGAAAATACAACTCTCCGAAGAAGCTCCTCCCCCAGTGTAAGTTTTTGCTACCATTGTTAATTCATTGTTTAGAAGGATCATTAATAATTTTTCAACTGACACGATTGATTTTTACAGTACTCCACCAAGAAATCTAGATAAAAGGACAACGATTACAATAGGAGATAAGACTTTTGAGGTGGATGCTGATGATTTAGAAATGTTATGCACTCTTGGACGCGGAGCCTATGGAGTTGTTGACAAAATGAAACACAAACAAAGTGATACCATCATGGCAGTTAAGGTATAAGAAAACATTGTATCTATTGGTTTGTTTTGATTAGAATAATTTTATTTTTCACAATATATCCTGATAAACTGTTATAAATTTTAATAGTTTGATTTACTAAAAATATAATATTTGGAGTAACATGGTTTATGCATAACATTGATAGTAGATTCGTAGCATTATTTACAGTTGTTCATTTATTTTCAAGATTAATACCAAATATTTATTTATTTTAGAGAATTACAGCCACAGTCAATACCCAAGAACAGAAGCGATTGCTGATGGACTTGGATATTTCAATGCGATGTTCAGATTGCCCTTATACAGTGCAATTTTATGGAGCACTTTTCAGAGAAGGCGATGTTTGGATTTGTATGGAGGTTATGGATATGAGTCTTGATAAATTTTATACAAAGGTATACAAACACAACCGTTCAATACCTGAAGAAATTCTAGGAAAAATAGCCTTTGCAGTAAGTAATGTTATTTGTATGACGACTATAATACATAAGTAATAAAGTAATAAATTCATTTTTTTGTATACTTAATATAACAGGTAGTAAGTGCACTGCATTATTTGTATTCGCAACTAAGAGTTATTCATAGAGATGTTAAGCCTAGTAATATATTAATTAATCGAAAAGGAGAGGTAAAGATCTGTGATTTTGGAATATCTGGTTATTTAGTTGATTCTGTTGCTAAAACTATAGATGCTGGTTGTAAACCATACATGGCGGTAATTAAAAGTTCCACTATTAATATTATTAATATTAGTATTTGTTAATTAGTTAATAAGGATGTTTATTATTTTATATTACAGCCAGAAAGGATAGACCCTACAGGTAATCCTTCGCATTACGATATAAGGTCAGATGTCTGGTCTTTAGGTATTTCTCTACTCGAACTTGCAACAGGAAAGTTTCCTTATGAATCCTGGGGCACACCATTTGAACAGTTGAAACAAGTTGTAAAAGATGAAGCCCCAAAGTTACCTCCTAACAGGTTCACACCTGAGTTTGAAGAATTTATTAATAAGTGGTAAATTTATATTCATAATATTATAATTTATAATTTATTAAATGTGAGCAATGAAACTTTTTATTGTTTTCTTTTTCAGCTTAATGAAAAATTACACGGCGCGGCCTAATTATAATCAATTGCTCGAACTTAGTTTTATAAAAGAGCATGCGACGAAAGATACAAATGTAGCAGGTTTTGTTGAAGAAGTTTTAGATTTACCAGATGCAGAGCAATCTGCGTAGTTAAAATATTCATAATAGTTCCTTTTTTGAATTTTCACCTAAATTTTTTTAATCTTTATTATATTTTTGCTAAAATTGCTACTGCCAAATTATTTATCTATCGTCATTTTTAATCAGGTATGTGAATATTTCGAGACAAATCAAGTCATGATGTACTAATGTGATTGGGAAAAAGTCGTTGAGCTAATCAAAGTTTTTAATCATTATTATTATATTAGAATATCATAAAAGATCAAGTCATGTTTTAGTGTAAAAAATAATACACACACACACACACACACATATATATATATATACACACACACACATCAACTAAGATCATCGTGATTTTTTTATACGTTATACAACGATAATGTAACACCAATTGATTTACAATAAATAAATAATTGAATCTCTTTACGATTTTTTACGATTAAATTCATTGATTTATTTATTTAGTGAAATATTCGAAGTACGTTTCAATTTTGAGAAATGAGTGCTATTAGTATTGTTGATGACAAGCATCTGTGTATTAGAATCATTTAATTTCATAAATTTCAGATTGGTTTCGTGGGGAACGTTATTTTGCAAAACTATTTGATACATCTTGTCCATTTCCGGAATCTTTTGGTATTCTTTTTTACTGTTACTGAAAACTTGTTTTCGTCGTTTAATTTCTTTTTTTGTCACTTCTTCAGTGAGTGGTTTTGTTATCAAATATCGCTTATTTTCTTTAATTTTAGTTTTGGAAGATTTTTCTGAGGTCGAATTTTGTCCTGAGACTCTTTTACAGCTTTCTATGACTTCTCGAAGAGCTTGTAAAGATTTTTTAAAATCACGACGTGAATCAATTCTATCACTTGCATTTTGCATAGCTTCCAGGCTTGTTTTACTAGTTTTGAGTATTATTTCTTTGCCTATTTTGTGTTCAAATGTTATTTTAGCTATATTTTCGCATTCATCTGATTTTTCATCTGCCAAAGCGGTGTTTGTAAATAAATTTTTTTCAACTTGTGATTGTTGATCACAGAATAAAGTTGAACCATCTCCAACTCCAATGCTACTAATATTTGTACCAATTACAATAGATTGGCTTGATTTAAAATTTGTGTACTTTTCGTCGCAAATTTTCTGCTTTGAGTTTTTAGGGTAAAAATTTGTCTTTTCTTTTAAAGTATTTTGCATTATTTCGTTAATTGTCAAATTGAACGAAATGTAAAAGTCGTCACCTTTTTTCTTATCATTTTCATCAATGAATCGAGGTAGTTCGAAATTACTTTTTATATTTTTATAAAAAATGAATGGACTCGTGATTTTAGAAATCTCTAAAACGTTTCTTGTTAAAAAATTGAAGTCTTTGAGTAGTAATAACGATCTTGTATCTTCAAACACAATAAAATCATTATAATTCTTAGAAGTTTGGACATTTTCCAATTCAAGTGTTGAACCATCTATTAATTCTTCTTTTGGGAAAGTTTCTTGCAAGTAATGAATTTCATTGTCGATTGATTGTTTTGGGCTAGGAATATTTTTCAAATTTAACTCTTGAAAGCCGGAATCAATGCACGAATGAGGTAAATTGTATATTTGTATAGGAATCTCGAAAAGTACTGCTTGTTCTGAAGCAAGTTCTAAATTAAAACCGTGATAGAATTGTTTGCAACAAGCCGTTAATTCCGAAATATTATTTGTATATTTTGTGCCACTTATCGAATTTGTTTTGATGATTGTATCCGTTGCCAACAATTGATAAGGTTTGCACGTCTTTTGGAAAATTGAGTTAGAATAGCCGTTTGCAATAAAACGATTCTGTAAATCTTGAATAGGTAATAATAAATGAGATTATTTGTTCATGATCAATTTATGCAAAAACGATCAAAGTTCCAATAAATACCTGATTTTGAGTAAGTTTTAATTATTATTCTATTTGTGACGTTATCAAATTTACTAAAAAATAAACTAAGTCCAGTTTTAAAAAATTTTGCAGCTGCTTCTAAATAATCCTTTTCTTGTTTTATTTTTTGTATTTGTTGCTCTTGTTTATATGCGAGCTGATACGTCTTATCAAGCGATTTTTGTAAATCACAATTTTCCTGATACAATCTTTGCAATACTTGAAAAGATTTTAAATTTATTAGCAGCAGCTTTTTTATTATAAATAATTCATCTTTATGATTATCTTGATATAATTTTCTGTGGAACTTTTTAAGTTTATGATTTTTTGAATTGTTGTCTGCTGTTTTAGGGTATTTCTTTTGAGGCTTGAACAAATCCAATTTTAATACTTTTTGGGTGAGTTTTTCAAGTGCACAATTATGATCTTGCAGCTTCATCCTGACATTATCACATTCTTTCCAAAGTGTGAAAGTACTATGATTCTGAATCAAGAATTGATAGATACTTAATTATTATTCGTATAATATTTATTACGTACTTAATTTACTATAAATATTCTTGGACTTACATCCATATCGTGGCTTTTACAATTTTTTTTCTCTTTTTTATGACTAATTTTTATTTGGACATTCAAACATCCATAATTGTTATTTAAATCCACTTTTGTTGTTATTTGTTGGTTCAAAAATCTTAATTAATGAATTATTGAAAACGTAAGACAGAAAATTTTGTAAATGGCTATAACCCTCAAATTTATCAAATGTTTAAAAGACAAAACAATAAAAGTAAATATTTTGGTTGCTGATGTTGAAAATTTTAAGTAGGATTGCCTTACAAAGAAATATCATCAAATTCGAATAATATTAGCTTTAAAAATGGTTAAAAAAGGAAGTGAAACTAAACTTATGAAATTCGATCCGCCGATAAAATCTCGCTATCTTCCAGGCGAGGTAAGTTTGATCCATCTATTGTATAGCGGCGAATTTATATTAAATTAATAACAATAAAATAGTAAAATATTAATATGTATAAAAAATGCATAGATCGATCAAGATATAGAAAAGGTCGATTTCGAAAACTACAAAGGCCATCGGTTGTACTGCGCAAACATGAAGGCTGTGATCGACAATAAAGCTCCGAAATTTGACGTAGAGATATACTACGATCGAGAGAAATTACTCGCGGATGCACGAGCAGCTAAAATGAATTATAAGGAAAATTTGGAGATTACGAAAAACATCAACACGATCTTCCGGATGGGTGTAAATTAACAACGAAATAGAATACATCCATTTTATTAAATATTCTATGGATTCAACAATTCATTTACAAAACAGGGTAAGGTGGACTGCTGGAATTTTCGGGAGAAAAAGCACAAAACCGATCAGCTCGAGAAAAAAGAAATGTACAAACGAATCATGAAAGACAACAGAGCCTTGTACGAGAAAGTCAATGCGCTGAGTAGTGAATATTCGCCACGAGTAATGGCAAAACATTGGAAAGTGTTGAAAGAGCAAATAGAGTCAAAGTCAAGGTATTATTAATGCACACGAATTCCTAGCCGTTTTTATTGTATTAATAGACAAGTTGACGATATTTGATATACAAGGTTTCCCTGGTTTAAAGAAATATGCAAGTATCCATCGATCAGTGCTAATGCAATTCGACCTTTGGGTGAAAAATCTGGACGTCGTCCCCGATGTTTTTTTGACTTAGAATTGGCACAGAGCAATCTGCCGCTGGGAAGAATTGTAATCGAGCTTTATGCCGATTACGTTCCATTGATATGTGCTAATTTTGAAGCTTTTTGCAAGGGACACAATGGCTTATCCTACAGGTAATGTGTAAATTGTGATCGATCAACGTAGATTTTGATAGATTATTTTTCTTATACGCATCTACTATTTCAATAGAGGGACTCCCTTTCATCGCATATTGTCCGGGTACTGGTGTCAGGGCGGCGACGTAACGAAATTCAATGGAATCGGCGGAGCTTCGATTTACGAAGATAATACGGTACTCGATGACAATTACACCCTGCAACACAGCCGTCCAGGCGTTTTATCGACCTGTAGCGATGATAAAAAAACCTTCGATTCAAAGTTCAACCTGACATTCCGTCCACTTCGAACGATCGATGACAAGAAGGTAGTTTTTGGAAGAGTCGTCAAAGGAATTCAAAATTTATTTAAAGTATATGCAGTCGTTTTTTTTTTATAATTCCAAAACAAATTTATAATCTGACAATTTGACGAGACTATTTTGTGTCGGCATTTTAGTTGGAAGCTTATGGAACGAAATTCGGAAAACCATTGGAAAAAGTGATCGTCTCAAAGTGCGGTATATTGCAGCTGAAAAGAATTAGGCACTCGTCCAAGCGACAAAGTAATCAAAGTAATAGAACGTCCGACGGAGGCGAAGCAAATGAAGCAAATGAAGCAAATGAAGCAAATGAAGCATTAAATCATAAATGAAACATAGGAAGTTGAAAATGTAATGACAGCGAAGAAAACAAATTTACTACAATCGCGATATATCTATATTGTCTAAGTAGAACAAATAGAAGCGCGCTGTCGTGAAAAAGATCGCAAATATGCGGTAGCTGCTGTAGACGCGTATAGGTATACGATGATAAAATGCTGGAGTATTTACCAGCTCTTGTTTTACGAAGGCCATCTAATCTGCACTGATATCATAGTTTGAGTTATGTTATGACTGACTGTTGTGACATGTCGGATAGGATATCGATAATCATATGCGTAGTTTTACCGTCATAAAGTGTAGTAAAAAAAAATTTTAAACCAAACTGATTCGTAAAAATTACAAGTTCTAGAAAGTATTTTAGCACAAAATTTCATATAAATATCAAATCGAATATTGATCGCACTTGATGTGCGTTACGTGTTATTATACCAGTTGCTTTGCGCGATGAAACGTCGTCATAGGTATGGATTCTTTCGATCTCGAGGCGCGTAAATAAAATCGTGGGGACAGGTATGTACAACTGATTTTAGACAGAAAAGTTATTTAAAATTACAGCATAGATTTTGAACTACAAATACAATTAATAATATCTGTTACGATATTTTAAAAGAGTCGTATCTAAGATTTATAGATTTCCTAACCTCTATTGGTACATATAGATTTTATACTTTATTTACTAATTTTTATTTTTTCTTTTTTTCTTCAAACATAGATAGTAGAAGGTGGCTTATTATAATGATAAATAAAGATGAGTCTTCAGTAACTGTTTGGAAACCTGCAAAAATACTCACATGTCCAGCTGATTATAAATTTGCCATTGTAGTTTTAAATCAACCAATACTTTTAGAACATGAATATGTATTGTCTTTATGGGAAAAAGGTCAGTTTTTACATTTGGTATAATGTTTCACATATTTTGTATTGAAATGATCAAAATTAACACTGCTAATAACATTCTTTTAAACAGCACAAGTTACTGTCACTGTTGATGGAGGCACAAATCAGTGGATGGATTACTTAGGATCCGAAGCAAGCAATATATGGAATGGAACGAGTGACAACTACCTACCAAATCTAGTTGTTGGTGACATGGATAGCATTTCACCAGATTTATTAGACAAATTGAAATTAACTAAGAGTAATATAATTTATACCCCAGATGTGATGGAAACTGATTATACCAAATCTCTCATTCAGCTGGGACAATATACTCTTAAAAATAACATAAAAGTATCGGCCTTTGCATGAAATTTATTTAATCCTAATCCTTAAGAGTATAGCTCTTGAATATTTCTTTTAGTTGAATGGCATTCACGTTCTTGCTGAAACTTCAGGAAGATTAGATCAAATTGTATCAAACATCAATACTTTGTACAAATCTCACAAACTCTTTAATGATGTGCCAGTAAGTTGAACACATCATTACCGATGCTGGAGTTTAATAGAAAATTGTAATGATTTTTTACTACAGGTAATCCAAATAGCTGGTGAATCCTTAACATGGCTATTGAAACCAGGTGTACATAAAATCATTATCCCAGAGGAGATAGTGAAAAGCAAAACTTGGTGTGCCTTAATCCCATTTGGAAATGCAAATAGTTGCGTGAGCACTACTGGTCTGAAATGGAATTTAAGTAAGTTTCGCATTTTTAAATTACGTTATTTGTAGCTTGAATAAAAATAAAAAATAAATTTCTTTTACAGATAAAACTTGTATGAAATTTGGAGAACTAGTGAGCACATCAAATACTTATGATGGCCATCCAGAAGTGACAGTTGATACTAATGTAAATCTAGTCTGGTGTATGGGAATCAAACCTCTTACAAGAGTGGAATCATGAGTAATGAAATATACTTTTTATTATTGTAAATTTGTTACCTTAGTTACAAACGTTTTGAAGCTAAACGAATAAGGATAATATATTAAAGAAAAACGAAGCAGCTGTTGGCTATATGCTAGACTTCACCGTGATTCAAGTTTATAATAAACTACAAGAATTGTTTACTGTACACAGGTATATCTGTTTTAAGTATTCCTTTACACATTAAACTATTTCTCGACTTTAATCAATGCCTTCCGAAAAATCGAAAGCTAAATATAGAGCCGCAGCGAGACGTAGACGTAGACGGCCTCGTCAGGCGCATACGCGCGAAAGAGGAAAAGCTTCAACTATACGGGTGCCTCCAACAGTTGGGCCCATTCAAAATACATGCATCCAACAACACTACAGAGCAGAGCGATGAGTCGCTCATCCACGCAGACATATAGCCGACTCCTTTTGCGTCTTGGCAACGCGAATCCACGTCGTCGTCGTCGTCGTCGTCGTCGTCGTCGTCGTCGACGTCGCTACCGCGCGACGTAACAGACTCGCACCGAAGAGCGCGCGCGGCTGAAGAACGAATGGTTATGTACCCCCAAGCCAAGAGAAGCCGATCAGCTGTTACGACTGTTTACACTCGTCGGTTGCGCGCCGCGCGGTGGGGCGGCATGCGGCTCACACCGCCGCCGCCTCCACCGCGCTGTCGTCTATATAGGTACTATATAACGTCGCGCCTCTTGCGTTGACGCGCCGCGCGGCCAGTAGTATAGCCATCAGTGCCTCGCTGCCCATCGGCCGGCCGCGATCGTCTACTCAAAGTCTTTTATAATCATTGAATACGCTCGACCGAGCGCGGCTGTGTAGTGCGGCGCTTATTTTTCGTTTCGCCCTACGTTACACTGTGGTGGTGCCGAGGAGAATTTCGTGCTTACCCTGATACTGTGCGCTGTATGCTTTGTGCGGTGCCATGACGACTGCAAGTTGATTGTTGCTCAATATAGAGTATATAGATTCAATATAGTATATACACTGCGCTGGAGAGAGGAACTAACTCGCGGCTTTCTGCGGCGCTTGTATACCTATACACGCACATACACCCGCGAGCTGGAGTTTGATTTTCCCGGTCGGTGAGTGTCTCTATTTGTATTTTCGCGCTTTTCCCCGCATCCTTCGCACAGTGTGGAGGTCATTTTCGCATGTGTGTACGCGACGGTCGTATAAGGATTGGAGATATATGTGTAACGCACAGCGATTCGGATTGCAAGACACGCGCGCCGCGCTCGCCGGCACTTTTTACGCTGGAGGAATTTTTTAGCTTGCTTCTTTCGGGAGATAAGATTATTCGAAAATCGCGCAGAGTTTAGCGTGTGCGAGCGATCCGATTGGATTTTCGTATCCTTCGACGCATTGACACGAGCTTTAACAATCTTATTTGTCATCATATAATTGGTATTTCACGATCTGAATATTTAGTGAAATGATTCACGAAGCTCTCAAGGCTCTCGGCGGACACGCGAAATGAGCTCCCGACGCTTGAATTAATGCCTCGCCGAGACTCGCTTTATATTCTGGCGGCAATTTTTGAGCGATTAATTAGCGATGTAGAATTCATTGAAATTCGTGAAAATAGCTTACAATTAATAAACACGAGACTCGCTGTATATAAAATAATTGGCTTTGAAGATCGCGAGGCGCGAGAGTAATTTTAAAAATTTCATTCCATCAAAGTGCTCCGAATCGTAACACTTATACTCGTACATTCTTCGTTCTCGACGAGCGCGAACGTTCCTCTACTCGTGCACGCACTTTCAAGTCTCGGCATTAATCTTTATAGATTGGCTCTTATAATACGAGCCGAGAGAGTCCCATTGTACGGTTTGTATGGGACTCAACGAGGCTGAATCGGAATTAATAGACTTGCGCGTTAAGCGCATGTACGTGATGCGATGCCCTATATGGCTTACGTATAATACGCGCACGAGGCTCATTGTCCGATTATTTCCTTCGAATAAATTCCTCCACTCTTATATACTCGGCTCATGTCGTATTTTATGCAAAACGTAAACAAAGCGTCTGGAAAAAAGAAGAAACGAAATTAAAAAACGACCTTGTAACAAGCATAAAATTGCTTTTATCACGAAAACGCTGGCACGTGCTGTTCAGCGCACGCCCGATAACACACGCATGTATACAGCGCAGCGCAAAGCACGATGTACACGCAGTGCGCAAACGAATTCTCGAGAGCTAGATAGCGAGCGCGCACCTATAGTTCCAAGTAGGAGACTAGATCCGGACACCTCTTTCGCGGGCGGGAAATCCGAAGAATGCGATCGGACTTTCAGGGACGACGTCGAGGAGGATAGGCGCCAAGCTCGCTCACGTCATCTCTCGTCGCTCGCTATGCGCGCGCGCGCGCGCGCGCGTGTGTGTGTGTGCGTGTGCAAAGGGTTGCTCGCAAGCGCAGGACTCTATTTTCGACGTGAAAATAGGTTGACCGGCTATAACTCGAGCGCGCGCTCGACACAATCGCGCGACGCCTCTCGTACGGGGACTATACATAGGCTATGTAGTACAACTCGCTCGCTATAAAAACACGATGCGTCGAGCTTTTGCGAGCTCCTTAACCCTCTTGGTCCTTGGGAGCCTGAAAAGCTCATTTTTCTATACCGTTGGATTTCCTCCTAGAACCTGTTGAAGTGAAGCTTTCTCGATACAAAGGGGCAGAATTCAATTAATAGCGCACGCGGCTCGGCGCGTTTGATCCGCTGCACGTGGAAAATATGAAATTTGCACCGTAAGTGTTTCAACTGTAGATATGCGAGAGCCTGCCTATTTTTGAAACAGTGGCAGCCGCGGCGGTGACGGCGGCGCGTCATTGACAAAGCCGTTCTATATACTCGTGTGTGTTTCTATATATTGATTTTAAAAATAGATGAGAAACATTCCACACTGCTTCCGTAAATTATTTAAATAATGTTTAACCCCTGTGTTTTCTATATTAAATAGATTTTCCATGTAAGGCCGCGGCAGTCAGCGTTATACATCGTGTTGATGTTGGCATTGCCGTGCGAAGGTCGAAATCCGAGTCGCTCCTTTCTATACATGAATACGCGAACTATATATACCGTATATAGGTGTGCGGATATTTTTTATTCATCGCATATATGTATAGGTATACTCGTTTCAGGTTTCGAGGATTTTTGCTTTTCACCTTTTCAACGCGACCGGCAACTCTCTCAATGACACGGAGCACACCGCTCTCGATATGTTACGTATAATATTATCCATCGCGGACTATCTATCTCGAAAAAGCACTTAATTCCACGAGTTTCACTAAGCTCGTTTGGTCACATCGCGCATGAAGAGTATATTTAATATCCGCGCAGCCTCTTCCGGCAAACCTCGTAAATTTCTCTCTTTCTCTCACTTTCACACGCACACCTGCGCGCAAGCTTCTGTAGAGCCGACTGGCGGCCGATTATAAATAAGGCGAGGAGTAGGATATCGATTCTTCCGTGTCGGCCGAACTTAAAGGGAGAGGTGCGACGACAAACGAGAGGGAGAGGCTCGTCGCTCTTTTTTTTCAACCCTCGTATACGTGTGTCACAGTTGCAGTATACTAATAGTAGGCGCCGCCACAGCTGACGACGGGGCGAGTATCGCACGCACGCGAGCGCGGAAACGGGGGAGCGTCGAACCGTCTATACGGTCACGCGCTCTCGACAGTCACGTCTATTAGCGATAGGTCCGCACAGACAGTTAAATATCCGCGAGAGAAGAGCCGCGGAGACTGTTTTTCTTCGATTTTGCGTCCGTCGCGGATCTTGTTACCTCGCACCGGTTGCTACTGATTTATACGACGCCGTGTTATATTTTCCATACAATACATCTCGTAATTGCGACTTCTTGCAATTTGCCCGCCAGATTCAAATAGAGTGCAATAGCTCGCCGCTGCAGGAGGTATAGAAAAAAGGTGACGCACAAGCTGCCGGCGTTAATTAGCCGAAGCACGCGAGCTCTCTCGGCTAAACGTACGCGATCGAGCTATCGCGAAACGAACTACGCTCGGGATGTAATGAGAGTGTTATAAGTCGGACGGAAATAACGCGCCTGACCTATAACGATTAGCGAGCGTACATGGGTCAAGAGCAGATAAAATTGTTTTCCCTCAGCTCCTCCAAAGCTCCTTCCTCGCGTCGATCTCGAATCTCACACATGCGCCGAGTCTCGAGAGCGCACGCGAGGGTGTGTTAGACCCTGCGGGAAAAAACGACGCGTGCGTGTACGCGATAGATGGTGTTCGAGAGAGTTATGACGCCGTCGGCTTTTAATTACGCGGAAGGGCGCGAGGGAAGCTTTCAAATGGAAATTTCAATCGCCACCAATTAAATCGACAGACGGTTAACCATCGCGAGTATAATTTGACGAAACTGGTTTGTTCAATAACTATCCGCGAGATTTGCATCTAAACGATTCCGATTATTAGAAGATTGCATCGAGCAATGAATACATTTTTAATAACCCTCGCGCTATCGAGCTTTCCGACTATGCTTTTATAACGTGCTGTACAACTAATACAACCGCGATCTTTTTCTCGCGCGCTGAATGTATAACGTTGTGCGCGAGCGTCTCGCCGAGATGATACACCTCGCGTGCGCTCGTTTGAATAATGCAGACTTCCAAGTGTGCGCATCGTTCAGCGCGTCGTGCCGAGAATTTCGACAACTCGCGCGTTATGCAATTTGATTATTCTTTTTTTTTACTTAAAAAAAAAAAAAACTTGTGCGACACCATCGAGAAAATCCCTCTCCGATAATAGGTGTCGAAATAACGCTTTTCCGTTGCTTTGCTCGTTTATACTCTCGCGGCGGATGTGATTTTTCCTGACGTAACGAGCGCGAGCACGGCGTATAACGAGCTGTCCATCGCCTTGAATTATCCTAGCCATACACGACTTTTTCCTCGAAATTTGATATAAGTTAAATCCACGTTAATAATTCAACATCTCACTCGCTGCGCGCTAATTTAATTACGAGCAGCTGGCACACTAGCGAAAATAATCGTCGCGGCTCTGAATGATTAATTTAACTCTGTTTAATCGGCCTCTTTCTATTTCAATCCCAGTATAGCAGCAGCAGCAGCCCTCCCGAGAGAGGCGCGAACAGGTATAAATTTTTCATGCGCACTAACGCGACACACAGGCACACAGAGCTTCATTGGCCGCGTCCTCCTCCATTATGTGCTCGTGTGGAAGCCGTACTACTTACTATCTCCGTGAGGAAAAAGAGCGACTGAGAGGCACACTTCCGCGACTCGCACCGGAAATAGCTCGTGCCGATGCTTTCCGATCCTATATCCAGCGTAACCGAGCTATTCTTAGTTTTTAGGTGTGTGTGTGTGTGTGAGTGTGTGTGTGTGTATCACGGCTATATCCGAAATCGAAATAAAGCGCCGTGATAAGTCGTCGGGAAGCATTTGTCTACGAAATGAAAACGTTGCGTCGCGTCTATAACGTCGCAGGACACTTCGCTGTTTATCCCACGGCTCTAGGAATCGCATCACGCGCTTTCTCTCCGGCGAGCGGAAAATTTTCCATTGTGGCTTTAATTGACGAGCCTCTCGGCGCGCTTTGAGCGGGTTATTATATAGACACGATTTTCAGCTCCGTCGTCTTGTTCGTCGTCGGCGAGGTGCTGCTATATATACTTCGGACTAATTCACGTCGCTATATATTCTCATCTCGTTCAATCAATGGAGCAAACGTCGTCATCGTCGTCGCGTGCAGACGTTCCATCTGCCTCTCAGAGCGCGGGCAATGAGATCCGACGCTATATAATACCCGAGTCCTCTCTTTTCTTTTTTCAAAAGATAGTCGCTCTGTGTGCGTGCGTTTGCTTTCGCAGCCGACCCTTTGAGCTTCCGGGAGCATTGACCCTCGCGCGAGCGCTTTTTTCGCTGATTCGCGTTGTAACGTAGACAGCTGAATGAATCGAGAGAGCTGTGTGCGTAATATTTACACGAAGGTTTATTTTTAACGGATAACCCACTGCGAGATGACTGTGTCTGAACTATCTATAGATACGGCGTGAAAGCCACGTGTTGCATTGGAATTTCGTTGCGAGCTTGCGAAGCTTTCACGTTCCGCATTTATAACGTGTCTATAACCATGAATTGGAAAGTCCACGCTCGCATCGGAGTAACGAGCTGCTTCGGCGAAGATAAAGATAAGATAGTTACACGCGTCGGAGTAGGAAAGGAAGCTCGTTGTCGTCGTCGGCGGCGACGTATGCTTATTAGGGTCACTCAGTCGCTGATTGCCACCCAAGGTTCTCGCTGTTTAGGCATTTTGACGTGCGCGCGCTCGAGACTGCAGCGATGGGACGAGAGCCAGAGAAACGAACACCGACGCCGTTCATTTCTGGCTCTCGATTTCGCGAGCTCTCTCTCTCTCTCTCTCTCTCTAGCTGT
Organism: Nasonia vitripennis; assembly: GCF_009193385.2. Classification (NCBI taxonomy): domain Eukaryota; kingdom Metazoa; phylum Arthropoda; class Insecta; order Hymenoptera; family Pteromalidae; genus Nasonia; species Nasonia vitripennis. Next base: position 12,481,543 of record NC_045761.1, on the reverse strand, counting down.
CAGACGTCTTTTTGTATAGTCTCGACGAGCGCATCAAGTAGACCGTGGAATTTGAATTACGCGCTTGTTTTGGCGCCGCGTGAAAAATTCAAAGAGATTCCCGCGGTGCTTCGCCGCTGTCAAAATATCGTGTTCTCTTAAATCTTCGCTCTCTTTCTGCCTGTGTTGTATACGGTTTATTTAGCACATCTCTCTGCGGTTGTCTTTAGAGGAGCACTCGGCGTTTTATCGGTCGTGCGAAGATTTGGACGAGCGCCGAGAGACGCGAGATGACGCGAAAAAATTCAAGATTATCATCGCCTTGACTTTCGGCACCTTGTTTCTCGTCGTAAATATCAAGATCGTTTTAATGGCTAATATAAAAGACGCTTTTAATGCCGTTTTAATGAATTTATACTTTTCTGCGATGAGAGAAAAATCACGATTTCAAAGTACATTCATAACGTCTCTCTTGCGGTAATTGGATAATACGCGCTGAAACGGAAATCTCGCGATGTGTCAAGTTATAATGCAGAATTATGCTTCGCGCTTCGGAGCGCCCGAAGACTATAATGCTCGTCAGCTGAGATTATAGATATACGCATAGTTGTGTATTATACAGTGGAGGAACCTCGCCGAAGAATATTTATATGTATTACGCACGCAGTACGAGTGCGTCAATGGAGGCTTTGTCCTAATCATTGCGCAATTTCCTCCGCGCGCGCGGTATTGAAACGTTTCAGGACGCGTGTCATTAAAGTCGTACGAACGATTTCCATATAAATGAAAAATCTCGGCCCACAGTCAAACAAAAGCAAACTTTTATACTACTCTGCGATCCTTCGACAGCAACAATATAAGCGCCAGGGCGTAACCCAATTCGTATATACAGTTGCACGAGGCCCGACGTCCACTTTGTTTCTTCTCTTGTGTGTGCGCGCGCGCGTGTGTGTGCCAGTTGCGTCAAATTCCGCGCGCAATCGAGCTCGAAAAAAAGCATTAGGTATATATTTTATACAGTCGCGCAGATTCCCCGGGGAAATTTTCGCGCTCTCCGTGGCAATTCCTTTCGCGGAGAGGCGACACGTGTACTTGCGCCTCAGGCACTCAACGCGGTTTGAATTACTCGTATACGAGTTTACTCGTCAAAGTGCTATCGATCACTCGCGGCGCGAAGGACACATCCGACGCTGTTGCACTGATTATAGTGATTCCTGTTTACAGGATTCGCGAGAGGAGCTGAATTTGCGTCAGCTACTGCGCGGCTGTTTTTCAAGTGTCCAAGGATACACACATCGCGTCGGGATTGTTGCGGACTGTTGCGTAAAGCCAGTTCGCTTCACTGAGAATAATTCCCTTCCATTAATATCGGATCTACGGGGGGAATCCTTTGCCGTGCACCACTTACAGGAAACAATCACTTTAACGAGAATGAATTCTCTTGTCATTATTTAATGAATATGTACAGGACACGTATAGTGATGAAAAATTAATGCCGCGTATCATAAATCGCGATAAATAGCACGCTCGCGGGGATTAACGATGACATAAATAGCTATAATTATATATGGCATTTGATCATTTTCTCGCAATCTGTCAGTTCGCATCGCGCTTCCAAAGATACACGCGATTAAAAATAAACGCCGGCTTGACAAACGTATAATATGTTTCTTATATCTGTTCGACTTTCCGTTATGTTTATTATTAAAATACCAAAGCAACAATATTTATACGAGAACGAGACGCCTCTTTGGGATTCAGCGCAATAGGAAAACGCAGCGCTGAAAGACTTGACAATTCTCTCTCCCCGCGGAGCTTTATGATCAAGCTCGGGCCAACTTTCGGAAACTCGAAAAGTTATGCGCGCTCAGGTATATAAGCGGCGCCGGTGAGTTTATCTCCGCGCGGCAATTTCGCTTCATTCAGCAGCGGTGCGTGCAGGAGTATAGGCGAGGCGCTTGCGGAGAACGAATTATTGTTAGAGACGCGACGCTGCGAGCTGAAATACATATAGTGCGCAAGGACAGAAAGCGCGAATTGGTAACTAGACCGCTGACCTACATTGACTTGCGAGCGCGTGGAGTCGCGATATGTTTGAAAAATTCGATTGCCGTCAGAGCCGATGGGACGTGGAACGCTTAGAAGCGCAGACAGTATCGCACGAAACGAGGGAGAGCACACACTCGTCGCACTTCTGTTGCGCAATAATGGCTCTCCGCATTATCGGCGTGACGCGTGTGCGTTATATGCTACATGTGAGGGAATTTTTTCGTCAGAGAGAAGCACGAGGCGTTGTGTCATTCTCTCGCACGTCGAGACTGCTCCTCCCTTTTGTCGGCGACTGAAGCTGCGCGACCTTTATCGATCGAGTAGTTTGGACAGAGATTTTGACAGGCTCATTGAATGAAATCATTGCTGGAGATTTATATAGAGCTTTGTCTTATCGCGATAAAAAGTTGTACAGAAAAAACAAAATGTAGTAGAGATAATAAGAGTTATTTAGCTTTATAATAGTTTGAAGAACATTGTTAGTGAAATTGGCCCCTTGTGAAGTAAAGAGGCTTTCAAAAATTGCATCGCAAACGAGTGGATATTCGTTAAAATACCTTACTCGCGGATGCAGTTAAAATTTTTAACTAGTGTCAGCATCAGTACCCTCACTATACGTTCATTGAATACTTATGCTCCTCTAGACAAGGATGTAACGAGGCGCGCCGGAGCGCTCGATTATATGGGTTCGAGGGGCCCACTCGTATGCAGGTAGCATAACTCGGCCAGCCATCTGGCGGCGAGACGCTGCACCGGCACAGCCGAAATACGGAGCCGTCGCTGAGTCGGCGATTTTTTATTGTCTCGTTCAATTTTTACACTCGCGAAGACTAATTGATAAATTTCACAAAAGCGAATATCACTAACGAGCAAAGTTCATCGGTATAGATTAGAATTTGTCTGCCGAGAGTGCAGCACTGCTGTATCCAATCTCACTGTACGGATTGCAAATAGACTTCGGACTCGGGTTAAAATTTGCATCTCGTCCATTCCACTGAACGTCGACGACGACGAAAAAAGCGGCGATCGATATGCAGGACTTTTTATTGCCCCGTCGAGCGGCCTGTATACTATATATATATGCGATACATCAACGCGGCCGTCATTGACGCGGAAAAAGGTGGTTTTCCCGCGCGGATGATGAATGGCACCGAAAACTCTTCAAGAACTCGGGCGTCAAACCTTCGATGCGTCACGCGTGCGAAGGTCGTGGCCACACGTACACGAAATCCGCGTCGCTCGTCGGAGCATGTGCGGCGGTGGAGCTATCGCGCGCGGTCAGTGTATTAACCGCAAGCTGAGATTACGCGCGTGGATTATACTATACGTCGAGTTTTTCTCTATTAGACGTCGGTCGAATGCATTTTATATGCTTTTACTGTAGTGTGTGAAACGTGCTGTTCGGTGTTATTTGTAGTTTCGTCGAGTTAAAAATGGCGCGTTTGCGCGGGAAATTTGATTTTGCAAGTTTGGACCCTTATTGATGGTTGAATCAAATGCATCAACATTTTTATAGCGGCTTATCGCAGGCTATAGCGCAATTCATATACCTTCTACGTGATAATGAAGCCGACACGCTCAGTGATAACCTGATTTTGATTAAGGATAAAAAATGATATGTTTCACCGCTGCCGTTTATACGACTTTGTAAGTAGCGGACTGCTGCTCGCATTAGAATTTGTAAATGCACTTTTTTATAACTTTGAGTTTACTTTTCTGAAAGATCATTCGACGTTATCTTGACGCAGTAAGAGCTTTTTTCTTGATCGACAAATCGCGCTATCCATGTTTCATTTATAAAAATCTTTCGAATAATTAAAATGTTGCAGTCGATGCCGATGTTTTAGAAAATCTTTCACTCATTCTACGCACTTCTATGTATGACTAATGATTCGATTTCATTGATCGAAAAGTATCCAGAAATTATAACATGAAATAAATCAAGCGAACAAGTTCAAAGGCTGTTGAGTGGCCATAAGTTATTTTCGTGTACATCCATCAGCCTCTATATACCACGAGAAATGACTGAAATAATAATAATTATCGTTTGCATAATGTCCGATGACACTGGCGATAAGGTTAAACTATATAGTACTTGCGTAAGAAATCGCTGCGTATACGATTGCTCCGAAAACTAAATTTAGATCTTTCATTTTTTTTTAACAAGTATATGTCGCGCTGTAAAACCACGACGAATCACACAATTTTAACGAGCTTCGCGTAGTCGCAGAGTCTATCGAGTTTACTAGTCAACTAAACTTAGTTTGTTGAAGTACGGAGAAAAGAGGTATAATAAATCCTCGGCTTTTATCAGCAGCACATTTTGTAACGAAGGTTGCATCAAAAGCATGTTACGAGGTTAACGCTACCACAATAAAAGCAAACGAGATCGCGCCGCCGATAAAAGATTTTTTTTTTTGCTAATTCTGAAACAACGAATATGACGTGTGTCGTATACAACCTTGCGTTCAAGAGACTGAAATACGCATTCCTGTATCCGAATTCTCGCAATGTTTCGTGCGCGATAAAACTAGCAGAGCTATAATGCACGAAGTGTATAAATATATATATATATACACGGTTTGAATTTGGAAAATACATGTCGCGGACAGTCGCGAATTGCGTCAAGGTGGAAGATAATCGAGGCAGCGCACAAGCTCCGCCGTATAGTAAAATAAAGGAGAACAAACACACAATGTATTTGCAAACAAAGCTTTTGCGGCTCGCGTATAGTATTAATACCGGTATGGGGACGACGTTAAAGTTACGTAAACAAAATTATGATGGGTATCGTCTTCCCCGCGCAGGTAATTAAAATCGAATTGAAACTTCTACCCATTATTGTAATATCATGACCCATAAAGCGTTATCTCAACAAACAATATACAACGCGCGTGCGATTGTAAAATTTATCAAACGGCCCTGTAAATTCCATTAATTCAGCCTTGAGGCAATCTCAAGCTTCAGCGTTACAAGGAACAGTTTTCACACAAACAAACACTCTCAATAATTACTCACGTTATATTTTTAAACATACGCAAACAGGACGACGACGCGCCGGAACTGTAACCGAAAAGCTCATTTATCTATTCTTATCAGTCGGCATTCCTAAGCCGCTGAGCTTTCTCACGCGCATATAATGAAAAAGCCCACAACATCACTTCCTCCTCTCGACCCATCGCGCAACGCGCGGTAGACGTGCATACAGCGAATCGTGCACAAGGATCCATCGACGCATCTCTTTCGACGGGCAAAATTACATAAAGCCTCGTCTCGCCGTACACGCGCGCGCACACATTCGTAAGAAAATTGGAAAGCGCTTCCCGAGCATAAGCGAAAGAATGAGCGATAAGAAAGAGCGCAGTGTAATAGGTACGCGCAGAGGGGGAAATCTCTTATCGCTCGCTCGCTCGCTCGCTCGCTCTCTCTCTCTCTCCATCTCAAGAGAAGCGAACTCTGTGCCTCTCGTCGTCGTCGTCGTCGCCGTCGCCGTCACCGTGGTCGTCGTATAGAGATTGTCCGCCGCGGTGTGGTGTGCGCGCTTCCTCTATATCCCTCTTTTTTCGAGCAGGTATAGCCGCGCACTGCACGTACGCGTACACAGAACAGCAGTCGCGGCTGTCCGATCAGTCGAGAGTTCGTGCAAGCCTCGAGAGCTCGTGTCCGTCGCTGCGATAGATCTCGCGCATACGTGCATACGCAGGAATCGACGCTGATTTTGGCGGTAACGTACGCACGCACGTGAGTTTCTCTCTTTCATTTTCTCTCTCTTTGCGCGAGATTCTCTTGCGGACTTTTCTCCGTGGTTGCGTAACTTGGCCGCGCGTAAGAGACGGCTAAAAATAGCTTGCGCTTTTTTCTCTGTTTTTTGTTGTCTCGATGCGGCTTTTACGCGGAGCGCTGTAACTCATACAAAATATTCATGGAATTAGGTATAGCACACCACGTACAAGAGCGAGCGCAAAAGTCCTTCGAGCGGCGATCGCAAGTATATCCCCTTAAAAAATTCAGCGACGTCCAGAAGGCTACTTGTATGCATCCATTGAAAAGCTGTCCCGTCGATAAAAAAAAAGAAGAAAATAATCAGAGAGACCCCCAGACGCGGAAGTTATATACTCGCTCGCGCGCACACAACACGTATAAAGACATTAACCCGGCGCGCGACGAAGGGAAAGGCTTGCGGGAGGTCAAAGCCGACGAGTGAACCAAACGAGATACGCGAGAGGGACGACGCCCTGTGCCGTATACATACATATAAGTATATACGAGGGACTATACATCGCGGCTTCGTATATACGTATATACGTGTACACAGGCGCGCGTGTATAGAGAGCGCAGCCGAGCACGTGAGCCGGTTACACCCTATACTGATGCGCGACAGCGAGACGGCACCGAATGGAATACTCTCGGTGATTTCCGTTCCTGGCTTTTGCGAGAATACGAGACCGATTGCTCTTGCTCATGGGATTTTTCCATGTGCGTATGGATCCTGAACTTCTCGTGGGTATAGAGAGTGGATTTTTCTGACTTTTTTCCGTGCATGAGCTGGAATTATTTATAGTTGTATCTTTCGGCGAATGTTAGGCGAAATTCATAAGGTTTCTTTTTATACGCGACACTTTTCGCGGATTGGAACTTACTCCCACGCCTATCATTCGTCCAGTTCAAAAAGCAGCGAAGCATTTCTTTCAATTAAGTCCCTCTCTTTCTCCGTGGGGGCTTCGTCACCAGCTCTAATGTAAATGTCGGGCTCGTTTCCTTATCTCTGCCGATCGCCTGCGAGATAAGACAAGACAAGGGAAAAATTTATGTAATAATCTCGCGCGCAGCTTAAACTTCTCCCGAGCAAATATTCCGCTTCTTTTTCTCTCATTCCCTCGTACACGCTCAATTGCGAGTGCGTTTTAATAAAAAAAAGCGCGTGATCTTATTAATATACGTTTCCCCCGATGCGCGAGAAACAAAAATATAGCTACAAGTGTCGAGTAGCTTTTCTGCGATGAGCTTGTTGCGCGGCGAAACTTCAAAGTCGGCTTCTCGAGCCAATAGAGTATGAAACCGCAGCTGCGTGTGCTTTTGTCACATGATTCTCTCCTGCATCGTCGTTTGCTGAAAATCGTGTAATGATTCGCTCTGACGTCGCGGGACGTACAAAGATAGATTCGTATTATTGCTGTATCACGAGCTTTTGATTTCATTAAGCGCAAGATTCGTATCTTTGAAAATTTATTAATTCATTTGAATCGAGTCAAACAACTTGATCAACATTGTTATACTATCAGTGATTCTTTCTCTCCAGCCATAGTAAATAGGCTAAAACAATAACACTTCTCGTTATACCTGGGCAAACTCATTCCGGTTCATCCGTGATAAGATTAGATCGGACAAGATACGATCGAGTGTCCGCTAGAGTGACATTACGTTTTATCATGTGCTTAACAGCTGATTTCCAATTAATTTATGGTTGCCGAATTGCTACCACTTACGTTGTAAATTGATGGTTCTTTTTTTCTCGTCCAATCTCGCACCGCGCCTATCTTAGAGAAAATCAGGATTATACGCCGTCGAATACAGAAAACAATCGCTCAAACAAATGAAAAGAACTGAGAATACATCACAAGCTTATTATATTAATTAAGAACACGCCGCGGAGATAAAGCAGCGCGTGCTTCTCTGCACACAGAGGTCGTACTCTATATAGTTATACACCGTCGTACCGAGAGCATTACACGTCGCTACAATATAATACTCCCGCGCTCACGCGGTGAATAAGCAGCGCGTGACAGACTCAATGGACGTAGTTTATCTACGATTAGTTGATTTGCAGCGTGACTCGAAATAACACATACCTTCGTGTAGGTCCTGCGACGTATAAATACGTTTAAATAAATACGTATAAACACATCGGGAGCTGATAACGATTGATGAATAATTTCGGACGCGGAAAACTTGTATGTTTTCCCGGCGAATGTTATTTTTCGGAAAAGTCTCGCCGCGCGAGATAGCGCATATAGTTCTCTCAGGCGCGCCGTAAATCCTGCGCCTTATCTTCGAAAGCCGAGTTGTTCGGTTATACTCGCTAATTGCGTTAGCGAAAATAACGCCTCCGCGCGCGCACTCGAGAACTCGATTTGGCAACGTCAGATGAGCCAAAAAGCATGTGGTATAGAGGAAAGAATCCAGTCTAAACTTCAGTTCTTCTTTCTGTTGCATGTGTCCGCGCGCACAGTAGCCTGCGCTGCAGTAGAGGACTCGTGTATCACCGGCGCCAGCCTCCAGTCGCGCGAAGATGGGGGCGATGTTCAGGAGCGAGGAGATGGCCCTGTGCCAGCTGTTCATTCAGCCGGAGGCGGCTTATCTCTCGGTGTCGGAGCTCGGCGAGACTGGGACCGTCCAATTTCGCGACGTGAGTATACGCGCACAGCTATATATTACGCATCGGGGAGATAAACGTTCACGAGACCGCGCAACGTGTTCTACAGCTCAACGGGGACGTGAACTACTTCCAAAGGAAGTTCGTCAACGAGGTGCGACGATGCGACGAGATGGAGCGCAAGCTGCGCTACATCGAGGCCGAGGTGCAGAAGGACGGCGTGCCGATCGAGGACAACCTGAAGGAGCTGCCGAGGGCCCCGAACCCCCGTGAGATCATCGACCTGGAGGCCAGGATCGAGAAGACGGAGAACGACATCCTCGAGCTGAGCCAGAACGCGGTGAACCTCAAGAGCAACTACCTCGAGCTCATGGAGCTGCGCCACGTGCTCGAGAAGACCCAGGTCTTCTTTACCGAGGTAGCTAGTTCTAGTTCAGCAGTTAATGATTGAGCGACACGGCCTGTCGTGTAATCGGTGCTCACGTTTTGTCGAAGAATCAAGGTTCGCTTCTTCTTCTGTACCAACAGGAAGAGGCCAACGACTCCATCACCCGCGCCCTCATCAACGAGGAGATGAACCAGATACAGACGGCTTCCAGTCGGGGACGTCTCGAGTAAGTTGGGTCTCCTATCAGTGCGGTGCAGGCGAGGGGACAGCTGGACAACGCGGAGAGCGGGACCAGAGGAGCTTCTCGTCGAACGCTTTTTTCTATCTCTTCTTACGTTGCAGGTTCGTCGCTGGGGTGATCAACCGCGAGCGCATGCCGGCCTTCGAGCGGATGCTGTGGCGCATCTCCCGCGGTAACGTGTTCCTGCGTCAGGCCAGTCTGGAGAAGCCCCTGGAGGATCCCAGCACGGTATGGCGTATAATACTCTCGACTGTCTTGATTATCGGTGTATATTGTCACGCTCCGTCGTTCCGATTGTCAGGGCAACCAAATCTACAAAACTGCCTTCGTCGCCTTCTTCCAAGGTGAGCAGCTCAAGAGTCGCATCAAGAAGGTCTGCAGCGGCTTCCACGCTTCCCTCTACCCCTGCCCCAACAGCCACTCCGAGCGCATGGACATGCTCAAGGGAGTACGCACCCGGCTGGAGGATCTCAATCTGGTGACTATCCCACTTATGATTTTACGGTCACGAATTGAGTACGCGGTTGAAGTAAGCCCAGCTGTCGTTCCCAGGTGTTGAACCAGACGCACGACCACCGCCAGCGAGTGCTCCACAGCGTGGCCAAGGAGCTGCCCATCTGGACGGTCATGGTGCGCAAGATGAAGGCCATCTATCACACCATGAACCTCTTCAACATGGACGTATCGAAGAAGTGCCTTATCGGAGAATGCTGGGTACCGATCTCCGATCTGACCGTCGTGCAGCACTGCTTGAGCGAAGGATCGGTATGCGTCCTGTGATTTACCTAATTCCGCTTGCGCGCTCGCTTCGCGGCTATACGAGATACTAAATTGAGAAAATGAATCTTCCAGCGCCTCTGCGGCAATTCCATTCCCTCGTTTCTGAACGTAATCCACACTGACGAGGATCCGCCCACCTTCAACAGGACGAACAGGTTCACGCGTGGTTTCCAAAATCTGATAGACGCCTACGGTATTGCCTCGTACCGCGAAGCCAATCCTGCCCTTTACACCATCGTGACTTTTCCGTTTCTCTTCAGTATCATGTTTGGCGATGCTGGCCACGGTAATGACCCCCCGACACTTGCTTTTTCCTCGTATTGCGCAGTGTTGTATTTTTGCTTCTCATCGACCGATCCATCGACATTGGCTGCGTACTAACGATCTTTCTTTGCAGGTCTCATAATGTTCCTGTTCGCCCTTTACATGGTGATCGGGGAGAAGAAGCTGATGGCCCAGAAGTCCACCAACGAGATCTGGAACATCTTCTTCGGCGGTCGTTACATCATTCTACTCATGGGCCTGTTCTCCATATACACGGGAGTGATTTACAACGACGTGTTCTCCAAGTCGACCAACGTCTTTGGTTCGAACTGGTACGTCAACAAGTCCGCCTTTCCGAACTTTGAAACTCTCAGCAAGACGAGGCTGCAGTTGTTGGATCCCAAGCAGGCGTACATCGATTATCCGTATCCAGTCGGTATGGATCCGGTCTGGGCGCTGGCGGAGAACAAGATCATATTTTTGAACTCCTACAAAATGAAGCTCTCCATCATCTTCGGAGTCGTTCACATGATCTTCGGCGTCTGCATGAGCGTCGTCAACATCATGTAAGTATTGAATTACTCTCGTCGACTTATAACCCATCGTATACATAATTGTGGTGCATATTTAATATAAACTATGTTTCTGGCTCCGACAGGCATTTCAGAAAATACTCGAGCTTCTTCCTCGAATTCCTGCCACAGTTGATATTCTTGCTGCTGCTCTTCGCGTACTTGGTTTTCCTCATGTTCCTCAAGTGGGTGCTCTACAGCACCGCGTATGATGGTAAAGCGTTATTCATCATTTCACGTGGCTATATGATACGATTAGTCAGTGACGAGAAATCTAATTTTGAATTTTCTCCGTAGGCCAATTCTCCGAGAGTTGCGCTCCGTCGATTCTCATAACCTTCATCAACATGATGCTCTTCGGCAAATCGAAACCCCCGAAACCTTGCAAGGAATTCATGTTCGAGGGACAAGAGACGATGCAAAAAGTATGCGTCTACGCAGCGCTCGTCTGCATTCCAATACTGCTTCTCGGCAAGCCGCTTTACTTCGCTTGCACGAGGAGGACGAAGAAGGGCAAGGTCCACGTAAGTACAAACGCAAAGTCATCTTTTTTCTCCCCTCGTCGAAACGTATAACAGTTGCTGATGGCACCATCAATCCGTACTGTTGCAGACGAACGGCCTGGCCCCCCAGGACATCGAGCTTCAGACGAACGGCGTACCCAGTCCAAGCGACGCAGTGGCCGCTAAAGATTCCCACGACGATCACGAAGCCTTCGGCGAGGTGATGATACACCAGGCGATCCACACGATCGAGTACGTGCTGTCGACGATATCGCACACCGCCTCGTACCTGCGTCTCTGGGCTCTGTCGCTGGCTCACGCCCAGCTATCCGAGGTGCTCTGGAACATGGTGCTGCGTCAGGGTCTGCAGGCCGAGGAAGAGAACAAGTGGATGAAGTGCGGCTTGCTGTTCCTGGCCTTCGGCGCCTGGGCGTTCTTCACCCTGGCCATTCTCGTCATGATGGAAGGCCTGTCCGCCTTCCTTCACACCCTGCGTCTTCACTGGTAGGCCACTGCCTCTCGCGACTATAACGTTTAACTGAATTTCGGTAAGAGTACGCGTGTACAGGAGAAAGTCACTGTTTATGTCTCGTCATTTCAGGGTCGAATTCATGAGCAAGTTTTACGAGGGACAAGGCTACGCCTTCCAGCCATTCTGCTTCAAGACGATCCTCGACGCGGAAGACGCGCCGACGAGCGACGACTAGGGGCAGGAGGAAACTAACCGGGGGAGACAAGGCGTCTCTCCCGCTCAAGCCTACGAGCGTAGATTTGCTGCTCCCTCTTGGTAGGATTGGTAGGATCACCGACAAGGGGCTGTTCGTGCATTCGACAGACGTACACGCTCGACGTGTGCTCGCACTCGAAGAGAGAGACTGATCGCTTTCCGATTCAACGCCTTTTTCCGATTGACCATTTGCATGAGATTCTCTTTTCGATTCAGCTGTATATCCTCTGCTATCCTGTACTGTACTCGGTGTTTCGGCGTTCGAAAATACACTGTGAAGCGACACAGGTTTAATTCCAAGGGATTTGTTCGATAGACGGTAGGGGATTTGGCGAGAAAATGTATATGCGTATAAAAAGAACGACAGAAAAAGCAATATCCGAGGGCTTTGCGCGAAACGAAGTATTATAACACACATATCAAGGAAACGTTGAAATGCCGATATTTTGTCTAAAATGCAGAGAAGAATCCATGTAAACCTCCCCCACAGACCAAGCACAAATGCTCATGTATTTTTTGTAACTTTCGACGTGATGTGTCTTGTATTTTTATGAACTATTGTTATCAATGCAGCCGATGTAATCAGGCATCGTTTACGACCTATATATTAGAATACATTACGCATGGATTTTCGAAGAGAAGAGAGAAGACACAAGCACGACTATATAAACGAAAAATCAGTAAATTGTATAAAATGTATACATGTATATGAATATATTGCGAGAACGTATTTTTGTATTTCAAAGCCCGATTCCAGGGACATAAGCCGCGATCACGTGATTCGTTATTTTTCTATCTACGATATAATAACTGTATATAAAGTGTATGTACATGTATAATTCTTCGAATTCGAATGCACTGACGATTAAAACAAAATCTGACTGTCTATACTCATTCCTTACGAAATTCCATAATTATTATATACGCTTTTTGATATTATATATTAGTATTTAAAAAGAAGAGAAAGCGATGCAGTTTAAAGCTAAAGACCATCGTTTTTTATGTTATTTTTCGCAAGTTTTCGTATATTCTATATGATAAACTGTGAAAATAAACGAATTTATCAAGAAGAACCAGTTGACAAAGCAATCGATCCTCAATTAGATTCATGTCTTATTATTCTAGCCTTCTTTTTCAGTTTTCAAAAATTTATCCACGATCTCGGCGGTATATCGTTCGATCTAATGCTTAGGAATAAAATATCCACTTCCTCTACAATAAAGATATACCCCGCGTAGCATAGTTTCAAAAGTCAACCACACCACAGTCCGATTATCTTTCACCCCTACGTGTACTCCAGGTCTCCGTAAATTCCTGGCATTTATTAATTACCCGCAGCTGATAAAATCGCCGGAGATCGATCTCGTGAGATTCAGCGAGCTTTACACGCGCACACACGCTAAACAGTTGGCACTCGCGATCATGGAAAAGTCAAAAATCCCGGACAAACTTGCAGCCCAGCAGCTGATTTTTATCAGGCCTGTCACGAACGGGGCCAATCACGAAAGGCCTTCACGCCTATTGACGCAACGTGTGCAATTACACAGTAGGGTATTTCTTATACCGTTTTATTTTTCAACAATTTCGAGCTATTTTCCCGGCAAATCAAGCTCATCCGCGCATTTTGTTATGGAGCCATAATAATAGAATGCATTCGAAACGCAACGAAGAAAATCTCGTCGCTTTCACAATTTCAAATCAAGTTTTATCGCCAGCCATGAAAAATAATGCCCGTCAACGAGCGCGAGAGAGGGAGAAAAGAAAAGTCAGACTCTGCGCTGCAGCTTCCGGAATTCAACGACGCGCGCATATCACGTGCATTAGCAATCCGCACGATTTACTCTCTCTCTCTCTCTCTCTCCGCGACGTCGACTCGTCGGAAAAAAGAAAACCATCGCCGTCGTCGTCGTCGTCGTCGTCGCGTATTTCATTTCTCGTTAGCGATTTACTACCGCAGCCGTGTATAAGAATCTCGCGTTTCTCTCAGCGGCTGTAAAGAGATACGGCTATACGCGCCCCGCGACGCTCGTAAAATTTATTTACCGCACTGGGGGGTATAGAGGTATATGTATATGCGTAAAAAACGACGATTTCCTCGCGGAGATTATTTCGCTCGTCGGCTCTCCTCGTCGTTCATCGAAGCCAATACTCAATATAATTAATGGTCTCGTGCTGATGTAGCGCGTTGAAGACGAGAATCTAATATAAAACAGCGCGGTCGCACTTCAAAGGCTAATAAAAATTGTGCGCGCGTGCATGTACTTAATATGACGAAATCCGAAAATAAAAATGCAGTTTCGGGGGTTTTAGAATCTCATAAAATTTCGTTTAATCTTTGCCTATTTTTGTATATTAAAAAATGGATAAAAATGAAATCGCCCGTTAGACATTTACGACGCAGATCATGTATCACTACTTTGCACCTATAAACAGACATTCGATTGAAAAATCACCCAGAATTAATGCTCAGCTCGGTGCAACATTATATGCATTACAGGTCACGAAATCGTGTATAGCATCGTAATTATTGCAACATTTTAATTCCAAAATATTGACACACATATTTTTCTCTTAGTATGTACGTTAAAGTAACACCTTTATTTTTAGAATAAATAAATGATAAAAATGGTACTTCTTGAGAAATAAATTGCTATTAAAGTGCAACGAGTGATGCGTGCATAAGAAGCAATAAATCAGTAAGGGATTCAATCTCTCATCATACCAACGCGTTAGTCTGTGGTTTGAAACAAGCGAGTCTCGTTATTTTTACATCCTAGTATACGCACATCATTATTTTTAAAATATAAGGACTTTATACACACTTCACCTCTAGAAATGGTATTCTTAAAATTATTTTCATCCGCACCAAAGAACAAAAAGATAAAAAACTCTATGATAACGTTTTAAGAATACTAACAGATTCCCCGAACCGCATATCCGACTCGGCCCACTTGTATACGAAATTTCGCGGTTTCACGCTCCGCAGCTCGATAGCAGCACTCGATCTGCGCTTCGACGCTTTGATGCTCGCCCGCGCGCGGACCAACGCATGAATTCATGCAGCGATACCTCAATTCAATCGGACGATACACTCCATCGGCCGCCAGCCCTTCAAAGCGCTCGCAGGCTTTTTCCGACGTTCGAAATCCAGAGAGCTTGCGACTTTGAATTTCACGTGCCCGCGCGCGGTTATACGCTTCAAAGTTCGAAAAAGCGATTACGATCCGAGGCCGCGAGTTGCGCGCTTATTATTAAAAGAAAATTTAGAACATATACCCTCCGCGCAATTTGCGAGGCCGATTACGCGATAAGCATCGCTGGCGAAAAACTGCCGGAGCCAATAAGACCGCGCGCGCGCGCGCGCAGTTATTAAACTCGACTCGCGAAAAATTGTAGTAACGAGAAGCGGGTACCGTTAGAAGGGCAGCGATAAATTTCACGGGCTGGCTCCGCGAATACATATGAAAGAAAATCGCCGACGCGCTCTCCGGACCGGATCGAAGCCGTTTTTTACGTCCTATGTGTTTGTGCAGTGTGCGCGAGCTCGAAACCAGTTTTAAGAGCGCGCGTGTGCATCGCAATTATCGCGGTAGGTATATACCGCTCGTTTTGAAGCTGTTTTAAAAAACGAATTCGACGCGGCCAGTGCCACGGGTGCAAGGGCAATTGCTTTTTTAGTTAGCGGTGCGTGCCAGAGGATACAGAGTTTGCGCTTTGTTGCGTTTAACTACTCGACGCGATTGGATCGTCGTATACTATATTTGACGTAAACGGTGCGCACCGAATAATATACGACTGATGACTGCTAACTTTTCGCCAGCGGGGAAGGCACGATTATTGCATTATGCAACGTGAGTTTTTTAACTGAAATACTGGCAAAAAAATAAACTCGTCGATAAGAGCCACGCTTGCGTGTCTTTCTTATCTCTCTTTCTCTCTCTATTCACCAAACGGCATGAATTTGAACTTTCCTCAAAATCCTGCAGTCTCGAGAAGCGCTTATAACACCAGCGTGTGCCTCTCCCGCGCGCGTATACAATAATAACGGTTCAGCCGCACCTCTCTCTCTCTCTCTCTGCGGAGGGCAGATCGAGTCGTTGCACTCGGCGCCGCCGAATCTGGAATTTATACCGGCGCGAGTTTCCGAAGGTGTGCAGCGAGTGTGCGATCGCGAGTTAAAATGCTTCGCAAGAGGTAAGCGCGCGCGAGCGAGTGAGTATTTGAGGAGGAAGAGCCGCGCGCTGGCTGCCATACGGACGTGTTTAGTTAGATAATGGCTTGTAAGAGAGGTGAATGTGCGCTAGAGAGAGAGAGAGAGAGAGAGAGAGAGAGAGAGAGAGAGAGAGAGAGAGAGAGAGAGAGAGATGATGGTTTAGCTGAGTGGAAACGAGGAAATCGTTTGGTTTTGATTATTTGTGAATTAACGCTGGAGATAGGCTTGTTTGTGGGAATGGGCCGTGTGATGTTTGCTGATGTAGGATAAGAGAAGAGAGTTTTTGGAAAATTGTTTGTTTGCGCAGGCGTGCTTTATCGGTTGTATGCAGAACTTGATAGCAAATGAAGGAGATAGCTGATTTTTCGGTTGCGGTGTACTCGTTAAGAATTACTGCTTACAATTAATTGCGTAGTTATGAGTATTTATGGCAAAATACCTGTTACAACTATGTTCAGAAAAAAAAGTAGTGCGGCTGCGTTGTTCTCTAGTTTTACAACTTTTTGTAAAAGCTTGTTATATTATCATTAATTCTACGGTATAAAATAAAATATGAACTTGCAAACACCGCGTTTGCTTCACCTATAAAGACCTACAAAACGAAAATAGGGCGCCGAGCAAAAGTGTCGTTGTTTCGCCCTCAGTGTACACGCGGATCAGCAGAAACATCGATTCGCTAACCCCGTCAAAAATAGCCAGGCGTTTCCTCCTCCGTCCCGATATAACAAACGTTCGCTCGGCGTATAAATTCGCTCGCAAAATCCACAATCAGCCTGATCCGCACGATCGAGTATTAGCGATCCATGGACGAGAAAATAAAAGAGCTCATTGCGTGACATATATATATATATATATATATATATACGTGTATATAACGCGGCGCGCCAGAGAGCGAATGAGAGAGATAGAGAGAAAGGGGAGAGAAGGCTCCGGAGAGGGAGTCTGCGAGAGAGGGATGAAGCGCTAGTTCTATATACAGCGTTTTCAAGAGACACACACACACACCCGCACACGCACTTACTTACACACTTACACAGCGAGTTTGCGCGCGCGCGCGGCATTTTCAAGCGGCGCGCGCCGCCGGCACACACACCTCACATACCGCCCCGCGCACTAGTAGTCGGCGAGGCGCGATCGTCGCAGCTGGTCCTCTCTCTATCTCTCTCTCTCTCTCTCTTCATTCTACCTACTCTCTCTATCCGCGTGTGTATACACAGACTCGTTGGCGGCGACGAGAAGGCCAGTGAATTTTCAGCATCGCATGGCCGGCGAAGACGGATCTCCAGCAGCAGCAGCAGCAGTTGTAGCAGTAGAAGTAGCAGGTCAGTATGCCTTTTTTCTCCACGATTCTCACATTGTATATAGTATACACGTCACTACTCGCTTTATTTCGGTGAAAGTCGCCGCGACGAGTGACGGAAACAGAGGAAAGAGAGTGCATTATATACAGCTCGGCGGCGACTCCTCTGCTTTTTATATCGATAGATCAGTTTTTGCGCGCGCTGCACAGCCACTCGAGATTGATGTGGCCGAGTGTTTTTCATCGCTGCAGATCCGCCTGAGTCACTCCGGAATTCAGCCGGTGTTTTTTGAATGCAAAGTGCGCTGCTACACATTATGTGTATACTACTATCTTTTCGCCTCGCGAGAGATTTATTTTTCCTCGGCGACCTTTTTAATCTTTCTTTTTTTCACACTTGCGTTGTCCGCGAAGAAAAAGATAGCCGAAGGCGGTCGTCCCTATACACACTGCTGGAAAAAATCTCGCGCTCCTTTCGCAATGACACGCGTAAATATGCGCAACTATCTGCGCTGTCTATAGGTATGCATACGCTTTTTGCAAAACTACAGCATACCTGCGTGTACCTGCATACTTGTTTACTATTGGGAAACTCGCGCGCAAAAAAGAAAAAGAGAAAAAGCAGTAAAACGCGTAGCCGTAAATCTACAACTCGTTTTCTGCCGTTCCTTATATATATATATATATACTCGAAGCAACACTTTCACGGCAAATCAAATCTCGCTTTCGTTGAGTTCTTTCGCTCGGCTTTATTTCCCGTCAGAAATTCAATTCCCTCTACATCGCGACTTACCATGCGAAGTCACGAAACTTGGACAAAACCCTACAAGATCTCCGTCCTGATTTCGAAAAGTGCCGCGTATCCGTAAAAACAAACCCGGCGAAATTACCATACGCACACAGAGCGCGCGGCTCCGCGTATAAATTCCCCGCGCGAGCACAATAAACATCGGAAAAAGCGTCGTAAATCAACAAGCCGTCCAGTTGAAATCTCGCGTCCGACACAACGATAATATAGTATACACGATTCAACGAAAAATCTCGCCGCGCGAAAAGCCACACACGGATCGACGAGTATAGTAGTATAATGCAGCAGAGCTAGGGCACTTATCGGCCTCCTTTCATCTATACGTACCCACACACTGTACGCCGCTGGCTCGAAAAGAAAAGCCTCGGACGCTCACGAACGGACGCTCTTGGATGGCTCTTGGGTGCTCATAAAAGTCTAGTTATAAAGGCCCTACTGTAAGCGAGAGCGAGAGAGAAAATGTACGTATACCACGGCGGGGGTGGACGCGAGCGCGCTAAATAAAAGGTGTACACACGTCGAGATGTGCTTAACGAGGATTTATCGTCGCAGCTCCAGTCGCGACAGTAGAGCAGCGCGGCGTCTTATCAAGCTGGAATTAGACCGGCGAGAGATGCGAATCGAGCGTCGCGCCGCGGATTTTCCTTTTTACTATTCCGCTGATTTATGAGTCTGTGCGGTGCTGCTGTGAAAGGAATGCTCGGGGCTTTTTTTCCTACCCTCCTATGTATGTGTATAGAGAAGTTTTATCGGGTCGAACTAGTTCGACGATTTTAAAATTCAGTGGACTTTTACTTATATATCAGAGTTGGATAGTGCATGAGCCGCGAAAACTATTTTAATACTATTTCAGTTACAGTTGTTACGCGACGACGATGCTGTTCGAGGAAATTCCGCAGACGCCGATATTGATTCTGCTTATCTCTCGCACTGTTTAATCACGTGCGAGAAATTAAATTACGCTTTTAACGCAGTTTCCTCAACTCACGTGGAAAAACTGTCCCGCAAGTGGGCGTAAATTCTCGTCAGTGGCGCGTAAAACTTGTCTGCGGTATGATATAAAGATACATCAACGAATTGTAACGAATGACTTTCAGAGAGAAAGACGTATCTCTGTGTACACCGCGAGAACTTGCGGAGAAACGAGCGAAAAGTTTGCGGGAAACGAAAAGCTTCGCTCGCGGCAAGAACGTGTACTCGTAGCTTTCCCCGTTTCATCTTTGTTTCGCTCCCGACGGCTTCTATACTTCTGTTGACTTCTCTCTTCGCGAGATGCGCTCGATTTGCCGGAAGAGAGAAGGATTACAGCTTTGCGGTAGTCGCGATGTTTACGCGTTGGATTCCGTTCAAAACCTCGATAAAGCTTTTTGTATTTTTTGTATTTTCGCGTCGTTGCGAAATGCGCGAAAGAGCTTTTGAGCTTCGAGAGACGTGGATTTAGCGCGGATGCATAAAACGCGAATCAGTAGAAAATGTCGGGGTGCGGCGAGACCCGCATTACTCACGGCGCTTTGAACCCGCGCGTGCATAAAGCTCCAGGAGCTTCTTCTTTTTTTTTCAATTTGTGCCAACATAACTACGGTTATAATTCGTGCCACATTCCTCTCCATTTCGTCGAATTCGTTTTAGCGAGAATAAGAAAGAAATTTGGCTTGGGAAATCGATCAATAAAGTCGTATCGTATATCGGATGCTATAAATACGGCCCCGCTTTATTTCCCGTCGCCACGCGGGCTAAATGGATAATTTTATTAAGCCCGCAAAGAGCCGGGAGAGCCATAAAAGTAATGAAATGATTCGCAACGATGATTGCCTTCCATTTTGGTATATACGCTCATATTCAACCGTCAAAATCTACTGCTAATTACCGCCGATTGGTCATTGTCCACACACGACATTCCTCCGGGCAATCGTAATCAAAAAGCAATTAGGATAATATGACACATACGCGTCTACTTGATTTGTTGTGAATTCGTTATTTCACAACAAACGATGAGCACTTAGCGCGTTAAGATAATTGCAATCTTATACCATGACGAGAACGTCGCAAACTTGAATAATTACATCGAACGGCACATCGAATCGTTCATTGCACACGCGTTATCGGTACACATACCTCCGGTTGATAATGCAGACGCTCTGATCTATCCGCTCTCGCTAAATGACGCGAAGCTCCAGCGCAATCTAATTTCAAATCACAAAACTTGTGCATTTATACCATATCGCGTGTAATACGCGTGGGAAATATGAACCCGTTTCGCTGACGTATAATTTCCCATTAAGATACCGAGCGAGCGCGACGAGATGGAATAAGTTAATCAAGAGCATTTCAAAGGCTTTTCCATGGGAAAGTTTTTGATTGGATAATGGCCCGACGCGTTCGAGTGAGCCGCTAACTTTTTCCATTAGCTTTTGCGCGAAATCTTTGTGTGCGCTGAAGAGTGGGGGGCTTCGGACCGGAAAATGAACTCGAGAATCAAGGGACAATATGCAAACCGGGCATTTCCCGCGCAATGTGCTTTCCCGAGACCTTTTGTTTATATATATTCAAGAAAGTGCTTTAATAAAAAATTATTCTTGTGTACAGTTCGATCTTTCTACATCGCCTTTCTTCAATGTTACATTATTTTGTAATACGCGTGTGTGTACGTGGGATAAAACTTGTTGACCTCTTTGTGTGTATTGAAATATATAACATATATAGACACCGCTTTTTCTCTATCTATAAAAGTGCGCGTGTGGACGTAGTGCAGATTACTTATATTATAGACACGGATTTCAAATAATATTCAGTTTACGTCGTTATGGATATATAAACACAAAAGCGGCATAAAATTACACTTTCAATGTATACAGAGCGAATTTCCATCATTATATTACATACATTATTTTAACTTAATTAAACGCGTTGCTCGTAATATTATAATATTAAACTCATCGCATCTTACAAATCTGTGCTATAAAGGTCAACTTAATCGAGGATATAAAATAATATCGTCGACTCGAATTACAAAATTACAGGAAATTTCTTCCATACCAATTATGCTTGTTTCATTTCTTATTTTATGCACAGTAGTATAATACCTATACACAAAAAGCTCCATTGTCGAGCGATCCCCCCCCCCCCCCCCCACACACACACACAGCACACGTGTGTGTGCACGACAATAACCCCGCAATTTTGCGACCTCCGAATACGTACAATGGTATACGTCAATAATAAAAACACTCATACACACACACGCGCACACTAGTCGTCCATTACAAACGGCGCACGACTCGCCCGCCACACGCATTAGGAACACGTTTCTTGATGAGTCATAGCGACAATCCATTATTACGACAGGATTCGCCTACTGCTCTCTCTCTCTCTCTCTCTCTCTCGCTATCACACTACTTGCACGCTATATGTACACGTTAGTATATTACGTCCGCGCGCATTCACCTGTGGGACTCGATCGGAAATGAATGGCTCGACGATGATCAGGTATAATAAAAATATAACTCCTGACAATATCTCTATAAAAATGTCTGCTATGGTGCCTAGCGACAATGCAAATAACGCGGTATCGCTTACCTACAGATATCGTAATTATATTAAGTTAAAACTCTAGTTACTTTCATGTACATATACTTTCGTCGATATAGAGGCACAGGTGTAATAGCTAGCACTTCTGGTAGTCCTTGTCGTGCTCGAGGTCGTCGACCTTCTGCAGGGCGACCTCGTAGGCCCGCTTGTCCTTGACCCTGCGCCGGTTGACGCAGCTCGAGAAGCAGGTGTCGCCCTTGCCAAAGTTCTCCCCGTCCTCGAGCGACTCGGGCATCGGCTGGTTCACCGTCTCGGGCAGGTAGAGCGCGAGGAACCCGGCGAGGAGGGCGATGAACCCGAAGACCGTGGCCGGCACCTTGGGGTTGAACGAGTCCAGCAGCATGATCATCGGGGTGAGGGCTCCGCTGAGACGGGCGCACATCGAGCCGATGCCCAGGGCCGTGTTCCTCAGGACCGTGGGGAACAGCTCGGCCGTGTAGTTGTAGATGATGGCGAAGGAGCCGGCTATGCAGGCCTTGCCGAAGAGGACGATGCCGACCGTGCCGGCGGCCCCGCCGGCCACGTCGCGCGGTATCGAGGTGGCGCAGATGCAGCAGATCCCGCCGATCAGCATGAGCGTGCTGATGAGGCTCCGCCGGCCGGTGCGGTCCATCACGAAGCAGATGAAGATGTAGCTCGGCACCTCGACCAGCCCGCTGAGGAACATCATGAGGAAGGGGTTGCCCACGAGGTTGCCCGTGTTCAGCGAGAGCCCGTAGTAGACGATCGAGTTGGCGAACCAGTTGAGGCAGACGTTGAGCGTCTTGGCCCGGAGGTTCGGCGTCTTCAGCAGGTCCAGCGCGCTGCGCGAGCCGTCGCCGTCCTCCTCGCTGACCTCCTGCAGCTTGCCCCTGGCCGCGTACTTCTGGACCTCCAGCTGGACGGGGCTGCCGTTCATGCGCAGGGCCTTCTGCACGATCTCGAGGGCCTCGCCGATGCGGCCCTGGGCCCAGAGCCACCTGGGCGACTCGTCCATGAGCCACCAGTGCCCGAGGAGCGCGGCGCTGTGCAGCCCGTAGATGATCTGCAGCCACATGCGGTCCTTCACCAGGGCGCCCCAGGCGGCCACGAGCATGAAGCCCACGGCGAAGGCCAGCTGGAACATGAGTCCGCAGACTGTGCGCTTGGACGCGCCGACGAGCTCCATCGTGAGGACGAAGCCGGTGATGTAGGCCCCGGCCGAGCCGAAGATCCCGTAGAGGAACCTCACCACGAGGAAGGTGTAGTACTCGGGGATCAGGGCCACCGAGACGCCCAGGACCAGCTGGGCCACCGAGGACACGTAGAAGATGATCTTGCGCCCGTACTTGTCGGCCATGCTGCCGAGGCTCACGGCGCCGACGAACACGCCGAACATGTAGGCCGACTGGGCCAGCGCTCCCATCCAGCGCTGCGAGCAGACAAAGTTCCACTCGATGGCCCGGGACGACTGGAAGTAGGTCCGGTCGTAGCTCCAGAGGCTGCAGGCCCGGGTCTCGTTGCTCGGGTCGACGAAGTGGCACTTGTCCAGCACCTCGAAGCCCTCGCCGCTGCCGTTGCCGTAGCGCGAGTACTCGCCGAGCGTGATCTCGCACTGGGCGTCGGGAACCGCGGCCACCGTCATCAGGGTCATCATGTGCAGGCCCGCGGTCAGCGCGCCGATTATGTGCAGCGAGAACTGCCAGGCCTGGAACTTGCCGAACTCGCCCAGGTGGGCCATCACCTCCTCCAGCTCGTTGTCCACGCTCGCCATCTCGGTGCCTCCTGAAATTCACACGCGTTATGCGCGATCGATCATACACTCACTGGCCAACTGACCAATGATGGCGGCCTCGAGTAAGCGCCAAAATCGGGGCTCGCGTCAACTTGTTAGTTATTATAATACACGCTCTAAAAGAACGACCCGTTCGAAAATTCAACTATCCCTCACCTTGTCAGCCGTTCACCGTGGAGATCTCGAGGAGCGGCCTAGCAGCACTGCGGGCGACTCGCCGTTTTTCCCGATTCTCGGAGTAAAGCTTCTCTCTCTCTCTCTCTCTCTCGTGTGTTGTACGCGCAAGTGTGTATATCTCGTTCAGATGACGGCTGCTGCTCGCTTCATCATCGTCTGCTGCACCTGCAATTGAATTCACAGCTCCGTCAGCGCTTGTACGCTACTTTGTTTTTTTTAAATCATTGTTTTTCATTGTGTTTACTCTAGGAAGTATGTAATGTTTCGAAAGACTATCTCGCTGTGCCACTTGTGATTGGAAAAACAAGTTGTAGTGTTTATGCGATAGATCTCGTACTGACGCCGATGATATATAAGTTTCTCAATCCCCCACATGACTAATTACTCGTATCGCCGCGCGATTCTCCTCCGCAGGCTGAATAAAGCCATGGTAATATCGATAATTCAGCGATTATATCGCCGGCGACGATGTATCCGGAATCGGCGCCACAGACGTGTGCATTATCGCGAGGGGGATTACGCAATGCGAGACTCTTGGGAAAAGAAAGAGATAACGTTCCCGTAATCTCTGCTATACTCGTCCGTGTAAATTGCAGATTTTTAAGATCGATGTACCTACTTGTATTTATACAGTCTGTAAGCGCACTAAAGTCACGCATAATTCAACAAACAGTTATTCGCAAACTTACAGCTCCAGGAGACTCGCGAAGCGTTTCCCGATCGTATCGGGCGATTAATATAAACGCAGCGCGTGATGTGTTACAAACCGAGGCGATATTTTTTGCATTCGCGCGCAGACAAAGCCTCGATTTTACACACAATGCTCGACCTGAAATTCTGCAACAACAGCTTCATTATCATTCGTCAGAGGCTATTGTTTCAAAGGCGCCAATTAGATTTCGATACCGCGAATCCGTACACTTTAACTCGAAACCGATATTAAATTAGAATATTTCAAAAGTAACTAAGAAAAACGTGACCACACATGTGCGAAGACGCGATAAAAAGTCCGAAGCTAGACAACCGTGACCCCAAAAGAGAGGACGATAAAAAAAAGCTCGACCCATATTGCGTACACACATACGTACGGTATATCTCTCGTGAGTATATTATATCCTCTCCCTTTGTCGAATTCTTGCGCAAAACCTCCGAGTAGTGTAAAGCGTCTTTTTACGAAATTCTCGGCGCGTTAGCGACAGTGTGCCGATCGTTCGCGCAACGATCTCTCGGAAAATTCCTCGCCGATGGAAAAGCTGCTGTCAATACATACACTCGCTTGCGCGCGCCTGTGTGTCCGACTGTATCACCTTTGGCCTCGCCACGAACTGGCTTGCTCGGCTCGATGCGAGCTTGTTATAATAGAGCGCAGAAGTCTCTCCCGCGTAATTGCGCGCGCGGCGCGTAATTATAATGCACTCGTTACCACCACCACCACCACCACCACCACCGCTGGTGCAACCGATCGTGTTCAGTACACCGATATTATATCCCGCGGGCGTTTCAAATTTTTCGTGTATGCGAGCCTTTGATGGAAAGCTACATTAGGTTGGGATGTGGAATAATTTATGGTCAGTTTGACGAATTCATCGGGCGCGTTGGTTGATCGATTGTACACGCGGCTCGCGCGTTTCATAAATTTGCCTCTCCACGCGATGATAGATCGGCCTCTTTCCAAACGAGCAAGTATAACAGTATACGGGCAGCAATCGGTAAATTAGAGGAGCAGAACTTTCCGCGAGGTTGTTTTTCACTTTCCGAGAGAGGCAGAGCTGAGCGCGGAGATAAATTTGTTTACGAGACAAGAATTTTCGTCGAGGCTGCGCCAATAGTCCATCATGCCAAGAAACGCATGCACGCTTATCTAGCGCACGCGCGCGCGCTTGACCCTTGCGTTTCCGCCAATCGACTGATGCTCGCCTACGCTTCTACCGTGTGTCTGCTCGAGCGCGCCGTTTGTGTTTTTCCTTCCGTTCTTCGTCTTGCTCGTCGTTCGCGGGTATTCTTACTTCGTTTATACCGCTCGATGATTGGTCTACTGCTAAAGTGCTCTCGCATCTTCGGAATCGTTTTAATTTATATATTATCGGATTATTCTCCGAGGGGGTCCAATGGTTTGACGGCTCAGTTGTACGTTATTTTTATCGAATTTTGTTATCGAGTTTTCTTACTATAGAGAGCAATTGGTCTATTATTGTGTTATGGGCATAATACTTTAAGGATAAGTTTAACCGAAATTATTTTCAACAAGTTGCAAAGTAAGAAGCGTCACTGCCCAATTCAGCTGATTGCTTTAAATTACAAGTTCTTGTGTAACAATTAAAAGGTAATAAAATACAAATGTTCGAGCAAAAAATAATAGGTTCATCTTTGTATAGGCTCTTAATGCTTTTCTAGTGAATCCATCACACTGATAAATCTGTCATTAATAGAAAAAAAAAATCGTATTTTTCTCTTTTTCGAAAATAGAAAATCCCTCTAAATCGGAGTTTTTTTACGGAAACAAACTAGCATCCCCCGTAATGTAAATGCTACGCATTTGCATAATAGGCACGAGCACGCGTATATACTGAAATTTTTTTCTTAAAAGGGATGTTATTACTTTAAGACAGAAGATGTTTATTAATTAGCGTAGCGTAGAGTATTAGTACCGCGTTATTGTGCCCAAAAAATCGTTTCTACAGTTGTTGTTTCTGAAGATATGTTTTTAATTAATGTTTGTTACGGTAAAAAGTTGTGTTTTGAAAATATCTATAAATTTTGCATTTAACATTTTTAATGAAAAACGTAAAACCGCAAAGTTTTCTGGTAAATAAATGATTTTTTGCTGTAAAAAAACAATTTTGGGCTGTTAACTCGAGTTATAAGTATTTTCATGATTTGATGTCAATAGAAAAAAGTTTTATTTTTCAAAGATCTACAACTTTTCCTTTAACTTTTTTTTGTAGAATGCTTGGATTAAAAGTTACAGCCCAAAACCCGTTTTTAGCGAATTTTGAAGGTGGCCGCATTTTGTATACATATATGTTAGGAATCAGGCCCAAAATAGGACCGTCAGCATGCTATTATGAGACGAGTGCCCAAAAAAAGTTTGAGCCCGATTGACTAAAGTCTCTCAGAGATAATCGCATAACAACTAAATTGTTATTCAAAAACACGTAAAAATTGAACAAATTGTGCCCGCATTTTAAAACGACGTAGAGGATCGGGATAAAAAAAAATAGTTTTTCAGTTTATGCGCGAGGAGACTTCTCCTACAATTTCAGCCCGATCGATCAAAAATTGCGTGAGATATCGCATCTCACACATTTGTCGCGCACGAAACTATAAGGCACTTCCTAGTCGCGTAGGTTGTCATGTACAATATATGATAAAAAAATTCACGTTTATCATTGCAAGCAATATTTCTACTTTACAATCAACGTAGTCATATTTCATAATTTAATTTTTTCCCGTAACTTACGTCCTCATTCAAAGTTAGCCGTTAAACCGTCAGACCGTTAGACCCTCCTTTTTTTTCTAAATTCGCGAATTAAACGTTAATTATCATTGAGCACTTCCTAATTTCGAATCCTCGGCAAAATCGTGCCATCATAGTTTTGTTCGCTAATGAACAACAGCTTTGTATTACACACGCTTGCATTATTATCGCAATGGCCACTTATTCCATTACATTAGCACATATTATAGTCCTAACACGATTTACTCCAGACGCAGAAATTGCCCGCGGAATATTTTCGTGACTGGAAGTTTTCGCGAATTGCACAATAGCTTCGTTAATAAAAAAAAATTCCCACTTAAACGTTAATCTCAGCTCAGATGCGCACCGAAATAAAAATCAAGAACTTTACCTCGCAAAGCTGCCCGCTGGTTTCGTCATACTATCGACCAATCGCATGTGCTTTTACGTCAGCTCTCTCTCTCTTTCTCTCTCGTGCACGTCGTCGCCTCTGCACAATATAACCTTCAATTCGCCAGGTTGCCCGGGCTTATACTTTTCCCAACTTTTCTGATGACAACGCCGAGAGCGTCTTGTAGACACTTGGCGAAAGACAGGTCCGCGAAAACCTACATCCGAGCAGTAGACCAGCTGGCCTGAGTGAAACTTAGCACTTTTACGGAATTCCGCGAGCCCGTGTGCCTATACGGCAGCGCAAGCTCGCGTGGGCTGATGATGCAAAGCCGGCGAGCGAGAGCTTAATATCGTACCTACCGGTGCGCGCGCAGCTTTTCCCCGCATCCCTCCTTTCCTGCGTGCGCACGATACCGTTGCACCTCTGTATCTCTTCTCTGTATGCAACGTGTGTGTGTGTGTGTGTGTGTGTGTGTGTGTGTGTCAAGTTTGCACGAATTATTAAATCGGGCAATCCGCGCCCACGCGTAAATAAGGCTTTGCGTACGGGCGAACTTTTTTGCGAAACGCGACGATGATAGCCGTAACTGTCATCGTTAAGATAAAACTGCTGGCGCAGCTCCTCGGCTTATCGGTTACGCGGACCGCTGCAGTGCACACATGTATACGCGTGTGTATCGCACAAAGAAGTCTCGCGGATGCAAGGCCGGCTTTCCTGTCGACAACGGCTCCCTGCCTCGCTTCCTCGTATTTTTAGGCCACGAAAGCTGCGAGCGCGTATTATATGCTTTCTTTTTCCACTCGCTCTCGAAACGCGAGAGACTTTTGGAAAGGCAAAGAAGGTTGTGCAAAGAAGGTAAGGCGCTTATACGATAAGATCCTCACACAGATCACATATACCATATAGACACGTGTCGTACGAGACGTCTATAATTGCAGATCCGTCCCAGATTCCACGAGCAGAAGTCAAATAGAGGAGTGAACAAAAGCATATGCTCGATCAACCTCGCACTCGATAACCGTGACAAAAAGTTTATACGAGAGATAAAAAAAATCGAAACTTTACCGTTCGACTATATCCACAGAGCTGGTCCGCTCTCGCGGCGGAGATAAAGCACAGCACCTCGGAAATAGAATCGACACTATATACTGCCGCACTGGTCCTTTCGAAAAATTCGACAAAGCCTGCAGACGACGAGCTGAGCAGCGCTTATGCCCTCGTTCCGCGGGAGCGTGTGTTTCTAATAAAAGCGCCGACTCGACGCTCGGACAGCGCGAGCCCGTCTGATGCCACGAACTGCACTTTCTCACCGCGCCGAGGAGGTATAATACATGCTTGCGCGCTTATACTCGAGCTTCTCGGGAGCTGAGCGCCGCGGAGAAAAAAAGTGGTAGGCCGAGAGAGAGAGAGAGAGAGAGAGAGAGAGAGAGAGAGAGAGAGACGCGTCGTGTATCGAATATATATAGTACATGTAATGCACAGCGAGTGATAATAGCCTATATTTTTAAGTTAATCAAACGAGTTGTGAAGTTTCTGGTGGCGAGGAATTCATCGCTCCTCTTCTCTTTTGGATCACGCGACCGGCTGCGGTGTTATCGTTGTTCTCGTGGGAAAAGTACGACGCCTGCACCGATAAAATTAGAGCAGTCCGTGTGTGTTTGGTTACGTCGCGTTGAAAAATTCGTTCGCGAGAATCGAGAAAAAAAAAATGTTTCGTGAAAGGCAGCAGGTTTTTAGTGAAAAAAATTTAGTTGCTTTCTAGAATGTCATCCGACTCGGTTTTTATATCAGCGGATTCATAATTATCGTATAAATAGAAGCGCTTAAATCTAAACCGGTATCTCCCTGCAGCGCATACAAACATATCTAATTACCGCACTCATCATTTTTAGCAGTGCTAATAAGCGATTAAAGTGTATACCCAATACAAAAGTACAAGTCTCGTTTTCCATTTTCCAGCGGGCACAAGGCCATCCACTAATTTCTCGTTGCGCGCACAGCGTGTCATTGACTATCCCGCTAATGCATGCGCGGAATCATCGACTCGCGTGCGCGTGTCAAAGGGTTCGATTCGTTTCGTAATCATCGCTCTCGCCGAATATACACTCTTGATGGTTAATTTCATCGCTATAATCTGTATAATTATTCCCGGGTTAGCTCGTCTAAAAGCTTTACCCATCATCATCATCACCATCATCGTAGATGCATACATGCGCTGCAGTTGCGCGAATATAATTGACTCGCGGGCTGAGCCCCTGCGCACGCGATGCGCGCGAACGCGTTCGAACGACGATTTTGAGCGCTCAACGGCCGAAGCACGAATTAGCTCGGAATATCGCGAAATTACGCAAAGTTCGGCCGATTTCGGAGAGAGAGAGAGGACACTTTCACCCAAAATCGAACGCGCATAATCATTCTCGTTCGATTTTCCGAAAACAAAGCTCGAGCTTTTCGATAAAGCTCAGCGAGTAACCCGATCGTTTGATGGAAAATCCCGATCGCTTTGATGTGCATGTAATCCAATATTATCCGCTGAGAGCGAACCAACTATATCACTGCACGCAGCCTCGCCGAATATAACGTCCGCTCGATAAAAGGAGGAGCTAATAAATAAATCGCGGAAAAAAAGGGAATCGCACGTGGCGTCAAACGAGATCAGCGCGGTCTAACGAAATTACCCATCGGGCACCACGTGCGGCGGCACTTCCATCCGAATCGATACTCCGCGTGGTTCAAGAGCACGTGGAAGACCACCTCGTCAAGTCTATATATATGTATATACGACTTTCCCTTTTTTTCGCAGCGGCGGCGTCTTTGACGAATATTCACGCGCATAAATCACGAAGCCCCGGAGTGTATTTGCATGGGTGTATGGCGTAACGTTTATTGCTTTCTCGGGAAGAGAGAAGCCCGCTTTCGCATAATCGAAGACACGATCCGCGTTATCGCTAGGGAAGTCTTATCTGCAGCTTCATAAAGCGAAGTGTTTGAACGATATCGGATTTTTCGCGCCACACTCCGTGGAGAGCTTCTAGCTCTCGAGCTCCTTGTTTCGCGAAAAACAAGGTGATAAATGAAGTTTGCGGCGGTGAAAATATAAAATTTCTTTTCCAAGAAGAGAAAACCCGCAGATATCGTTACATTGTTCTCGCCGACGACGGGATAATAAAAAGAAGCACCAAGTCGCCGCGGGAGAAAAATGTCCCATTTGTTACAAGGATTCGTTACAAGAAACGCTCATTGTTCTTCAAGACCATAAAGCGTTTATGTATTGGAAAGGCATCGATAACTCACATACCACATTTTATATTATTTCTTCTACTAGAAGTATGATCTCTAGCTTAATTCGCGGAAAAAATCCATTTACGTGCGAGAAATGCGCCAAAATCGATGGGTTATTCCATCTTCGAAACACAGAGCAGTATAGGGATCGAGACTCTCTCGGAAACTGAACTTGCAAGCTCGTGTGCTTCAGGCCACTATACTGCGTGAGAGCATCGCGATGCGCGCGGCCCGATGGCCACTCCTCGATTTTAACACCGCTAGAGCGAGCGATGCAATATTCTTAAACGGATTGGCCAGAGACTCTGCGAAAGTGACTGCCGAGTCTTCTAGTTCTCTCGCGGCCTTCGCGCGTCACGGGTCAGTAAAACTACGACGCGGCGCCGGTAAGTGCGATACCTGTAATGCGTTTAGTGCGCTACCGGCTTCGTTAGGTGGAGCTGTCGATCGATTTTAATTTATCTACGTACAGGCGCACTCGTCGAATTTTCGCTATGTATATAGTTAAACTTGTATACTTACTACGTTCTTGGGCGATAAGCTCTCCGTGTCGAGCTTTTCCTCTGGCGACGTTGAAGTTATGCGTGAAGCCGGTCCGAATCGCCTCGGCGATAAGCCCAGAGAGAGAACCCGGAAACTTCGGACGCGCGGCATCGAGTGTATTATAGAGTATACAGAGTCGGAAAAGTTGTAAGGATAAAGTTTCGCAGTTGGAGTGGACATTGATGCTCTCTCTCTCTCTCTCTCTCTCTCTCTCTCTCTCTCTCTCTCTCTCTCTGTCCTTGAAGGAAAAATTGTTTTTAAGGGTTTATATTACTTGATCGAATTGCGAGACGGTGGTGACGCGTTTGTTTTCTTATTATATTCTCGGAAAGTAATGCTGTGCGCGAACCTTGACCGAAGGACATAGTCATACGTTATAATCGCGTCGTTAAAATTCGAGCAAACATTGTTACACATTTCGAAGGTTTCGTAATACCCTCTTCACGCCTCTTCAGTAAGTCTCGGCGGCGGCGCGCGGTTTGTCGCAATTATTTCGAGCGACGTGATAAAACGCTATTTCCATCAGCGCCTAGCCGAGCGACGCCTGACCGGAGTAGATAAATCAAAACTTATTCGACTAGTATAAACCACGCGATAATAGGCAGCGAGTTATGGAAGAGCCATACGCGCGCGGCGTTATCGCGTTTACGAAAGCGCCTCTCGCTATACACTGTTCTATAGCATAAATATAGAATGTTTAGAATTGGACAACGAGCCAATTTCGTCGCTTCTCTCTTCACCGATTCGTCCCGTCGTCATACCCGGCGAGTTTAGGCGTGGAAGATTGGAGCGACCAAGTGTCGCCTCCCCCGATTTCCAGGGATTAAGCAACAAAAGGATATAGCCTCGAGCAAGAGACGATGGCGCGAGTAAAGGACTGTAAAAATACGACGCGGTAAGACGCATCACCAGGGCGAAGGTAACCCGAGCTTCTTGAGAGAGGGCTCGGGTTACCGGGTCGTCCGCGCATCGAACCCTCCTGAATTTTCATCGCTCGCTGCCTCAGGCCCTTATTGTTTGGATCGACGGTTGAAGTACCCGTTAACACTGGCTTTTTCCACTGCCAAGCTTCGTGTATTGAGTCATTTTTTCCTCAAATCCTCGGCGATCTCCCCGATACCGTCGAAACTCGGCGGAGCGTATTACACATCGACGTGTAATTTAGTTTGTCGCGGAAAAAGCAGGAAGAAACGTAAAGGAGAAAATAGCTCCGATTTCGATAAGATTTGCCTTGTCCCAGATACGGAAAGGAAAGAAAAAAAAAGTGCCTCGTCTTAATTAAAGCTCAAGCCCTCATGTCCCCTGGACACGCGCGCGTAAAATTCAAGCCCGTCGAGGCGCTACCGCGAGTCGTTTACCTCGATTCTAATCGGCGTTTCACTTAATAAGCTTTAATGACTCGAGATCGCCCTCGCACGCCCTTTAGGGAAAGCACTACAGTGCGGGCTAATTTACGCCGGCGATTACGTGTCACTACGAGGGTCCTTGAGAAACTTTTTTTTATCACCCCGATTTTTTCAACGATCGAAATAATCCGGTGTATTTGTCGAACTGCCGAGGTTCAAAGATAACACGCCGACGCGATGTCAAAGCGCGCGCGAATACACGGAAGTGCCGGCGTTGATTGAGCGGCGAAATTGCTAACTCTCTATGTAGACACACATCGCTACTCTCTGATCATCGTTATCATTGCGGCGACCGAATATACACACGCGGACTATTTGTTTACCCCCGCGTAGTTTATATAGGAAATCGAATCGAAAAATTCGGCTTTTTTCCCTTTCAATTAGCGACGCGGGGGCGTATAAAATCCGAGTGGCAGGCAATTACAGCCGCAGCGCAAATAACGAAGATTCAAAATCAGCGGGCGAGAGCAAACTACATGATACACATACGAGTCGCGGTGAATAAACTCGTTTGGAAAACGGTAATTTTTCGATCGCGTGTATGGACTGTATACACACACGTATACACTGGCGAGCGCTAATGGAGGTAGTGGATTCGCAATCCGGTTTTGGGATGCCGCCGGCGCGCGTCCTGGGCATACACAAGCTGTTTGGTGCTGACCGAAGTTCTCTCTCTCTCTCTCTCTCTCGCGCTGTACGTGCGTAACTCTCGCGCGTCGGGAGAAACCGTCTATTATGAATATTTATCGCCGGTTATGTCGCCCGTCGACGCTCGCGCGATTTTTAGGGAATCCTAGCGTTTTGAGCGATTTCGATTAATAAACAAATGTTTACAGGCCTGCTACAGGGTACATATACATAAATAGAGGCAAGTGCATTGACACGAATCGCTGCGATTGCACGGCCCGATTCGTCCTTTCGGCCAATTGATATTCAATCAATCGCGCGCGCGCGTTCGCTGCATGTACGTGTACGTATAGAGAGACGCGAACGCGCCGCGATCCGGGGAATCGATAAACGGATTCGTTTCGGTCGCCTAAATGCACACGCGCCGCGGCGAATGCATTTAAATGCCGCGCATGACAGAGCATCCCAGCTCTTCTTAATTCGCTTCACTTGCAATAATTTTGCACTTTTATATAGGTATACCGTGAAATGAAATAACGGACGGTCTATATAATCGCGCGCCGACAAAAGGGAGCGTATTGCGAGAGGAGAAGAAGAAGAAGAAGAAGAGGCAGCGGTATATAGCGGCGAAGAAAAAAGGCCGGTAGGTAGGGATGCGTCGCCGAGGTAGAGGTGGCTATACGCGAAGTTTAAGGATCGCCGTCTGCCAGTCGTAACTCAGGCGTCAAGGAGCGCGGAGGTGTGCAGTGCGTGAGCGTGTCTTACTGTGTGTGGCTATATCGCTGTGATTCCGAGGAAAGCGACGCGAGGATCACCAGCCGGTTCGCCTCTCGGCCTATTATTCGAGCTGGTGAACACAAGCTGTGTGTACTGTTATTTCTGTATGTGCCTATACCTGCGCGCCTCACTCTCTCTCTCTCTCTCTCTCTCTCTCTCTCTCTCTCTCTCTCTGTCTTTTGTTGTCGATTGGGTATGGGCGAGACAGTTTTTCTATACGGGCTTTTATTTTTCCGTCGTGTAATACGTTTACGAGCGTTATATTTTTCGTCGGAAGCGTATCGAGCGCTCGTTTTTATTAATTAATGTTCGCATTAATTTATACGGGCGTGTTTAAATTCAATCATTTTATTTTCTTCGATTTACAAGCGCTCTTTTTCAGAAGCTCCGGATTACAAGAATTTTATACGCACTGGAAGCTCGATTAAAACGTTAAATTCCTTTCCGCCTCCCCCGCATTCGTGTCGTATTAAATAATTATTTTTATTTTAATCAGCGAGAAATCGTTTCCATCCCAACGCTGCATCTCGTTTAAAACTCGATCGGGCTATAAATACAAGCCCCGTTCATCAAAGCGTAATCTCCGCAGCTATAGACGAGCCCGAGGGCGATATTACAGGCTGTATAATAAACACCTGCCCGTCACGTACTCTCAAGCTCTAGGCAACTTCCTCCGCGAGAATCTTGCTCGAACGGGCGCATTTTTCGAGGCGACGACGGGATAAGCGATTAGACACGCGTCAAATGCTCGCGCATCTATCGCGTGGAAGACACAATCGGACAAATTGATTTGATTTCGCAACCGATGATT
This sequence comes from Nasonia vitripennis, assembly GCF_009193385.2. Taxonomy (NCBI): domain Eukaryota; kingdom Metazoa; phylum Arthropoda; class Insecta; order Hymenoptera; family Pteromalidae; genus Nasonia; species Nasonia vitripennis. The sequence continues at coordinate 12,446,531 of NC_045761.1, read as the reverse complement.
AGCTCTTTCTCTCTCACTCGGTCGGGAGTTTCCTTGACACGTTCGCGCTCTGTCGCGCGTAAGTATAATTGCTTTTAACGATCCCCGCGGACGCATCGCTGTATATGGGCAATTCTACGGGAAAAATGCCATTTTCTGGGACACTCCCGCAACTTTTTTTTTCTTATTGTACATGTTTATAGAACCATGCAAAACCACGTTCCAGCATCGAAAAAGTGCCTTGTGACACTGTTTTCTCGGCCCTTCAAATACGTCGAAAAATAGCCATTGTTCAACGGCGTGTACCTAAAGGATAAGGGCACAAGCAGAAAATGTATTACGGTATTAAAAATTTTAAAAAATGCGTTGGAAATGCTTGATTTGGTCAAAAGTTACGCACGATTGAAAATGCGGAAAAACCATGTAAAAAGATACAAAATTCTTGACTGAAAAATCCTGCAATTTTCATGATTTTTCCGCATTTTCAATTGTGCGTAACTTTTGACCAAATCAGGCATTTCCAACGCATTTATTTTAAATTCAAGCTCTCATTTTCTGTTTGTGCCCTTATCCTTTATAAGATACGTGCCGTTGAACAATGGCTATTTTTCGACGAATTTGAAGGGCCTAGAAAACAGTGTCACAAGGCACCTTTTCGACGTTGAAACGTGGTTTTGCATGGTTCTAAACATGTACAATAAGAAAAAAAGGTGCGGTGTCTGGTTTCTCCAACCAGAAAATGGCATTTTCTCGTAGAATTCCCCATATAGCTGCCTTTACCCCGTTCTCATCAGCAGAGGATGCTTCATTCTCGCCCGACACCGCACGCTGTTATGTATACCGAGAATTGAAAAAAAAAAGAATGTGACGCACCGCAGAGAGGATAATAATTCGGAGGAGTCGCGTGCCGGAGGGACGTAACCGTTCGGCGAGCGATAAGCTAAATTAATTGAGCGCCTCGCAGCGAGTCCCCGTCGCGCGCGTACTATTCTCCCGCGCGCGGCTCTGATATTACCGAGCCTATGGCTTTCACCTTAGGAACATGTTGTGCAAATTTTTCGAAAGTCTCTAAAACGACTGTGTAATATCTCATCGGCAGATTCGGCGAGGAGAGCATGACGAAATCGCTGGGTGCGATGGGCATGGACGATCGCACGACGACCTTCGGTAGAAAGCGCGGCTGCACGGTGACGCGCTGCGGAGCTTTCGCTCTGGCGATGAGCTTCTTCGTGAGCGTCGTCGTCACGGGACTGCTGGTCTACCACTTCGCGCCCTGCATCGACACCTCCTCGGAGCGTCGCTACAACCGTGGCGCAGGAGATGACGAATCCGCGATGTTCAGGTCCGGCAGGAGCTTCGCCGGCTCGACCTCCAAGAAGAAGCTCGACGTCAGGCTGCCCACGAACGTGAGACCCGACAGCTACGAGCTCCAGCTAGTGCCGTTCATCTGGGAGGGCAACTTTACGTTCAACGGAGAGGTATGTTTGTTTCGCATCGGGGTATTACGCAACTACAACGCGGGAATCAACAGGTGAAAATCGTGCTGAACGTGACGGAGGACACGCGCAAGATAACGCTGCACGCGGTCGACATGGACATCGACGAGGAGGCGACGAGCCTCAAGGACTACCCTTGGATCGAGGGCAGAAGCAAGAATCTGAGGGTGAGTCGTCAGTACAACGACACCGCCAGGCAGTTCCACGTCATCCAGACGGTGGAGACGCTCAAGGCCGGCAAGCAGTACCTGCTGCAGCTCAAGTACGTCGGTCGGCTCAACGACTACCTCCAGGGGTTCTACAGGAGCTCCTACACCGTCGACAATCAGACGAGGTACGTCGACCTATGATCTTAATTCTATATGCTCTTGCGACTCGTATTCACGGTTCTTTCGGCTCGGCTATCAGGTGGATCGCGACGACGCAGTTCCAGCCGACGGACGCCCGGCGAGCTTTCCCCTGCTTCGACGAGCCGGCGCTCAAGGCCCGCTTCCAGATCAGCATAGCCCGGCCCAGCAACATGACCGCCATCTCGAACATGCCGAAGGAGCGAGAGTCCAAGCCAGTGTGAGTTGCATGTCGCTACTGACTCATCGCTGTTGTTGTCGCGCGGGCAATTTAACGCGCCGGTAAAAATCTCGTTGCAGGGCCGGTCTGCCCACGTACGTCTGGGACCACTTCGAGCGGTCGGTGCCGATGTCGACCTACCTCGTCGCCTTCATCGTCTCGGACTTTGAGTCGCTGCACTCGAGCCAGGGCAACGTCAGCGTCTGGGCGCGCAAGGAAGCCGTCCAGCAGTCCGACTACAGTCTCAAGATCGGGCCCGAGATCCTCAAGTACTTCGAGGACTACTTCCAGATCAAGTTCCCCCTGCCCAAGATCGACATGGTCGCCCTGCCGGACTTCTCCGCCGGCGCCATGGAGAACTGGGGACTCATCACCTACAGGTGAGCGCGCGCTCGATTTATTCGCATAGCCTCCTGTCAATGCGCCGATTTTTCACCGATCGCAGGGAGACGGCCATGCTGTACCAAGAGGGCGTCTCGACGAGCAACAACAAGCAGCGAGTCGCGACCGTGGTCTCGCACGAGCTGGCCCACCAGTGGTTCGGCAACCTGGTGACCCCGAGCTGGTGGACCGACCTCTGGCTGAACGAGGGCTTCGCCAGCTACGTGGAGAACATCGGCATCAACGCCGTGAGTATCTTTATATATACATATGACGAAGGGACCGCGCCCGCTTTGACCGTAAATGCACTGACCGAGCGTAATTGCGATCGATCAAAGGTGGAGCCGAGCTGGAAAGCCCTGGAGCAGTTCGTCGTGCACGAGCTGCAGAACGTCTTCGGTCTCGACGCTCTCGAGTCCTCCCATCCCATTTCCATCGCGGTCGGACATCCTGACGAGATCAACGAAATATTCGACCGCATATCCTACGCCAAGGGCGCCTCGATAATTCGCATGATGGACCACTTCCTCAGCACCGCGGTCTTCAAGCGCGGACTCACCAACTACCTCAAGGGAAAGTGAGTTCGACTCTGCATTTATTGCGATAGATATCCGTATTGTTGCGCAAGAAACGATCGATCGAATCGCGCATTTTCAGAGCGTACCAGAGCGCCGAGCAAGACGACCTGTGGGACGCGCTGACCAAACAAGCTCACGAGGACAGGGCTCTCGGCCAGGACGTGACTATCAAGCAGATCATGGACACGTGGACGCTGCAGACCGGATTCCCCGTGGTCACGGTTATCCGCGACTACGACAACGACGCGGCCGTCATCACTCAGGTGCTTACACTTTTTAATTATCATTATTATAGCCCCCAACGCTGGAGGCGCTGGAGGTGTATCGAATTCGCGACTCTATTCATGCGTAGGAGCGCTTCATGCTGAGGAATCACACCAAGGCGGAAAGCCAACCGCTCTGGTGGATCCCCCTGACCTACACGACATCGCGCAAACTCGACTTCAACGACACCAAGCCGTCGATCTGGATGAAGGCCGAGAAGTCCGTTCTCCTGAAGAACATCAGCGCCAGCTCGCAGGAGTGGCTGCTGTTCAACATCCTCGAGACGGGTACGCAAAAATCCATCGCGCGAAGAGGCTGTTGCTTCTCCTTGACAGTTAAAAAAAATTCTCTATCTGCTATAAGGCTACTACCGAGTCAACTACGACCGGGCCAACTGGCAACTGATAATCAAGCAGCTGAGTGGCGAGAACTACGACGCCATAGCGACGATAAACCGAGCTCAGCTGATCGACGACGCGCTGAATCTGGCCAGAGCCGGCCGACTGGATTACTCGACGGCCCTGGACGTGACGTCTTACCTCGCGCACGAGACCGAGTACCTGCCGTGGAAGGCGGCCCTCACGGCCATGAGCTTCCTCGACAATATGCTCGTCAAGTTCCAGGGCTACGACAAGTTCAGGGTAATTTACCAATCGTCACGTTAGCTTTTATAGCTCCTCGCGCGCGCGCGAGCGCGAGTTTTATCGCCGAACGTGACGTGATTGGCGATGAAAGCCCCGCGCGATTCGCAGCCTAAGGCAGCTCTGACGCAATGGACATACTAACACGTAACGCCTCTGCCGCGAAACAGGTGTACGCCCTGAAACTGCTGGACAACGTGTACCGCAAGGTCGGCTTCAAGGACAGCCTGGAGGACCCCCAGCTGACGGTCTTCACGCGCATCGACGTCCTCAGCTGGGCCTGCAACTTCGGCCACGAGGACTGCGTGCGCAACGCCGTGAGCCAGTTCGCCGCCTGGCGACAGAGCCCCGAGCCCAGCAGGAACAACCCGATCTCGCCGAACCTCAAGAGCGTCGTCTACTGCACGGCCATCCGCGTGGGCGGACAGCCCGAGTGGGACTTCATGTGGCAGCGCTACCTCGAGACCAACGTCGGCTCCGAGAAGGACCTGCTGCTCCACGCGCTCGGCTGCACCAGGGAGACTTGGCTGCTCAGCAGGTACCTCGACTGGGCGCTCACCGATAACGCCGGCATCAGGAAGCAGGACGTCACCAGGGTCTTCGGCTCCGTCTCCAGCAACATCATCGGCCAGCCGCTGGCCTTCAACTACTTCAGGAACAAGTGGGACCGCCTGAAGGAGTAGTGAGTAGTTATTTTCGTATACTGCATACATAATCTTCTCTCATAAGCATTTCTGACTCTCCGCGCGCGTTTCTCCTCTCAGCTTCGGCACCTCGCTCATGACCATCAACAACATCGTCAAGTCCTCGACGAAGCGCATCAACACCAAGTACGAGCTGAAAGACGTGAGTATCAGCTCGAGCCATATAATAGAAATGCGACGAGGCGCGAGTACACATAATACCCCTTTTCCATTGCAGCTGCTCGAGTTCGCGAACGAGCACAAGGAGGAGCTGGGCAGCGCGACGCGCGCAGTCGAACAGGCGGTGGAGCAAGCCGAGGCGAACATCCGCTGGCTCGAGCGCAATCACGCGACCATTCACGACTGGCTCAAGAGGAACACCTCGTAAAATGTCTCGCACGACGACGCCCGACCCGATTATACAGGGACATCAGGCGCTCGCTTCTCCTTTCCTCTTTTTTTATTTCGTTTTTACAATTATTATGTGGGTCCGACTATTCCTCGCCGCGAGAGACGACATTCCTTTTATCCGCGTCTTTAACGACTCTTTTTATTCCTTTTTAAGATCAATTTTTATACACACCCACATACGCGTCGACGCCGAGTAAAACGCAACAGGTTATCCGTTTTTTACTCACTCTCAGTCTCGCGAGAACGTTTTTTTGTGATACTTTTATATATATATATATATACACGTCTATGGAGAGCCGATCGGAATACAAACATAACATCGTATATACCAGACGCTTACATGTCCGCAGAAAAGCGCAAACTGCGGGCATTCCATGTAAAACGCGCATCACACATGCGCGCCGGACGAGAGCGGAAGAATCCGATATTAACAATGCGTCGGTATTCCGGGGCCATTTCGAGGCTCTAACTCTCGTTGAATAAGCTTTTCCGGAGCTGGCGGACTCTCTGACTCTCTCTCGAGCGCGTTTCCGCGGCTGCGCGCACTGAATGGAAAATTTGAAATTTAATTTTTCGAACGAGCTCGCCGAAATTTCACTGTTCGCGGCCCTATTCAATGGCTCAATTTCAACGATCTTTTTCGATAGAGTATTATATACACGCGGCGGTATCGTGACCTACATAATATAATATGCCCGTTATTCGTCGCGCGGCTTTATTTTCGCGTTTCAACGGGTCGCGATTGACGATGTAAATACGGGGGAAAATTTTATTGTAAATATTGGTTCAGCGCTTAAAATTGAGAGAGAAAAATAATTGTATATATACAAAAGGAACAAGCGCGCCACACGCGGCTTCACGGCAAGTACAAGGCACGTGTGAGGCACGACCGCTGACGCTCGCGCTGCGCGCTAACGTCAGGCGATCAATTAAAGTATTTGGGCCAGTTAGGGCGTGTCACACTAAAATTGTTATTCAATTATATGTACCAAAAATCGTTTGTAGACTTGTTGTTTATGTATAAGCGTTTTGAAAAAATGTTTGTCACGGTAAAAAGTTGTGTTTTTAAAATATCTACAACATTTACATTTAAGGTTTTTATGTATAGCCTCAAAGTTTTATGATAAATACTGGTTTGTTGCTATAAAAAAATTGATTTTGGCCTGTTAGCTCGAATTAAAAGCATTTTCACGCTTGAGTGTTAATAGGAAAAAGTTGTATTTCTTTGAGATCTACAACTTTTCTCATTAACTTTTTTTTTTGTGGAATGCATAGAATACGAGTTAGAACCAAAAAACCGTTTTTAGCGATTTTTGGATGTGACCGCATTCTGCGTATACATGCAGGATCAAGCCCAAAATAAATTTGGTACCTTACTATTACGAGGGAAGTTCGCACACAAATTTTTAGCCCGATTGATAAAAGTCTCTGAGAGATAACCGTGTAACACCAAAACAAAACACGCAAAAATTGAACAAATTGTGCCCGCATTTAAAAAAAAAAAAAAAAGAGGAGGATCGGGATAAAAAAATTAGTTTTTAGGTTTGTGCGAGAGGAGACTCCTCCCAAAATTTCAACCCGATCGGTCGAAAATTGCGTGAGATATCGCATCTCACACATTTTTCGACGATAAAACTATAAGGCACTTCCGTGTCGCGGTCGTGCCTAAACATGGCCATTTAGTTCTGAAGCTGCGGAGTGTGACGAGTGCGCGTAGCCGCGCGATATTGTAATTTCTCCATATATACGAATCCGCACATATACCATAACAGTCCATCAATATTGTTCGAGCGTTTTTTTTTTTATTGTATTTAAGTGTAAATAAAGATATACTGTGCGTATATGTGTAACGTTTTAAAGATTTTAATAATTTTACAGCAGTTTTTCGTACCCTTTCTCTTTTTTTTCAATCACACCTTTATATACACAAAGATACACGAAAGCGGCGGCCAACCGGTGTTTTTGCAAAATTTCTTTCTAACCGTATTCGTATATACGGCGCACAAAACACACGTGAAAACATTGAAACAGTATTATAATCTCGTGCTTGCGTGGCTTTTGCATTCGTACACGTACTTATGAATGTCCGGCGAGGGGCTCAGGTTTTAGGGATTAAGAATCTGAAATAATAATGCACGTGTATGTGTAGGATTGGAACAGGCAGTAACTACGCTGGGCTATTCATTTGGCTGAAACAGGCGCGCGCCCCTAGCTCTTACGCTGATTGATTTTCTGTTAATTTGCGGCTCGTTGCGCAAATGGAGCCGGGAGTTAATGAGGAGTACAAAAGTCACACTGACGTAGTAGCTACCAATCTAACCAGGAATAAAACGTTTTCGTTATAATTTATGCCATATCGGTGTGATTGGCTGTTCGGGGAGGATTAGTAGGTGATTATGTGTTGAGATTTTAGTGCATATTATACACATACCTGTGCGTGTGTGTAATTAACAAATAACACATAACAGACAAGACGTTGTTTATTATAATTTCGAGATATAGAGATCAGTTTTACAAAAATTCACGTACAACTTTACCACGGTGTACATCGTGGCGTATAACACAGACACGCGAACGAGAATTGTTAGAAAACAGACACAAACACGGTTCTACACAGTAAGCAGTGCGTGTAGTCGATATTATAGTGCCCAGCGAATTTTCTTGATATAGCATGCGGAGGGCAGTGGGCCAAAAAAAGTTTCCTTTCGTGGGCAAAGACAAGCACACAAAACTGATGATAAACGTCCCGCTTTACGAAGAATCTCGAGAAAGAGAGTTTAGGCAGTCCTAGCTGTAATTTGTAAATGAATTTTAATCGTATATATTAAATAATGTTGGCTGCGAAGAAAAGATACACGATTATAATAATAACAGTTATATAATAAAGTTGTATTCATTTATAAAACGTCATAACTTTCTCTCGGCAAATCCTTTCACTCTAAAAAATTAATAATAATTCTAAACACAATAACATACTTATATGTAACTAGTATAATAATCATAGTTTATGCGCATCGATGCTGAGCAACGTGCCATGCAAGGTAACTTTACAACATCTTACTAATAAAATAAAAACTACTAAACTACTTAACTACTTAATACTATATAAATACGTACAGTGTATAACTTAGGAACATACGAAGAACGTACCAAGACTCAAGAAAAGTAAGAAAGTCAAAGATATAATAAGTGGCACCGATGCGCTACCTGGTTCGTTTGTCGACGATTCTCCTTCCGGTTTTTTCGTCGTCGTGGTCACGGGAGGTGTTTGGGAGGTCGTCTCCTTCGGGCCGTAGAATCTGTTGAGCCAGGCTTCGATCTTGGCCGAATTCTGCTGGTACCATTCGAGATTTTTCCTCGCTGTTTTCACGGCCGAGTCTATGGAAGACTTGATGTTGGAAGATACGCCGCTGTTCGATACCTTCTTGATCTGTGTTTGAGTTAAATTCAATTTTATTATACCAGGTTCTCTCGCAATGTCTTATAATGATATGCTTTGCACAAGTATTAGATAGCCTTACGCTCTCGATCTGGTCCAGCGTCGATATTCGTCCTGCCAAACTAGTGAACAGATCTCCGACCTCGTGCCACGCGCCGAAGCTTTTGCGGAAAGTGATGAAAAATTAGTCGATTAAAGATAAAACAAAAAGTACAGCAGAATTTATCGTCCACTTACTACTCGTAGAGTTTCTCGAGGTTCTGCTGGAAGAAAGTGATCGTCGTCTGCAGACCGATCTGACTGGACGCGTAGACCGAGGAGAAAGCAGTCGCCACGTCCTGTCTGCGAATCGGCGAGTTGGGCGCTATGACGAGGTCCAGGTATTTCTGGAGAACCGTAGCGTTCTTAGAGCAGCCGAGACCCTTGAGTATGGTGATGTAGTCCGTGGCCAGCACCGCCTTGGTGTACTTCTTCCACAAGGCGTCCCAGTCGCCCGATGTGCCGTGCTCGATGGCGGTGCAGTAAACCGGTCCGGCGATGTTCGACGTGATGCTGGAACGAAACGAGGCGTATCGCAATCTGAACAACCGGCAATGATCCAATAACTTCACTGATTATTCCCGCGCGTACCTCTTCTGCTTGAAGTATTCCTTGGACTGTTTGACGCAGTCCTCGTGTCCGTACTTGCAGGCCCAGCCGAGGATCAGCTCTCTGTTTAGCTGGTCGAGGTGCGGGTCGATCACCATGTTCTCCTTGAATCCCAGCTTCTTGTAGACCTTGTCCAGCACCGTGAGAACGTGGCGGGCGTAGAGCTCTCTGACCTTCGGAAGCCCGTCGATCCTCTGGGACAGGTAGGCCAGGGTGTTGAAGTGTGCCTTCCACGGCAGGTAGTCGGTCTCGCGCACAAAGTACCGGCTGGCGTTGAAGGCGAGATCGTAGTCGACGTATCCAGCCTGGGCCAGACTGAAGAGGTCGTCGATGATCTGGGCTCGATTGACGTCGCCGATCACCTGGAAGTCCTCGCTGTTCAGCAGCTCGACGAGTCGGTGCCAGTTGGCGCTGTCATAGTTGACGCGGTAGTAACCGATTTGTTGTACGTTCAGCAGGTACCACGTGTCTTCGACCGGGATATCGATGCTCTTCTCCTTGTCGCCCAGCCAGAGTTTCGGACTCGTGTTCTCGAAGTCGGGCTTGCTCTCGCTCGTGTAGGTTATCGGAGTCCAATAAACTTTGCTCCTCTCCGACGAGTTGGAGGCCGAGGAGAGGAATCGCTCCTGATTACGATGGGTATTATTGTCGTTATCGGTTACATAGTTACATATCCAGCAGTTCGCAATACACTGTGCATACCTGAGATAGGAGGACGGCGCCGGTGTGACGGCGATAGGCTTTGACAACGGGATACCCAGCCTGAGTAATCCAGCTGTTCATCGCGGTGGCGACGTCGACCTCGAGATTTCCCGACGGCGCCTTGCCCGCGCCTACTTCCTTGTCCAGTTGAGCTTGGATTGCCGCGACGAGGTATTCCGGCCTTGCGGTCTGGTACTTGTGTGCGTCCAAGTAGTTGTGCAGCGCCTCCTCGAAGAGACTCTGGCCGAAGCTGTGGTGTAACATTCTCAGGACGCTCGAGGCTGCAAACATCGGTCGAGCGTCGCAAATACGCTTATTTTGATTGGTGCACCGAATAGTTTTGGCCGGCAGCGCGGCGGCCGGGGGAAATTCCCGACCGACACGCGTATGCTATAGTTATATTTGCTACAGCTCTCTGGATTTGCACTGCGTTGTTCGACATTCCGGGCAAGAGCGAGACGGAGAGACGCTTTTGCGGTAGTTACGCCGCCGACTCGATATTCGGATTTTCGCGCGCAGTCGAGTGATCTGTGGAATTGCGCGGACTCGGAAAGTTTTTGCGCGGTTAATTCGGAGGAAATTCTGTTCGAAGCAAGATCACGTCGACGAAGTTTATACGTGTGAATTTATTCATAGCGGATCGCTATAATAAGAGATTGTTCGTATCAAGAGGCACTAGACCAGATGCGAAGAGCTATTCTCATACGAGTGTGCGAACACAGACGGGTGAGGGTAAAAACATTTTAAAAATAAAAATGAGAAAGGGTAAAGATTAGAAATTCAAAATTTATAAAACAAAAATGTTGAATTAAAATATTGCGAAAGGTAATATTTGTAGTTAAAATATTGCAAAAGCGATATTTTTAGGAACTTCCAAATTCAGGTTTTCAAAATTATACCTTTCCAATATTCTGGGACTTAAAATTTCACCTGTCGTTATAATTCAATTCGTAATTTTGCCTTTCAAATATTTGTTTTTCAAAATTTTCTACCTGTAGAATTGGGTTAATTCATTTACGGGACAGAGTATATAAGAGAAGGTATAAATATAAAGCAAAGTCCTTACATTTTTGATAAGCGATTTTATCAAATCCAGCCTGGGCTTCCTTTGGCGTATTCACCTTGTTATTCATGGAATGCGAGGACGCCGAGGCGTCGACTTGCAGCGCGACTTGCAACTCGTTCACCACGAATTGCTTCAACAGTCTCCAGCCCGGCTGGCTCTGCGAGAGTCAGATTTGAATAAGACATCACGAGGGTCTCTCTTTATAGTACAGCTCCGAATATTCACTCTGTACAACTCTGTACTCACCGCGTTGCTGACGATGTACTCGAGATACTCGGCGAAGCCCTCGTTCAGCCAGGTGTAGTCCCACCATTCGCAGGTGACCAAATTCCCGAACCACATGTGGACCAACTCGTGCGACACGACGGTATTGACGTATCTCTTGTACGACGCGGATATCTGATAGATGTCGTACGTGAGGCCGTATTCTCTGCGAGAGGGTCGAAATATAAGTTTAGCTAGCTTCAAATAGTCAGTTACATTTTAAAAAGGATTACCTGTAAGTGACGAGACCCCAATTCTCCATGGCCCCCATGTCGAAATCCGGCACCGCGACAAAGTTCATCTCGTCGAGGGGATAATCGATTTTCGTGAACTTTTCCAAAAATCTAATCGCTTTGAGACCGACCCTCGGCGCGTATCTTAGGTACTTTTTCAACTGTGGTCTCGCCCACACCGCTACTTTGTTCTCCGGCTCTGAAAATTTCTCAAAGTCCGACACGACGAATGCCACGAGGTAGGGCGACATCAAGAGACTCTCTTCGTAGTCGTCCCAGATTCGGCCTTGATCGCTGCAATGTTATATCGTAGGGATTATAATCGACTCGACAGATGAAAATATAAAACTGACTGATACTCACTCTTTTCTCTCCACAGGGGAGGAGCCCATATTGCTGAGCGTACGGTATCCCTTCGGCTTAGCTATGTGTATCGCGAAAGTAGCTTTGAACAGGGGCTCGTCGAAGCACGGAAAAGCTCTCCTCGCGTACGCCGGCTCGAATTGCGTACTGGCTATCCACCTTTCGAATAGAACGTATACATGATTTGTACTTGATCTCATACGTCTTTTCCGCGTACAATATAATGTATACGTACCTCGTTTTTCCCGCCTCGTCGACGTAGTAACTCCTGTAAAATCCCCTCATGTCATCCCTCAGGTGTCCGGTGTAATCAAAACTTAGCCTTAATGTCGTGCCCGCGGTCAGAACTTCCTTGAAGTACAGGCTCAACTTCTGCGTCGTGTCATTGTAGTGCTGAGTAATTGGGTTCTCGACGGCTGAGCTAACGACTCTGATGTTATCCAGATCCTTGGCTTGAAGCACGATCTTTAGCGTATCCGCTTTGATCTCGACGTCGACCTCGACTCGGCCTTTAAACGTGAAGTCTTCGAAATTCGGCTCGAGATGAATATCGTAGGCTTTGGGCTTGGCGAAAGTCGGCAGTCGATACTCCGCTCGGGGATTATTCTTATCCAGCCATTGGAGAATTTTCGGAGCGTTCTTGGTGTACCAGTCGAGCTCGAGTTTCGCGCGTTTGAGGGAAGACTGCAGCGATTTAGCGATGCTCGGCATGGTCGTCGATGCGCTTTCCACGAAATTTTCAAACTGGGGGAGGAGAAGTATATGTATCGTTATTGAAAATTCGGAGATGTTTTTTGAGCGATGTAAGCGAATATGGATAAAAATCCTGAGTAGAATTACACAGGATGTTTCTCCGCAGTATAATATACCTTTTTGAAGATCTTTGTCGATGTCGCTCGCTTGGCTATCGTGCTGATTGTGCTCTTGGCAATGTCGTCGCCCAGACTAAAATGTTGCCATTAGTACACAATAGAAATCATCGAATAAGCGCAGAATAGTATGCGCATCGCATATAATTTACTGTACTTAGGGGTCGTTTGTAAATCGCGTAGCCTGTTCGAGGGGGAGGAAGAGGGCCAACCACCGAAAGACTATACGACTAGCTACGTGAAGGGGGGCTTTATATTACTTAATTTATTCTATTTCAGACACTCGCTCGTGTATCTAGCAAAGTTGATGCGCGGAGTTAATAATATGTCAGAAGTAATAATTTATAGTCGACACTTATATACAGACACCCTCTCACTCACACTCACTACACACGATTCACACGCTCGGCTAGCCTGATTACATGCAATTTCTTATGAAAAAACAAGCGTTTCTGGGGCGAGGGAGGGTCTCTTGGAGAAAGCTACGATACAGCTGGGCTACGCGTGAGAGCGCAGGGCTTCCAAAGCGACCAAAATACGGCTACGAGACTTATAAACGATCCCTTACTTTGCTGCTATCTTATTGTAATTGCTTCCAATGAAATCCAGAATAGTTTCCACCCCTATTAAACCACCGGCGATGACGCTGCTGAAGAGCTTTTTGACGTCTTGTAGTCTGATTATTTCGGAATCAATGGTAATGGCGTTCATCAAAAGTCTGAAGTAATATTTTAATGTAGAGTTAAAGAAAATATCGCAAAAAAAATTACGTTGTACGAGTCGTAAAAGTTGGTCATCTCACTTTTGCAATTTGCTTGGAGTCTTGGAGCAGGAGAGTGCTGACAAGAGGCTCATTTTTTCCGTGGCATAGTTCGACGCGATGAATCTCGCGTACAGATAATCCCAGTCTTCGGAAGAGCCGTGCCTGATGGCAGTGCAGTAGGCGAAGTCACGCTGATTTGGTGGCACACGGAACCTGATCACGGAGCAATAATATAGTTGAAAATGATTCGAAACCGACGAATTTGATGAAAACAATCAACGAATCTCACTTGGTGTCGTTCCTCTCCTTCTCGAAGAGTCTGATCGCCTCTTTGACGCAACCCTCGTGGTCGTAGCCGCACAGCCACTCGTTCACGGTTTTTCGAAGCAGTACGTCCTGGTGTCTGTCATCCTTGACATCGGCGAATCCTAGTCGCTCGAAGCTCGGCTCCAGCAGGTCCAGCAAGAAGGTCTGAAACGAGATTCCAAAATTAAATAATTCCTCGAACAGTCAAAGATCGATCGCCGATTCTTACCCTGTAGGCCCCGTTGATCTCAGGTCGGCCGAAAAATCGCCAGTTGAGGTAGGTCAGTCCGGTGAAAGCAGCCTTCCAGGGCGCGTATTCGGTCTCGCGAGTGAGGTAACTCACGCCATCGAGGACGAGGTCGTAGTCGAGGTGGCCCGCGCGGCCCAGATTCAGCAGATCGTCGATCAGCGAGGCACGGTTCAATTCGTGGATCTTGGAGTACTCGTCCGAGTTCAGGGCGTCGATTATCCTGCGCCACAGGGTCTCATCGTAGTTCACCCTGTAGTAGCCTGCGCAGAGAGTATAATTGTTGGCATGCTAAAGATGCTCCGCGTGTGTAAAAATTTCGTTTTCGGTTCTTACCCGTCTGTTGGACGTTGATGATCACCCAGTCCTTGCCGGCGTTTTTAATCTCGACGGATTTCATTTTTTTCGAGAGATACTCTTTCGCTGTGGTGTTTTGGAAATTGAGATCGCTTTTGGTGGCCCAGTTGATCGGGACGTACCAGAGAGCTTTGCTGGTTGTGTTCTGCGATGGTCTCAGGTAGAATCTTTGCTGGCTCAATTTCACTACGTTGCTATTGCCAATGAGCTCAGCTTTGACGACGGGGAAACCCGACTGTCGGGTCCAGGTGTTCATGAGTTTCGTCACGTTGAGCTTGATGCTTTTGTCCGCGTTTACCTCGGTTTGGAAAGCCTCGAAGAGAGCTTCCGGCGTTCCAGTCGAAAATTTACTGAAATTAAGCGTTTGCAGTGTTTGAGAAAGACGCGGCTTACAAATGTAAAGGTAGCAATTGCAAAATGAGTCTAGCTCACCATGCCTCGAGGTAACGCTTCAGGGCAGCGTAAAACACCTTCTCTCCCGTCAGCTTCTCCAACATCCGAATCAAACTGGCCGCCTTGGCGTAGGATATCTTGTCGAAAATGGCCCTGATCTCGGCAGGGCTGTAGACCTTCGTGGTTACCGCGTGCGTGCCGGTCGACGCGTCGTTCGAGAAGGACGTCTGCAAGTGGTCGACCACGAATTGCGCCTCCAAGTTCCAGTCTTTCTCAGCCTGACGTAATGGGAGAAAAAAATAAGCAAACACTCGGACCGAGAGCTTTTCTCGCAGCGACAATCAGGAAAATGAATTTCCTCGAGTACATCATGATTATATAGCGCAGAAGCGGCGCAGCTTTTGTCATGCCACCGTGCACAACCGAGATTAATTCACTAGCGCGGCGGCTCCCTCGCACTTTTATTCGCTGCCCCGCGGTGCGCTTTGTGAAAAAACTATTTTCGCTAATGAAACAATCGTCTTTCCCTCTCTCGCTTTGTATACGTACCTGGCCCGACTGCAGCCGTCTCGTTTATCTCCGGCGCGCCGCGTCCATCGTGTGCAGCAAAAGAGACGGGAGAGAGAGAGAGAGAGAAAGAGGTAGTAGCTTGATTAAAATTACGCGAATTGCTTTTTCCGCCGCCGTGAAGACGCGCACGCGTGTGTAGACGTATCTCGAGCGCTTACCTCGCTGTAGGCGTGGCACTGGAAGTACCTGGCGAAGCCCTCGCTGAGCCACAGGTAGTCCCACCAGAGTGGGCTGACCAGGTCGCCGAACCACTGGTGGGTGATCTCGTGGGCGATGACGTTGCGCACCGACTGCTTGTTCGCCAGGCTCGACATGCGCTCGGGGTCGTAGAGCATGTTGGTCTCGCGGAAGGTGAGCAGGCCCCAGTTCTCCATGGCCCCCGAAGCGAAGTCCGGCAAGGCGACCATCTCGAGCTTGGGCAGGTTGTAGTTGTGGCCGAGGCGAGACTCGAAGAAGTCGACTATCGGAGGCATCACCTCCAGCGAGTAGTTCAGCTGGTGGGACACCACGGGGCTAGCCCAGACGCCGTGGAGACGACCCTTGCCGTCGATGAGACTCTTGCTCTCGAAGTCGCTCACCACCACCGCCACGAGGTAGGTCGACATGACCGGCGTCCTCTCGAACTCCCAGAGACCGCTGATGGGACGCGTACACAGGGTTTATCATTTTCATCGGGATGAAATTAGTTTTCAAGAGCTGCTGATCGAGAAAATCTGAAACTCCACTCACCTTTTCCTGGGGCTCTTGGGCGGCATGTTGCTGACAGCCTTGTAATTTTCCGGCACGTCCACGCTTATGTCGAACGTGGCCTTTAGCGCGGGCTCGTCGAAGCAGGGAAATAGCCGGCGCGCGCCCACCGGCTCTAAATGCGTCGCAGCCAGCCACCTAAATGAGAAAGAGACGTTTCGTTTAACTTCCGGGGCAAGGGCTGCGCTGGGCCAAAGTAATTATAGGCATGACGCGCGCGCTGGCTGCACTCGTTCTCCCTCAAGCTTTTCCTCGACGAGAGCTACGCGATGGATTATATACGTCGGCGCTGCTTTTAATAATGATGGCAAAGAAATTAAATTTGTCGCGCAGTACAGCGCCAGCGAGCGAGCTTGATGGAAATTTTAAAGGGGGATGCCACCGAGCGCTCAAATTGAGTCGGAGAGTTTAAAATAATAAATGCATACCTCGTTCCCTTTCCAACTTTGTAGGAGCTCCTGTAGAAGCCTCTCATCTCGGCGTTGAGCTGTCCGGTGTACGAGATTTCTATGCTGATCTCGCTACCGGCCACGATGGGCTGCTCCATGTGGATGTTCGTGAAGTGATACTTCTTCGTTCTCGTCCACTCCTTGACGGCCAGTTTGCCGGCTGGCGAATCGAGGCGGGTAACGATCGGCCGATCGATCTTCATCATGTCCGTGTGCAGGACGATTTTGTCGGTGGTCGCGTTCACCTTGGCGATTATTTTGACGGATCCACGGAAGGTGAAGTTGCCCGGAACGATGAACGGGGTCAGGTGAATCGTGTACGCGCTGGGGATGACGTTGGTGGGGAGCCGGTAAGCCGTCGTGTTTTCGTTCGCTGGATGGTCGCCTTTGAGGGCCTTTATCCAGTCGACGATGATGGGCCTGTTCTTGGCGAGCCAGCTGGTCTCGAATTGCGCGAGCTTCAGGGTCTTTTGCAGCGACGGGATGATGGATTTCACGTGAGTCGCGTTGCTCTTTATGATGTTCTCGAGTCTCTGGACCAACTTTTCGGACGGGTATTTCGACAGAGCGCCCGATATGAGGCTGGCGATTTCGCTGTAGCTGTTGTGACTGTGAAATGGGTTGAAATTTTCGTTTAATTCATCGGCGTGCAATTATCTAGTCGTTGATATATTGCTGAATATTTACTATTTAAAAACGGCCTCGTAGTGCTTCTCGACAAAGTCCAGCATGTATTCCGCGTTCTCCGGACTGGCCGAGTAAACTCCGCTGAAAACGCTGGATATGTCCTGTTTGCGGATTTTGCTCTCTTGGAAGCTCGTCAGAGCTTTCAGTAGATATCTGGAAAGACACGATGTTTATTGTTCAATATCGGTCTTGGCAATTGTTGATGCGGATTTTGTACAATTACTCATGACTTTGTACTGGAGTACTTTTTAACGTTACATCGAAAATCGTAACATGCCAAAGATATCGAACAATTTTTTCGCGGATCTCATCGTATAAAACGCGACTAACTTCTCTAAGACCGTTGTGTCCTTGGTACAGCCGAGAGCAGCGAGAATGACCACCTGCTCCGCTGCCGCATTCGTTTTTTCATACTGCGTCCATAGGAACTCCCAGTCCTCTTTGGTTCCGTGCTTGAGAGCAGTACAGTAGGCTGCCGGTCTCTGGTTTTTCGGTATGCTGCAGGTGGACAAAAATAAATCATGTATTATATTTTGAATAATCTTCGAAGGACTCCAAAATACTTCACTTACGCTTGGTTCTTCGTTCGCCAATTGTCGAAGTAGCTCTTGGATTCCTTTACGCACGTCGAGTGGCCCAGACTGCACGCTTTGCCGTTGACTTCCTGACGCAAGAGGACCGTCAACTGGTCGTCGGAGTCTTTGTCGTCGTACGTCAAGTCATTGTAAACGTTCTCGATCAGCGAGAGAACGTGTTCCTATGGAAAATGCGCAAAGTCATAAATTAATAGAATACAGACGCGGATCTTAGGGTCATTGCAAACCCGTTCGCGTTGACTGCAAAGACAAATCTTACTTTGAAAAGATCGTCGTCCTGATTGCCACTGAATTGTCTTATCAGATAATCCAGCGCTGTGAATGCCGATTTGAATGGCAAATAATTCTTCTCTCTCTTGAGGTACTGAATGCCCTGCAGAGCAATATCGTAATTCAGAATGCCGGCTCTCGCGAGATTCAGCAAGTCGTCGACTATAGCGGCCCTGTTGAGTTCGTGAATCTTTTCAAAGTCACCGCTCGTCAAGACCTTGATGATCCGGTTCCAGGAGTCCTTATCGTAATTGACGCGGTAGAACCCTAAAAGGCAGATCTCGTTATACGCATTGCTTTTTACTCGCACTCGCGATGTGCAGGTTATCATCGTTATACGGACCTGCAGACTCGACATTGAGAATGAGCCAGTCGTCGTCCTTATGATCGTTCTTTACTCTTAACTGTCTGTCGGCTAGCCAGTAAACTGGTTTTGTAGAGCCAGAGGCTTGGCTCGAAGACGCCCAGGTTATCGGCACCCACCAGGACGAGTCTGTGGGTATGGTGTTGGGGTTTCGAAGGAGGAACCTCTGCTGACTGAGATCGATATAATCCGGTTTGATGGTCACCGATATGTAGGGAAAACCCGGCTGTTCTGTCCAAGTTTTCATGACCGCCGAGACCGTTACGTTGATTTTCGAATCCCCAGATTTGTCCACTTCGTTTTGGAACGCTTGCCACAGATGGCCGGGATTGGCGTTGTCCCATGCCCTGCGGAATACATTCACGGCTTTTACTTTTCCACGCTTATAAATATTTTTATTTAATTCGTTCGAACGAAAATACGAACTGCTTCTTGAGGTAATTGCGCAGAGAAGTGTAAAAGAGCTCATGTCCGAAGGTCTTTTCCATCATCCTAACGATACTTCCTCCCTTGGAGTAAGTGATGGAATCTCCCATTCTTCCAATTTCCGATTGAGTTATCGCGGGTCTCGTCATCGCTTCGGAACTTTCCAAGCCATCGACGCCCAAGGCGATTTGGTGTTGTTCCACCACAAACTGCTGGTCCATTTTCCAAGAGGGCTCGATCTGTTGGATTAACGTTTGAATAACGAGACAACAGCATTTGCGTCGCGTCGTTGATAAAAATTGCAAGCGTCGTAGTTATACATCCGCTTATCTCCTCGATCGCGCCTTTATCGTTAAAATAGAAATGTATTGACGTAAAAAAGCAGGCTTATGTGCTTTAATTAAATCGCGATGATTAAAAACATGCGATTCATACTGCTACCCTTTGGAGAGTTTAATTAAAGATATTTTATTAACTTGTAATCCGTTTAAATGAGCGATTCGCAAAATTAATTTTCGATGCTGAGATGTATTAAAAGGAAAATGAAAAGTCGCTCTGAAAATATAAAAAGTTTCGCTCTAATCACTAGAAATGCTTTTAGACCGCCTTTTCCCCTTCAAACTATGCATTATATCGATTAAAATAATGGAAATCAAACCTTGGCGGTGGCTATGTACTGGAAGTATCTGGCGAAGGCCTCGCTGAGCCAGAGATAGCTCCACCACTCGGGCGTGACGAGGTTGCCGAACCACATGTGTGCGCACTCGTGCACGATGACCGATGCGACTCGTTGCTGGGCCGGAGCCGACGAGTCTTTCTCGTCGTAGAGTACAGCCGTTTCGCGGTAAGTTATCAGGCCCCAGTTTTCCATGGCTCCGGCCGAGAAATCCGGCACCGCGACCATGTCCATTTTGGGCAGGTGGTACGTCTCGTTGAACTGTTTGCCGAAGTACTCGAGAATTTTGTTACCGATTTCCCGGCCGTACACCGCCTGGGAAGTGGCGTCCGGTCGCGACCAGATGGTAACGGCCGAGTTCTCACTGGGTATCGAGCTGAAGTCCGAGATTACGAAAGCCACTAGGTAGGTGGACATGGGGACGGTCTGTTTGGCGATGCACCACTTTCTGAAAAATCCGCATCGAATGGCACGTATGGATATAATTAATATTACACAGGGGAACGTTTGGTTGTCGTTCGCGTGTAACGTACTTCTCGATTCTCGTCGGCATGTTCATCAGGCAGCCGTAGCGTCTCGGCAAGAAGATTCTCACGCTGAACTTGGCTTTGAAAGCTGGCTCGTCGAAGCAGGGGAACGCGTGCCTCGCGTGAGTGCTTTCAAATTGCGTTGAGGCTAGCCACCTTCGAAGACAATTTTCGAATTCAAAAAATTTGTTATCGTTGGGTTTTGCTTTAATCGCTGCATATCGCTCACCTTTCCTTCTCTCCATCGAAGTAGGAACTTCTGTAAAAACCTATCATGTCGTCCCGCAATACGCCGTCGAATGATAAGCTGATCTTGATCTTCTGCGACGGATTCAAACTTTCCTTCATAAAAATCCAGTATTTCTCGGTTGTCCTGTTAATATCTATTTTGTCGACAACCAAGCTATTGTTTTTTTCGTCCGTCACGGTCGGAAAGTGAACCGCCAGATTTCCTGCGTTCAGCACGATTTCTCGGGTTTCTTCCGCGACAGTAGCATCGATATCGACGGTACCTGTGAAGGTGAAGCTCGTGAAGTTGAGCTCCGAGTATCTGAGGTCGTATGCGAGAGGTACTACCGATTTTGGCAAGCGATACTCGTTCGCTTTCTCCGATTTTTCATCGCTGTTCTGACCGTGCGCCGAGACCGCGAGTATCGCAGCCAGCAAAGTCAACAGCAGCATCTTCGTCAACATCTTGCTCTCTGTTGGGCAATCGTTGAAAATTAATTTTGCTAGTATTTTATTTATAAAGCGCAAATGTTTACTCAACGAAACGTAAAACATAGACTTATCTTTCTTGGAATAATATTATTTATACGTGAAGCGGCGATTACCGATAATAGATTTTTATCGTGAAATATTCGATAAAAAGCTGCGTATGATTGATCGAGATTTTCGACGATTTCTTTCAAAAGTAGATTCCGCTTATCAGACGCGTGATAAGAATTTAATTATATCATTCGATAATATTAGTAGTAATTATTAAACGTCTCAGTAAAAATACAATGCGCATGCATTTATAATAAACGTCAATTTTGTAAATGCATATTTTTTTACCCCGGCGCTTACATCACGTAACGATTGCTTATAGAAATGTTATTTCTCCGCATTATAAGTAGCAACTTTTCGCAGCATTAATAACACAACTGTACTTTGACGTTTTTCTATTACATTTTTCATAATCTTTTATTGAACGCTCTTTCATCTGACGGTTGAACGTAAATTTTTGCCAATTTATCAAGGCAGTATCCACTCGGAAGAAATTTCAACTTTTCGCTCAGCTGGATAAAAACGCACGAAGCGAGGAAAAACTGGAGCGCGATGAAATTTTACTACTCTTCCGCTGTGAATGCGGCTCTCAAGAAAAAAACCCCGATAAATAACTGATTTTCATCTTTCTGCAGAAATCTCGTTTTAGATATCAGTAGGAGGTGGCGCGAGCGCTATCTAGCAAATTACTACTGTACTTGAAAAAGAACCAATAAATATTTGAAGCCGAAACTCACCCATTATGATTCCACAAAAATAATCAAAGAGAAAACTGTATATTCGCCATTCCCGGCACGGCACAGCACAGAGCGATGTTTAGCAACCGCACGAAATCTCTATCTCTGTCTCTATTACGAAAAGCCGTGGTCCTGGCGCTCACTATAACGCAAGCCTGTAGTTTCTCGCGGCTTGACGCCGCCGGCTCGACTGACGGGCCCGAGCTCGTCCTCCTCTATAGTATAGCCTTCTTCTCGTCGTCGCGGGGCCCACGGCGAGCGCAATGACTGCTCTTCTTGGGCGCCACTGAAAAAATGCGGGGTAAAACGCCGCGCGCGCACGCAGGTGTTGCCTACGTCGCGGCAGCTTATCTATCTAAAAGCCTCCAGAGATCGGTTACTTGTTGCTTGTATGTGTGAGCCGTCGCCGGCGTTACGATACTTATCAGAGGCGATGTACAAGTACCAATATATTGATATAGCTCGCCTTTTTGGCTATATGGAATGTAAATGCGTTACTTGACCGATTGGCATCTGCGTCAGAGGGGCAGAGCACGAGTATGTATTTTCGCAAGCTTCATGACTCGATCTATTCTGTTAACCGATTCGATCCTAATTGCATTTTAAGATCGATCGGTTCGTTTAATTCGTTTATCACTCATCTGTAAGTTGAAGATACTCTCTCATAAGGATTGAACTAATAAGCCGATCTAATTGAAATGAGGGGGAATCGGCGCCGATGCAACGTTCAAATTATAGATCGGATCGTTTCCAATCGACCTTTCTGCTGAAAATCGACGACTTGTTGTTGTCACGTGCGCTAACTTGTTATCGTTCAGTTGAACAATTAGTCTTTTAAAAAATTACCGAGTTCGTAAGAGATTTGCCATGCATTCATATAGTTAAGTCTCAACTGTTAGGTTTGCGCGATGCGAAAAGGGAAAAATAACAGAGTCGCAATGTTTCCTATACTGGAATACAAAAATGATAAGGTTCGGGCGATATATAGGACGGTTTTATTACAGACGACACGATGTGAAATATACATCTTGGAACTAGAATTTTGTTTGATCTTTCTCGTCTTCTCGTCTCAATACAAGTTTTAAATCTTGAAAAATCTTTATCTTGTAAGTTCGTTAACGCGACGTATAAGTAAAACCGGTTTTCCCATCACCAACGCAAAGTCAACGCACTCGTGTGTATACCTGTACACATTTATTCTATAATTGATTTCAATGCATTACTTTCCTTGTTGGTGTTGGAAAATTTTCAATCCCTTGATTTCTATGGAACGTAATACAGTATAGTCAGTGCTAACAAGGCAACAACCAATAATTGCTACTTCTTACCTATTAATTAGCAAACATACCAACATGCTTTGTTCATAGACTATAATATCACAAAACAAAAGCCCGAAGATGTCGAAGAGAAATTTCTGGAAGTAGCTCTCTCGCGGCCAGACGTACGAAAATAATGTTTTGTTTTTATCATTTACTTGACAATTTCATTTTGAAGCGCTATACATGTATCTGCTCCACAATCTTAACGATTTTCCGCGTTGTCGCTGCCTGAAAGTTAAGGATAATTGGAAAAATAGTTTGTTACAGTCATATATCCGCGAATAAATAACTGAATGCGTATGTAAGTTGAATAACAACTGTCATTGTTGTCAACCAATACGCGAACAAATATTTTTAATGCTTTGAAAGTCTGCGTGATTGGACCTTGCTATCAAGGCAAGTGCAGTTGTCATTGCAATCGCTCGATTAGGGAAAATATACAAGAAAAAAAATTAATTTAAGTTGATTGAGCAGGAAAAAAGACTCTTGATCCTGATATAGAAAAACTCTATGACCAATATGTCACTTGGTATAAAAAACCGGCGACCTTGACACGGTGCCTTGGACTCGGGCATCGAAAGTCGCAACGAATTCAAGGAAACGTTGAGCAACGCCAATAACTTTGTTTTCTAACATCTTTTCGAAATGGCTTTGCTGAATCTTTACGGGTTTACGGGGCTATTGCAGTTATATTTACAGGATTGTTATTGTTGCAAAAAGTATTTGGATCTGGAACTTTTCTTGTATGCATACGCGTTATTACGCTTCAACTGTCGGCAATGATTTTCTTTTAGTACAGGTCACTCATTGACTGATATGATATATATCTGTTGACACAATTGATAAGGTTCAATGATTCGTAATAAAAATCATTGCCTTATTCACTCAACGTTATCGTGTACGAATAAAAATCGTGAAGAAATGGCGCCGTTTGTTTTGTAAAATACTTGTAATTGCTATAAACATTATTTGTCAGTTTTTATTTTTAAACCTACATGTAACTCCTCATTAATTAAAGATCAACCTAGCTACTTGGATTATTTAAATTTCGTGCCAATTCAGGATGTTTGTTTTCGCGATTACAGCATCATTCCCGTTAGATCCAATGTAAATTCTAAAGCGGTACAGTGACCTGCCAACTCTTTTCTGCATGTAACGATCGTAAAGTGTCCCTGAATACCAATGAGGACGTAAGCAAGGTTTTGCCTTTGGTAGGAGCTTCTAAAATTTGCATTCAAATTTTACCGTATATTAAGTACACAGTCCGCAGAGAACTTTTCTTTAACCAATTAAAACGCGCTAGTTGTAGAGCTGCATGCGCAACTCTTCGAAACTCACATAGGTATATATCTATTTGTCTAAATATTTACATAACGAAGTTTGCCAACTATAAGGCGCCGTCGCTGCTTATTAAATCAAACATCGCAAGGTAAACGCACTTCCCACGTCCGCGAGCATCCTAGGCCGGAAGTTGGGTGAAAGCAAACACATACATCGATACATCTTACATAACTGAGAAGCACATGACGCGAATATAAAAAAACTGTCGGCGGCGAGGAGACTCGTGCATATACTAATAATCGATCGTCCGCATTTTTCGCAATATAGTTAGCGTATTCTTAACGAGTGTCTTTAAATCCTTTTTGAATGCTTCGACTGGTGCGCGTAAATAGGTAGAGGACTGGTTTCTCTCGTCACGTTGAATTTATTTATGACTCGTTCCGTTTAATGCTTTATCGAATAAATTAGGATTTTCCAGTAATGTAGTATAAAATTACAGAATAAATTCGATACATTAATTCGGCATCATTGATTGATCGTTAATATTATTCCTAAAGGGATTACCGAGATATGTCGTTGAATTTCGTGTTAAATTCATTTATTAAATAATTTTAATGCATTTTCACAGAAAGATTGTAATGTGGATAATATACCTATAAGTGACATGTACAAAGTGAGTAAAAGGAAAGGAAGATGCGTTATCTATGTACCAAAGTGGGATTTTTTTATCTATAGAATTTATCTATAGAAACACAAATACTGCGACGTACATCCGTCATTCACTGCGCGCAATTTTTGTACAAAAATAATATAAATACAGCTATAGATTTCAGAGATTCGATTGTTTGTACAGCAGTGAATAACGAGTATAATGCACGAGTAATTGGACCCGATCCATATTCATAACAAACTATACATCCATAACTAACAAAGTGGCGATCTCTCGGCTCATTTTTCTCCGAGAAAACGCTCTTCGTCGGTACAGCGACGATTAAGCTTTCAAATTCGCCTTGTAAAAGCCGCCCAGAGTCCGGGACCCGGCTTCGTTAATCTCCTCAAAGCCGTACTTATCCATGGCCTTTTTGCAGCGTTCGTGCCAAGCTGCCACGTTGTCGTACCTGCCGATATCAAAGCCGCAGCCCTAAAAGACGGAGAGAAAAGCAAAAATATACATCTCCTCGCTCATTTGTATTCTCGAAGGGACTGTTCATTCGAGAGAAAAGAGCCGTTGCGAGCATAAAGAATATTCATTTTCCAAAGCTTTACCTTGGCCAAGCTAACGGAAACCACGATGCCGAAGTCGGCTATGGTCAGTTCGTCGCCTGCGACGAACTGACTGTTCTGCAGATACCCGTCGAGGACCTCAAAAGCTCTCTCCATGGGTGCCAGCAGTTGCTCCGGCGGAGAATCCATTTTGCCCATGATCACCGGTGCCTGGGAACATGATCGCGATAAAACGCTGCATTATCATCAATAATTCATTTTTCTAGTATCACAGTCGAAAGCTTTTATAGTTCGAACACGGGATTTCTATCATTAATGTGGGAATGAAGGATTGTGTTGACGGGATTTTCATAGAGAATCGAAACGCTTATTTATTTGTAGCTGTGTATTGTAAGAATGCTTGTAGTTGTCTAGGGTTGACAGACTGAGACTCTCGCTCGCGTCGGGCCCTTCCCAGAGCTTTCGGCAGGCGGCGTTCCTCCCTCCCCACATTAACTTTTCGAACATCTAAAGTCCATTATACTTATCACCGCGCGTTCTTATCGAGCGCGTGAGTCAAGCGCTGAAAAAAACGAGGAAAGTTCGAGGTTGAATTTTCGAAGATTAAAAAAAAAACAAGAATAACGATAACGATTAACAAGTCGCGCGAGACGCTCGCTTTGCGATTCATCATTCCGCGGGGAACATTTGTCAAGTCGGCCGCGAGGAGAAATGCGAAGCGCGGCGCGTCACACTTTGTCGGTATGTATAAGTACAGACTGGGGGCTCGGGGTCTCTTCGGGGTTGATATTGCGAAACGCGATCGCGTCGGCAATAAAGGGGTAGTTGGTTGCAGCGATGCTATACGTGTCTATACTCACGTGGTAGCCGAGGATGTTCTGGTAGAGAGTGCCAATATCAAAGTAGAGCCGCTGCTCGACGAGGGCACGGCTCTCGGGCTCCTTTGGATAGAGCGAGTCATTCTTGGCGTATTTCATCACCAAATACGCCATGATCGGCCGGCTGCGATAAGAATGAAGTGCACGTTTCTCATTTTAAGAGTCTCCGCCGCCGCCGGCTACTCTCTTTATATGTTTAATGCTCCACACGTACCTTTCCCACAAGATAAAGCCATTATCGTCGATGGTCGGGATCGTGTGCTGAGGATTAATCTGCGAAAACAAGATCAATTGCCGCGAGACTCTTTATCTCGCCGTTAAGCCTTGGCGCGCGCGCGCGCGCGCGTATCGACTTCAGCCTTATTCTTACTTTTTTCTTCGAACCTATTCTCGTAATTGTAACGTACAACTTTGCGCCGACGGATGATTCATGTGAAACGCGCGGACGGTTTAAGTGCAGATTGAGAAAAGTCGCTGCGGATCCCGTCAAGTTATGATTTTTTTCTTTTGAAATCGTATTAATGCTCGTGTTTGAATTTAAATACGCGTTCCATATCGAATCATCCGATAGCCTTTTGCACACAGTGCGTGTGTTTTATTTAAGTCTCATTTCGTTAAAAATGCAACGGCTCCGGCTCGATGATAAATATGATATTTTCATTCGGCAGAGAGAGTATTTTATGTGAATTTTGAAAGCTTCGCCGTACGAGCTTCATAACATCAACGTTTTACACTCGCGCGCGTCGATTCTGATTTGTTTTATTTTTCATCGCGTCACGTGCGCGCTTTTACAACAGCATACAATTCGTTGTTGTTATTAACCAAGCGAGCAAAGTCGACGCGTATTAAGAGTATACCTTCCTGAAGGACGCCTTCATCGTCTCTCCCTTGAGCGGGTTGAGGGACTTGAGATTCAAGTGCACGCCGAGGTGTTTAGCGAGCATTCTGACGGAAGAGCAAGGCGGACTGGGTGGAAAATAGTACAGGTCGATCGTCATTCCGCGATCGATCCGCCTCTTCTTCTTCTTCTTTTTCTTCGGCTTCTCCTCCGCTCTTGTAGTTCACGTAGGTATATAGTATACACAGAGCTTGCGGGAGTAGAAGCTCCGGCGCCTCGACCTGTAATTCAGCCGGAAATTTATGCAAAACGCCGACCCGTAAAGTTCTAAAAGCTCGCATTGCGCTAAGCTATTGCGCACTCTACGGCAACTTGCAAGCTCCCCCTTCGCTACTCGATGCGCCGGAATAAGGTGAGAGTTTTTATGCTCGTCTAAGCTAAAGCCGGCTCCGATGTGCATACGGAGGCCTTTGCAGCATGCTGTGGAAACCGGCTCGCTTTGTGCCTGCTGCAAGCTTACGAAATTTTGGTAGGTGATTATTGCGAGAGGGAGATTTCTCTTGCTTTACAACTTCAGTTATCGAATTGACTTCGATTCGTGTTAGTATCCAATAATAGGGTGACGCGATAATTTCCTGTATAATTAGACTCGCTGCGTCGATGAATTTATAATTTTCATTTCCGCCGTTGACATGATGCCATCGCGGGGCTGCAGATTATAATAACATCGTCGACGCGGCGGAAGTCAAAATTATCGAAATAACATATGTTGGACGGTCCGTTTGCTTCAAATATCAAATAATAATTAAAAAACAACTGAGCTGCAGATTTAGCTGTAATAACAATAGAGCTAATTATGCTCGACAATTTCATAAAGATATACTCCATCGGAGTTAAGAAGCAGAATTTAAAAGTGTCGATATCCTGTGAGATTGATTGAATCGCGCTCCGACGCTTCGTCAATTGTATAATTCCATTCTGCACAGCCTCTTCATTATAGATAATACGCCTGTTGAATGCACAGATATCGAGTATACACACACACACACCTGTCGTTCGTCGGATAATGCGATGGCTCGTAATACGTATTACAACTGCTCAGATCGAGGTTATCAATTAGCGGATCGAGCTAGAATCACGATAAAATCATATAGACATACGGACGTAACTATCCACGCACTTTATGATGGCGGCTATCGGCACTATATTGATAGGAATTCCCTTACAGCCGATCGAGCCGCCGCGGCGCAATCGTCGACGAAAAATCGACGTCTTATCGCGCGCCATCGGTCGTCGAGGCAATTTCACGCGATGAGTCGGCACATATTTAACGCGGCGGAATCTAATACAGTTCAGTGCCACGCGTCGCGCCTATAGACTCTGCGCATGCACGTATAATATGCGGGCACATAACATACAGTGTATACACACACACGAGCTTCTTCTGCGCTGCAACAAGTACGAGCATGCGCGGCGCACCTCGCGATCACCGATGAAATAAAAGTTTCCAGCTCCTCAACTGGCCCACACCTAGACGCGAGTGATAAAACAAAGACGGCATACATACACATACACAGTGCAGCAACAACAACGAGCGGGTCAACAGAGCGTCCCCTATAGAGACTAAATTACCCTGATTGTGCGCCTCGCCGCCGCAGTCGAACTTATGAGGGAGAACCGCACAGAGAGCGCGAGGGAGAAATGCAGGGACGATATCCGCTGGAACTTTCAGTCAAGTTCGCGAGTCGAAAACCTCGCTGTACGTATACGTATACACGTATGCAGGGAGAGCGCTTCGAGGACCTTCCTTCCTCCGACGTGATTACTTAGCCACTGGGATGCCAGCACAGAGCGACGGTTATACAGCCCCGGGCGCGTGCAGCCCGGTCGTCATGGCGATGCCGACAAACAAATGCGCCGACCTGTCACTCCCTCGAGTCTCTCCCGAGAGCTCTTTGCATAATTTTTGTGCGCAGCGCCCCGAGTTAAAATTCGCGTGAAATTCGCCGTCGATAGAGAGCGAGAGCGGTCTGAAAAATGATTAATAAGCGTGTCTCTCTGGCTACGCTACGCAGTAGAGCGTGCGTTTTCCGATCTCCCGGGCGTATACGCGCAGCTCTATAACGCTTCGTTTGTTGTTAATCAAAATCTGAGTCGAGAGAGAGAGAGAGAGAGAGCGCCGAATCCATTAAGCGAAATGAGAAACCCTATCGTCGAAATATAATCCTGCAGCGCGCATATTTCCGTACGGCGCTTGTATCATCGAGAGAGGCTGCGTAAACAACGTAATTAAATGTACGAATGAAAAAATCACGATGGGGTGTGCTTTATGCTCCAGGGGCTGCTGCGGAGAGTAGTATCGCTGCGAAGATTATTTACCGCGTGTGGTATCGATTTACCGTATTAATGCCACTGCGCGAATAAACAGCGCCGGCCTTTATATTATATTTCCCTTCGGCTTTCGCGTGTACAGAACGTCAACGTTATATTGGCTACTGCAAAAACCCCGAGTCTGAGAAGATCAAACAGAGAAAGCGAGAGAGAGGGAGAGGTAGTTTTCCGAATACTTCCGTCTTACTGTCTCGTCGAGCCCCCGGGAAACGAGCTGCAGGTTGCGCGCGCGAAAGCTCCGGAAGAAGAAATAGATGAAAAAGGGAATACTGCAGCAGGCTTCTTCTAATTTCGCGCGCGTCATCCATCCTTCCATCTTATCTTCTTTGGCGGCAGCCGGTGACTCGCGCGGAATAATGGAAATGTTACAAATTGCGACAAGTTTTTCTCTCCCCCGCTCGCGGATGGAAAAGACGAGAGACAGAGAGAGAGAGAGAGAGAGAGAGAGAGAGAGAGAGAGAGAGAGAGAGACGGCAAGGGCGGGGCTCCGCCAGACAGCCGTCTCAAAGACTGCAGCGCAGTAGGAAACGCGCAATTTCCATTTCGCCTTGATCGTCGCCGCTAATTTCAGAGAGCGAGTTATACTGCAGTTGATTCTTCGTGGATGAAATATGCTCTCGCGGACGACCGCACGAGAGTGTTCTATAAACAAAGCTCCCGCTACTCTTCCGAAAAAAAGCCGCCGCGAAAGCACACTCACCACCGGACGCCTAACGAGCTCTGCCGTCCGTCGAAAAGTGAACGAGAGCATTCTCATCTCTCTCTTCAGTTTAAGCCTCGCGCGCGGAGAAACTAAGCAACAGGTCGTCCGCTCGGCAACTTTTCTATATACGCGACGCGCGAATGATTTTCCCGAGCGATAGCGTGTACCCATGTACACGCGTCCCTGCGAGGGGGAGATGCCCGTCGCGGATAAGACGCGCGTTTATACCAGAGCCTACCGCGATTTAACTACGGTCAATCAACGCCTGCAACAACCAGCCAAATCTGCGGGAAACAGGCGAGGCAAACAACGCCGGGAAAGAAGCTTGCGAGCTTTGTACAGCTGGCGTTCGATTGTTTGCTCCGGGAGCGACTTATTTAAGTCCCTCCGCACTGCTTATGCACATACAGCGCGCGTCATTAATTAACGCGTCCCGTTTGGCTCGTTCCTACTATCTTACTTTCTCTCTGTAATGCCGAGAGCCTCGTCCCGAGAGAAGCGGCCTCTCTCGCAGCGCATTGTTCCCGAGCTTTTCCTTTATTTTTTCGGACAACGAGAGAGCCCGTTTTTCTGTGTATTTTTAATCCCCCCCCCCCCCGCCCCGCCCAAAAAAGCTGCGTATAGCAGGTGAAAAGCTCTGAAAGAAGCGATGCAGCCGCGAAGAGCTTAGAAAGCGCGCTGCAGCGCAAACAGTCAAAGAAAAGAGCCGCAAATGAAGCGGATGTGTGTATACAGGTATATATATATATAAGAACGGGTTGCGCGTGGGAACACAGGCATCTCCGCTTTTAATGATCGCCTTGGTACGCGGAGGGAAGTAAACGCCAGCTCGTGAATAATGGAGAATAAACAGGCGGGCAAAGGCGCAGTAGTGCGAGGGAGGTGGGAGAGAGGGAATGAGAGAGAGAGAGAGAGAGAGAGAGAGAGAGAGAGAAAACGGCTCGTAAAAGCTCTCTGCGCGAAGCCGATATCGCGATGCTGAACGCGTTTGTTAGACTAAGCAGGGGTAATAAATGAAAATCGTCCCATACGAATTTGTTTGCCGGGGGTAACAACACAGCCTGACGCATTGCTTCGAGTTGCCGAGACTTTTCACACCCGTGCGAATATGAAACGTTTAATAACGCTTTAGTCAAATTCAATTAAGTAACTACATTACTTATTAAAACCAAATCATTTTACATGTACCGTTATCGTATCTCTATATACTTATTATTCAATACCCGACGAATATAATTGAACGTTCGCCTGTACTTGGATTCACAGAGAACAAAATATAGATCCTGTTACAGATTCATGATTAACTCATCGCGTTCATTGTCTTCCACTGCACGATTATTAAATGTGTAAAGCGAGATTAAAGAATCAAGTCTGATCTGATGAGAATCATCACGGGTCGTTTGCTGCCCGCGACGTTTATCGACAGATTACAAATTTTGTTTTTTTCTTTATTCATGCGAATATGGCTCAATCGAAAAGCACAGACTAATTTCATTCATCATTCATTGATCGAGTGTCCGTCACAGACTTCTAATACCCGTTATCGCGCTCGGCGTGAAATCATCACGGAGAGCTTTGACTTATAACGGATAATAAGCTCGCGCTGCATGGCTGCGATCGTAATAACGTTCTGATTTCCTAATTGGATCGCTCAAAGCGATAAGCCCGCGGGAGATTCAGATCCGGCGAACGAGTGAAATGCATCATAAATTCAGAGAACCATCGGAGCTTTCGAGCGCAAGCTCGCTGAAAGAATGAGGCGCGGGAAGGGAGTTGGTGAAAAAGAGATCGCCGAGTGTTACATTATACAGACCACTCGAGAGAGCCACGCAGTGTTTGAACTTTCCCCGTTGACTTTGGTATGTCAATGCGTTCGTATATAATAAGCGCAAATTTCCTCTCAGTCTACTCATGAGCCAACGAAACAAGCTTTCAATCGTGTCGCGCGAAAAAAAGCCACTCCATTGTCGACTCGGCGTGTAATTCTATTTAAGCATGAAATTTGAATATTAGAAAGTCAAACGCTCTTGCTGCGGTACACCACTACGACGAAGCGTTAGTCAAAGTAGAGAAGCGGGCCGAAGAAGAGCGAGTTGAATTTTCATCGTTTCGGCTGAGAATCCTGCCGAAAGAGAGGCGAGAAAGATAAAAAACGCGCCGAGGCGATATCGCGAATCGAAGCCCCGCGCGAGAGACGAATTGTTGATTAATGAAGAGCCCGGGAAGCCTGATAAATAACTCGCGCGCTTGGCGCCATAGGTATATGTATACGTAAGAGCTGAAAACAAGCTAACACCTCGGGAGGGAAAAAACAGCGCCGCTGGAAGCTCTCGCTCTGATCCTGCCGTTCTATTGTCGAGACGCTGAGCCCCGGCTGCTGCTGCTGGTGTTGCGAAAGAAAAAGCGCGCTCGCGCGCGCGAAGGAGGGAAAATCGATCGAGAGGTGGCGGCGCCACAGCTGCGGCCTCGTCGTACACTCCCTCTCTGCTGCTCGCTCGCATTGCCGCACGCTTATGTACTTGCTCTCTCTTGTCGATTCGTCGCCGCTGCAGGAAGCATTACCAGGACGAAAACATCGGAATAATCAATCGGAGGGCGTTCTGCACTGGAGCGAGACTAGAAAGTGCGTCTGCCCTCTGTACAACAGCTCGTATAACGCGCACACGTCCTATGTATTCGGCATGACTCGTGGTCTGGACGAAAGCGCATACGAGAATAATAGATCGGGAGGCGCGAGTTAAAGCTTCATGACAGACAGTCTGGCTAAACGTTTAGAGGCGCATATACGCTTATAATAGGACGCGAAGACGAGCATAATTGAATCGAGTCTCGAGTGACCGCGATGACTTTTTCAGGACGAATAAAATGAGGGAAATTCGAAGAACGAGCGTACGGCTCGTTTTACAAAGGCAGCGTCGCGTTGCAAGCTCGTTATCGACGCGCGGGCACCTACTGATTTATTTTCGAGCCGGCTCCGGTGGATTACAGCGGAATAATCAGAATCGGCCCGATAAGCGCTAATCCCCGAAAGACAAATCGCCGCTCTCGCGATCATCGACGCGGGCTATATTCGGTAAAATGTAGAAAACCAATCGAGCGAGAGGGGCTTTCTCGTCTCGAAAAAAGCTAGAGGCTGCAGCAAAGAGTGTACTCGGGGAAAAAGCAGGGGAAAATTGAGCATTCGACAGACGAGAGAAAAAGGCACCGAGCGAGAGACAAAGCGAGAGAGAGAGAGAGATAGAGAGAGAGAGA
This sequence comes from Nasonia vitripennis, assembly GCF_009193385.2. Lineage (NCBI taxonomy): Eukaryota > Metazoa > Arthropoda > Insecta > Hymenoptera > Pteromalidae > Nasonia > Nasonia vitripennis. Next base: position 12,413,178 of record NC_045761.1, on the reverse strand, counting down.
GAGAGAGAGAAAGAAATTCCTCGTTACAAACTTTCCGGGTGGTCGGAGCAGTACTAGCTCGCTCGCTCGAGATACCTATAGCTGCGCGATACGCGCGGGGGAGGATCGCGAGTAAAGGGCGCAGCCGCCAACGAGCCAGCCCCCGCTATAGTCCGTCGCGCGCGGGTAGAGGGGGACTCGCGAGCAGGTAAAGGGGAGAGACGCGTGAGCGGGTCAGTTCCTCTCCGGCCGCCGTCGCGCGCGCTTCCTTCTCGCCCCCTCGTTCCGTCTTATATACGTCGGGAGATAGATCGACTCGATAGTCTCGAACAGTATATATACCCCGTGTGTGTTTAGTGCCGGCGCAATCAGGAGAAAAAAAAAGAAAAACAGTGCACGACCGCAGTGAGTGTCTCGGGGCCGAGGCCCGAGGAGCTTCCTCCTGGATGCTTCGCGCAAGCTCTCCTGCTGCAGCCTCCCTGCAGCTCACGCCGGCGCGTCGCAGCTCGTCATAGGTATACGAGCGCTTCTTCTCACTCTATCTATCGCTCTGTATGGGTGTGTGTGTGTGTGTGTGTGTACGATCGGAACGAGCACTACTCTTTCTCGCCGGTTCTCCATTGTGCGCCCTCGACTCGCGCTGCATAATGCGCTTTTTACGCAGCGCGAGGCTGCTGCAAGCTCCCGTGCATGAAAGGCTTGCGGCGTCGCGCTAGTAGCGACTACACAGTGGGGAGTGGTCTATTGAGTGTGCAGCGAGCGAGCGGCGCGTTTCACGCCTGGCTCTTTCTCCCGACTCGCGGCTGTATCCGTGCGCGCGCTATATCCACACGCTGCGAGAGGCGCTGAATAATGAGGATGATTTAACCCTCCCGCTCGCGCTGCGCGTTAATTTATCTCCGGGGCTTCGACGCTTGCAATTGCCGCCGGGTCATCCCCGCTCGCAGGATTATTTTCCCTTCTCGTTAACACGACGAACGACAAAATAAAAATCGTCACCCTTTCGCGACTGCTGCACTGCACACACTGCTCGCTAAATAGATTCGTCGTCGCGGTGCTGAAGTTTGTACTCCTCTCAGCCCGAGTGGATTCCGTTATGTTGGCCGAAGAAGAGCGCGAGCCGCGCACGCGAGTTCGATTCGAGCACTCGATTAACCGAGTGCACTCGGCGGCGGCGGCAGCGTCGAGGAGAGTTTACGGCCCGACCGCTGCCGCAATGGACCTATATTCCCGCCGTGTGCGCTGCACTTTTAACGGGCCAATCGATGCTCTTAAACTTGCCGCTGCGCGCGATTAATCAGTCGCTATATGTATAGCCGATGATCAACGGGGGCGGGATGCTTTTTCATTGGCTTGGAATTGGCGTAGTTGGCCCTGTGGCCGCGGATTAATTTTCGACGCCGGGAATGAATATCACACGAGAGATTAACGCGCGCGGTTATTGAATGCGTAGTTTGTTATACATTAGGCCGTAGTTCCTTCAAGCTATAACGCGATTATAACAGAGGCGCAGTCGCGTTGGCTGATCAATCGAGACTCTTACCACTTAACCGTTAGTTTACCCGGCGAGGTGTATCGCTGCCAAGCTCCGGGGATGTATACCTGTGGCTGGATCTAGCCAGCGAGACGAGAAATTGGCGCACATATAAGCCGAGCGACACACATAACGCGAGCAAACGAAGGAACGAACGAACGTGCCAGCGAATCCTAATCCGATCTCGCATTCCGCTCCCGACCCCAGGTCCTGATTTACTAACGACTTTATCGCCAGACAGTTCGTTACTTCCTTTTCTCCGCTATGCTCTCTATCTCTACCCCCCCCCCTCCATCTATCGAGATGCCTCTCAGCTCCTCCGGGACTAGCGGTACTCCCGAAGAGGCGTCTATATACCGCGCGTACACCCACGGAATCTTTCTCTCCCGGAGCCGCTGATGCAGTAACGAAGTAAGATTAACAGGGAAAACTTGGTCCCACGCGGAGAGCGCTCAGCCGTTTAGCATTCGGCCATAAAGCAGCTTAATCGATCCCTCCGTCGCGTATCATTAGCCAGAGCGGCCGAGCAAGCAAAACTTCCCGCCGACGAGTACTTTTACCCCCCCCCCCCCCCCTCCTCTCTGCCTCGGCAACGCTGATGTAAGCCTCTTAGGATGTATCCACTAGTTGGCCCTTTGTTTTTTACCGATGCTCTCTCTTTCTCTCTCTCTCTCTCTCTCTCTCTCTCTCTCTCTCTCTCTCTCTCTCTCTCTCTCCTCACCCCACATCTCGCGGGGATCAGGTCGATTCTTCGGATCGAAGCTCGATGGACCGGATGGAAGCGGCTGACCTCGTCGCGGATACATATAGCTTATATCGTAATCCGGAGCTTCTTCATCCCCGTGTTCTTTTTCCGAGAGCGAGTGCGATAAGCCGAGACGGCGCCGGACTAATGGAGAGATTTAATAAATTGCAGCCGACGTCTCGCGCAAGTGGGATTAACGACTGATATGCTTGAATTAATTTAATTGTATCTGCATAGCTATGTAGCTTCGTAGGCTTAGTACCGTCGCTCTCTGCGAATTAAGAGTAGCGTATTTCATTATTAAGATGGGACCTTTCAGTTCTTTCACAGTAGAGACTAATTGTGTTTCGTCTACATTGGTGATTCGAGACGTGCTAGTTTTCGCCAGGAGCAATATCGAGCTAGCATATTACGTTTATCAAAATAATCGATGCTTTCTGGTATAACACATTGTAGACAATCTGCGGACAAAAAGTCTAACACAATTTAGAAGTTGCCACGATTCGCGAAGTCTCCCTGTTGAAAATATATACCTGGATATCCAGGTGGATTTTCCATGTGGATAATTTATACGGATTCATGTGGATTTCATATAGATCCATATGGAATATCCACATGGAATCCACATGAATCCATATAGATTATCCACATGGAAAATCCACCTGGATATCGAGGTATATATTTTCAACAGGGCTAATACTCTCTTAATTTTTTAAATGTTTGGACCAGTCACCGAGTTTCAAAGTTTCTAAAAATAATACTCGATAAGAACTCGTTAAAAATGCTCTCGCAATCAAATTGTATTTCCACAGTGCATGGGTCTCATTGTGCATTGTTTATTTAAACTCCAAAACTCAATAACTGAAAATAAAATAAACAAGCAGAAATCCGCGCAATGTACTATTCATCGTGCGGAGCACTGGAAACGTATTTTAATAAGTTGTTATCGCGCTGGTTCGAATTCAGAGAGCATAAATACACAAAGCATGATCAGCAGAGCATCGGCATACGACGAGGTAAATCATTCAGACGAAGCGCACCGGCGCACACGTCGTGTAACGCAGAAAAGCAACATATCGGCTTGATTTCCAAGTCCTTTAACTGTCGGATTTGCAGTAACAAAGTGCATGTTCGCCGTCGTTGCGCACTCAAATTCTCCCGTCACTGTAGCTCGTCATGCTTCGCGTAACGTTAATATTTTCCCGACATCACGATTCCGCTTTCAAAATTGCATCCGGGTACTTATTCGGCGAGTTTATATATAAATTTGTTATTGCGCGCGCGCGGAATCGAGCGGCCAACTACGTTAAAATCGCGATTCCGAGCTTTTTGACAAAGCTCTTTGCAATCATTTTAATCGAATTTCCGACTGCAATATTCTCGGCCGTAAATAATGGATGCTTTGAATTGGGTTTTCTAAAAATTCGTCGAATAACAGTGTCTGTGGCCAATAAGGGATTCTCGATCCCGTCATAGTGATAATTTTTGATATCACACGTTTTATACAGCCTCTTAGCGAATATTACATCACTTATTCAGAATTACACAGAGCCAATAATAGAGCCGCACAGAAAACGTTCAGCCGAGCGCATCGAAATCCCGCGCTAGGTATAAAAATCAATATATGTCATAGAAGCGAGTCCGCCTTGTCGGGGCGTAAAAAATGTCGGTCCGCCGCAGTCAGGAGTCCGCACTCGGTCAGCTCTCTCTCTCTCTCTCTCTCTCTCTGTCCCGAAAGGGTCATTTCTTGGACGCGAGCGGCACACACTCTCTCTCCGCGGCATACAGTATCGACAGTTTGTCCGCGAAAAGGGGGTAGAGAGTACACGGGGCTTTACGGTCCACGCGGCAAGATTAATGAGCCCCCGAGAGCAGCGCGGCGCACCGGCCATAAGTCAGCCCGAGGCGGCGCTTGTTTGCCCCCTCTTCTCCGCGCACATATACGGCGCACTTTGTAAAATGAATTATCGAAGTATGTACAGCCCGGGCCGGCTTATATCGCTTAATTAAATGTCAGGAGCTGGTGGCAAATTGCCTTTGTTCCCGATCATTTTCGAGCGGCAATTCTGTATCGGGACAAGTTGTTTTCTCGTAATCGTTGACCGATATCTTATATGCTTTCGTGCGGCATACCGGCTCGTACTTTATTGTTATTATACTGGATCGATTCGCGCGCCGCGGTCTGTAGCTTCGTTCTGCCGCGGGCGGATAACGAGAGCTTTATTCAGATTGACACTAGTCGCTGCTTTCTTTATTAAGAAGCCGCTTGAGTGGAGGAGAGCTGAGCACTCGGGATAAGTCGCCCGGAAGGATTTAATTGGATCAGATCACTCGCGGTGGTCGCGAGAGGCGATGTTTTCAGTCCTTCGCTCGAATGCTTTTGTGCACACAGAGCGAACATTGCTTTGAACATTGCTTCGCTGTTATTCTCTCTCGTTCTTGTGTACGTTTGCTAAATAAGCATCAACAAAGCGATGGAAGCTACGGATCCAGCTGGTTGGTTGGGAAGTCGATATACAGTAAATTTTGACAATTTCGTAACGCGCGTTCGATTTTGCTTCTCCAAGCAATTCTATTTTTCAAGCCTGCGAAATTTTCTCCAATCGAACTTATTCTTATTAGACTTTTACCGATCTGCTCCAAAGCCCTATTGATTTATTTTTTAAAAATAATAAAAAGAAAACATCTTTGGCTGATGGAAAGGGAGAACCGTAGAGATTTTAAAAACCAGGTAAACCCACCAGGAATGGAGTTTATTAATAAAAGTAAAACACGCATCTAGCGGATATTCCATATCCTCGCGGCGGGTACCGAAAAATAAAAATAAAATACTGCATTTTTACGAAATTAATACGGTTTCATTCGAGGCAAAAATATTTTCCGTCCAGGCTGCGTATATTCATAAATGAAAAATCTCTCGCAGAAGAGTCTGCCATTCCTCATTGGCAAAATACGCGCATACGGCGTCGATGAAACGCGAGCCGAAAAAGCTGCGGAAATAGGAAAAAGCTCTTCGCCTCGTCCGACAATCACGGTCCACTAATTAAAGCCGGCAAAGTTTAATTTCGAGCCTGCAGTCTCGTGTTCGTTTCATCGAGATCAAAACTACCGACAGAGCGCCGTGTCCGAGCGGGCATCCGCGAGGCTTTGCACTCGGGCACGCGCGAGCGCACGAGAGAGAGAGAGAGAGAGAGAGAGAGAGAGAGAGAGAGAGAGCGCAGTTTTCATTTACGCTGTCCTGCCTTTACGAGCGATTTGCCGCCGGCTCGCGAGCTGCCTTGTAACCTTATACGAGCTGGCTGGCAAACGCGTTATATATAGCTACACTCCGCTCGCAAGCTCTCCTCTCGTATATCGAGTGGAGCTTGCGATGACTAATAAACTTGACGAGAGAGAAGGAGTATTAGAGACGGAAACGAGTGCGCAGCTTGGGAATACGACGACAGGCGTGTATAGGAATTTCGTCATTATACTCGGACCACTCGGCGTATGGTACCTGGACGTTTTCAGTTCTCGCGAGCGGCTTAGATGTGGCCGGGCGATAAATTAGCCGTCGGGACTACTATCTCGTCGGAGCCATTCGCGTGCTCGATGTCTTCATGCGCCCCGCACACAACGCCTCGGAGGAAATTGAGACGAATGAAGCGCGAAAAATCCCGGATGAATACCGTCGCGCGCGCGTGTTTACGAGCTCGTTACATGCAGTGGGTTTGAGGTAGGAAGGAGATCGACGAAAATCTTGACTCGCGCGATCGGACGAGAGGAAATTAAGTCTTTGTTTTGCACTCGACTTTAGTGGGATCCATTTGCTTCGTCGGAAAGTTTGAATCTGAGCTTCCTCGAGCAACTACTCTATAAGGTTTCGCGTTTTCGATAAAAGCTTTTCACGCAAGCGTTTATTTCCAATACTATAATGTAACGCTCAAATTGAAGTTGTTGTTACGCTTTTGATTTGATTTCACGAACAATTTCCGAGCTGCGAGTAAATGTGCAATATTAATAATTACTTAGACCTAATTGAAAAATCCTTCCTGGCTTTTTGCTTTGAAAAATTTATGCGTGTCAAAGTCTGGTGAAAATTACGTATTCATAGAAGCGTATTTAATTTTTGTGGAATGTTTGAGATTTAAATAGAAATTTTATAACGTGTATTATGCATTTTTCAGTTCCTTTTCTCCATGATTTTTTTTAACGCAATTATTCAGTGCTTTAAAATCAATAAAAATACTCTGCGCACAGAGGATGGAAATGGAAAGAGCCTGTGTCTGTGTGTGTGTCTTTCTCCGTCTTGTACAAGCACTTGACGCTCTGTATCTCGAGATGGACGAACAAAAACGCGACTACAATGAACCTCGCGGCGGACAATTACATTCCTTCTCTACTCGTACAAGCTATATACATATATATTCAACTCGTTCTATTTAGAACGCGTACATAATCGACTAGATGGAATATATATTATTCTAATTTCAGTGTCGTCCTCGTAACGATTTGCATTACAATCGATGGACATAGATATATTATAAAGAGTCGCGCCGCAGCTATTGTATCGAATAGTTGGGAGAGCCGCCGACGTGCAGCAGGAACAAAAGAAAATCGATAGCCCTATATAGCCGACATATTTAATTAGCACGCTGCCTTATTGCGGCACTTACAATGCGCGCACTTCAAAACTCATTATACTCGTACAGTTCGTTCTCCGACGAGACTTGAGGCAACTCGATCTTCGTCGCGCACAGTTTCAGTGCTTCGCGTAGCCTAAAGCGAATCGAACCCACAAGTGCAGAGAAGTAATTTCTTCCGCCGACTTTCCGCCGGGGCGAACATATAATTGAGAATGACGGCTTTTGGTAATTAGATAATAATCGGAAACGACGTGATCGCCGCCGGCTAAATGTTTTCTCGCGCTTCTAAAAAGATTTCCGATTGATTGTTTCATTGAATTTCGAGCTTCACCCCGACGGACAGCCGCCGCCACTGCGCTGTACTCTATATATAAGTCTATAAATACCATTAACGGAAAACGAGAGCAGCTCGCGAAAATCCGATATCGCGAGAGTAGCCAAGTTTTCTTCATTTTCTCCGCTATCCAAACACGCCAACCGAGAGATAGATGTACAGAGGCGGAGGGCAAACATCATGCATTTTTCACAAACACACTTCACCGCGCGCGGGAGTAGCTATTTCTACTCATCGAATTTTAACAAGTTCAATATTCCCGCTTCCTTATGCCGATATCGAATTTCCGCGACTGTCATATACGCTCGCACATGCGCACGCATTATTTTCCTCTTCCATTTTCCCGTACATCCGCGCGAGTATTATGAAAATGAAACGCACATATAACGCGAGCGTACGTGTTCTAGAATATCGCGACGGCAATTATACCGACGAGCAGAGAGAGAAGTGCGGCGCCGCTGATGTATAAACTGCGTTTTAAAATTGAAATCATACGAGTGGCTGCGGAAGAGCTAGGCAGCGAGCCGAAAATAAAGCATCCCGACGACAATTCACTCGACCCGCTTCTCTCACGCGACGCACGAAAACGGGACAACAAGGCTCGAGTGCGTGTGCTGCGAGCTTTTTTTTCCTCTCGCGCGCATGCAGCGCTGCTGCTGAGAGCTGCAGGTAAAAGCGAGTTTGCGAATTTAGAGGCTAATTCGAATTAAGGTCGCGAGAGAGAGAGAGAGAGAGAGAGAGAGAGAGAGAGAGAGAGAGTTTGCGATTTAACTTTTAGCTTTTTTTTCATACGTGTGCGTCGCGCGCGTCGATGATTATTTTCTCCCTAGACTCGGTAGATTGATCAACTTCTCAAGCGGTTATAATTGAAACCAAGAGAGATAGAGTGGCGGGAAATTTTTTTAATCATCCGCGCGATAGCGTCTCGGAATTTCAAATCGCGCGCGCCTTGAAACTTTCGCCGGGAGTCTAAGTGAAATTTTCTGCCCCGTCGCGAATGATAATTTTAACTTCTCCCATTGTATATATATATATATATATATATATATATATATATAACACACACTGCAGCGTAAATCAAAAGCTATAATGAGGAAGCGAACAAAAAGCTCCGCGCGCAATATCGCAGTAGTGCACTATCGCAAGCTCTCCGTTCTTTCGAGCATACACAGTCCATAGCTCGTCCGGCAGCGCACTGCACGCGCGCGTATGCAATCTATTTGGGTTTAATAGTTTCTCCCCGACGGAGTCGAGTTATATATACAGTGTGTACGTATTCGTAGAACAGCGTCCGATAACGATAGCAGTGCGCCGACTAGACGAAACAAACTCGCCCGTAGGGACCGATCGAATCTTCTTGCACTCTCAGCCACCTCACTCTCTCACCTTCCTTCCGGCTCTTTTCCTTCGGTGGCATCGATTCTCGCTCTCCTACTAATGGATATTTCATCGGGGACGGATCCAACGCGTGTGCGAGCTCAATTAAAGTCTCGATAAAAGGCGCGGGAGAGAAAATGAGATCATCGATGCCTCGCGCGACAGAGAAGACACACTGCGCATAATGCAGCGCTTCTTTGTACCCGCGCGCTCGCTCGCAGCTTATATTGCAGCAGCAGCTACTTCTTTCTCTGCCCCTATACACTGGATGCTGCTTTTCTTTCATCCAAGCGCGCGCGCCCCGAGTATGTACGTTTCATCGCCTCTCTCTCTCTCTCTCTCTCTCTCTCTTGCGGCTGCAGAGAGGCGCGCGGACCCAAACAATAAGCATGCCTACCGGCACTATACATACAGATACTGCAAGCTCTTTGTGCAGCCCCGAGACTCGCGATACAACAACGCGCTCTGCATATAACTCGTAATGGGGGAAGCAGCAGCAGCACAGCGCTGGCTTTGGCCACCGACGTCTCTATTTTGTGCGCCGCGCTATTAGGCATTGTGTCCTCGTTATACGCTGGATAATTACGCCGAGGGAGAGCTGCATGCGCGCCCGAGCCGTTATTACCTATAAGCCCATAGCAGTTATACACTGCGCGCCGGGGGAGTCTTTTCGACTTCTGCTGACGATGACGCGCGCTTCTTTCGGCCTTTCAAGCTCGTATTGTGATGATGTTTCGACAGTCGCGCGGAGCCTCGTTCGAAACTCAAATATATATATATATATATATATATATATATATATATATATATGTGTGTGTGTGTGTGTGTGTGTGTGTGTGTGTGTGTGTGTAAACTGGTGCCTCTATAGCTCAATGGAAGTAGGTCGGGCTGAGCGAGTTGTCTGATTTCGTTATGCACATACGTATCGGTATACGGAAGCTTGCCTTCTCCAGCAGTCCATATTTACACTGATGCTGCAGCAGGCTTAATGTACCGCGCTGAAAATTGCAATAATGCTATATTCGGGGCGCTGTGCTTTTCCGAAATAAAAATGGAATCGATGGAAGGGCGATGCGATTTGAGGGCTTGCGTTTTGGCGCGGAGGCGTGGAGAAACGCCATCGTGAAATTATTTCCGATCGATCGTAGCGATTTATAGAGCTTTTTTGAAATTGAATTCGTATACCTAATTATCTTTTAAAGTATTAGGAAGAAGGAGAGATGATGAGATCGGTGATTTGTTTTTCTTTTTGTTTGAAAAATGTTTTATTCATTATCCTTTGTGAAGTGAATTGAGCGCAATTAGATGCGCATTTATTTAAAATTTATTGTAACGTTATATTTTAAACTGACATGCCTGAGACAAGTAACACGAAAATGTTGTTTTCTCTCCATTTGTTTCAATTAAAACGAATGCATTTTTACTGCGAAATGCATCTTTAATCAACATTTGGGCAAGAATTTATTTTATTTATTTTTAAGTAGAGTAATTCGAATGTAACTATTGAAAATGTGTCTGCCAATAATGGATCAACCATAACATGATACCTTCATAGAATGAAAATGATCTATTATAAAGCTTTCTCAAAAACTAATGTTTTATATCTCGTGGAACAGCTCAACGCTAAGCGAGTTGCAAAGCATCAATTATAAAATTGAAACTTTGAATCCATGTTCGATTCCCTAAAGTGATTACATAGCGTTTTAGAGCTATACTCATGGTCTTCGCGCGTTTTCTCATCATTCGTAGAACAGCGAGTTTGACGTTTTACCGACATTTTTCCGATGGCTATGGATAGCTTGCTGCTATGCTCGTTCTGTGAAAGGGCGCGATTTTCAATTCGCGAAAATAAACTTGCTGTGAGCTCGCGATATACACGGGAGACTTCAAAGAAGTGAGTGACAATTACGTCAGTCATGGAAATTTCCCGTCCCATTTCGAAACTCTATAAATATATCACGAGGAGCACCGCTTATTTTTTATTAATCAATCGATCGAGTGCACGTTCTGCTAAACGCTGCAGTATTTCGAGTTGAATAAACAAACGAACAATGAATTCAATCAATGCGTAATTCGATGAGCCGAGAAAATATATTCGAGCATATACTTAAGTGTCGCGTTATGCCTCTTTCTCTGTGTTTCATGAATCCCGCAGAGCAGGAGTCTAGCCGCGAAAATCAGCAGCCGAGGCGAAGGCGGCGCAGACGGCGGGAGACAGCACAACACGGCGACAGGATGATGCGTGACTACGTGATGCTGCTGTCGTGGCTCTGCACGGTGCACGGCAAGGAAGGCAAGTGAGAATGCATATACCTGCGCCTATATACATATATAAGCATAGACTGCAGAGGAGTAGAGTAATAGCGCGAGCGGCGCCGCCGCCTGCGCTCGCGTGATATAATCGATTATTCAAGCCGGCGATTCCGTGTTTCAGTCAATTTTTGGCACATCAGCGACATCCACTACGATCCGAACTATTCCATCCAGGGCAACGGCGACGGAAGTGAGTATATATCCTACACGAGAATTAGTTCATACACATGGCAGCGCGCAGGATGAAGTCGTCACGGCTATTATCTCCTGCGAAAGATCGTGATTCAGATTCAAAAATAATCATTCAAAACTTTCATTTAATATTCGCAGCGGAAGTTCGAAACTAGAGCTCGCGAGCGCGCGGGGTTACGCGGTGTCGTCGACCTCCGAAAACTTCGATCCGAAAGTAATAGTCGAAAGAAGATTCGCGCGCGCCGTCGCGTATGCTCTACGCCGTGGAATCTATGTGTATAACGCGCGGGCTGAAAGAAAAATGGCCTCGACGTCGAGAGGAGAGCTTATATAGCGCGTGCTGTATAAGTGAAATTCTCTCGTAAATCTCCACTGCGAATCTTGTGAATTAATACACGGATGTTTAAATTTTCGTTTCGCATGTAGCCATAGGCTTTTTCGAACGAGCGTATCATTTACCCGGCGAGAGAAGTATATAGGTACGTATCCGTAGCAGCTGCCGGCGTAACACCGACAATTACGAGAGGACCTGCAATTTAGAGCGCGCGAGAGTAGCTCTCTGGAAGTATAGGCGGGGGAGAGGCCAAATCGTTGTAAATCTCTTCGGAGAAAAATAATCCCGCTTTAATTGCAGTCTAGCGTACAAACTCGCGGATTCAATTAAATCGACTGGAAAAATGGTTGTTAGCGGTGCGTCGAGTTATTTTGTTTTTTTTTCCCCCCGGTGAAACACAGCTTTTCGCGCTTGAAATCCGTTTCGGCTGCAGCGCCGCGTAAATAAGGCTGAAAACGAAATTACGCTTCTCGCGGGTAAAAGGCCACGGAATATCCATTGGCCGGGACGGATATACGAGCATGGCGCACAATATCGGAGAGCTGGAGAAACTTGGCATGGAGTTTGGGGAGGGAAAAGCCGGATGCCCGCGCGAAACTTCCAATGAAATTCGAATGCATTAGTTAATAAGTTGGCGCGCCAAGTGAACAACGGCCGAGTTGGCCAGTTTAATCCCCTCGGGTCAGCGCCCGGGGAGTCGCCCGTTTTTTCGCCTCGTGTTGTTCTGGGACAAAATAGGAGCTGATCGATATTTCATAATTCGTGTGAAGTATAGGGGTAAAATTATTGTAGGAGACTTGCTATTGTCCGTATTTTCAATCACGATAATTTTTAATGCATTTTATAACTCAAGTACATTATTCAATGAAAAGATGTCGACTTTTTCGTTAATAATTCAATCGCGTTTTTAATCTTTGATGCGCCGTACAGTCCGTCTTCGATAACCGATACCTCACTCGTAATCGATATAGAAGGATGTTTCGTTAATTCTGCGTGACATTTTATAAAACCATTCATATATACTCGTTTGCCTCGCGCTGCTCGCAGAATGCTGGAGTACGCCGTCGAACGCGGACATAGGCCACATGAGGCTGACGGATAAGATGCCGAGCGCCGGGGTCTACGGGCACTACAACTGCGACTCGCCCTGGGCTCTGGTCGAGTCGGCGGCCAAGGCCATGAAGTCCAAACAGATCGAAGGCATCGAGTTTGTGCTCTGGACTGGGTAAGCTGCCTCCTCTTCCTCGACTGTCTGTGTACACACTCGCGAGCCTATGGTAGGCCGTCGTGGGCGAACGCAATCTCAATCGATTGGAGCCGATATGGCCTGCTCGGGAGAATATCGCGTCGTGGATATAGCGTGATTGCCAATTTGGAAAAACATTTCGGATTAAGGCGTCATTCGAAACGCTGCAAAATTCTTATTTTTCAAAGTAGTTCTGCGGTTGCAAACAACTGGATAAACGAGATATCATTTTACCGAGTATTTACCCGAATCAGAGAGTTGAATTCATCATTTTTTTTTCTACGGAATTTCTGCAAGCGACACAGAGTTCGGATTCGTTCTCTTTTTTTTCATCGCAATAGAATAGTCATAATATTTTCACCCCTAAAGCTATACTCGCAAACGCATTACCGAACGCCGAATAACATAAACGCAAAGCTTCACCGCACTGCTTTTCTCTTTACATCGAACAATTGCGAATCCTAAAAAAAGAGCGTAAAAATACGCCCGAAATCTCGCCGCGCGCCCACTATCGTTATTTAAACACGCAACAGCGAGAAGCAGGACAGAAAAAATATAAACCCCGAAAACTCGGGACGCCGAGGCGACAAAAAGCCAGTTCGAAATAAACAATAGCGGCCGTGTGTATACAGAAATGAGAGCCGCGGTTTGGAGAACAAAAAGCGCAGATTCGGAGTCGGAGAAAAATATTTCGCTTCGTCGTTGCAGAGACACGGTGAAGCGCTCGGAGAGCATGACGGAGGAGTCGCGGCTGCAGTACCTGAAAAACATCACGGACCTGCTGTCGCACACGTTCACGAGCCAGTTCGTCTTCCCGGTCTTGGGCCACGAGGACTTGGGGCTGCCGCTCTCGGCTGTCGCTCAGCTCTGGGGCAAGTGGCTGCCCGGCGAGGCCATCACCACCTTCGCCAAGCGTAAGCACGCGTCTCGCGGCTCTACAGTATACTGCTGCATAGTCGTTATAACGTGAATGTGAAAAAATAACGAAATTTCGCAGACGGCTACTACACGATAGAGCAGCGCTCGAAGAACTACCAGATCATAGCGCTGAACACGAACCTGTGGCTGTCGGCGGATTCGATGGACAACCGGGTGCCGACTCAGCGAGCGACGAGCAGCGCGGCAGCTCACGCCGCGGCCGCCGTTACCACCGCTACCGACCCTGACGGCCAGTGGAGCTGGTTCCGAATGGTCCTCGACAAGGCCCGCAAGGAGGACAAGACGGTGAGTTTTCGCATAAAAAATCGAACGAGCGGCAAGCAAGCGTCAAGCCTCGCAATTAAAAACAAAAGCTCGCAATCACGCGTGTATCGGGGCTGCGCGCAAGCGCATTCGCATGCACGGACACGAGCACGCGCAGAACAATAGAGTATAGTTTAGTATCGGGCCAGATATAAAGGACGGCCGGCCGAGCGAGGGACAGAAGTGCCGCATACGATATGAGAGGGCCCCGATGGCTCGGAGCGCGTGTGCGCATGACGTATGTACATACGTGCGTGTGTGCGTCGAGAGCTGGTGCTTTCTGAGCCGGCAGTCCACGCAAAGTTGTGCTTGCAGTGAACATTCGCCGCGAGCGCAAGTGTCTGTGTATTTATGCAAATTTGCCGGGTGCGTGTGTGTGTGTGTGTGTATCGCCGCACTTCTGCGTGTATTATGCATCCGTGTCCGTGTACGTGTACACCATTGCGCGCAGTCGCGAGAGAGGGAATGCGGAATTATCCGATTGATCACGTAATAGCAGTGGTGCTTTGACGTGACGTTGGGGACTGTATACTGAAAAATCGTTTATTACGTTTATCTCCGAAAAAGGGAGAGAAATTTAAGAAGTTCCGTAGTAGCTTTTGTGCGCCTGTATAGTAAGAGGCAAAGCGCCGTCGGAAAAAATGCCGGCTACGTGGAAGCTCGCGTAAACGAGAGAAGCAGGCCAAAGAAATGAGGCTGATGCTGGACGCGCTGGTGGATAAAATGGAAAACAGCCGAGTCGGCGAAATCAGCGCGATAGAAAGGACATAATGGAATTACAAAATGACTGTATAGCAGTTTCCGCGCGCGCACTCGTGAAAAGTGACCAATCAGCGATCCCATTGTCTGTCACACGTGCAGTCTGCCGGCAGGCGCATCAAGACACGTTTTTGCATGTATCGAACCGTCGCTTCTCTGCGCGCATAGCTACGCGAGTTATCGAATAAAAATTCCGAGTCGTTTCGCGCTTTTTCTCGCTCCTTTTTCGCCGCCATGAAAACCGGCGCTCCTTTGATAATTAGAGAGAGAGAGAGAGAGAGCTTGCAGCGGCAGCCGGAGAGAAAAAAAAGCTCGCCGGGGATAATGTCGGCGATTTGTTAGAGCAAATGATATTGCCGGGTGAGAGTGGGTGAAATGGCGCAGTATAGTCTCGAGTGCAGAGAGAGAGAGAGAGAGAGAGAGAGAGAGAGAGAGAGAGAGAGAGAGAGAGAGAGAGAGAGAGAGAGAGAGTAAGCTCCAGAGCTTGAGCTATCTTTGCGTCGCAGCAGAGAGTGCGTTGGTAAATGTTAATGCCGCCGGGGAGAGGAGGCTTCGATGCCGCCGCTACGCTCGTACCTGCGCGCTGTGGAATAAATAAGAGGAGCTGCGTCGTCGTTTCGGTCATTGCACCGCGTGTGCGCAGCCGATCGATTAAAAGCGCGTTCGCATTACGTTTTAGGAATATTGCGCGTTTGTTTTATCGAGGTCGGATCGTATAATGCTATACGCTGCCGCTTGTATTCCCGAAGCTTTCAATCACGACTCGCTGCGTAGCCCGAGCTAGCAATAGTAATAATATGTAGTAATTAGCGCTGTGTGTTGTGCACAGTCGAATCGAATATATGCGGTGCTCGCTAATTAATTTCCAACAATATTCTAACAAGGAAATTCTATTTTGGGTTATATATCGCTTCTGTGCGCGCTCGCAGGATATCGACACTTTGGCGTTGATTGATCGCTGATGCATAGCCCAGACGTCAAAGAGCAACTGCGCTGCGCTGCATCGATGCAGCGGGCAAGAACAGGATACGCCGCGGAAACGTTTGTGAAAATAAAAATGCCGCGCGAGTTAAAAAGCAAACCTATATATTTTTCAGACCGATTTTTTCCAGGTCCGTGATCGATTCTGTCGTTGCTAAAAGGCTTTCGGTTCAATAATTGAGTGTCTGTACACGCGCGTTGTTTAACATTTGGACGGGAAAATCGAGTAAAAAAATCGTTTGATTCGTGCTCTCGCAGGTCTACATAGTGGGCCACACTCCGCCGGGAATCGACGACCGAGAGAGCGGCAGCGGCGTCCTCGCCGAGGAGCACAACACCCGCTACCTGCAGACGGTGCGCCAGTACTCGGACATGATTCGCGGACAGTTCTTCGGGCACTGGCACTCGGACACCTTCAGGCTCATCTACAGCGATAACGGTGAGCTTTGCACTGATATATTCCAATGATTTTTCGATAGCACTTCTACAACGCGAGGAATCGCTCGGATTGTGATTCGCAGGTGAGCCGGTATCCTGGGTAATGGTGGCGCCGAGCGTCACGCCATACAGAGCCGGTGGCCCGAATAATCCCGGTCTGAGGCTCTACAAATTCGACAACGACACCGGGCAGGTAAATACTTTCGTGCTTTTTTTCTTCGAATCTCTTTCGAAAGCTCCGTCTCGATGCGGAACACCCGCGGAAAACGTTTCGAATCGCATCGAGACGAGCTTTCCGTGAAATTCAAAATGGCTTTTCCCGCTAAACACGATAATAGCGCGTCAGAGCATTATAGTATATGGTAGTGAGCACTGCAGGCACTTTCTAACGCACGTGCGAACGCGCGTCGTATACGTGTCTACAGGTACTGGATTACGCCCAGTACTATCTGAACTTGCCGGAAGCCAATTCGGGCAAACGGGCCAATTGGCGCCTGGAATACAACCTTCGGGATTATTACGAGCTCAGCGAAATAACGGCTCTGAGCCTTCACGACCTCGCCGATCGATTCACGCAGTCCAGCGACAATAAGTTCGTCAGGTAAGCTATATACCTATATACATGCATGCCATACTAGTGCAACGAGCTCCGAGCATGCAAGCTTCCCTCCTATTTTTCCTTTTTTCGCTCTCGGCTCTTCCTTCCTCGCTTTTTTCCGCGCCAACTACTCGCGCGGCTGAACACGGCATAGAGGATAGCCGATTAGCGCATAGCGAGCGAGCGAGCTGTTTGTATGTGTATATATATATATATATATATATATATATATATAGGCGACGCGGTTATTAAGTGTTAAGACGGCTCGTCGAAGGATAATCGCCCGCCGCCATTATCCTCTCTTTCGCCCTCGCGCTCCATATACTGCGCACGGCTGACGGATCTTTCTTCTCTCAGGCGCATATTGCGTGTCTCGCGGAAAGTTGATTCGCGCGCTCTAAATAAGGCCTTCGAATCACCGAGCGAGAATCGATTTCTTGGGGGGAAAAATAAGCAGCTCGCGCAATATTCTATTAACGGTATAACGAAATCTATGATTTTTCCCCCAAGCTTCCGCGGGAGATGAAAGCACAACAAGGAGCTTTCTCTATAAAAATGTTAGCTTCATCCCGGACCGCCGCGTGGGCAAAAGAGCGGAGCGTACGGCTCTCTCTTCCTTTTTTCGTATTATGTTTACCCTGCGCGAGAGCTGCGTATTAGATTCGCGAATTTACTTTGAGCGTTTTCTGCGCTTCGAACGAAAAAGAATTTTTAAAAAGCTTCCCGACATTACGGGAAACGAAAGAAGCATCGAGCTCGGCTCATCTCATCGGCGAATTAATGGAATCCTTCCAGCCTTGTAAAAAGAGCAGCATCCAATTTTCATCGGTCTCCTCCGGAGAAAGAAAGAGAGCGAGAGAGAGAGAGACGTAGCGCGCGTAATTCCTCGAGCTCGGCCACAATTGCGCATAGTTAACGACGTTAGTCCAGAGCAGCCAAGGAGTCTAGTGTTCGTCGTCGTCGTCGCCGGCGCTAAGGGTGTTCAAATAATTACTCGGTCGCCGAGAATACCTTTAGAAATTCTCTGCACTCAGCTGTGCCGAAAAAGCTGGGAAAGAGTAGAGGGAATATAAAAGACGCGATAAAAGGAAAGAGCCGAGCTTAGTCGGGCTATAGTAGGTCGAGAGATGCACGCTGCGGCTTCAAGGGCTGAGAAAAGAGCCGAGGATATAACTGGTGTGCAAACTTTGTTTAGCCCGTACCGCGCCGATATACCTACACGTTCCGCGAACGAATATCTCGCTCGCAGTTGTATATTACGCGGACGAATTTTCCTTTGAGAGAGAGAGAGCGAGCAGCACCTCATTAAAAGCGCGGAATAAGAGGTCGAGCTTAGCGAGTAAGTAATCGAGAATCGAGGTAAAAGTCAAAGTCGAATCTCGTCTGTTTCTGCACACAGGTACTACGGCGCCAACAGGGTAGCGCTACCCCGAGAGGTGGAGGAGATCTGGGGCTGCGGCGGCGCGCTGAACGGGCTCTGCGCACTGCAGCACTACTGCAAGGTGACGCGGCTCACGCAGCGAGCCTACAGCAACTGCGTCTCCTCCTACGCCTACGCTCTGGCCGCGGCTGCGTCCAGTGCTCTCGGACCGAGACTGATGGGCCTCCTGCTGCCGGCGCTTCTCCTGCTAGCCCGGTAGGGACCAGAGCTGCGCTGCACACTCGAGTGAGCATCGAGACACCGACTGACTGATGTTGTACGCATACATACTTTACGAGACATATCCCGTGTGTTCTCTCGTGCGCCGATGTGCGCGTGGAATCGGCTTGGGGGAAAAATACTCTACCCGAGCAAACTCGGCGGGTATAATCTACTCGGCGGATCTTTCCAAGCCCCGCCGCGCGCGCAGAGCGAGAATTATGTACGTTTTTAAAACTCGCAATCGTTTACGGGGTTAAAAGCTCCGAGCGGCGCCGCGGATATATCTGTTTTTAAGTATCAAACTTCCCGAAAGCGGATAGAGAGTAAAGATATTGCGCGCGCCGAGCGAGTGTCTTTCCTTTAAACGCGGTTTGAGAGACTGCGCGAGTTTTTCATTCTTTTTTTTTTTTTTTTTTATCAAACGAAAGCTCAACAATTTTGCGATCCATTCAATTCTTCTTTTTGCTTCCATCGATATTTCACACACGTATTCCGTACACGAGACGCCCACATTTTTCGGCGCGAAATACTGGCGCGTGGAAATATAGAGCTTCTGAAAATAAAAAAATCGCCCGCAAAGATTTTTTCCCCACTCAAAAAACCATCGGTCCACTTCGTTGAAAGAGAGTCACGCGCGCGCGAGGACAAACAGGAAAATTCGCCCGAGAGCGAAAAGAGGAGGGAATAAAGCGCGTATACGTGATCGCGGGCGCAAAGTAACGAAAATCGAGCCAAACAAGGGGGTACACGTCGTCAATAGGACTGGTTCTGCGCGCGCGCAAAAAAAGGAGCGATCGAAGTATGTACGAGTTCGGAATTCAAACGCCACTGCACAGCCGCGACTGCCCGACAAAGCCAAAGCGCGCGGAATTCCGTTAAGTTTTTCAGCTCCGAAGGGAATTCGCGCGCGTCGTGTTGTGTGTATGTAAATTACGTACATGCATTTATCGTAAGAATGAGGTGAAAAGAGGAGGATAGGTATATGGGGAGAAACGTTCGCATCTTCATGTATCACCCGCGCAAACTTGTAATAGTCCGTAAGTATAGAGGTGGATATTATTCCACGGCATCGTTGTACAATAGCTAAGGTGTATGTGTCTGCGAGAGTGTAGTACAGCGCGTCGATGTAGTCCACGAGCATCAACGGACGGTCAGTCGCGGTACACAGGTAACGTAATCCCGAACAGAAAGCAAATTTCCTAGGTTTGATTCAAGCGATAAAAAAAATTACACGTACACCGAGCGTTTTCCCAGAAATCCGAGGGAGAGAGAAATCCCACTCTTCTCCCCGCAGCCTCTTTTTCATGCCCTTTTATTCGGCCAATTAAAGCTGCAGCGCAGCGTCCCCTTTATTTTCGCCCGTAGCACCGCGGCTTGGCTGCGAGCAGCTCCATTCACAAAAAAAAGAGAGAAAGAGAGGAAAAAAACGTTTTACCCACTTGGCACTCTCTTCCGCGCACTCAACTTCATTATGAAGACGGCGCAGGCGCGTGTTCTAGCTCTCTCCTCTCGCTTACACTGCCCTGGTGTGTTTGGAGCACCGCCGGAAGATTTTCGATGTACACATTCGAGCCGTATAACAATCTGTCCGGTGATCCGCGCTCGCGTTGGCGGATATAAAGCCGCGCGCGGTATTATTGCCGTTTTCATTAATGATATCGATCTCGCGCGCTGTTATTGCGTTTTCACGTGTTATATCGAGAGAAATTTCATTGCGCTTTCGCCCCATACTCTTTTAATTATATATACGCGTGAGATGGCGGGGGATCGCTTCCTCTTTAGTCGGGAGGAAATTGCGCGATAAAAATTAACGATTTCGTTAACGGCCATCTCTCGCGATTATACGCGTTATACGGGGGATCGAATTCCAGAGCGCGAGAGAGACTTTTGTATTTCGGAGTAGTAGCGCATATATTATATTATTATTGATTTGACGATCGATCGCGTTCCGTTCAAGTTTGCAGGATATTTTAGAAGACTGTTTCGTATTGTATTGTTAAAAGAAAAGCACTGTACGTTGATCCGTTGAATTTCGCAATTATTAAACGCTGCAATTTAAGCATTAGAATCCCTCATTATTCATCGCGTTAACGCATACGCCGGGCTATAAATAAAAATCCCATAACCCATTACACGCTTACTCCGTCGAATGCCGAGTATGCGCGCGCGGAGAAAATTTTTCGCTCCGTATTAGCACAAAAAAAAGAACGCAGCTTCGAACGCGCCAAAGGGAATTGGCTGCGCATAGCCGGAATAACAGTTATCGTCGAATGAATTCCATCTCGCGCGATATCTGCAGGCACTGTTCGAATTCCAGCGAGATGGAAATTGAGCAGAAAAACAAGATAAAAACGAGAAAAATTGTCTCCCTATCCCTTTTTCGGTGTTGTACACTGAGAGAAAAGAATGCTTGTCGCAAAGGATTCGCAACTTAACCACATCTTATTTTTCATGTATTTGTTGCAAACGAAAATTTCTTCATAGTAAGAGAAGAATTCTTAACTATTAAGGATTTAGGAATTTTTGAGCGATTGGCGTCGAAACGTGTGCGTATACTATTTCACGCGTGAAGCATATTGATGCACAACATTTGAAATATCGTAGGGCTTATTCGATGAAGTCGAAGATTCTGTATGCATAAATACTTTTGTGATAGTTTCATATATGCAATATATTTTGCAAAAACAAAGAATCTTTCAACATCGAATAGTCTCAGAGCGATACTAAATGATAATAAGAAGTGAAAACAAGTAATTATAAAGTTTTAGTTATTTTACGTCGATGGAAAGAAAGATACGAAAATTCAAAAATCTGAAAACCTAACTGTTAAGACGCTTGGATTTCTCCATATTTTAATCCAATTTTCTTAACAGTTAAGAATTCTGCTTTGTGTCAAGGATTCTTTTCTCTCAGTGATACATATTAGACATTCCATATTGTTCATCCCTCGGTTCTCCTCGAGCATCTCGACTTCCCGGGGTTTCGAAGGCGGAGAAAGAAAGACATTGTGCGTCCAAGTGCAGGACGTGAGACGAAATTAGGTGCCGGCGCGCGAATCGTTTCTGAAATTGTTATTTCGTTATCGACACTCGCCGGATATGGCGTATTGAAAAGAGCGGTCTATCCTGCATACACACAGACACACGAACACACATACACGTATACAGAGAAGCGCAGCGTTTTTCGATATATGATAATAATAATAATGTGTTGTCGCGCGATATCCTTATAGCCTATAGCTATATACGTGTGTAAATTTCGCGAGCCGAGAGCAACTCGACTCGCGTCGCAGAGATGACGATCGCAACGTACGAAAATATTGCGCCGCGAATGGACGATACTATATATACATGATATATATTACGTTGGGCGAATGAAATTGTAGCCTAAAGAAAACGAAGCGACGCGCGATATGTAGAGAGCGAGTCGAGGCGGGAGTGCGAATTATGCGAGCGCAAGAAAGAATCGTTATATACATGTATAAAATGAATATGATATATCTATATTCGTACCACTTTTTTGTGATTATCATCATGCAGTATTTCTCAATAAAGAGAGTAATTTGTTTGTAACCGAGTGTGGCTTTCATTTCCCTATCCGAAACAGTCCCGAGCTGCACCTGCGTCCAATAATCGTATCGTAAGAAAAAAAGTGCATCGGAAGCAGCAGAGCATAGCGTACACAGAGCGAATAATTCCGCGCGTTATTACAGCGAATTAATCTAATTGTCCATGCAATTAGCGGGCCAGGCGCGAATTAATCCAGAGCCGAGAGAGCTGCGGAGGCACAGCTGAATCGTCCGTTATAATATTAAGAGGGCATTTGCGGCTCCGCGGATTCGAGTGAGAGAGAAACAGCACAGTGTGCGCGAAGGGCCTGAAGAGCCACGGGAGGGATGAAGCTAGCTGGATTACACGCCCCTTGGCCTTGGCTAATTGCTGGAATTATTTCGCCGCGAAAATTCGCTACAGCCAGCTAACAACGTCTTACGCTTATAGCGCTTTATTTTTCGCTCGATGTAAAAATAACGCTAAAGAGCAAGACACATCGCACAGTAAAGATGGATCGAGCTTGCGAGCGCGTATAACCCGGATAAGCGCCGGGCGCTCATGCGTGTGCTCTCCGAGTGCAACTGGACGAAATCGCGAGGCGGTTTATTATACGCCGCCGACTGGAGCGAGAGGGCTTCGCTGTATACAGCAGCAGCAGTTAGCGGCGAGCCGCGAATACGGACGATCGTCAGCGCATATGCAGCGAGAGAGATAATCCGCGCGGGCTACGCACTCATTTGCGCGATCGTAAATCAAATTGTAACTACGCGGCTCGCGATGTCTGCGCGCTGTCGATTTTCATGCTGGCTCTTTGTGTGTACACACGCTATACATATAGAGCGGATCTCGCGGGGAATAATCGGAGAGTAATCGGGCGACGATTCGACGCAGTGTTATAGCGTTAGAAAAGCGCATTCAGATCCAGGTGAGAACCGCACAGCAGGCAATCGGGATTACAGGACGGCGCTCCTTCCCTCTCTGTGAGAAACGAGAGTAGACGGGCCTTTTGAAGCTGACGCCGAGAACGAGGGACTATAATATGCACTGACCGTTACCCGCAGCAACGCAGCCCGAGGCGACTGCGGCGGCACTATGTATCACGCGAGGTACGAGCTTTTCTTTCGATTACCGCCCCGGGCTCGGATATATTATCGTAATAACGCAAGCTCGTCAAAGCTCGTCGGCGATATTGCCTCGTGCAGACAATGAATATAAATCCACGTTTCATTGTGGAGAGAGATCGCTGCACAGAGAGAGAGAGAGAGAGAGAGAGAGAGAGAGAGAGAGAGAGAGAGAGAGAGCAGCAGCGCAACACGCGAGGCGTGCATAACGAGGTTAAAGCTCGCTCTGGCGCTAGATCGCGCAAGCACGGGCTGCAAAGTGCTAATCTAATGCCTGATTAATGCGTAAAAGGCCGTGTGTGTATGCGCGCGGGCGCACGGAGGAAGATTGCGCGCTAAGGTCCTTAAGTACGGGGGTATAAATGGACTTGATCCGTGCGCCGGATCCGTCCGCACAATGCCATAGCTCCGGGCAGTATAGAACTCGCGAGACAATGTGCTTTCCTCTCTCTGCTCCACTATACATGTATATACCCCGGCACGAGTGTACACAGAGAGAGAGAGAGAGAGAGAGGCAGAGAGCCGCAAAGGCCGCGAGATGCGCGCACGGTCTACTAGTCGCTTCCGGTAATTTCGCGGCTCCTGTATTATTCATGCCTGGCTTAACCATTTATGATATGGAAATACAAAAAGCTGCGCGCCGCTCCTCCCTCCCCCCGCAGAGCCCTATACACGCCACATCCCTGCATCTATAGCCGCCAGCACGACAAGAGGTAAGAAGAAGCTCGAATGGAGTGGCGTGCGAGATTGATTGCGCCACGCGAGAGTGAATCTTTGATCGTCGTCGAGTCGCTGAGGATGCACCACGCTGTGTGTGTGTGTGTATGGGTGGGTGTACTCGGCCGACCGAACTCGGGCTCCTCTACTAGTGTACAGCGAGCGTGTAAAAATTTTTCCCCGCCGAGCGCTGAAATAATGCCAGCCGTTCCCGCGAGAGACCCCTAATGGGCTTAATATTTCAGAGCTGCGACGCACACACACGACTCTCATTTGACTCGCTCTCCTGGAAATTCGCTCGAGCAAGATGAGGGAGAGAGAGAGAGACCTGCCGAATGAGCCGTATACGTTATCCCGCGCTCGCGCGTCTTCTTCACCTTTGATTTATGAACGGCCGCGCGTAGCAGCAGCTCCTGCGGGGATATAACAATTGTCAGCTCGCAGCCCGTGTGCAGCCGCCAAGATGTATGCTATACGCCGCGACGCTATTGTTCTCTCGCCGGAGTTAAATTAATTTTCCCCGGTTAATCCTCCACCAGCCGAGCGGCGCTTCTTTTTTTCTCGCCCTCTTTTGAATCGAGCTTTTGTTGCGCGGCTTTTCTGCGACCCAAATATCCAGCTCTGTACGCGGAGCCCGACTTTTCCGCCTTATTTTCCCCGCTCCGTACATCCGCGCTTATCTCTCTCTCTCTCTCTCTCTCTCTCTCTTTCTGGCGGCATTGTCCGAATACTTGACCTGCTCCGTAGCCCGGGTTATCCGCCCGATTGCTGTTTATTGCATACCGATGCCACCTGCCGAAGGTTAGGAGCCCCCCCCCCCCCCAGCGACCCGCCCCCGCTCGTTTCGCATGGTGATTTTACATTTTTTTACGGGCCTATATCGAATAACAAACGCTTCCATTTCAAACTCCGCCATAGTATATAGTAGTGCGTATCTTTCGCTCCGGGCTAAGCCGGTTCATCCGCGCTCGGATGGATCCCGAAAATCCACGATTAGCCGATGCCCGACGGGTCTTAGCGAATGTTAATGGAGCTCTGCTCCGTGTCCGGCGGAAAGCCTTGTCCCTCGCTCTCTATCCCAGCTTTTTTCCAGCGGATATTATCCCGCGTATCCGTCGAATTATTGATGAGAGACGCGCAGCGGACGGAGATCGTAATCGTCGAGGTACAGCATATATAGATACGGACAAAGAATAAAATTGCGCGCGCCGAGTGTGAACATATACATATAGCCGAGCTACGCGCCGCGTCCCAGGGTATGAATAGAATTATGACACCGTCAGGGCGCCTATATCGGTAGACAATAAACTCGCGCGAAATATTCGAATATCGCACGCGCGCGTTATTGTTGTCGCCGGCGGATAAAAAGAGCGCGAAGCTCTTCCAAGTATTTCGCGCAAACGAACGACATCGACGACGCGTCTGCTTTTAATAAACGCCTCGCGTCATTGTTCCCTCTTAGGCGGGGACGCGAGAGCTTTTTGTTATGTAAATTGTTTGTGTACGAGTGAGAGCGA